>NC_092198.1:10710000-11377500 GCF_043641665.1 Enoplosus armatus | reverse complement strand
ATAAACACACACATTGTAGCATCTCACAGCATCTTTTTGAACATGCATTGGTTTTCTCTGACTGTTTTTATTGTATTGATTGTGGAGATAATAGGTCATTGGATTGCTGTGCTGAAATCACAACATTGTGTTCGTCACTTTCTTCTGCCGTCCTCTGTCGCCTTCTAGATGCTGAGGAAACGACACAACGGCTCCATCCACCGGCCAGACAGTCAGCAAGCTGTGAAATCTCCCCCTCTACTGGTGAGAAATTGCATAGTATGCCCTGACTTTGAATTGGATTTGGTCTTTCTGTAGATTTCAGGATAATTTGACTCTGCATGTTGTTTTGGCTGCAGGACTCCCCTGACCCCAACCGTGAACAAATCGTCAAGCTCTCAGTGAGTATAATATACCATATATACTCTCATTCTATAGTGAAGTATAGTGCCTCTAAAAGATAGCAATGCGCCATGCAGCTGAATGACAGATAATGTATTCTCTGAGCCTTAAACATATTCTAATAAATCTATGTCAGTCCAGTGTTAAGTCTACTATTGATTATTCCATTTAGACCAAGCTGAGCTCGGTGTCCCTCCGAGGGATGAGCGCCTCCAACTCAGCAAATGATATCAGCGGCAATGATTTCCATGGCAACTATGCTTTCGAGGGAATCGGGGATGATGACCTGTAACCCCCCCCCCTTCACTCCACTGTCAGCGACCGGGACGACAAAAGATTACAAGCTGAGCCGAGCCAAGCCGAGCCGAGCGGACCACACAAGGTCTCCGATTCTGCAAGATTGTAGCTTCTTCCTGGAGAAATCGCTGCCTTAAGCTCTCATTTTAGTCTTTGACAGTGTCCTTTCTTTTAGATTCTTAAAAAGCTCATCTTGATTTGTATTTTAGTTAAAATCACCATAGTCAATTGAAACATTGTCCTTATTTTATTAACCTTGTGGCAACATACAGTAAATAGCATGTAAAGCTACAGGTACTCAAATAGGGAGGCTTTCTGTAGGTTACTGTTTGACACATTCCTACTTCAGTTTCACTCACATGGATTACTGTTTCATCGACAGTATATGTGAAGTTATAATGCAGTTAAATTCACGAGGTACAAAGTAAATTAATATATTATAAAGTACATGAAGAAAACCTGCTAGATCCTGGATTCTTCTCTCGGTGGCTGCATGCTCCTCCCCGACCAGAGAGCCAAATGTTCAGTTAGACCTGGCACTAGTGATAATACAGCAGAACTGGACTTGGATAGTTCTCAAAATGTCCAGTGAATGTGTTGAAACTGATCTCAAAACTGTAGACTATTCAGAGCACCTGCTTTCATGTGGATGATCAATGTTTGGCTTGGCTATATACCAAAATGTCATGTTTTTATACTGTTAGTGATCCTCTGTGTGTCATGCTACTCGTGCCAAGTCAGTAAATATCTTAGCAGGACGCCAGCGGTGTTTTCAGCTTATGTTTGAGGCACAGTCACTCATACTGCCTTCAGAAATAGTCTGATGCCTTAACTTTTACTTTTTTTTGTTTTTGCCTCGTGGGTTCCTTTGCCATTCAACAAGACATTGGTTGAATCTTCAAATAAGCGTTAGCGTCAGCCGGTGTCACCTAGAATCTTGCAGAACTTGATAGATGGTTGATTTGGCCGAGCTGCTCGCACTTGCTGAACCCATCATTTTGCACAGTATTACTTGAGCATGACTTTAAACATTGTGTGGACATTTTTCTTTTCCCCAAGGGGCAGTGTAAATCCACCAGATTTTTTGTTTTAAACCAATTTTTTAAAGGTTTCTCATAAATGCCAAATTATAGTTTACTAAAGCATTTTGCACAAAATAAACATAAAAATTATGACAATGTCACTTTTTATATTATGTACATGCAATTAAGTATTCTGAACATTTACTAATATCTTTATCATCAATAGCTTATTGTAATCAAATAGATCAAATGTAATCTAAGCTGTATAGAACAAAGTTTAAATGGACTAACATTTATCATTGTTTACATAATGTTTAGGGGACTTTTTTAGTTAAAATGGAAAGTGTTTACAAATTTTGCATCTGATTTTCTTCGTCTTGTTCCTTTTTGGGCGAGTGATGATGTTGTGGGGAGCATTCTTCGGGGCTTCAGTTCATTTTAATTTGTACGTACATTGTGCCAATCATCTCAGAGGATTTAGGTGCTTTGGTGAAGTGGCTACAGTGATCACAATTGCTGGAGTGAACAAAATGAACATATCCCACTGTTTTATAAGACACGTCATTCCATTTTTATAGCTGTTAGCGCGTCTGTCAGTGTGTTTCGAAGCCTCTAAATGTAAATCGATGCAAACCTATCAACAGCTTTACTCTCACTGGTAGCCAGAACTGTACACAAAATGTTCTCAATATAAATGTCTTGTTCTTTCACTGCTTCTTCTGTCTTCAGTTGCATTTACAGTAAGGACGAGGTGGATGCCACCGTTCATTTTTATTTTCTCTGTTCCTGTCAATACAAAGTCTGTGGAAGCTGCAAGGTCCTGGATGTTCATAAATGTGTAGGTGCCAAATTATTATTTATCATCAGCATCACTTTTACAGAAAATGTCAGATTTCATGAAGAATGTATTGACTTGATTCATTCCACGACTTTTCATCTAGATTTTAGTGGCAAGTTCAGCGACAACTGTCATGATGCTAAAATAAACTCTGAAATTAGGTGATCCTGTGTTTCTCGGCTGTCAGTTAATGGTCCACTTACGTCGTGTTTCATCATTACTCAGCATTCTTGATCAGCAGCAGTGTTGGTTCGCTGTACTACACCAAGAACCAAGTCACATGAATCAGGACATCACAACCATTTTATAAGTACTTTTAAGTTTCTGTAGAGGAAGATAACTGACCTTATTAAGGTATTTGGAACTGAGATTAAAGTGTTTTGATTATTTATCTATTTATAGCCCAACCAATATGTGTCTGATTACAATATATCAGCTAATATTCAGTTTTTACACAAACCATTAACACACACAAACAAAAGAAATGTACTGTTCCAGACATTTTACACTTGTCAATGCTCTCTGGTGGACAAACAATGGAATGACGTTTCTAAATTACCTCAAATATGATGTTGGCATTTCTTCTCTGCAATTTCTTGTTTCCTATTGACCGACATATATGCCAATATTGATATATTGGTGCCAAGCAGATATCAGCCCGGCGCTACATACCTTCATTTGTTCTGCATTATCACATTCAGTGTTATTACTCTGAGTCCACAGCAATGCTAAGTGACTGTGTGGAGATGTACTTGGGTACTGTGGTGCCTTGAGCAAAATGCTAACATCAGCATGCTAATATGCTCACACGCTGATGTTTTGCAGATGTAATGTTTACCGTGTTCACCATCTTAGTGTAGCGTGTTAGCATGCCAAGTACAGCTGAGGCTGATGGAAATGCTTCAAGTGTTTTCAATTAAAATGTTGACCTCATGACGAGCACAAGAGGAAAAGTCAAGGAACCACCCACATGATTACAATTCACCCCGAGGGGGACGTGAACGTCTGTACTACATTTCCATCCAGTAGTTATTCAAATATTTCCGTCAGGACCACAGTGGTGGACTGACAGACCAATCAACAGGTCGATACTGCCACCTATAGAGTGTATGTCTAAAAATGAGATGTATGTGGAAAAAAATAGATCCAGTCTGTTGTCTGACATTCAATGAAATGAATTCCATGTGTTTATTTCAAAATCCTCACTTAAGGCATTTATGAGACACTGCATAAAGACAAAAATGGACACTTGGGGGATGTTGGTACTAATCAACGGGTTCAACGCTCCATTGTGTCATGGCAAGTTAGCAACCTGAAAAATCTCTCACTTGCATATAATAGTAATTCAAAAAGAGAGTAAACTTAATTCAGTCCCTATTATGTTTCCCATGGTAACTAAAAGACACATCACACATTCAAAATTAAAATAAACAATTCTATATATTAAAGTATGCATTTCTAGCAGTGTGTTACAGCCACATTAGAAAAATAAAACAACTGTTGCACACTTGCATGCTTACTAATAGTGTCTTTTTTTTTTTCAAGTAAAAAACACGAGAATGGGCTAATTTCACAGTCAATAGTAAACAGTAATCAAATGGAAGGCGATTAAACAGTCTCCATCAAAAAGACTCAGAATAAACAAATTTAAGTTCTTTAAATTTAAAGATTGGTGATATGTAGCAAGTACAAGTTTGTGGGGAAAAAACCTTTGAACAACATGCTCGTTTACAATTTGTTACTCCTGAATCACATAAGAGACGTCAACCAATGCCTTTTTTCCCTCCACAACTTAAAACCTTCCAAATGCAACTGTGCGTGTGTGTGTATAATTGTGCTTTTCCTTTAACCATACAAACACGTCAAGGCCGAAGAGGGCCTTTCAAAATGCTTGTGCATGCAGTTTTAGTGTTAAAATAACTAGAAATAAATTTGTTGCCAACATTTTTGTCTTCCACATCCCTTTTCATAATCCTGAGGGGCATGACAATACAGAGTTCAAGACACTGGAGATTACTTAGTCAGGTTAACACAACCTAATTAATCAATGTCTATGTCTATATCAATGTTTATCGAGGGTAAAACAATTCCAGTACTATTAAATAGCACTTTGCTAGTAGTACATACATTAGTAAATTAATCTGAAGGCATGCCGTTACCAGAGCTCGTGCCCCAATGCAAACAAAGCACAATATTGGCCCTTAAAAGGACCCATCTTTACTTAAAGCTGCACTGTGTAGTTTAAACTTGGCACATATTTCCAATATAATTCATTGTTAAAATAACCTCATGAAGGCAAGTTAGATAAATGTGATAGGAGGATAGGAAGAAAATCTAACATCCAAGTTGAATAATGAGATTTTTGGTACAAAATGAAAAGATTTGACCTAAACTTGTGATACGAACTTTGATAAAATATAACTGCCCCTTATTTACAGCACTTGACATAAACTACACAGTGCAGCTCAATAGTTCCATGTATTAAGGAGTATTTGGTAGTGTTATCTGTTAGAATGAAGAACCAGATATGTGTTGTTGTAAGAGGGATGAGAGGGATAATGTTAGAATTAGCCTTGTGCGCTGTAACATACAGAATGAGACAGGACACAGGACTTCAGTAGACACAGTAGAGAAAGTCCATTAGTTTTGACACAAACACAGAGTAGAAGATAAACTCTGAATGGACTCAACCACGTTACTGAATCCAAAAAGGGATGAAAATATTCGGAACAATTGTTTTTCATACTTGTGCGAGATTCTACAAATAAACAATTAGCAGCCTCTGAAGACATCTGACAAAACACTAAAAGACTGATACACACTAAAACAATATAAAGGCTCTGTGAAAAACAAAAAACAAACAAGTTGCTGGTAGCTTAGTTTTGCTGAGTTATATTTTATACAATCTCAAGTTTGTAGCACGAGTGTATTGTCTGACCTCCCTCCCGAGACATATACTGCATATCCACCCCGGTTTCTTTTCTGTGAGTTTGACCGCCAACTCCCATCCCTTTCCTTACTTCCTCCTCTTCATCGTTGCCAGTCATGGGAACTTTGACCCAGCCGTCCGTGGCCAGGCCGTGTTTCTTCTGATGTCTCTTGTAATTGTCCCAGTGGCCGGTGGTGTAGCCGCACTCCTGACACTTGTACGGCTTCTCTCCTGTGTGCCGAAGCATGTGCCGCTTCAGGTTCATGCTCTGGTTGCAGCTGTAACTGCACACGGCACACTGGAAGGGCTTCGCGCCAGAATGCACTCGCTGGTGGCGCTTCAGGTTGGCCAGGTTCCCGCAGGCGTAATCGCACAAATGGCACTTGTAAGGTTTCTCGCCTGTGTGCACTCTGTGGTGGCGCTTGAGGTTGTCGAAGTGCGCTGAGGCATAGTCGCACTGTGGGCACTTGTATGGTTTCTCGCCGCTGTGAGTTTTCATGTGGCGTGCCAAGTGGTTTGGGTAGTGTGTAAGGAAAGGGCAGGCGGCGCAGGTATACACCTTGTCACTGCGCTCGCCGGGGCTGTTGGGAGAGGATGAGTCTTTAGTCAGCATTTCAAGGGTACACTTGGCACATATCTGGGCCGAGGAGCCATCCTCGTCCTCCAGGACAATGCCACACAAGCGGCAGGTGAAAGGGAAAAGTGAAGGGGGGAGGGCGGCGCTGTCTGCTATGCCCCCCCTGGTTGCCCGGCTGCCACCGCTGCCTGTGCTCTCCAGCAGGGGTGGAGGCTGGTGGCCAGGAGCTGGGTTAGAGGCTGGTATGGGTGGCGGTGACGCCCCCTTTAAGCCATCAAAGGCTGATAGGTAGTCATTGTTCTGGGCTCCCAAACTCAGGTTTGAAGTTGGCCTGGCAACTTCTGAAACTTAACAAAAAGATGACAGAGTGAGTTATTATACTTAATAATAATAATAATAATAATAATAATACTTAATGACCGATGAAAGCTATTAAAATGGAGTATCAGGTTTCAAGAGTTTGTATCATGAGGAACAATATTAAAAAAGTAGTTATTACTAAAGGAAATGATACATACCCTTGGCTGAAGCACCAGACACGTCCTCATTGGGTCTTTGCCCAGTCATATGCCTCTTCAGGCTGTTTTGGCCACTGGCAGGCCGTGGCGGGGTGTCCGGTCCCGCCCCTGCAGAGGGCACATGCATGCGCTGGTGCCTCTTGAGGTTGCCAAGGGAACTACAGGCAAAATTGCAGCGGTCACATTTGTAAGGTTTTTCCCCAGTGTGAATGCGCAGGTGCCTCTGCAGGTTCACCAGCTGGGCTGAGGCGTACGTGCACAAGGGGCAGTTAAAAGGCTTCTCCCCGTTGTGCGTCTTCATGTGACGCTTCACATGGTTGGCGTAACGCGAGGAGAAGCCGCAGAGGTGACACGAGTGCAGTTTGGGCAATTTGTCCTCAGCTGTCAATGCTTTGTCACCCATCCCATTTCCCACCCCGTCACCATCAAGCTGCAAATGTGAGCCGGAGCGAATCCCGCTGATGCTTCCAAAAGGTGAACAGAAGTCCGTACTTTTGGCTTCCCTGGAGGCTTTGCAGCATCGAAGGCAGTATGGACCAACTAGGTCTATGCCAGGTCCCAGAGGCTCATCACGGAGCTGTCCGCAGCCCCTGCAGGACAGGTAGGGAGGGAAACTGGGCTCAGACTGGGCTGCTCTGCCCTCGTCTTCCCTACCATTGTCAGTTGTGCTGTGCGAGTTGTCTGTTTCACTTTCCATGCTGAGCTGGCTGTAGGCAGGGCTCTCCTCATCACCCAGAGGATACACAGAGAAACCGATCTCAGCAGCTACTTCTGAACAGGGAAACAGAAAAAAAAAGTTTCTAAAACACTGCACATTTTCAGCACCTTCATAATCCACTAAATGTCAATACAGACCATGACAAACCCCACTGAAAAGTGACATGAAATAAAGGAACAATCCCTGAAATAATAGCTATAATGATATACAAACAAACTCCAATACAGTTTACAATGTTAGTATACAAATAAGAAGGATGACACCATACAAATGAGCATAAGTCAGACTGTGTAATAATGAATATGGTTTAAAAGTGAGACACCTGAAGGCCTACATTCAATTCAAACAGTATCTTCTAACAAATCTCACTGAGTGACTCAAAACTGTCGGACATACAAAGGAAACAACCAGCGATACCAAGCTGTTACAGATAATGCCCCTCCATTTCCATCACACTGAGTCAGATCACTTCAGTACAGAGAATCTCTGTTAAAAAAAAAAAAAAAAAAAAGTTGATTTCAGAGAAACATTTGATACTCACAGTGCTACCTGCAAGGTCAACTGCATTTTAGCTGCTGTTGTGCCATCTGAGATTTTCAGACAAGAAAAAATAAAAAGGCGCTTTTCCCAGAAGGTTGGAAGAAAAGCTTCAAGACTTCAAGACACATTCAGCTTCAGTCTGCGTTTCTGAAAGCAAACGAGCCAGAAGGAAACCACCTTCCTCCACGGATGCCGAGGCAGGATGTGAGGAAGGCGAGAGTCGAGACTGCCCTTTTATCCTGCCCCATGGAACCCCCTCGTGGATGATTACCAAGCCTAATGATAATGATGATGACTATAATGGTGAGGCTGCTGCTGCTGCTGATGATGATGATAATGATGGTAGATGATGATGATGATGATGATGATGATGATGATGATGATGAGGGGGAAACAATAATGGCAGTGGGGTAGGGGAGCAGAGGCAGCATGATGATGATGATGATGATGATGATGATGATGATGATGATGATGTTGATGATGAATAAATGCCCTCTTATAATGGTGTCCTTGATGGTAATGGTCCTATTTTTATGACCATTATATAATAATGGTGTTGCAGCTCCTTTCTCGACTCTTCCATTTTTCAGATCACTCTCTCTGACAAAGAGCCATGCTGGGAAATATGAGCTGGTAGTTGCATTTCCCCTACTGTCGCACAGAGGGGCAACACTTCATCACCCAGAAACATACTGTAAAAACCTGAGTCCTCTTTATAGTGCGGCCACTTTACAAAAGAATCCACCGCTACATTTCCTTTAGTGGTAAAACCATTCAAATAATTTACATGACGGATTGGTACGGATGGTAATGACAGGAAGTGGAAATGACAGCTTATACAAAACATTATGATACTATCGTCCTTTCACGAAGCAAATGTAGTTCAAACTGTGGAGTAAACTGAAATGCACTATAATGACCACGCTGTGTGATCCTCCCATTCCCTTTATTGTATAATTAATAGACACACTTGCCGCGTGCGGGATAAGATGTCTAAAAAATAGATTCATACAGAACACAAACACAAGCAGGAAGGTGAACATGCAACATTTGAAAAAAGGGAGACATTAAAAGGGAAAACTTGCCCTGGCAGACATCAACCATAGGCATCGCCTTTTTAAGCTAGAATTCTTAAGATTTGAATGAAATCAAACACCATTTTTGACACTATTTATGGTCCGCATGTTTTCTGCAATAGCCATTCATTGTATTTATGTTCTGTAATTATCCCTCTCTATAGTAGTCTTCATTGTTAGTGGCAGGGTCCGCCATTCCCGTGCTGGATTCAAATTGCTAACAGACACACAAGGGATTCACAGGAAACAATGCAGCATGTAATCCAGAGTTACTGTTTTTTATTTCATCTAACTGATTATCGGCCTCACTGTTTACTGCTCACTCTCCTAACACTGTATCACAGCTGTATTAAAGGGTGAAAATGCACATACAAAACAAGGGTAAAAAAAAAAAATGGATTACAAACCTGAGAACTTTTCCAGGCCTAGAATCTTGTTGTCATGATCAGGATCACCAAACTCAAGGTCTTGTCCTAGAAGGAAGTCTGTGTCTAAGGTGAGGTTTCCTGGAGCTTCAATGGCTACACCATCTTCAGAATCCACTGGAATTATAGCAAGGAGCAAATAATTTGATGAGTACTATCACTTCACTGAAGGATTTGGTTTTAATCAATTTGCATAAATATTTCACTGTTATTGGCAAACCCTCAAGGCACTGACACATAAAGCAGAAAGTAGCATTTCAGAGAAACTCCACACCCCCGAAGCTGCTTGAGTTTCACAGTGTAACTAGAATCGTTGGAGAAATCCTATAGGCAAATAGCCGTTTTATTGCCTATAAGGAAAAAATTTACAGTTGCAATCATAGTCAGTATTGACGTATACTACTACTACTTATAAATACAAATCACCATCTTGATGATGACAAATTATTACAGATGGACTATGAAGGATTATGAACACTATGCTTGGCTGCATGAGGCTGATGACGTTGAGAATGCTGCTTTACCTTCAACCTTTAAGTGAATGTTACTTCAGTATACATGTTGGTTTTGAGGATTTCTCATTTTGCAACAAAAGCTTTTGACATCCCTTAGTAAGATATCATCTATTGTGCACAATTGTTGGGTCCACCCCATAATACAAATATGGTGTGTATGGAAATGCAATTAGCCAGGTCATCAGTAATAAGTCTGTATTTCTGTTGGTGAAAATCCTTTCAGTTCCACTTTAATGTTATTTGTTTTACTGTGGCTATAAAAGTAAAAAGGGTGACATAATCTAGAAGAAAATGTAATTTGCTACCCTACAGTGTACAAACAGCGTTTCATGTCCAAAAAAATGAACTGCTAACAGTTGACAGATGGAGCTCTTTTACTGCAGTTACAGCTAATGATGCCTGAAATTCTAACTTGGTCTCTCAAGCTTGATGGCATCCAAACAACTATCACACAGCTGTCACTATTCAGAAAACTACCAGCAGGCCAATTCAAGGGCATCACGCTCATCAGCCTCTTTTTGGCAAATCCTTAAGAAACAGCATCATGCTACCATCTACTGGTCGTTTTAGTGTTTGACATCATGACAATAATCTATCAAGACTGTCACAGAGCCGCATCTCAAATTAGATTAATAGATGGCTAATAAATGGGTGCAAACAAAAACAATCCTGGTAGGATATGCTGGTCAAGTGAATGGACTGGTTGGAATGGATATTGGACTGAAAAAGGCACAGTAAAGCAAACCCTTGGATGTATTATTACTGCATGACAATAATCAATACCAGGTAATGAGTAACTGAGCATTTTCCAGTTTCTGGTGTTGACATTATCTATTGACCGCCACTGAAATACTTCACACTACAACATCACAAATTCCTGTCCTTTTCTATATATAACAGAGGTGGTAACATCAATCAGAGTAACTACTTTAAGAAGTTGTGACAGTCTCTCTTTAGCTATGTATGTTGTTGTAACGATTATGAAGAAGTTGGTTGCTAATAAGCAACATTAAAATCTAGCCATACTGTTCTGAGGGGTGCATGGTCTGAGAAATTAGCTACGGCTACATTTTGGTAGCATACATGGTACCAGCAGCATTATGTACTGTGCATGTAACAGCTTAAACTCTGTATGAAGCAGCTAATTACTAACATGAGATCAGTTGAAGAAAAGTAGAATTTGCTGGTGCACATCACATGTCACACCTTAACTGCATTACTAGTTACAGTAACGAGGGTCAGTATGATTAATGTGAGACATTTCAAGTATTCAAACAGCAACGCCTGGTGTCCAGATGTGAGCAGAGAAAGAGGACACACGTTGTAAACGACCAGGCCAACATTCACAGGGATTCCATTTGAAACCTAACCGTTGTTAAAATAGAAATGTGAGAGATTATTTCCAGCATTTTAGCTCAGCTGTGCCTCAACTTTTCAACGTGAATACCTACACTTGACTGGCTGTGGATTCTGTTGTTTTTTTCTTGGCATCTTCCAGTCAGCCTCTCTCTTTTTTGCAGCGTCTTCTTGCAGACTTCCACAAGCATCAGCTCATTCTCATTCGTTTGGAAGATATCTTTCAGTATTTCTATAGATGCAAGACAGAAAAAATCAATTGGTATGCAATTAATAGATTAAATTTGGTCTATTTAATGTAAAAAAAGAAAGAAATGCCCATTACAATTTCTTGAAGCCCAAGGTGACATCTTCAAACAAACAGTCTCCAAAAAGGCCAAAACCCATATAGACACATTTTATTATCATAGAAGAGAACGAAAACCAGCAAATATTCACAATTGAGATGCTTGGACCAGTGTAATTTGTGGCATTTTAGCTTAAACATTACACAATGGTGATTATACAGAGTAAAACTGTATAATCACTCCTTGAGCTGAATCTGTAGTGACCAGTGATGGTGTCATCAAAGCTGCTCATACACAGTACATAACAACTACCTTAGTCATTTTACTGTAACATAGGTAGGTTTTCTAGCTGCTTCACGTCTGATGAGCCCTGTATTTACATAAAACTGCAAACTATGAATGCTATGAACCCATGAATCCAGTCTAATTTGGGGTCAAGAGTCTTATTGCAGTGTATCTATAATTTCAGCAAATCCTAATGAAGCCAGTTGGAGGATATTGAACTGTGTAGATAATAAACTCTCTCTTTTAAAGGTCGCTAACATTACAGGACACAGATGCCATTTCAGGGTATTATCTGGACGTGAGCTGGTGTAATACCACTGTAAACAAACACACAATCCACTATTAAGTAGCTAGCCATTAAGCTACTTTAGCAAAATGGCTAACACTTTAGCTCTGGTACTGCACACCGACAGAGAGCAATCAAGCGTGTCGGTTAGCAATTTAAACAGAAACATGTCCCCACATAGCATACAGCTAGCTAATGTTGTCACTCTACAACAAGAAATGTCAGCAATATTTCGGAAAACTGACGGTACGCAACCTATTGAGTGGCTAAACCAAATGCGTCCTCGGCACGTAGTAATGACTGACAAGTGCCATCTTCAGTGAGTATTAGCCGTGGTTAAACATGTTAACCTACAGCTAAATTAGCCGAGTAGCTATCAAGCTAACTTACCTAGAAAACGTAAATATTCCTGTCGATTGAGGTGGTTTTTATCGTCGGTATACACGCCATTAGATGACATTAGAAGTGTTTTTCCTCAATGCACAACGCCTGGAGATCCGCCATTTCTTCATGAGCTGCGGTGACAAAGAAAGGCAATTAATGGTATTTTTCATAACTTAATTGATTTTCTGATTCGTCTGATATCCAGCCGCAGCAAAAACAATAAGACTTCCGGCGCAAATCCTTCAGAATAAAAGCGACGTCTGAAATAATGGCTACCTGAAAGTTAAATTTAGCACAAAACAGCACACATTATACAGGTCATACTCATTGAATGTTAATTTATTCTTCCAGCGTCATTTAATCTGTAAATATTAAAGAAGCAAAACATAGGAATTCAGCTTTACACTGTATAATTACGTGATTTTATGATTTGAAGATCATTTTCTGAAGATAATTGGACTCTCCTTGCATATTTTTAGTGCCATTAATGAGTATTTCAGTGTTTCAGTGATCTACTGTAGATGTATCTATCGTATTTAATTCCCAGTTCTAGTTAGAATCAAAAATATCCTTACTCGTAAAGTTGTCATTTTTGACAGATCTCCGTAACCTGAGCTGTTATTTAATTGGCTTCATTGACTATTGATTCCAAAATTACAGTAGTTTGAGTTTTTCTTTAATAGTTTTAATTCTTGGCTTTTATTCTGAAGGCCTGAGGTGCATACCGGATGTGTCATTGTTGCCGGCGTGATGTATCTTGATTCCATTGTATACATTTCTCTTCTGCTCAGTGAGGTGTTTCCGTTTCCGAAAATAACTTCCGGTTGCTTTACCTCACTGAATCATTGTAGTTGTAGTTCTTATGTATACAGGAGCTGAAATATCTATATAATGACAATCTTACCTGAATTATTTCACAGTCCTGAGCGTCTGAGTCTGTCTAACAGAGAATTTGTAAGTCCCACACAAATACAATGCACTCATCTAATGGAGCAGAAACTGGCTACCCCAACAGGCCCACTTCAAACCAATAGACAGTAGCAGTCTACTGTGAGATTGTCACCAGATAAGCACAGTTTTTATAAGGCAAAATACATTAATCATCCTTTCACTGACATTTGAAGCCTAAACTCTCTGTCTGCCTGAAAAATATGGGCAAATGTTGTGTAATTTTGCTATGTCTTGTAACATTTTAGGTCATTATCTGCATTACAAAAGAATAAAAAGTTATAAGGGAGAGGTACTTGTTTGTGAGGACTGTTTGTGTGTCCCAAAATTGCTTAAAATAAACTCTATTCTCTTAAGTGTGAATCTACAGAATTTATGAATGTACTGCAGTCCCACAAAATACAATATTTTGCTTGTAAATTTATATTTAAATTATAGGGACAATGTAAAGTATTATAAGCTTCCTTTACACTTACTGTTCAGTAATAAGGACCAACTCTAACTGGGACTTCAAATTACGCCTTAAATTTGTGTCTATGAGTGTGTGCTATTTCCATCAACATAAACAGTGCAGTGTTTTTTTTTTTTACAACTGGAGCCCCAGTGCTTCTGAAAGTGCTTCAAGAGATCCCTAAATAATAGTTGCCTTTTATTTTACCAGAATTTTTCTCCTTAGATAGAAAGGACCACTCTCCTCTTTCACTCTTGTGAGCATTGGACGTGCCAGGTCAGGTGTGCCTTTTAATATTAAATGATCAACAACAAATCCTGCTGACTGCATGGGAAAAAATATGAAAAGAGGTGGCCTGCGTGTGTACATTTGGCGCTGAATACATGTGAGAACCGCTGTGTTTTGTCATGGGATTGAGCATTTATGAATAGGAGATCCTGGGATTCTGCGTCATCCCATTGGTTCATGTCACTGCAGTGTGCCTCCCCTCAGGCCGCCGCGCAGCAGAGCCCTTCAGTCTGCTGCTGCAGCGGGGGAAGCCATCTCCTCGCCGCGGGTCTCCTCTCCTCGGCTCCCTCCTGCACCGGGCCGGACCCGGCCATCCCGCCCTCCCTCTCTGCAGCTCTCACCGGTCAGATATGTTTTGTGTGCAGCAGTAAGGAGGAGGAGACGGGGCTGATTTCTGTGCTACTGTTTGGTCCTCAAGGGGAGGAGCCAGTTGTTGAATCTACGCTGCAAAGAGAAGGCGCCGCACAGAGAGGTAAGATAGCGTTTACGTAATAGAAATGATTGTGTGTTTTATCTGCAGACTTCCTAACGCGAACGCAGACGGCTTTATTTTCTTTATTACTCGTGTCTATGAGGGATATCTAGAAGGTGAAGGTGGTAAATGCGAATACGTAGCCTATTAAACATGCCACTCCCTGCAATAGCATACTGATGCCCTGGACAGACCTCTGTTTAAATGATTAAAAATGGAAGTATGAAATTTCTTTTTTGAATAAATGTGGAGGCTATGCAAGGCCGCCTTTGATTAGTACGCTTTTATTACACCTTTCATTTACAAGTGCATCCCCAATATATCGCCTACAGGCCTGCCATTATGCTTTATTTGGATGAATAACACTTCTCTTATTTGATCTGTAGAGTTAAAACATGTGGATCAGTGAGTTATAATACACTAAGAAGACATCCAGCTCTGTTATGACATTTCACTCACCATAGGCTATTTTAATATGATATAATGTGAAACCTAATCCCTTATATTGTGGTTATTCAATAACATAAAGTAGACGACAGGCTGCTAGAGGTCACTGAGACTCAGTGTTGAGAACCACATGGTCCAGAAACAGAAGATTGTGATCAGGGATGCCGCGGAGTGCAGTAGTGTGTGTGTGTGTGTGTGTGTGTGTGTGTGTGTGTGTGTGGGCAGGCTGAGGTCACTCTCATGCCTCTGAAACCCGCATTGCTGATGTGGGCTTGTGTCCAGTGAAGAGATATTTAACAGGGTGCATCATCAGGTTTCCCCCGGTAAGGCAGAACTCACCATCAGAATGAAAACAGTAAAATATGTAAAGTGATTGCATAGCAACAGCTTGTTAACAAGTGTCCCCGAGAACACTGCAAAGCTGAGGAGATAACATTCATTCAAAGGACAAAAGTCGCGTTTCTTCCCTGTTTGGCATTTCAGAGGAGGGGGGATGCTGTGGGGCAGATGCTGGTTGTGTAATAAACCCATCTGTCATTGTCATTTTTATCTGCCATAGGCTCTGACCTATAGGCAGTGATTTGTGAGATCAGGAAGGCTGCATTAAATCAAGAATAACTTGCATGCGCACAGGATTACTTTCTGTACATTTTGTCCAGATTTAAGGAATGCTGTACAGGCTTGATTTGTGAACATTAAAGTCATAATCAGCATCCTAAAGGGCTACCCAGTGATTCAGAGTGGCACTTAAAGGTGGGGGACTCACAAGAGATAAAAAAAGAGATATAAAATAGTCAAAATTAGAGCAACAGAAGTCGAGAAATCCTGAGTTTTTGTCCGTAGCGTGGATCAAGCTGCAAAAACACCGGACCCTTCCCACAATGCAACATAAAGCATAATTTCATTCATTTCATCCTGCCTGGTAAATGCCCATGGCTTTTGAGCTCCATATGTCCAGTCTGTAAAAAACACTGAGACTAATCGAGCCACTCTGAGACTCTGTTAAAAGCTGAGATAACCCCAGTGACATCATCAGGGTTAAACTGTTATTTATATGTTAATTGGCGGGAATACCCCTTTAAAACTTTGACGCTCAAACTTTTTACCTGCTTTTTATTTTTCTGTAGAAATGTGTGCGAGTGCGTGCTGCTTTTGTTGTCAGATTGGAATCGGTGTGAATCAGCCTGCTGAATCATGTCAGTAGGTAAGAAAACAAGACTCCAGCCAAAGCCTTTGTACATTATGTAATGATGTCCGGTGATGCTGCTGGCCAAGGGATCTGTTGCCTGTTGGAAATAAATTAAAAATGAGGTTTTGCTGCTGTCAATTAAGACTGAGACATGTGGCTGGAGCTTTTGCTTTTGTGTGCTGGTACATGGAATAGGTGTCATTCAGTTGTAAGGTGCTCAAGCAGGTCACAAGGTCAAACAGCCATCTTGTTAAAGTAAACTCTTGAGCTGGAGAGTGAGCATCCACCTCCTGCAGACCCACTTCTCCTCTCTGCCCTCGTACTGTTGAGACACACGTGATTCATAGTTCCTTTTCTTATAACATTGTGAACGATAGACTTGATAATGATAATTAGTCCATAACATTATCTATAAATTATCATCACATTATAAATTCAGTGGGCAAGTTAAGAAGAAATGGGCTGGATAAGTATGTTTTATAACACATTGGTTTGTTATAAATTATACCCATCTAACTGGAAAACTGCAGAGTTACTCTACAGAGGATTTCTCTTTTAGGACTAGAGTGGGTTATTTTTCTTCTTAACTCTCAGAAAGACTACATGTTTCCCAAACATGCAGCAGCAGGTTATGATTCACTTTGCAGTTTCACCCATGCACAGGTATGTTTCGTCGCAGTTATTCAAAGTCATTAAATCTGATATTTAGGTTAGAATTTCCACAGTCAGAATTAGTGATTAAGCTCTTTGTGGTCTGGCACAGAAAAAAAAAATTCTAGGACAGATTTTGTATTTGTCCTTTAATTCTCTGTAATCCCCCGAGACGCTTTAAGAATTTGAATTCTTGTACAGGCTGTGTTTACTGGATTGTTCGTTCTCCATGGCCAAGAGTTCTCCACAAAGTGAGTGAAGTATGAAACATCAAAGGGGTGCCAGCGTCCCATAGTGTAAAGAGGGGAGGTCGAATCTTTAAGTGTGTGTTTGGCCTCAGGAGCATTTTACGGTATTCTGTACACACACACACACACACACACACACACACACGTTCGAGAGAAAAGAAAGCCATTAAGCTGAAGATGTACTCTCTCTTTCCGAGCAGCATCTGTGTCCATCCCTCGTTTTGTTAACTATGTTGTCCCTTGAGACTTCTGAGAAGGACTCTTCTTTCCCCCTTCATCGTCCTCTTCACTGTCTCGTCATTGAATATATTTAAAGAGAGGTCATAAAGTTTGTTTAACATAATATTTCAAAGACACATAAAAACGCATTACATATAAAAGTATGTTTCATTATTAGCTCAGTAACCAGAGGTTGACACCACAGTGTTTTTGGACTTGTTACCCTTTAAATGACCCTTTTCTCTTATCTATTTATTCCTTTTTGAAATACTGAATTCATTAGACTTTTCAACCCATGTTAACTCAGGTTGTCATTTTAAATTGAAGGAAAGCTAAATTATTCTAAATCTGTGTACAATTATTAAAAATGGCTTCTCCACCATGACTTCCAATGGAAATATACCTAATATCTTGTAGTGTATCATTTTATACACATTTTCCCAGTATGTGTTTGTGATGACTGAGGTTAAAGAGATTAAAATGAACACTCCCACAGGATTTTGCAGCCTTTGATGTCCAACGAGTGCCTGTTTTATTGTTGCAAGTTTTGCTTGTGACTGTATTCAGTAGTTTTCACTGACGTCAGCCTAGACAGTAACATTTATTGTGTTTGTGTCATAGCCACTTGTTGTAGAGGACAAACAGCATCTCGTCACAGAGAAGCTCCTTCTGCCGTCTCCATCTCTGTATCCACATAATTCAAATGTGTATGTGCACAATAATGTGTGTGCCTGTGCCTGTGTGTTCGTGTGTGTGTGCGCGCACATCAGTGGGCTTCGTTTCTGCAGTTTTGGATGGACGGACGATCTGATTCAAGATGATGATGATGATGTTCTATAACAATGCAAAGATGGTCTGCACAGACTGTGAACAGGACTATTGGAGTGAAAGAACATTCCCTGTGATAAATGGAGGATTTAGTCAGACGTGGAAGAGAAAAAACAAAAGATAAACTGCCCAGGTAGCTGAAAGTGGCCTTTCTTCAGTGCGCTTAGTTGGCAGTCTAAAATTGACTCTCCAGAATACTCAGACCGATTTTAAGGGCCATATGAATAGTGCTGCTTCCAGATCGGCCCAAGTTACTGCCTGCTTGTATCTCTATCTTTGCTCTGCTGTGTAAGAGCAGTACAACAGTTATAATTCTGAACATACTGATGGAAAACTTTCCCGCGCAGTGACAACTTATTATTACTTGGCTATCTGTCTTTTTAGTGTGAAACGATAAGCCCTGGCTGGAGCCCGCTGAGCTATAATATAAAGACTCTATTATGTGTGTGTGTGTGTGTGTGTGTGTGTGTGTGTGTGTGTGTGTGTGTGTGTGTGTGTCTGTTTGCACATGTATCAGCGTGCCTGTGTGTGTTTTAGCATGTATGAGTGAATGTGTGGAGACAGTATGTTCATTGCATGCGAGTTGAGCTCTTTTGAATGTGTTATGTGTGCGCTTTTGATGTCTTCGTATGTGGGAATTATGTCTATAAATAAACATCAGCACAGTGACGTGTTGATCACAGAGGTCGGCGCTTTGGAGCCTGTGCTGTGGCTGAAGAAGTCAGTCCCCGTGGAATATGGATGTTGGGGAAGCGGATGCACAACCCAGTTATAGAAACGCTACCTCTGGTGGAAAAAAATATGAGGAGGGACGGTTGACCCCTTTCAAATTGTTGCAGGGGATGCTGCGTTCTGTTTTTTTTTTAGGGATGACAGAATGCCTCTTCTGCTTTGTTTTTTAAATATTACACCTGTAAACATTTGAGTCTGAATTTAGAGACACTAGTGGAGAACAGTCTTCATTCACAAAGTGTGGGAAAAAGTAAAGAGTGGACCTTTGAACAAATACAGAACTCTAAATGCTTCTAACTGATGGTCAGGTTTTGGAGAAATTTCCTTTAACGCCAAAATCCTAAAGCTCATTATCAACTGCACTTCTTCCAAATAAAGATTTTGTTGAGAGAGATTAAAAAGGACTTTATGCAATTGTTACCACATTAACCATCACTGTGTGGTCCGGAAACAGTGTGTACGAGTTGTATTAATACTGTAGCTGTGACTGTCATTGTATCCTCCGTGTTGTCTGCCTGCGTGAAACAGAAAGCTTCACAAACATCTCTCATCTAGCCAGTTCATATTCCTCCAGCTTCCTGACAGAAAACCACGACCAACTTTATCCCATCTTTTGTGAGGCATTGCCAGCATTGACCTTATAGATTTGGGGTTTCTTTGTTTCACTTCTTAAGGTTTAACTGGCCTTTTAAGACATTTGCACATTTAGCACATTTAGTTTATTGTGTTCAGTGTTTCATCTGTTAACTTATTTAAATATTTGGTTTGTACATTTTTAAAGAGATTTCCTAGAAGATGATTTACTTTCTAAGAGGATTTTTAAATGTTTCTTATGCAACAGCTAATTCCATCATAAAATACATTAACTCGAGACAAAAACGGCTGTCAGTAGTTTTATATTGTATGGTGTATCGGCCAGATTGTATCTCAGCTAAATACAGAGATACAGCGGAGCTACAGTGGGAAAAAAATATGCATCTAAAATATCAACACTAATCATCAGTTTATGGTGCCAGCTTTTCAAAGGGCAAGAATGTCTTTTCTTTACTTTTAAATTACCATATGTAATGATGTGCTGCTGCAAGAAGGACCTGCTATTCATGTCGATTTGAACATATCCACAGGACCAGAATATAAATACAACTCCAACTCTCAGAGTCTCGATGCAAGAAGGCAGGTTAGGCACTGCAGTGTTACATAAATCCAGATTCTTTGTGCATCTCTGGTAAAAGAATGATGAAGCATATAGCTCCTGTAGCCGTACCCTGCCTCTGGCCACTGCAGTTAATTTGATAAAAAAAAGAGTGAATCACTTTTAAAGATCATAGATTTAACTTTTTCTTTAGCTACAGAATTAGAGAAAGGGAAACAATTCTTTAAATAGACGACAATCTATAATCATATCATATTTCATGCCGTATTCCATGGTCCGATTTGACGTAGTGTCAATATGGAGACATGTTTTAATTGGTCTGGGGCTGCATGAATCACCTCATGCTCTCTTTGCTCTCCGGGCCTGATTATGAAAGCTTGCTGCTGCCTAATGGAGACAGAATGAGTCGTCTGTGCTGTCTATCACCGCCTCACCCGCCATCTCCCCCAATCCTCTCTGTCAAACCAGTCACAACTCTCTCATCCATCTGCTCTTTGTGCCTCATGGCTGTGACCTTGTTGCTCATGTCTGAGGCTGTATGACGGGCAGGCTGCATCGCGGAGATCCGAACCCCTTTTCAGTTTGGATTTTATTTCATATAAGTGACACTCGGGGGATTTTAGATAGAGAGTCAGGAGTAAAGTGGCACAGCTTATTTTTGAAATAGTTATTTGTGTGACATTATTGAAAGGTCAGATTTTAAAATGAGTTCTTGGCATTGTGTCTGCTCAGGTTTCGAGCAAAGGTGAGAGACAGAGCAACGATATTTAATACATAATATATATATATATATATATATATATATATATATATTTGCAGAGGGAAAACATTTATATTCATGTACATGGGGTTCACGGAGAGGTTTTTCTACATCAAAAATGTTCAAAAGATTTAGCAGCTCAACTTTTCATGTAGGGACTTTATTGTACATCCCATCATTTCTGATTCACTGTAATTTAGTCGTGATTGTGATATTTGTTTCCAGGGTAAGGGACTGAAGAGGAGGCCTCAAACGATGAAGGGCAGTCGGCCACTTCAGGACTAGCTCGGACCGAGGGAACTGCAGTGGCGGTGGAGGAGGAAGAGGAGGAGGGAAAAGAAGACTGAGGAGAGACAAAGTAGATCACATGACCAGGCCTTGGAAAGGCTCCAAATTAGTGATGCTCCCCTCGGGCAGGGATTACCTCCTCCCCGTCGTCTACCTCTCCATCTCTCCCACTCTTCCTCCCACGTACCGCAGAGCAGCCGCCCAGCTCCAAGACTCTGAGCCGTGAGAGCCGCTCACTGTGCTCACCCACCCACGCACACACAAACTCACACACATACTCTCACACACACGCTCTCTCTCACTCACACACACACACACACACACACACACACACACACGCCTTTGCATCCTGCTCATGGTCGTTGGCCTGTCCTCCTCAGCTGCTGCTCCCGCTCTAGTCCTAGACCATGAAGAGGCCCAAGCAGCAGACGGGGCCGCTGAGCTTCCTGAACTTCTTCAGCAGAAAGCCCAAATCGGAGCCGAGGCCCGAGAGGCCTGTGGAAGCCTGGCCCAAAGAGGAGGTGGCCATCACCCTGACCCCGAGCGAGCATCCAGAGCAGGTGAGACGGAGGCTTCTCACGCTGTTATAGTTGTACTCCCATATCGTATTATTTCTCCTAGTTTTGTCTTGGCTTCAGGTAGACTTTTTTAATGTTTGATTTAGGTTTTTATACGTTCCAGTTTGAGCTTTCGTCCACTGTGTCTAGTTTTATAAAGTCAGAAAATTTACTTATGTGTCAGATTTTTATATATGTTCTTCATTATTCTGTCTCACTATACTATAATTTTTCCTAGTTTCAGAAAAACTTGTTGCTTGGAACCTGTAACCTAAAAAGTTAAAACTCCTACTTTTGAAATGTAGGACATAATAATGTATATGCTCATTCATTATCCCTCCATATTTATAGTCAGAAGATGAAAACAGAAAGTGTTTCTGTGCTGCAGTAAATTGTTATTCATATTAGAGGCAACACTGAAACATTTTAGATCAAAATCAAAATGTTTCACAAATTGTTGTGTCAGAAAGAAGAACCTGAAGAGAGGCTGTAGATCATTAACTTTGGATGTATTAGCTTCTGCTTCTGCTTCCTCCCTCTCCCATACTGTTATAGCCCAAATCCATTAGAGTGTTTATTTAATTAATTGGTAATTTCGGGAAATTATGTTGCCAAGAAACCAAGTACACCAAATATCCACCTTCATACACACTCACCTATTTGATTTTCACTGGAAATGTGAGGATGTTCCATTTGCTTTCATTTATTTCTCAAATTTGTTTGTGAACAGCAGCAGAATATCCTCACAAGTCTGTTGCATAATATTTGGTGAATGTTTGGTATATTTGGTAAATCAGCTGCACTGTAATTCTCAACAGGACCTCACCCTCACAGCAGAAGAGGCTGGAGAATCAAGAGTTTCTGGAGGCGAAAGAGGAGAAGGAGGAGGTCCGCCAGCAGCGGCTGAGGGAGGCGAGGAGGGTGCCGCCACAGCTGAGTGCGTGGGCGGGGCCAGCAGCGGCTCCACCGGCGTCCTGTCCCTGTCCTCCTCCAGCCAGGAGCAGCTTTTGGATGAACACCTGGAGGAGTGTCCACTGTGCCTGCTCAGTCAACCACGGTGCCACTTCCCACGACTCACCTCCTGTTCCCACCGAACGTGCTCGGACTGCCTCCGCCAGTACCTGCGCATTGAGATATCAGAGAGCCGGGTGGGCATCGCGTGCCCGCAGTGCCCTGAAACACTGGCGCCTCTGGATGTCCGTGCCATCCTGGATGACCGGGCGCTGCTGGAGCGGTTTGAGGAGTACCAGCTGAGACGTTTCCTGGCTGCTGATCCTGATACGCGCTGGTGCCCTGCGCCTGACTGCAGGTGAGAATGAAAAAGGATTTTCCTACACACTTTTTTTCCAGAACAGAAAAGGTTTCATTTCAAAATCATAAATAATAAAAAAAGGCATGTTTTTGTATAACGATAGTTACCTAACAACATTGAGGAGATGATTTATTGAAGGAGAGGAAAAGGCATAAATAATGAGAACAATGGCTTCTCTAAACTTGCAGAAAAACTTTTTTGTTCACATCTTGAGTCACACTGCAGCAATTCACTGCACTGTAATTACCTTGAAATTAAAATGAGAGCCCTTATTCAGCTTTACAATGTGGCAGCTCTTGTCAAACCCCTGCCATCCCACTACCGGCTTTATGTCATGAAACACAAGACTGGAGCAGCTTTTTTTCAGTGTCAGAATGATTGACTGAGCTTTGAAAAGAAAAGAAGCTAGTGAAAGCTTACATGCGTCCCAAGGCTGTTCAAATGTTGATGCAACCAAAATATTTTTGCAGATCCTGAAACAGAACAGACTGATTGTGTTCCTTTGGTAACTACGACTTTTCAAGAATCCATCCAAATGTGGGATTACACACAACTCACCAAATATGTTGTATCGGTCATTAAAGGAAGAACTCAATTTACTACAATAACACTGTGCCTGGCATTTCTGGAAGCTGTATCTGTTACTGTATTTCTTGCTCCCTGAGGATAACTGGCTAAAATGTTGATTACATCATGTCACATATAGAGATGTTTAAAGCACAACTACTGATATTTCTTTGCAGAATTGATCATTTTGGTACGGTGGCTTATTCTTCTTACAGGGAGAAATCCACTGTGGAAGAGTCAGAGACATGCCCCCCCCCCCCCCCCCCCCCCATATTGACAGCAGCCTCAATAGACCACAGTGCAATGCAACCACAAGACATGTTCAGAGTTAACTCTCATCTCATCTGCTGTCGTTTACAACATGTACAGTGCTGACCCATCGCTGTATCACCATGTTCATGGATGGGTAACAGGATAGGGCTGCTGATGGGAAATCATAATGTGTGTGTGTGTGTGCTGTGTGCTCTGTGAATATTTGTGGTCAAAAGCACGTATGCACCCGGGTTCGGGACTCAGTGGTAGACTGTCTGTCTCTCCGGCTGTCAGTGCTCACAGCCTGCTCATGATGAATGAGCGGAGCAAAAATCAATATGCCAGTTTTTAGTTTCACATGTTAAAAAAATGTTTACAAGTGGAGGACAGTGTTGTTTTAAATTTTAAATGACTTATAGCTCCAACATAAATGTGCCTTTGATGTAAACCATTATGTAAACTGGTCACTTACAGTATGGTTTGTGTATTCCCATGTTCCCAACATACACACATTCCTCGAGGTCTTAGTGACAGAAGCTTAGCTGGAGATTATGCCGGCTCTGAGACGGCGTGGTGCTCAGTGTACGTCCACTTGTATCTATGTGTGCACTTTTTGTCATGTCTTTGCTGCATATGTGAATCTACTGCCGGTGGTCTCAGTTGAGAAGCTGCAAGGGAATCTGCAGTATAAGGATTTAATGTGGAAATCTTTCAGTGCCTGTGTTGCTGTCAAATAACAGCACTTCCATCCAACATTACAATAGTTTGACGTATGAGGAAGGATTTTTGTATATGCACCAAAAAGAAGCGTGTGTGGTTTGTTTTTCCGAGCAAACCACACACGAGCAAGTGAACATCAAGTTCTCGACTAACATGAATTTAGCTGCGTAGCCTGCTAATCAGATTGACCTAAATAAAATATTTTTATTTGAACTTCTGTCAAACATGTCAGTTATACCACATAGCTTCTACTGCTTTCTCAGGTTGAAATGTCTAATTAAAAGTACCTTTTGGAGTTTTCTTGTAAACAAACAAAGTTGTACATGTTGAGTTTCTCCCTCCAAAACGCATTGTGTGTATCCTTTAGGCCTGACAAATGTGTTAAATGCTTTACATTTGCACAGCTGATTTAAAGGCTAAATCTCTTCTTCTTCGTTTCTTGGCACATTACTGCCTCGATCAGTGGAAGGTGTGCAGATCTGTGTGTCGCATGACCGCGTGCATGTGCAAACAAGGGACCTGCTCATGAAATCTGAGTTTAACATGAGTATGTACGAGCAGGATTTTGTGACATCACAACTAGTCTGGAAGCCAATCATGGTCCAGTATGCAACTTACACAAATATGATGTGGACACTTGAAACTCTCCAGCGCACGTATGCTGAGAATGGACTTTTTAGTGCCGTAGGAGACATCTTGTGTCCTGCATGTTCATAGATTCAGGATTCACCATATCAGACCCAAATTATTATTCAAAGTAGAATATTTTTAGATATCTTAAAACATGCCTGTGGGATCTTATATATATGTTAAACTTTGTCATCTATATATGATCTATTACATGGGCAGAAAAATTAAAGTCATTTTCAGCCCATGGCATTGCTGCTGCTGCTGCTGTATGTTTTGTCAGAACCTCTTTAAACATCTTTGCATGAAGTGTGGAAGGGTGTTGATCTAAATAATCCAATTATTGCTGGTTTCTTTGATAAAGATATCCACTGATACCTGGACATGTTTTATGCATGAGCAGGTTCACACTGGCTTTGTTGTTCAGCCAAATGTGTTTGAATAGAGAGTCAGACACAGTCAGTTTAAATCTAGTCTGACACCAAACTGGGATCCAGCCAGCCGTCTAATTATCCTCTTATGTGTGTGTGGCCTTCGGTCTGTCTGATTCATCTACCTTTCCGACGAACCTGAAAACCACACAAAGCTGGAGATGCCAAAGGAAAAAGCCTAGAGGAGCTTTTCAAAGACTTCACAGCAGAGCCGCACTGCCTGGATCCTAAAGACCCTATGAATCTCTCACGGTCCCTTTCACTTGTATTTGATCAGTAACCGCATGATCTTTTGAATATTAAAATGTATGTTAATGTCCCATCTGAGGAGTGACATTAGGTCTACAGGCTTCAAGCTCCTTGTTATCACCATAATGACTGCTCAAGATCTAAGGATGGAATTATTTCTGGTTCAGGTGTTGAACTCTGGAAAGCAGTCCCACAGATAGTTGTATCTCTGTTTGAGTTGGGATTCACTGAGTCAGCAAACGTACTGTTTGTGAGCAAAGACGACACTGAGCAATTCAATGAGCTTCACCAGGCTGAACAGTTGAAAAATATAAGGACCAACCAATAGATGAAAGGCTTACTGCAGTCAGCCAACCAAAGCTGTGATATTTAAATGAAACTGCAGCCACCGTGCGTCTCAGCTGCACATGTTATTGCAACAGGGTGGAACAGTGAGTAGAGAGCACCTGGGTTTAAACCTCCATGATGCCCGCTGAGATGTCAGTTTGTAAGAATCCCTAACAACAAATAATTCCCCTTCAGGGATCAATTAACATAATAATGATGTCCATCCTGTCATTTTTGATCTGCAGTTTCTCTCTCTCCTCAGCTATGCAGTGATAGCTTACGGCTGTGCAGAGTGTCCCAAGCTGAGCTGTGGCCGTGAGGGATGTGACACAGAGTTCTGCTACCACTGTCGGCAGCTGTGGCACCCCAACCAGACGTGTGACCAGGCCCGGCGTCAGCGAGCCCGCCACACCTCAGGCGGCAACGATGCCTCCACGCTGTACGTCTTCAATGAAGAACCTGGAGGAGGTGAGACAAGCAGCTAATGTTGCCTTTATTCCAAACCTTTTGTGCCAGAAATCAAGAGGATTTCGATTTCGATTTAGAACAGGTTGTGTTTTCCTGGTTCCCTATCACATTTTACAAAGTGCTAAATAAACATTGCAGAACGTGTGGCCACCCCTCACACATTTACTCTGTTGCTGAAGATGCAGAGGAGATCAAAGCGTGCCCTCGCTGTGGTGCCTACATCATGAAGACCAACGATGGCAGCTGTAACCGTATGAACTGCACTGTGTGTGCCTGTCAGTTCTGCTGGCTGTGTATGCAGGAGATCACCGACGTGCACTACCTCAGGTACTCTGGTTACACTCAGCTCATGAACACATTAACATACCAAACCAAATGCCCACATCTAATTAAATGATCCAATTTTATTTACCTTGAAAACAGTTCAAGTCCTTTATCAAGCGAAATTGCTGAACATTCACTGTTTTCAGCTTCAGGATTTGCGGTTTCTATCTATATTTTGGGCTGTAATAATTGATAATGAAAATAATTATTATTTGTAGCCCTAGAATCAACAATCTTGGTGTTTGGGACCTCTGCAGTGAAAGTGCTGCTCAAAAACACGAGAGAAAGAGCAGCAGAATTTGATCCTAGCCTCACAGCAGCATGAGCTCAGAAAATGCTCGGTGGCACACATCCAACTCTGTAGAAATGTAAGATACTGATCAGTTTCTTCAATTCTTCCTAAAGGACAAAGCCTTAATAACTAGCTTCTCTAAGATTTGTACACCTGTGTTCACACCTCTGTTCCATCTGTACGTTTTAAAGCAAAACCCAGTCGGAGATAAAAAACCGGGCGCAGCAAGGCACGACAGTATGTCAATGTTGAGAGGCTGCACTGCTTTAAACTGTTCGTCTGGGCTTCCATTGATTTTTCCAGTCCTGGAAGGGAGTCACTGCTGACTGGTCATCAATTAATCAGCTCTATCTGCCTCCATATTTCCATGCAGCAGAATATGTAACTCAAGCTGCAAGACTAGCTGGAAGCTGATTAGCTGAATTTGAAGAAATAGTTTAACCTTTTTGCTGGCCTAACTACAGTGAATGAAAGGTGTAGATACTTATGAATTTTTCATGTATTGATCATCATGTGTTGATGTATGCGTCAGAAGAGAAAGAGAGCTTTCGTCTGCATGAGCTGCATTGTCTTTTTACACCTTCTCTCCTCTTCTCTCCCCTCATCCTTCTCGGTCTTTCACACTACAAACTACAGTGAATGTGAAGGGCAAAGCTTTTAGCATCTCACTGCAAATCTGCCAGTTCAGAGCCACTCAGGCTTTTAGAACCCCAAACTGACATTTGCTGCTGTGATACAAACGCATGCTTTGAGAAATAGCATAGCCTGAAGGTGCCATTTGTATTGCTTACATTGTCACTGCTGCTCCTACAAGCTAATTGCTGCTTCATTAAGACCAAACAGCATTAGTCAGTGTTGCACCGCTTTCCTTGGCAGTTAGGGTTACACCACAACACCACAGGCTGATACTAGATTATTAAGAAGCACTTTAAGGCAGCATTTATTGTACCTTACGTCATATCAAGAGAGTATTTTATATAGTATATTGACTCCTCGCGAACAGACTTAAATAACCCGCCATTTCCATTTATCTATCTAATGTGAATGGTAGCTGCAAGTGACTGTAATTGAGGGAGAGAGGGCGAAGCTAAAATAAGAAATGAAGATGAGGTCATTCAGTCTGGGTAATGATGTAATGACAGCAATGAGACAGACAGTTAATGTTGTCATGTTGTTCAGTACTATAAAAAAAAATACTGTAAATTTATTTCACTCGTTTCTTAAGAAATAATAATTCAAAATGGTTTTATGTTTGTGTCAGTGTCGGACGAGGCTGCATGAAAAGGTCATGACCTGCAGGATGTTGATGCTTTTGTGATCATAGCAATGGAGGGGATGATTATGAGTGTGTCTATGTGAGTGTTTGGATAAAACCAAAAATCTGCACTAACGGGGTGATAACAAGACTACAGCCATGCTAGTGGCTCTGTGAGACAGTGCTTAGGCACAGCAGTGCTTTTGAGCTAAATGATAAGCAGGTAATATTCACCAGGTTCACCTTCTTAGTTTAGCCTGGTGGGGATGTCATTACTTTGAAGGTATTCTGTCATTAAAGTGTTCGGCAAATTAAAAATTTGACACCAGATGAAAAGTCAGATCACCAAGGTCATGAGAATGTATCCTAATTTCTCAGCAATCCACCCAATAGTTGTCAAGATATTTCACTCGAAACCAAAAATGTCAACCTCATGATGGCGCTAGAGGAAAAGTGAGAGATCAACAAAGTCAGTGGGATTCATCCTCAGTCTGAACCAAAGGGGTGGACAAACCGATAGACAGAAGGACATTGAGCCATGATGCTCACGTGGCTATAAATGCTATATGTTTTAATATGTACCGTTTGTTTTCTGAACTCTGGGCGTAATAATGGTATGAACTCCTATCTGATCTCCCCTGCTGTGTCCCCTGTGTGTCTCAGTCCCTCAGGATGTACCTTCTGGGGGAAGAAGCCATGGTCTCAAACCCGCAAGGTTCTGTGGCAGGTGGGCATGTTGCTCGGAGCACCGGTGGTCATCTCCCTTATAGCGGGCATCGCCATCCCAGTCATCATTGTGGGCATACCAATCTACATGGGCCGCAAGGTAGAAAAGAGCCAGTAAATCCTGTGCCGCGCCAAATAACTGGTTTGAATGGATAAACTCACTTTCTGAGTGACTGGTTTGTGAATATTTTCTCTGTGATAGCTTGTACAGGACTCACAGGCTGTTTTCCTTTCCCCCTCATGTGTGCTGGGATGCATGTATTACTGGACATGCATAAGTGACAGGAATAAGTGGCTGCAGAGAATGAGAACAACAACAAGGAACAGATTAAATTTCCATGATCTAATTTATGTTTTATTTATTACCTTCCAGGTCCATGGCCGCTGTAAGAAAAACAATATCTCAGGAAGTAAGCACTACTTGACTGTGGCAAGTGGGGTGATGATGTCAGTGTTTGTGTCGCCGGTCATAGCAGCTGTCACTGTGGGTAAGGAACAAACAACAACATGGCCACCTTCTGTCCTGCACACCGAGAAGAGTAATTAAAGTGTAAAATGAGCTTGTTTTGCAAAATGAGTAGTGAATTACTTTTAGAAATTGATTTGTTGAAAAGAAAGTAGATAAAATCGTCACAGTATCCTAAACTTCATATGCTAAATACGCTCATTTAAAATACTTCCTTCTATTTGAATAGTAAAGCTGTGGTTTAATCAATACTTCTATTCAGTACTCATGTGGATCAAAAAGTCATTAAAGATAAGGATGACCCATGTGGGTTTGACCAGCACACTGGCTGCTAGCTGTGGAGTGTCTCAGATAACAGCAAGACAGAGAAGCCCCACATCTTTTCACACGCTACATTCACTATTATTTATATATTACATATTAAACAAATGAGATATAATGTGTTAATCAGTTAATCATTAGAAGTGCTGGCAGGTGGATTTTGTTTGTCGACCGAGTCAGGCTTCCTGTTTCCCCCTCTTTTTAGTCTGTTTGCTAAGCTAAGCTAAACAGCTGCTGGCAGGAGTTTCATATTTACCTTACAGACATGAAAGTGGCATCGATCTTCTTGGTAATAAACAAGCGGATTTCCCAAAATGCCAAACTATTCCTTGTGTAAATCATGAATGTACGCAAACATACCACTTGATTTCATTACCACACATGAGTAGCATTTTGACGACTCATGCAACTTCCTACTGTAGGTAACATTCACGGGTGTGACAGAAATCCTTAAGGCTTCAGCAGCCTTTCAGCCTCCCTCTGCTGTGTCACAACCATCACTGTACCGCACACTGACGGGCCCTCCCTTGGCACACACACACACACACACACACACACACTCAAACACATTTAGCCGCACTGCACTCTTCACCCTCACCTCCTATCCCTGTGTGTATCATCGCCCTGCTTGCATCCCCGTCTCTACAACCCTGCAGTTACATTTCAGTTGTCTCTCTGCCATATGCTTTATCATATCTCTTCTGTTTTACGCTCTCACCGCAACTATAATTGTTATTTAGTTTCTCATATTTCAGTCACGGCTCCCCTGTCTTGTTGTTTCTCTCTTTTTGACTCACACAGACACACACAGCCTCTCGCTTTCACTCCTCTCTTTCTGCGAACTGTTTGGCTGGCAGGCTCATCCTCTTGCCCCCGTTTCACCCTGTTGCTGAGTCAATAGCGTCCCAGTGTTCCCGCTGTGTTAATGATGTCCCTTTGTTTGGTCGGTACTCTGCTTTGTGCTCCCAAATTCCTATCTCAATCACAGGTTGCATAATCACGCAGCGCAGGGAGGCTGCTGCTCGTCGAGTTTGGGGGCTTGTTGAAAGTACTTTTTTTTAAGGTTATGAAGGAGAGTGGGGACTAATCAAACTGAAATAAAACCGGCTTTGCTGGAGTAGTTATGCACTGCTCTATTCTTATTTTGACTTAATATTAAGACAGGTGATCCATCATAGTGAACACTTTTATTGTTTTGTCAAAATTGTGTGTTGAAGACTTTTATTATCAGAAAATAAAAAAGAGGAGACAACAGGTTGCTGTTTTGCCTCTGAATCTGAATCTAACTATGAATCTAAAGTGTCCACTGCAGGGATGTCTTTCCACCTCTCATCATAATAAATGCACATTTACATATAACTAAGGTTAGATTGGAAACCTCTTTTACAGGAGTCTCCTGGACAACATAGCAGCACCACATATAACATAAAACAGAGATTTGAAAACAGACTTACAATGAATTAGACAACATAAGAGATTCATTTTGATTTGCAAACCACATAAGATCAAAGGGATGGAATATGATTGATGACATAAAAGCAATAAATATATCAGAACAAGCAATATAACAGATATGCAGTAGATTTAAATTCTTAAAAATAAAAAAAATGGATGAATAATGCTGGATTGGCTCACCTCCAATTAAAAGAGGATTTAAAAGCTTATAAGGAAATTGGTTCCTGAAAGAAGTTCCGGGAGCATAAGCAATAGTTCCCAGCATTATTTGGAACAACAACATTGCATAATATGGAGGTTAAGATGCCAAGAAAAGCTTTGTAGATCAGTGTTTCAGCAACTTTATTCTATGCAGTCCACAGTGAAGCAGGGGGGGCTCCCTCTTGTGTTTGTTGTGGGTGTTGCAGTGATAATACAACTGTTAAAAGGAGCACACACATCAATTTAACATGTCTGAAAATCCATTAACATAAAAGTACATTTACCAGTCCCAGAGAGTACTACATTTAGGGAATGTGGAGTTTGAGAGATGGGAGGATTTATCAGGCCTACCAAAAGATGATATCCTGTTGCATTATGGGAAGTCTAGAATCCAGTGTCTTTGGAGCCTAACACGTACCAGGGACTTAAACCAGGATATTTTGGCCTCTGCTGCTTTGATTTATTGAAGTGCAATACTAAACCCCAAGAGTGCACTTTTAATAACCATTTGTATGTTATTAAAGGATATTTTGATGCAAACTATAAAATATATTATGAATTGTTTTTTTTCATGCTTTTCTGTCTTCCTGTAGGTGTGGGTGTGCCGCTAATGCTGACGTATGTCTATGGGGTCGTCCCCATGTCACTCTGTAGGAACGGTTGGTGTCGACCGCAGAGTGAGCCCCCTGAAACACACAAAATCCAACTGGAGGACTTAGCCAGCTGTGAGTACAGAATTTAAAGGAATAGTTTGATAATTTGGGAAATACGCTTGTTTGCCTTCTTGTCGAGAGTTAGATGAGAAAATCGCCACCGCTCTCGTTTGTCTACATTAACCATGGCTAGCTAGCATGGCTGTGTCCAAAGCTCACAAATCTGCCTTTAATAGCACCGCTGAAGCTCAGTAATTAATATGTTGTCTTGTTTGATTAATCCATATTCAAACAGTAAAATAAAAATGTCAAGCTGTGGTTTTATGGGGAGTTAAGTGCTGGAACTATTTCTTGGTGAGCAGCAGCAGGGCGCAGTAAATTCCTGTAGTCTCCACTGGTTGCCTGGCAGTGACAACAAGACTCAAGAAAGTAACTGTTATTGTTTGTGTACGGTCCAAACAAACAAGACACAGTGCGTCTATCGGCAAGCTCTAGAGGTGCTGGTAGGCATATTTCTTATCTAAGCGAATCATCTCTAGGCTCCAGCTTCATATAATAAACAAAATACGAAAGCCAATCAGCGTATATCCCAAATCATAGTGCTATTCCTTCAATAACTGTGTAGCTAACTTTTCATATGTACTAGGTGCAGTGTCATTTTTTGCTCCAAAGTGTGGCCTGATCTGATGAAGTTTCAACTTCTCTTATAGATCTTCTATTCTCTCATGTAGTCAGCGACCACTGGCCGGGTCAGAACAACCCAACGCCCAGCGACACCAGCGTCCAGGAAGTCAGAGTCAGTGTACAGGAAGTGGGCGTGCTCCCCAGTACAAGCACCACGCCCCCGGAGCTAGATAGCTATGAAGAATTGGATGAAGCCACAAAACACCATGGATACACCCAGCAGGACAGCCAATCAGACTGCGAGGTGGTTATTGTGCCTGACAGCGAGCTCAATGACACACAAGCGCTTCCTTTGAGGTAAGTGTTGCCTCTGTCTCTGTTTTTACTTTTCTCTTTATGATTCCAGACTGAAATGTCTCAACCACTATTGGATGGATTGCCATAAAATGTGGTACAGATATCCATGTTTCCCTCAGGATGAACTGTAATAACTTTGATGATCCCTTAACGTTTCATCTCGCACCACCAGGTCAAAAATTTAATTTGTAGAATTATTTGGTTTGTGACCATCAGCCTCTGCTGTACTTTATGTTAAGAGTTAATTAGCCAATGTTAGCATGCTAACACCCTAAACTAAGATGGTGAATGTAGTAGACATTCTACCTGCTAAGCATCAGCATGTTCGCATTTTCACTCACTCTTTGCATATGCTTCCTCAAGTCAGAAACATTTTGATCACCAGGCAGATTCATAGTGACGTCTGTATGTGTTTCTACAGGGAAGGAACCAACATTGAGGTCCGTGTGGAAATTGAGAACCATCCCAGAGGCGCCCGCCAGTCCAGCCTAAGTAGCATCTTGTCTAGCCGAAGCTTGTCAGTGGAGTCCCTGGGACACTCGCAGTCCCAGTCCCAAGACTACCTGTGTGCCTCAGAACTGGAAGAAAGACGAGAGGGGGGAGGAGGAGAAGAAGAGGAGCAGGAGAGACAAGAGAAGCCAGGAGGGGAAGCAGGAGGAGACGAAGGGACAGCTTTTCCAGTCTTTGAAATAGACGGTGTATGAGTGTCCTCCAATGCAGGCTTTGTACTTGGTGGAAGATTAGTCAGGTTTTTTATGGAAATAAACAAATCCATGAGCTGACATGTCGCTGGATTGACCTGAAAATCGTTGTCCAAGGCCACCTCCTGCTCCCAAGACAGGCCCTCCCACCAGTTGCCTTCTAGCTCCAGCCTCTAAGGAAGACGCGGGTTTAGAGAGAGCAAATGAAAAACATGAGTGTGTGTGTGTGTGAGTGTGTGTGAGTGTGAGTGCGTGTATGAGACAAATAGCATGAGACTATGACATAAGAGTTGGAGGGGGATAAACTGTAAGGCAGACAGGATAGCATCCATCACTGAATCTAAAACAGAAGTGACTGAGAGCATGTTAGCTGACTAGTTCAGTCTGTTTTTTTTTCTATGTTGTCTTTTCTGAAAGAGACTACCCTACTCCCCCTCTACTATACATCTATTTCATGAAGCCCTCTCTTCGTCTGGCTGTACTCTTACACTTCTTTTTAGTGACCTCACCCCCCTCCTTTCTTTGCAAATGAAGAGATCCCCACAAGCATGATCGGTTTTATGAGGGATTAACAATCTAACAACAGCGAGTAAACATCAAATGCTTCTCAAGCCAAGTTGCAAGACAGTATTTTAAGATGCAGTGGTCACACCTGAATTGGGAAACCTTAAACAGATGACGCATGCTTCACTGTTAGATTACTCTTTTGTGAAAGAAGTCCAGTTGAAAATGACATCTGAAAACTGCTGAAGCCTGTACCTGTTGTTCTCTATTGGAGTAAAAGGTGCTCTGTGACATTATGGCAGTGATTGAATTGACCGGAGGGCTTATAAATACCATTAATTATAACTATTAATCTTAAATCCACAGTCTTCCATGGAAGCAGACAGGGGGAAATGTCACTTTTGCATTGTTTTAGTGCAGCTTCTGGCCTTCAAGAGGCTATTTCCTATTAAACTGGGGAGGGAGACATTGCTTTAGTTTGTAAAAATGCTCATTCTAATGCAGATACCCACGTGCATTAGTGACAACAACGTGGCAGCAACACAGCCTTTTTCTGAAGAGTCTTCAATTTAAAAGTAGCTGCATGATTCTCCTACTTGCTGTGTATCCAGGACAACACATGAACACACATGCACACTCACATGCACACACACATATATATATATATGCCCACACGCACAGCCGTCAGTGTAGTTGCAGTAGTGTGCGCTGCTGAGAGCATTAAATATAAACTAAAGACCCTCTCAAATGATCACAGAGCACCAAAATGACAACAGCAGCATGCCACCTCAGGCTCAACTCTAATAACCCCTTCCCGATGATTTATGAGAAATACATGACTATACATGCTCTGCTTAGCTTCCTGAGTGTGAAATACTTGTGAGAGATGATCTCGGACATGACATGATAACCTGTGCTGGGTTGTGGAGAGAAATTAAATAAAGATTTCACCATGAAGGACAAAAACGCAATGCATGTTTTGTATCTGTCACAGACTGATTTTTTTTTAGTAAAAATGGAGTTGGAGAGTTGCCTGTTTCCTAAATTGGGCACTTTGCCTTTATTGTATAGCTTTAGAAGTACAGACAGGAAAAAAGGTCCCCACTCAAAAATGTCCTCTTGTAAGTTTTTTCCTTGTGTTATTTGAATATCTTTCTGAAGTAAAATGATACAGTAATATACCAAGAAAAAAAGCAAGGATTAGAGGAAAGTCTGAAAAGATGAATATAACTTGTTGATTTATTGTTGATAATCTTGAGGCCCCTCAGATTAGTCCTGATCCTCGGAAAGAGAACCCCTATTTTAGACTACTAGGTCACCAGGACGCCCATAATTATTTTTTTAAATTGGTAATTTAATATTAAATGCTTATACAGAGTGTGTAGTGAGAGAAGATGGTAACAGCAACGCTGTAATAACTGGTTTCAATCAAAAGAGGGCGCCGACATACAAAAAACCTGAAGCATTTGTCACAAATGAAGTTAGTTGATTTGTGTCCAGTGGTGGAAGAAGTACTCGATCTATTGCATTAATGTGTGCAGCTGGTAAAGTTGGGACTCATTTCAATTACTTTATATAGTTGGGTGGCTTGTCATCGGTTCTTAACCTATAATAATACATCATCATTTATTTGTATAATTTACCCCCGGGGATCAATAAAGTATTTCTGATTCCGATTTCTGATTCTGATTTGTTGATTAGGATATATTTTGTATTATTAGTCTGAATCTGTAAAGTAGCTTATCAGATAAGTGTAGTGAAGTAAAAAGTACAATAATTCCCCCAAAATTGTAGTGGAATAGAAATATAAGGTAGCATAAAATGGAAATACTCAAGAAAAGTACAAGTACCTCAAAATTGAACTTAAGTACAGTACTTGAGTAAATGTACTTAGTTACTTTTCACCACTGGTTATGTGTTTTAGCCTGGAAAGACCAGGGAATGATGGGAGAAAATTGCAGTAAAGACGCTTTAACCTAGTCCTTAACTAGAGTAGCCTATGATTTAGAGCATGTTGTCTCTGATGCATATTAAATATGTTAAAGGAATAAAAAACTTGGCATCAGTGCATCCACCACAGATCACTCAACCACAGAGACTCCTAAGAGACAAAAAGTGCAATTTGTGAGCTCATTAGCGATAAACTCATTAGTGCAGTAAGTCCTTTAGACTGCAGTAATGGTGTTTCATTACGGTCACACTCAGGAAGAAGCTTTATTACTGTGAGCTTATCAAGGTTGAAGGACACGCCCTTAAGTTTGGAGACGGTGCAGTAGGTGCGCGTGCTGGTCCTCAGCTGGTGATCAGTCTGTGGGGAGAGCAAACCAGAGCGGTTCAGGGTGGGAACTTGTGTCAGTGGACTCTCTTCTTCGCCGTTTCCTTCTTTTTTGGCGCATCCGCCGTCGAGCTCAGCCTGCTGTATTTACCTCCCTGCGGTCCGGAGACTGGGGAATCCACCTGCCGGGGAGCAGACACACCTCTCGGGATGGATGCCCTCAAATCCGCCGGCAGAGCGATTATCAAGAGCCCCGGAGTTCCGCGGCACACATGGGGAACTTCAAAACACGAGAGTGAGTGAGACAATGTGTGTGTTTTTAAATGTTTGGATTTAGTGTTGTAAAGGTTTTGGCGATGTAGCAAAGGCAGTAAAATCTACGAAGAGAGGGGAAGAAGGACAGTGTGTGCCTCTGGCTCTTCGTAGTAAGCTAACGGACTGTTGTGTTTTCTACTGGAGAGCTTTTGTTTGTCTTGTTGCCAAATGTCGCTGAGCTGGATGTACTGTGTTGTAAAAAGCTGTACAATTACAAGCCGCGGCCTGATATGTAGTCCACTTGTAATTGCTTTACTTTACTTCCGCCTCTGGCTGGTCCCACTGCCAAATGTTCTTTACCAAAACAACATCACAACATAGCATACATTAAACCCAGCCAATCCGAATTGATGCCGAACATTAGTCGAATAACCGAGCAGCCAACCCCCCCCAAAACAAATTGGCGAAAAGTGTTAATAACTGATTATTCGTTCGAAATTGTTTTAATTAAGCAAATGCCAAATATTGGCTGGTTGCAGCTTCTCAGATGTGAGGATTTGCTGTTTATGTGTGTGTTTGAGATCATTTTGAAGTGAATATTTTTGGGTTTTGGAGTGTCGGTCAGACAAAGCAAGACATTTGAAGACATCACCTTGGGGTCTTAGAACTTGTCATGGGTATTTGACATTTCATTGTGTAAACAATTAATTGAGTAATCAATTAAATCATTTAGATTAATTCATGATGAAAATCACAATATGTTGCAGCCCCTAGATTAAATACCCAATTAAAATCCAGCCAATTTGTATGATCAAATCCTACAACTAGAGAGAAATATGCTGAAGTAGGAGAATTTCATTTTACTGTAGACCCAATACTGAATACTTTAAGGAATGTAATTGGGATATTAGTCTGTAGTGATTTTTTTCATTCGGTTATTTGGTTACTCTTCTATCTCCCTGACACACAGTCATGAGGTAGTTCACAGTATAATACTGCGCCAAATCCTCTACATGTGTATTTTTCAGCCATACATTCAAAACAATATAATACATATTATACGCGTTATTAAAGTAAACTTGATGCTTTTTAAGGTATTTTCTACCCATAGAGGTCAATGAAGAATGACTTTAGATAGATAACCTTGACCAAATAGCAATCAGTACTACTACACAATACTGTATAGTACGAGATTGCTCCTGGGTTACTACAGTGTAAAGTACAGGAGGTTGTGAGTGCTGATTGACGGGTCAGAACAACAAAGCTTGTCACACCATCAGTGACGGGCAGAGAGAGTGGAGCTGCTCTGCTGCCTGCAGCTCTGCTGTCTCACCGATGTGTGAAGTGTTGTCTTGAATGCTCCCTCCCTGCAGCCACATCGCCTGCGAGCATCTCACTGCCATAAATGCTAGCATGCTGCTTTTGCCTCATCCTGAATTCCCGCTTAGTGAATAATCAGCGGCCCATGCCAGCTCCCATTAAATTTGAGTGATTCATTTCACAGCCAGGAAGATGTGCTTGGTTTCTTCACTCTCTTTAGGAAATGTTCTACACAAATGATTGAATACAAGAGTATTGAGTGTAAGTCTGTGGGATTTAAATGTTTTCTCATTGGATTAGGGCTTTAATGAGTCTCTCCGATGGCTTTGGACACATTACGTCTCTGAATTTGAGCACAAGATGTCAACGTCAAGTGACAGGTTGTCTGAAATGATTCAGGCTGTTGACAGCTGCTTGCCTAAAACTTCTGATCTTGTTTTTTGTGCAAACATTGATGGATGGGAGTCGTTATTATTTCCCTCAACATCGCCAAAATCACCATATTCTCCATCATTACCATGATGACAAAAGCTAACAAACAAACCATCAACATGTTAAATTGAAAGACATTGTCTGTGTCACATTGTCTGCAGGAGCCTCTGCATTGTGCTTTTCTCCTCTTATTGTTGTTGGCGCCGGGAAGAGAGAGGGAGGGGATAAAGCAGAGTGATATTGTCAGAGCAGAATCCAGCTGGATTTCAGCGCCTGATGAGAGAAGCAGTTTGAGTCTGAGAGCCACCAGAGGAATCAGGCTGGAAAAATGTGAGCACAGCAGTCACAAATGGTACAGGCGGACAGGGTGACTGCTGATGTCCAGAAGCTACTTAGCAGGTAATTTGGAGAGAGGACAGCGCCTGTATGCCAGCATGTGGCAATGCGTCAAAGCTGGCTGTCGGAATGCAAATAAGGCAATATTGCAGCTGCTTGGCACATTCACACAAATTAGGTGTGTAAAGTTGGAAAAAAAAGAAGATGAATCATTTGTGTCCTGTCAACTGACTCGAGGAAATTTCCTGCAGAATGCGGATCGAATAATGACTTGGGTGATTTTTAGGCACATGGGGAAAGCTTTTGCTAAACATACTGGCATGATTAATTTGGTTAGCACCTGACCTTTCTGCTAACACCACTGCAAGGTCAAACTTTCCCCTTGACCAACACTTAACTCAGACATGTACCTCGTTACGTTAATGGCCATTTTACATGTCCGAATGTCTGAGTGAGCACCTGAGTCACTTATGTGTAAAAGTCATGACGGCAATCTTACCTGGTCAGACCAAGTAACATTTCTGTTACACATCCAACATAGCATAAGTCTGAAGTGACGGTAAAGCAAGAAATTGCAGGTCTTGTCTTGAGAGCAGTGTAATAAATCCACCACTTAACTATCACCTCTTATGAACAAAGGGTTAATAAACTGGGAAACACTGCAAATGAGCCAATTTAAAGTTGTTGAGGAAGTCAAATCAGTCTAAATTATTTTACTTATTAATACTTAAAAAATACTAAATAATACTTATTTTCCCTCACAGAGCAAAAGAGGCTACTATCACAGTAATAATCAGACCAGCACTCTCTCCATCCAGCAAAATGCTTTACACACACACCATGTGTCCAAAATACAGTACAGACATTAAGTCCCAACTTAACGTGTAGTCATTTTATGCTTGGGTACTGTTGGACATTATGAAATAGGCAACAGGATGTGCCAATAAATCAATAAATTATGAAATTGATATGAAAATGTATTCAGGAATTCTGGGGGTGAGTGTCCCTCACACACACAGTGGTCATTATTTAAGGCTTTAATGGCAAAATAACTTTTTTCGTAAGGGTCCTGTCAAGTTTGAATAATGCCATAATAAACATTTACTTAATGGCCACATATGTCTAAAAGCCACTACTTTAACAGATAGATGTTAGTCAGCAATGTTACGTATTTCATGCCTGAAAAGGGATAAAAAGTCATCCTGGATTTTCATAGATACTCATGGCTCTGTCTTTACAAGATGGACCCCAAAAGATGAACAAGTTGAAACAATATTGACTGTGGTGGCTGTGGCATTCCTAATGTGAGTTTTGAATTCTGTTGACAGTGTGCACGTCTGACTGATTCCATTAGTGCCTGTGACAACTATTTATTACAACCAAATCTCTTCTTTTGTATTTGTACAACCTCAGGATGAGACACACAGTCGGCATGATAAATAAGTGAAATCCAGCATAATCGGTTACTGTATTAAGTTACACTAGCCGTGTAAAGAGGGACTCTTTTTACAAGTAAAAAAACAGGCAGAATAATTTCATTTTCACTCTACCTTACTAACATAAAAAGATTTATTTCTGGACATGTGTGAAGCCAGTCTTCAGCTCTTTCGCCAGCAGAAAGCTGACACGTACAGCACTTCCCCATCGCCCCTCGTGGCCGTCCGTTGTCATCTGTTGAGGTCAAAGCCACTGGCAGGACGGAAGAGGACACAGCATGTGCCTGGAGTACAAGCCATCCCTTTGGATCCCGTCACATAGAAGCAGTACCGACCTTTCAGTGTCTCAGAAGTCACACACACTTGCCCTTGGCGCCAAGGACGCCCATGCCGTACAGCATCAATTTAAAATGGTGTGGCTTCGGGACAGACTGAGTTGAATACAGTAAGACTTTGTCCTTGGGTTTAGGGTTGTTTTTTGCAATTATTTTAGTGGTGTAAATATCACAGCCTGCTTCTGCTGAACAGCTGTGTGATCAATTTCAAAGAAAAAGCTGAAAATAACTAGCTTCATTTATTTCTTGAGTACACATCTCAAGTGTGCTTCCGTTAGATTCTCAAGCGTTATTGCTTTGAGGAAAATGTCAGAATATGCGGTTTGTATTGCTTCGCTTTGAAGTCCAGAGAAGAGCTTGATCTGGAATTAGTGGACTCAACCGTCATTACATTCGTCTGGTTGGAAACGCTGGCAGTGAATGCAGCCTGCAGTTCTATTTGCATATTTTTAACTTGACAGGGACTTGACTGAATGACATGCAGGAGGCAGCGGTGTCAGTTAGCACTGACCCTCAGGGAGCAATTATCTCTCAATGGCTCGTTAAGACTCTCCCATGAGTCAGGGACGTACCAGCAAAGAGGTAATGACGGGAATATACAGGATAATATACAGGGAATGTCAACAATACATTGGCAGTGAGAGGGATGAAGGCTGGGATTAGTGTGTGGCAAATTACCGGTAGGATTCCTTTGCTTTCAGTGTGATGAATAAAAAGATGAGGAGTTGATGATTGGGGACTGATGGAGAATTAGAATTTGTGTTAAGATGCCGAATTAAAGTGTCAGAAATGCTGCTTTGAGTGCTATAATCTGGCTGTGTAGACTGGGAAACCCATTTAAAGAGAGATTTTACCCAAATAACAGAAAACATTTTCCAACCACCCCAAGTGGTATCCAGCCAAGCAGATCGTTCAGAAGAGGTGAATGTCATTTTGTTGTTTAGTCTATGTCAGAAAATACTGAAAAAAATGTCCCAGTTTCTCAGAGTCCAAGGTGACGTCTTGTTATGTCCGACCAACAGTCCAAAACACAATATTCAGTTTACAATGATTAAATAAATAAATAAATAAAAGTCAAAATAGTTGCCAATTATTCTCTTCCAATTCTCGACCAATCGATCAGTCGACCAATTGTTTAAGTTGTAGTTGCTTAAACCACTGAAAAATTACCCTAAAAAAATTCAGTGTTCTGGTTTACTCCTCCATAATAATCCTCAAACTCTGCTATGAAAAAGTTTGCAGTGGAACTAGTTTGCATCGCCTGGATGCTCTCAGTGTTTAGGCCCTTGATTTATTTAACATGATGTCTACAGGAAAGGTTGAATTTGCATACAGCACATGACCTTTTACAGCAATGCAATGTTTACTATTACACACACACACACACACACACACACACACACACAAATAATGTACCAAGAAGAGACAAACAGAAGAGAATAGCAAATAATTGTTTTAATGTTTAAGTGACTTCAATACAATCACTGTGCTAAAATAGTGAAATCTAAAGTCTTTCCTATGTTAGTTTTATTACAGGTTCTCTGAAGGGTCAGCCTGTCAGTATGTGCACTCTCACATGTCTGTCTGTCTGATAAATAGCTCTGGCACCACTTCCAGGCATGACTTCTGAAGCCAAGACAGGATAATCTTTGTAAAACTACTCAACCACATTGAAGACTTTTGCTAAATCCATTAAAATAAAGGCGTAGTGTGCTTTCCAGACCATGAATGAAATAATTTAAAACTGAGGTAAGCTGGTGGTCCATCATTTTCAGCTACGTTTAAAGAAGAAACACTTAGTTGTTGCATCTTGCTCTCTCTAGGATCTGTATAGAATATACAGCCATTTATAAGACCGATTAAGCCAATATGTGCTCTTAGCTGAACTGAGTGCATCAGATGGTGATTTAACTGAGCAGATTTCCCACCTATGCTCTGCATAAATCATGCTGACACACTCATCAGTCTCACCAGTCGCAGACTGGAGATGGATTAGATGATAAAGTGCTGCTAATGAGTTTTCATGGAACGTGCTTTTTGGAAAGTAACCTGTTTAATGGATTTCGTATTTCAAAGATCAGCACCTGCCTAAGTTGTGAGGTATTGTTGCATCGCGTTGATGATTTAAGTTATTTCAACCTGTCGTTTATCCCTCAGGGTCCTTTTCATGACTCAAAAAGCTCACACTATATAATCAGGATTTGGTTCTGTTTGTTTTCTACAGTCTTCTGTTGATGCACTGTGTTATTAGTGAATTTACCTTAAATAGATTTAACATGGTTAACATTGTATTTTCCCCTTCATAGCCATTTCCCTTTAAGCAGATGTAAAATTTAGCAAAATGACTCTGTGAACATGATGTTCAAATGCAGTTTTATTTAGTTGCATGAATAATAAGAGGATTTTGTGTGAGTGCATGACCCTTTGACTCCACTTTGGTCAGAAGAGAACTACATGAGCTAAATCCCCCCCAACAGTCTGATTAGTTGGATTATTGTCAAAAGCACAGCTACCTCAGTGACAGCTCTGCACTGACTTTGTGTTTGTCTGCTTCCTACTTGACTCTTATTTCCCCACCAACTTTTTTCTTTGTTTCCTATTTCGTTGTTTCACTGACAGTTCACACAAATCTGACCTTTCACCTGACCGCATAATCAGGCCTGCATTTCACTTTGTCCAATAGCTGTTTTTGGTGCTAATTGGCAAATATTAGCATGCTAACACGCTAAATGAAGATGGTGAATATGGTAAACATACCGTTAACATCAGCATGTTGTTGTTGCCATTACAAGCATATTAGCATGCTGATGTTAGCATATAGCTCAAAGCACTGTGGTGCTCAAAGAGCTGCTAGCATGGCTGTAGACTTTTACATCTGTCAGCCTATATTTTTATTTCTTTCCAGTCAGTGGCTTATATTTTATGTTGAAAAACTGTCTTTATGAATCTATTATCCGTTTAAGGAATGTTTGTTTTGTGTCATCCTCTTGTGAATCCAGTTTAGCTTACAAAGGTGCTTGCATCAAGAGGAGATACAGTATTAAATGGATTTAGGAAATTGTCACATTAAACATGCTTGGAGCAGGTTGAATGAAACTCTTAAAAGCATTTTTGTGGTTTGTTTGGGCAGGTGAGAACAATGCTATTCAACCTCACACTGGGTTGTCAAGTGCTTCACTACACTAAACACTCCTCTTGGGTTCTTGTGTTTTTAATCCTGCGGTTGCTATGGGTATTTTGAAATTTAATAATACCTCATTCTTTTTCTGTCAAAGGTCTGGGTTTAGTCAAAGCTTAGTCGGAGCCCTTCTGTCCTTTTTATCCCACAACTATCATTTCTGTATTAATGCCTTAAATGTGAAAAGGAGATTCACCTTAAATCTTCCTTGTTGTTCTTCGAGGATGACAGAGGACGTTTTAGCTGAAGATACATTGAACACTGGGGATCTTATCTTGCTCTGTAGTCACAACAAAGGAATTTGTGTGGAGACACAGGATGTGTGAAGGATCTAACAGGATGTGTGTGTGTTAGTGTGCTGCTGTGACTACTTACAGTATGTATCAGGGGGTTTGGTTGAATCTTTTTCAACCAATTTTTCATTTTGTTGGGAAGGTTACTGCAACAGTTACCTAAAACGTCCCTCTAGGAACACCAGTTAACTTCTATATTGATGTATCCTAGTCTGGAAATTATCACCCAATAACTCAATTTCAACTCAACATTCGTACACTGAATCAAATCTTTGTTATGTTTGAAGCTGCGAGTATATTTTCTTTACCGTTGCACTCCACAAATATCGATTTTAAGGCCTCAGCCTCATGTTATTAAAAACTGCTCCACATCATATTCTATATTGATTTTCTTTGTGGCACCTTTGGGAGCTGTGTTATGGCAAGTGTATAACATTTTCTCATGGTCCACAGTATATGATAGTATGTGTTGTAAGCGGTTATGTTTAGTAACACATACGTTCTTTTAAAGCCTTGTAGGTTATCTAAGCTTAAATTTTATCACTGTTAGCCAGTTTGACATTGAGCAGCCTTCACTCCTACAGTCTATCACTGACTAAATACATGCCTGGCTCCCTGTTTCACCTCCAGAAACACCAACACGTGTAATCAAACCACAGTCTCAGTGCCTTATATACAGCTCATTATTATGCTGTTCTGTGCAGTCTCTCTGGGGTGTTTTTAGCACCAACAAGGTTCCCTGGCCTGAAGTAAAGTGAATTATGCAACACAAGGAAACTGAGAGACCCTATCTTGGGAGAGTTGCCTGCTCATGCTGCTGCAGCAACACACACATGGACACACACGGACACACACACACACACACACACATGCACAACCCATCTTCCTGTTGGTGTACAGTGAAGTCCTAGCATCTGAGTCCTCTTTCTGTTTGATGTCCGTGGCAGCTGTCTGTGAAATGGGATATGCTGTCACTCCTGTGTAAGAGTCTTTTTGAGCATGTTTTCAATTGTTATTCTGTTGGTGTGTGTGTGTGTGTGTGTGTGTGTGTGTGTGTGTGTGTGTGTGTGTGTGTGAGAGAGAGAGAGAGAGAGAGAGAGAGAGAGAGAGATTAAGTACTGCAGATGCCTGTGTAAATGTGTGTGTGTGTGTGCGTATCAGCTGAACCTGCTCCTCCACCAGAGAGCTAAATCCCATCTCCGTGTTCTGTTCCTCTGAAAAATTCAAACTCCCCCCGCCATTTCTGACACCACATCGTGTCCCTATCTGAGCTCAGCACTGAGAGCCGAGGAACCCACTACTAAAAATAACTTTGTACTGTCAATGTGAAAATGGAAAACTTCTGTAGCTCAGTGCTGCATAGAGAAACAATGTGTGTGCTATTATGGTTGAAACGAAGCACAATAAAAGCCCAGTTGAAGTTTTCTCATAAGACAGCCAGCTGAGATTAATGAACTAGCTTTTAACAGTTTCCTCTGATGATCTTCATATTAATTATGAAGCCCGATGATGATAGACTTTAAAAGCATAGCCGTTGTCTTGTTTTTTTTGTTTTTTTTTTACTAGCATTATTTTGGAAAGCATAGTAACCAATTTTATCATAATATGTAATTTGCTAAATTGATATAAATGCATATAAATACAGGAAATAGCATTGACCTTTTTTGTCTTTGGTTGACTTCATTGTGCCCCCCTCTCCTCTGAAACCAAACCCTCTGTACGCCCCCTGGCATGTGGAGTACCTACAACCTTCTGGAGCCAAATCCAGTCTAGGACCTTTTCACTTCTCACACTCAATACTGACATTAAATAAAGGCAAAAACATACCAAGAAAATATGTATAATTCAGTTTGAATCAGTCATTTCAAACGCACTGCTCGAGCACTCACATTGATTACCCCTTTGATACCCCCTAATACTCCAGACATGAGACCTTAGAAGCCGAGGTATCCGACTGTGACAGACTAGCATCCATCACTCAGCTGGAAGGGTCTAAAGTGCTCTACCGCATTAGAGGGGATTCCTGTGGGAGGCCCTCATCCATTAAAGGGGCGCAGAGATACACTGTCTCAAATGAGATCAGTGGCTCTCGAAGGTGACTTGTTTTGCTTTGGTGTGACAATGGATGGGAAAGCCAATGATTGCTCAGGCTAAGTGTTGTTTTCTTAGCACTCAGCTTGAGAAGGGGATTCGTAAACCTGGGGATTCAGTTTTTTTTCCTTTATTCTTTTACAAGTAGCAGCTTTACCCTTGAATAGAAAACAAGAATATTAAATATAAAACCTATTATTTAACGAATGGATTCCTGTTGAGGGAGCTATTTATAGTTGATGAAGATGTTGAAATGGGAGCCAGCAGACTCCAGGGGAAAAAGATCTTTATCAGCAAAGAGAAAATCATGCCCTGTTTGAATTGCTAATGAAAACAATCCTTCCACGGTGCTGAGCAATTATGCTTTATGAATAAATAGCCTCGAGGAAAGATTTCTTAAGTATGGAAATGTCTGCATTGTTCATGTGGTAATGTTATTTTGGCATGATTCTGACTGTTTCTCTTTGTCGATAGAGCCCTTGTTTTCCTCATACTCTACATATCTCATATATTCTGATTTCTACATATAGAAACAGCTTTGAAAATGTTAACGTACTAACTGTAGGATGATATCTGTATACAGGTCATTGGGTAGAGACATGGCCCTTGGTGCTTTAGACCTATATGAATCTCAAAAGTATTAATCTAACAGACAGCAGCAGTCTGTATGTCAGCCATAGACAAACAGTGGCTGCTGAATCACTCAATGAAAATAATACGAGGCACTTTCAATGGACATTTACTGTGCAAGTCACCTCCATATTTAATGCGCTTTTGTCAGTGATAAACTGTAATTGTCATGAGATTGTAAACAGTCCGTATAACGAACAATCTCTCCTCTTGCAGTGTTTGATTAATTAGCACACAGTGAAGCAGATAAATGAGCAGTTAAATGGCTTTACACAAGCTTTTCAGAATAAAGCCCTTTTTTAAACAGAGAATAGACCAGGTTGTTTGTCAGTGCCTATCCCAAATGACCCATATGACTGCTCATATGAGCCTCTATGGTTAAGGATTTGCTAAATTTACTAACTAAAAGTACTTGGTTAAGGTTAGGAAATGATCATGGTTATGGTTAAAAGAAACCTTTGTTGACTGTTGTAAGGACACGGGCTGCAATCTGTGGTCTCCTAGAATCCTGCATCCTGGAAATGTTGCTTTAAAAAAAAAAATCATTGTGTGCATATCTGGCTCAGTCCTCCTGCACAGCATCATGCCAACCAACTGTCACTGTCTGCGGAGCAAATATTAGCACAATTTTCATTGCGGGATGCCGGCTATAAATAGAGTACAGGAAGTCATTCAGGACCAAAACCCAAACGTCTGTGTTGACTTTTAATTTGAAGAATGTAATAATGCCTGCCTGCAAAATAACCCCGGTGCTAATCCCATTTCATTCTCTGGACACATCTGAGGACAAAACATGCTTCTTAGAGAAGATAAGGCTGTTTTCCTGCTGTATGTAAGAACGTTGGTTTGATCCCTTCTAATTAATCATTCACAGAGCCTTTGGAGGACGGTTCCTGATGGGGGGGTCGGAGCCTATGTTTTGCATAATAACTGCAGTCAAAGGCAATTAGCATTCACGACATTATAGGAAAATCTTTCATCAAGTTGTGATTGTGTTTTTCGGTTATCATTTTTAATAAGTTATCACACATACTATATCTTTCATGCTTCCAGGCACACTTAACAGTTGAATGCTGATTTTTTTTTTTTGCTAATGTAAAAATGACATGGCTCAGTTTTTTATCAGTACTATAAAGTCCTTCATGTATTTGACATCCACTTCTTGCTGTAGTTGAAGGACTAGCATGTCATTTTAGGAAATACTTTACGCTCTTTGCTGAGAGGTGGATGAATACCACTCTCATGTGTCAACGCTAAATATTAGCTAGTTGGATTAGGTTAGCAAAGACTGGAAACAGGGAAACAGCTAGCCTAGTTCTGTCCAGACACCCTGTAAAACCACAACTTGTTGTTTTTACACTTTATATGGATTAACCGAGATATAACACTTTACTTAGTGAGATTTAGAGGTGCTGGTAGACGTTACCTTTTGACAGAGCCAAGCTAGCTGTTTCTGGTCTTTGTGCTAAGCTAAACTGGCTGCTACATATTTACTGTACAGTACATATGATATGATCTTCTCTAACCTTTGGCGAGAAAGTCCCAAAATCCTTTAAAGCATTTAACACATATTAATATCTTTTACATTGAGCTGATGTTTATTTCACCTTATACTTTGGATAAACAGCTTGGGTTATTTATGCTATCATGTTTGATGTCTCTGTTAAAAGTGCCCTCTTATTTCTCAGTTTCTGCTACACAATGTCAGTCACTCTTCCTTCATATTCCCAGACTGTCCTAAACAGCTCCCACTTTGCAGTAGCTCAGCCATGCATGTACTAGATAACTCCCGTCATCATTATGATTAACAGCAGATAGGGTGTTTGAAGTGAAAGCAATTAATGAGGGGGTTTGGTGAAAAGGGGATTATGTTGAAAGATCCACACCAGCACTGATTCATTCAAGGACCTCCAGGGCAAATAGTTGATTCATGAACCTGAATTATTTTACTGTGGAGATATTTCACTGTCAGTGAAAATGAAATAAAAGCTTAAAGGAAATTGTTTTTCTAAGTACAGAAGCTCGATGACTCCACTGTGCTAGAATATATATATTTTTTTACAAGTAGACACAAACAAAATTAAATCTCTTTAGAGTCTTGAAGGATTTGAATCATCCATTTTATTGGTTTTGCTCACATTTGTCTTTGGCAGCAGAAAATGAAAAATATCACACAGAAATGAGAGTTCTACGAAATCTCTTAAAAAATGAAGCTTTTCAGCTGCACTCGAGTTAGTGATCATAATAAAGAAGCAAGACCAAAATCCATCATGTTTTCAGAGGATTTTTGTTTTCCTCCTCGCTCCCTACAAGCAATATTGTCATATGATTTCCATCAGATACTAGTGATACTAGTAGAAGAAAACATCATGTCAAATAAGGAACAGCAGTAAAACCCAGTTTGTGAGAATGCATTCTGTCTGTTCATGACTAGAAAAACAACTTGGCAACACCACTTATTGGAGATGTTTTGTATTTAAACACTGTGTTTTGGCACAGGGCCTTTGTCAGGTTGCATATTCAGAAAGAAAACGGGAAAAAAACTGAAACAACTTCTTTGAGTTTGAAGTGAAGTGAGTTTCCAAGAAAATCACCTCATCTCATCACATTAAGTGTGATACCACTAAACATACTAGACATCCAACTGCCAGAAGTTTTGCTTGTCAGCTTGTCATTTGTATGTATTTGCTGCTTTTTCTTAGTTTTACGTGATAATAAATTGAATTGTTGGTCGGACAGAACAAGCAATATGTCACTTTTGGCTTTTGGATGGATATGCAGTGTTTGTCTTTAGTAAAACTTGCTTCTTAATCTTTTGCAACATTTCTGTAGGTTTATGTCAGTGTGAGGACAGTGAAATGAAGGGAGTCAAAGTTGAGGTGGTAGCATTTTGAAATAGACGTGAGGTTTTGTATTTGGGCCCATTGGATGTGTAATAATCAAACTTCAGAAGTGTGAGTTTTATGTGCTGCTCCAGTTCAGAGCTGCGTGTAATTCCACTGTTATCTGAGCACTTTATGTGGTTTGTACACTTCTTTTGATGTCTAGCCAAGGTGTTCAGTAATGTAATTTGCAGGTACCACCTCCGTGCTGCTTGTTGGGCTGTTAGTGATAAAACCTGTGGTTGCTTAGCAACATAAGCTGTTTGATCTCATGACTCCTTGTTTGTTATTGTTGATGTTGTCAACGTTCGAGGTTTGTACTGTAGCTCTGATTGATGGGTACCTAATATCCCCAAGCCCCTCTAATAAGCTAGTCTCTTAGATATATGTGGGGAGGGGGATTTGTTTAAATTAGTGGGTACAACCAGAGCCAAGTGAAGATACAGTAGGTGAGAGAGGTGAGTGGAGGGAGAGAAATAAGAAAACAGTAAGAGAGCTTGAAAGGAAGGACTTAGCTTTTCTAGGTTCCCCCTCAAGGCGGAATCAGGAAACCAGTTACACCCCCCCCCCCCCCCCCCCCCACACACACACACACACACACACACCGTCCCAGCCCACCATCTTCCCTGAATGTGCGGCCTATTTTCCCTGTCAAGGTGGTGTCCTAGATTCAAAGTTCCATCAGATGAGTAAAACAGTAGGGCAAAGAGATTGTATCAAGAAGGATGTGGAGGATGGGGGTGTCAGTTGGGTATAAAACTCATATATTGATGTTGTACTTAATATATTGGATTTAAACCAAGATGGCGAATCCTCCTTAGAAAAAATGGCCTACTTACTGACCTGTAGGGGAATTGAAAAGAGGGAATGCTTTTGTTATTTTGACCCTGGAGCACCCACTTATTCCAACAGTTTTTGCAATTAACTGGGGTGATGGTATCTTGGGGAAATCATGTGTGTGTGCCCCCTGCACGCCTGTTCATATGCCCTTTCCTGCTATATCAAGCCTGTGTGTACATCTGTGCGCTTCTGTTTGTGTTATTAATTAACCGTCAGGGTAGGTGTTCAGCCAGAGCTGAATTCACCCGGGTACGTTTTTGACTTCTCGGTGCAAATTAAATTACTGAGCGTGGAGCTCAAAGAGACAGCTGGTGATCGCTGCATGTAGCTGAAGGCGTGCAGAGCACGTGGTTCCTATTATACTACAACAGTCAGATCAGCTACTGTGAAATGCTACACTTGTTCAACAGAGTGTCGAATATTTTTACAGTGCTCAACATCTCAGGGCAATGGTATTATAACTTGTGTAACTTGAGGCCCAGTGCAGCAAAATGCCATTAAATCGCTCCATGCCTTCGTTGTAATGCATTGATTCCTAGTGTGTCCCAACTGTGAGGCTTTTGTGTCAACACAATGGAATCGGTGCACTTGCTGCAACAGCCGGGGTGTAAAAGTGTTGCCAGGCATCAGTTTCATAAAGACGCAAACCTCATCAGTGCACCGCAGCCTAGCCCTCCCTAATCTTGTTTTGTGGGCTATAAATTGGATCACCTTGACACCCACTACCACACACTCACACTAACACAGATGACAAATGGACAGCATATAAAGGAGAATCAAAGTCTTCCTCAGTATTTTCTTCAACATGTTCAAAATCCAATTAGCCTCCCCGTGCTTGTTCCTGTCACTCTTATCAGTCCCAGTCCTCTGTAGACTCACACAGGATTTATTAAAAATTTAAGCACTCCTCTTTTAGGGGGATAATATATTGGAAACCCTGCAGCATCAACATGAAGCTCTTTAATAATTCATGTGTGTAGCCTGGTGAAGACACAACATGGACTGTAGCACTTCAGCTTTGTAGTGCAGTGACATTTTAAAGAACACAACCATGCAATAAAGATTTCGACCAGGAGTTGTAGCTGGAGCTGACCCAAACCATCCTGAGGGACTGATACTGGAATTGATGGAGGTTACATATATTTGAGTCGTTTGAATTCCACCCTTTGCTAAGTCCCAAAACCCTTAGCTACTGTTTCTACGCCTGTCAAACTTTCCATTCTGGCATGGTACATAATGCAGTTTACAATGATTTGGTGTCAGATTTACTGCAAAATAAATAGTAGTCATTTTTTAAACAATGGGTTTCCAATTTCACACAGATGAAAACAAAATTAGGCTTCTCATTTTTTAGGTGAACACCATAAATATCGTTACCTGAAATGAGTTGGTTGAATATCCGTCACCTGCTGACTTTTTAATGTTTCCAGCTGACTCTACTTCTAGTGACGAGTTAGGCTGTGGTTGCGAGCATTAAACTTCCCCAAAACAAATGTTGTATATAATATATAGATATACTAACTCTTGGCCCTTGAACTGTAAGCTGGGCGTTCTAATGTTTACACCTTATGTTAATTTGATAAACACATTGTTTAATCCATTAGGTACACTTTTGCTGTTGTATTTTGGGTTTTAGAAAAACGGTTGCTAACCTATAAATGAACAATTGCTATTTGGGGGACGGGTTTAGCGAACGGTTAATTGGCGATACCCGTTTGTTTTGTACTCTTTCTTCATCAGCTACAGCTTTTTGTGGCATGATGTTGGTTAAAACACCTTTTAGTTTTCTAGCATTACTACACTTCACTCTTATAATTATACCCATGCAGATAGTTTTCATTTGATTGAAGATTGTCGAATATCCACTGCTTTGTGTGATGTTTAAAGCATTAAAATCATTTTGAAAAACTGCCTTTCCAGAAATAGATTCCTTTATTTTATCATGCCTTGATGTTGTTAGAACAAAAAACTGAAGCCCTTTGTGCTGCTCTGTAGCTGACGCTGACCTCCGACCTCCTGTGGAGAGGGGAAAGAGAAAGGATGAATTTCTCCCTCATGGATCAATGGAGTATTAAAGAACCGTTCTTAAATGGTAGTTAACCTCCTGGCTCAGAACAGTAAATATATTATATTTACTATTTGAATTGCTTTAAGTATTAAAGGCACAACTTCCATGTTAGACTAAATATAACTCTTACTCTCAATCATCACAAATCGATCATCCAGAACAGTCAAAAGCCACAAACACTGCTGCCCACCGTGTACCGAAGCAGTCACATTCAATAACATCAAATGTGCTCTCTGGTTTCGAAGCAGCCCCCATGGCATGATTGAAGATTAGTTAATAATTCAGAGTTGTTGGAAGTGTTGGGATGGTGTTCTCTGCTGTTCGCCTTTACAGCTGCATGGGGCCTGCCAGTGACAGATGGCTCAGCCCATGTGGAGAATTTGCTGCCAGTATAGCCCAGTAGAGTGTTGGACACTGATAGTGTGTGTCTCATTCTCTCTCTACATGCTCTTCTTGTTCATACTCTTTGTGACTCTCATTTCAGTGTGTGTGTGTGTGTGTGTGTGTGTTATCAGCAGAAATATCTCTGTACGGAGAGGGGAAACAAATGAGGGCAAAGCATGAGAATTTTCAGATCTATGTCTATTGCTGTTAAAATAATGCTGTGGATTAATGGATCATGTTTCAATTATCGCCCCATTACGTTTGTCACAGAATGTGGTCCATTGCATAGTTTTGTAAGTTATTCCTCTCCTGATGCTCCACTGCAGGGAGTCCAGGTGTCGCTGAGAGATATTTTAAGTTCTCTGCGTGGGCACAGCCCCCCCCCCCCATCCCCAGTCCACAGTAGTCAGCTAGAGGACAGCTTGGTGCTACCTGTTGGAAATCACAGCATCAGCAGGACATTGCAGCCATTCTGTACAGTCTATCAGAGCCCAGCTGATGGCGTGTTTGTGGGGCCTGTGCAACAGTTTTTTTTTTTTAACGTTTTTTTACTATAGAAACTTTAGCTTCTTAACATGTAAGAGATGGTCACTGATGAATAGGATGTAAGATGTATTTAAATGCAAAAAATGTAAGCATAGTGTGGAATGTAAGGCTCACATTTGGATGCTTTCATACACAAAATAAATGATAATACCTTGTGTTTATTCTTCCAGTAGAGTTGGTCTATTATTCTTATCTTTCAATGCAATTTTCAACTTTTAATATGTAATAGACAACATATTGCAGAGGTCCGACAACTCTGTGTGATTATTATATCACACATAAGTTGTGCAAAGTCTGACCGTATATCCACAGCACTGTCTGCTCAGCTGTGATGTTACTCTGCCAACTCTCATGCTGTCTGTGCTGACTGAGTATTGTAAACAGTCTGCTCAGCAAACAATGCAATGAAGACACTGACTTGAAAAGTAATTCTGACAGACTTTTAGATTTATATTTTATGTGACAATAGTTCGGGATTTTTCTCTGGATATCTAGTGAAGCACATTTCACTGCTAAAATCTTCTAATTATGTTTAGCCCTGTCAGAGCATATCTGATTTCCTTATAGACTGTATGAGTCAGAAATGGACCAGGGACTCACCGGTGGCTACAATGCTGCGACTGGGCAGCTGTGCCATGTGCCTAGTCCGGGTTTTGGGCTGGCCCACCAGAGGTGGGCCAGCCCAAAGGAGAGGACATGGCCTCAGCTGCCATTCGCAGAATTGTAGCCACGGTGAGTCACTGGTCCCTTTCTGACTCATACAGTCTTATAATGGAAGTTATATTGACTCTGACATTTTATTATAAGTACTAGCAGTAATAGTACATGTGATTGTAATGGTTCTGGTGTTTAAATTCTGCAGGCAAGCTCAGCACCTTCAATAGCAATGTGAAATTTCAAGAATGACATTGTGAAGATTTCAATTACAGCGATGCTTTTTATAGAAATTCTCCTGTGGATTGGTGAAATTGCAGCCTCAAACTGCAGTGCACATTGTCTGGATAATTTAAAGGGGAATACTAGTTTAGATTTAATCCATGTTATTCTGAAGACCCAGGACAATATTTTGACACGTCTACAGTACTTGGGGTATCACTATCACTACAGACAATGAAAGGGAGGCAGAATTTGAATATAAGATGCCCTTTATGTCAGTAATTCAATCAATCACAGCTCTTTTCTAATGGCCAGAAAACCATTGTGGACGTTGTCCATTTCAGTGTTCAAGGGTCAGTGTGGCCTTTCAAGTTAGCATGCAGGACTAAACGTCCACTCTAAGGAAAAAGTTTGGATGCAAATATTCTGTAAAATATTGGCATGTAGTTATAGTTGGGTCATGTTTACATCAAGGTCAGTATGGCTGAATGGAGACATAAATGCTAATCCAGGATTATGAAGGGTTGCACATGTGCAGCAGTCAAATCAGTGATGTGATGTTTGCTTAACAGCACCGAGCCACACTGGGGATTTCTGAGCACGGTTTTCCACATCAATCCAGAATCCTGTCAATTTTCACAAGACTGCGATTAGACTGTTGGCATGTAAACCAGCGAGTTTGTAGACGTACAAAACCCCCAATTATTTGCATGTTTTTGTGCACACAAACGTAAACATTCTATTCATGTTGCCACTTATTTTTCTTTCATGCTCACACACATGCACACCTTTCTACTGTGAATGTCTAATCTGTTGGAAGGGCTTTCTCTGCAGAAACAAAAGCCTGGCACAGGCTCCCTAATCACAAACCTCCCACTTCTCAATTAAGAGGCTGAACCGAACCTAATGGCGGGATTAAGATTCAATTGATTTACACCAGGACAGAAAAAACATCTCAGTTGTCTCTGTCTGTTCCCTTGGTAACCAATCAACCTGAATGGGATTACTGAATACATTTGTGACTTTTCCATTTGCCACATGCTTCAGTCAGACATGATAAGACAAGACTGAGGGACCGAACATATAGAGAAAGGCTGAACTTGGCGTATCTCAAGCTGACAGATTGGTTTTTGCCTCGTGGCACGACATGAGTAACATGACAGAAGAAAATGTGGTTGTTAGCACTTCCTACGTGAATGAGCTGCCACAGTCAGCCGCAGCACCCTTTCCCTCCCTATTATAATGTCAGTGTCCCATATTGTAAGTGCCGCATGTTTAAGCAGAATGTGTTGTCACAATCTCCAGGGCATTTAGGCTCCTACAGCGAGCAAAGGCACCACTCCTATTGTCCTTCAGAAGTCCTAGTTTTTGTTTAAGCTAAGATCCCCACTCCTTTTCATCCTCAGCTTCTCCTCACTGTTGGCCCTCATTTCACCTCCTGCACAAATGAAAGTATAAATGTGCAGTAAATGATGAAATCGTTTTCTTTTATTTCCCTTCTTTCTTCTTCCACCTCTGTATTCCTCCACTCTACTGATTCTTAACCTGATGTCATTTGGGTGTAAAACTAAACTGCTCTCTTTTGCTGGCTAATTGCATGGTAAGGAGGTCATTGTCATTGTCAACAGGCGCTCTCACAGACCGCAAGCTCAGCACTATGGCCGTATTTTCTGAAACTCCAGATGGAGCAGAGCGGCAGGGCGACTCAGTGGCTGCCAGCCTGACCTCGAGTACTCATTCTGGGCTAGCCCCCCCTCCCCCGTTCTGTCATCTTTTTATAAATTCCCCACATTTCTGGGACAACTCATGCAGGCTGCTTTATTTTGCTTGGCAGCTACTGTTGCATTTGAGGGTTCTTGGTGTTTAATCAGAAGGAAGATCATCTGATATTTATGGCAGAGTGACGGGCAAGCTCTGTCTATACTGTGGCAAGATTTTCTCTATCTGATTTTAATGTGTATGTTTTTATATTTCATATCCACAGGCCAGAGCCAGAGCTAAGAAGTTTCGGAAAGTAACATTGACAGTCTCACCGAAGGGCATCATCATCACAGACACAGAGACTACAGACCTCATAGAAAATGTCTCCATATACAGGTAAATAAAATGTACTGAATTCAAATAGATTTTAAAGAGAAAAACCTGCTCATTGGTTGGGCTCTTTGAGACAAACACCCCAGCATTTGTGCCGTGCCAGGCTTTACTTAGATTCCCATTCAGTACAGGTATTTATAGCCATGCTGCTTGGCTCCATGGACGGCAGTGTCAGTCTGTTCATCTGTCCGTTGTTTAGTCCAAACTGAAACATCTCAACATCTACTGGATGTATTGCCATGAAAGGCTGACATTTGAGGTTTTTAGTGAAACTACCGGATGAATTTGGAACAGACATCCATATCCCTTTCAGGATAAACTGTAATCACTTTTCTGATCCCCTGCCTTTCATCAAGCGCCTGTGTGCTAATTAGCAAATTTTAGCATACTAACACAGTAAACTATACAGCACTATACCTGCTAAACATCTGCATGTTAGTATTGTCATTGTGAGCGTGTTACTTTGAGCATTTAGCTCAAAGCATCGCTGTGCCTAAGTGCAACCTGACACAGCCGATAGCATGGCTAAAGACTCTGAAGATCCTAATTCGAAAAACAAAAAACATTATATCAGAAAATACACAGAGAAGAAGAAGAAAGAGAAAGACGTGAGACAAGCACTTAAGCACTCCAGAGTGTACTGTTCAACACTCTGATTTCCATTCAATGCAAGTATTTTTAGATTGCCATTGTGTCAAGCCATTTACTGTAATGTTCAATAGAAAGCTCATCTAATGTAAAAAGTGTGTGCTTTTACATGTTACAAGTGGCAGTGATCTCTTTCAGGACTACTGGTAATGCTAATTATTGAAGACATCATGCAAAACATTAAGAATTCCATGCAGTGTGTAACTTTAAATGTTCTTATAGTTACCTCAAAAATTAAATGCCAGACTTTATAAGAATGGGTGAGCAACATGACAAGATACATAATCACTTAACATGGGTTTATTGAATGGATGGCTCATGAACTAAATTATTTCTTTTTTTAAATTTGTTTTATTAAACTGCTCTTCACCAGTGCCTTACAGTGCTGGTAATCCTTCAAGTTGAGTCCTAAAAACAAAGAAGTGGCTTCATCCGGTACATGAAGACATTGATATCCTCTATCTAGGTCACTTTCCCTTCTGCCCATAGCTTGGGCTCCTTTTGCAGGATTAAACTAAGCAGCTCTCTGTTCAGAGCTGTTGTGAGTCTCATGTTTGATCAATTCACTCGGAAAACCAATAATGGGAGGGCAGGAGGGGGTCGCTGGGGGTGTCTGTTACTGTCTCTCTGTGTCAATGAAAGATAACCTCTTTCAGCACCATGCTAAGTTTCATTCTACCAAACTAGTGTGGATTGTGATATGTTTGGCTGGCTGCCCCTCTCTGGAAAGCATCCTGTAATATAGACTGGGCCTCGTGTCATTGAGGATTACAGTCTAAATATCATGGACCTGGACTGTGATTACAGAATAGGCTGTGATAAAGACGGGGGGTGTGTGTGTGTGTGTGTGTATATGTGTGTGTCTGTGTGTGGATACATGTGCGTGTATGTGCGCACGCACAGGTCTGCATCCCCTTCTGATCCACCTTATCAGCGGTAACAGACCACAGGCCAGGGGAATCAGCCTCGTCTTTGATCTCCTCCTCTTCTCTCCTTATCTTTCCCCTCCTCTCCTTCCCCCTTTCATTTTCACCGCCTATAAAGAAATCTTTCTTCTCTGCTCATATTAACATAAACAGAGCTTTGAACGCAGGAATACCCACAACTAATTGCCCACTTTGAAACTTGCGCTGCCAGTCTTTGCCAATACTCCCGAGTAATGATACAGGAGAGATCGAGGGGCCACATGCAGAGCTTGGGTTCACTGAGGAGTGATTTATCCCCTTTATGAGACCCCACCCCCACCTCCTCCTCCTTACAACCCCTTTCCCCCTTTCCCCCTCCCTTCTTGTGTCTTATTTTAGTTGCACATAATCCATTTATTGGCCAAGAAAGCAAGTGAAGGGTGAAGGAAAGTGGAGTGTAGATGTGAGAGAATGGATCAAATCAGACTGTTTATTGTGCACAACAAATATGGGAATATAGCGTTAGATACACAAGGTGTGTGTGTGTGTGTGTGTGTGTGTGTGTGTGTGTGTGTGTGTGTGTGTGTGTGTGTGTGTGTGTGTGTGTGTGTGTGTGTGTGTGCACATATGTCCACGCATGGATGGACATATGAGCATTTAAGTATGCACTTCACACAGTGAGTGTGTATGTAAATGTGTGTGTTTGTTGAGTTAATTGTGCATTCACACTTTCTGGAAGTCGGGCTGTTTCCCTGAGGGGAAGCTTAGTGGGGGATCGAAAACAGACAGGATGGCATTGTGCATTGCGTTGGAAACAGGATCCTCGCAGCCATGACCCTCCCACCTCATCCACCCACGCCCACCCACACACATACCCTCACCCACCCACACACAAACAATGAAATATCATCCTTTATCCGTGTTTTTTAAGTTTTCAGTTTTACACCCTGATATTGAATTCAGCAGCCCTGACACTTTACAGTGCGTCTAATTTACAGCATCTGACTCTCAATTACTTGATCTTCCAACATGAGCGAGTCTGCCTTGTAGCGCTGCTGTAGGTCTTAGCAAAAAAATAAATAAATGCAGAAGCACCTAAAACCAGAAGGTGCTGTTATTACACTTTTGTACAAATTAAACAAACAAAATAGAACATGTTAATTAGTGAGCTTCAAAGTTGCTGGTAGCTGTATTTTGTTAACTTTGGAGCAAGCCAGGCTAGCTGTTTCCCCCGTTTCCATTCTTTATGCTAAGCTAAGCTAACTGTCTCTTGGCACTAGCTCTATATTTAATCCATAAACTTGAGAGTGTTATCAATCTTCTCATCTAACTCACTCTAAAGGTAATAAGTGTAGTTCCCAAAATGCCAAATAATTATTTTAAAACAGAATACATTGGATCAGAAAAAAATAAAAACTCTATTATACCAAATACAAATCTTTACATGTCATAGCTGTGTGAAACAAAACAGTGTACTCGTTATTCATACACAGATTTGCCATTTACTGGATCAGTAGACGAGTGGCTTGTTTGATTTTCAGTATTGACGGGCTTTTATGTAGAATACGGTATAAACCTTCATTCAGGTATCGAAAACAGCGTACAGGCCGTGATACTTGCACCTCCCAATGAGCAGAACATTGTGAGGTGTTGCCCTTCCACTGGTGTTACTGATTCATATTCTGATAGGAGCTCTCCGAAGCCGACCAGCATATCAATCAGCAAAACATACAGAGAAGGAGAGCTGGAACTGTACCTGACACTGACATCGGGTTCTGACATATCATTACATTTGTGAGATACAGGAAGTGCCTGTGTTTCAACATTCATGAAAATATTTTGCCTTTTTCTGTTTGTTTGACAATTTGCTTTGCAAAAAAATGTTTGACTGCTTCCCTGCAGCAAAAGCAAAGTGCCGTTTTTCATTATTGTATTATAATGCATTATATGTCGGGTAGAAAGTTGAACAAAAGTACTTCATTGTTGTGTTAAACAGCATACCTGCTTTATTCAGTGTATATAGAGAATTTGAGGCTTTGATGTATGAAGTTCTACTCAGGCTTTGTACTGTTAATATTTAAATATTTCCATTGATATTCCCTCTCTGCTGCACGAACACCGGTGCTCCACACAGTGAGGAGATCAAAGGCTTGCGGTCCGCAGAGCCCCTTTGGAGATATGATGCAGACTGACAGCTCAGCTTCTGTTGTTCAAGCTTAGTGGAAAAACTCTGCCGTGGTGTCAATTATTCTTTTTTTCTGTTGTTGTTTCATGCTGAAGGCTTATTTGGTGAATCTGATCCATTGTGTGGCACATTGGTGCCAGTAATTAAAAGGTTTGTCCTTGTACCAGTTGTCTTATGATGAGTGAAATCTGCATGCAGAAGGATTTTTAAAAGACCTTTGTTCACTACTCACACATTCATCACACTCCATAGAAGGTACTGTCAATCGAAGAGGAAGTGTGTGTTTGCAGAAAAGATGAAATCTTAAATGTGTATTCATTCCAATGAGACGTCTTTGTTTAGAGGTTCACATTATTGTTACATGAATGCCATATTATAATGAACGCTTTTCTCTGTATGATACATTCATATGTGTGAAACTCTTGCTGTTGATAACAGGAGATGGGATGCAAATGTCATAATTTCCATATTGTTCACCATCTATGTGTAATTTTGTACACACATGTTCTTGCTGACACTCTTATTTGGGGACATAGACTAGTCAGATTGTATGTGCACTGACCTATTTGTTCATGTTGCTGATGCTTACAGCTGGATGTTCTGGGTAATCTAACAATATATTGTGGACAATGAACAGCATTTCTTGTTGAATGCATTTGCAAAACTCTGTCTCAGAACTTCTGGGTATCTCTCTACTGCAATATGTGGTAAGAGAGAGGAGCCTGCTGAGATCCAGGCGTCTTCATCTGACTGTCCATGGTGATTTAGAACCTCTGTGGAACCTTTATTTAAACTCTGCAGAATGTGCTCAGGGTGGGAGCTTTAATTAAAACTGTGATAAGTTATAAAAAGAAAGTCAAAACCAAAATCAAATCAGTGGCAGCTTTTAGATAACCTTTATTTTATAGGCTTTCTGTTTTATATTGTCTTCCTAAAGCATTGATGCCCTAAATGACAAGGACACAACTACAGTTACTGATTAAATTACTATTGATGGTACTGCTACTGTTATACTGCTGCCAAAGCAATAGTATGCATCATTGTACTGTATATAATGCATTACTTTATTTTCATTAATAATTTATAAAGTTATTAATGTTATTGAAAAACAAATTTAAATTCAGAGAGGGCACTCACAACAAGATGCAAATCTATGGAGGCTTCAACTATACAAGTGCACAGAAGTGAAATTCAGGTTGCGCAGACTATTATAGGTAGAAAGTAGATAATATCTCAATAAGATGATAATTAAGTTTATATTGAGCAGTTACATCACACTTGTTTTCCCAACTTAAATAGGTCAACCCTTTCAACTTTTTCTCTGCTCATTTTTCTGCAATTAAGGCCCAAATATAAGTTCGAGCACAGGGGAGAGGGGGGGGGGGGATACAGAGTGGGGCGTCCTGGGCATTGCAATGTGGGTCATGCAGCAGTGGTGCAAGCCAGCAAAACAATCCGAGAGGGGAATCTGAGGTCTGGTGATTTCATACTTGTTGTTTGATCGAATAAATTACTTAATTTTTAGTGCACCCATTTTTTTTTAATTGGGGCTGTCAGCTGCAGATCCCTTTTGTATACAGTGTACAAGTTACTGTAATGACGGCAGATTACATAGAGATCCACACACCACTGAGTGTGGTCACTGATGATGTTGACATGCGTGCAGAGACCCTGAGTAACCCTAACCCTGAGTCTAATTGAGTTAGGATGATTTGATTTGTTCTATTCAGGGAAAAATAACAACTTCGACCCGCACAGCAGCTTTCTATATCAGGCATAATGAGAGTAAAAACACCCAATCTTGTCCTTGTGCTGCTTGTAACAAAGGTTGTATGTTTAATTATAGTGATAAAGGTCAAGTGCATCACTCACTGTGGCTCATTTACACATCAACAAACATGATGCGCACTGCCGGTTCAGGTAACAACCTCAGATAGACATACAGGGTGACTCGGGATCGATACTGCTTCTAATAGCCTGCATAAAATCCAAACAAATCTATTGGCTTTGTATCCGTCGCTGCAGTAAACCCGTACAAGCTGTTGTGGAGGAGCGAAATGGCTTGGTGAACTTGGTCTAGATTGGTTTTAGATAACCATTGAAAATAACCAGCCATGGCTGTCACTGGATTTGCAGACAGTTGTGATTTTTTGAAAACCAGATATTAGATCCAGGAGAGAGCCAGTGTGACTGTTGGGAATGTGGTCTCAAGTGCAATGTAGTCACGGCGGAGTTCAATTTGTAATCCGAGACTTTCCATATCGCACTGACAGTAGAAATTCAGACACTGCAACAGAAGCCACAAGATATTACGTAACCGTCAGGGAGGTTATTTATCAGAAATGAAACGCTGAGGAATAGCATTACCTGTTACCTGAATACAGTGAAAGGTCGTCCCTGTACCTCCATTGTCGTAACACTTACCTGAGAATTTAAGCGTCAACTGACCATCTGAGCACGGAAAACTTTGAATCCACAAAGCAAATATTGTGCCACCATTTGAGTTGATTTTTGCATAAAACACATTGTGTTTTGAAAACATGAAGTACTGAAGAGCTTCAAGCATCTCTCATGGATGTCACTGCCGCTCGTGTGTCCTCCTGCTCCACCGTTCCCAGCTGAGGGACTTAATCAGCATAATATTCATAACCACCTCTCTCATCCTGCTATGATTGGTTTGCTTATGCATATGCAAAAGGTTGAGCGCAAAGGCGAAGTTATGGCCTAAATTGACATGTACGCAGCGTAGCTTACCTTGATGTATGAGGTTTGATTAAGAGCGCAGGCTAGCGGCTAATGCACTGAGCTGTTCTGCATGTGAGTCCTGTGATTAAAAAGGATGTTTGCCTTAAGACATTCACGTCACAAATTGGTTCCTGTCTGCTGCAATTGCTCATTTATCATCATAACTGCACTTATGTGTCAGAGGGATTGATAGTGTTGGTAAGCTGGGATAATGTGTGTTTGTTTTTTTCCCCTCTCTCTTCTCCTCCAGAATCTCGTACTGCACAGCAGATAAAACTCAGGATAAGGTCTTTGCGTATGTCTCTCAGAGTCAGTTCAATGAGACCCTGGAGTGCCATGCATTTCTCTGCCAAAAGAAGAAGATTGTAAGTGTGCAACACGAGTGATTTTATTGCATTTACCTCAACTTTATATCTGTATTTATCTTGATATATGGAATAAATGCTCTTGGGTTGTAGCAGGTCATGAGGTCAGTTTGTTTGGGGACTGAGTAATAGAGTGATCTGCACTTGAGGCAGCACGTAGCATGAATGTAGATGGTGTGTGGCTCCATCTTGTGGCCGGCCAGCTCACAGCTCACTAGTCTGTTCTGTGTCCTGTTAATCCAGCCTACTTTGAGAAATCAATAAGATTAGATCACAGTAGATGGATGAATAATCAGACTAAAGATGTTAAAGCAAAACATTTTCTTGATCACCAAATTTAATCACAGCTCTCCATGATGTCACTCTTTATATTTCAATACTGTGTTATTCTTCCCCCTTGTCTTTTCTCTCCAGGCTCAGGCTGTGACATTAACGGTAGCCCAGGCCTTTAAAGTAGCCCTCGATCTTTGGGAGATTGCTCAGGAAGGTGAGTTCTCTGAACAAAGGGGAAAAGGTGACATCGAGACAGTTCAGTGAAAGGTTTTCATCTTGAACTATTTAGAACAAAAACACGAGTAAGGAAAGGCTGTAATGAGGCCAGTCCGTGACTACTCTAACTGGGAATACATTTGGTTTTCAAGTCAAGTTGGGAGGACAGTAATTAAATATGTTTAACAACCAAAAGAACATTGAACCTACAGTTTTCTGTGTTTTTCTCTGCCTGCAGACAAAACCAAGAAGGCCAGGACCTGCTGTTCTTGTGCAGCAAGCAACGGGCAGACAGAGACAGCCGACACTCAGTGTGTTCCAGCAGGTGACTTCATTGCGTTTGTCTCTGCACATCAAACTGAGTTCAACAGCGACGACAAGAGACGTGATTTTATTAGTAAAAGGTTGCACAATTAAACTGAACCAGTTTCCAAGTTAAGATGGCAACACACAATTAAACGGACCATATCATTCTTTAGGTGATTTGAGGGACATTTTGGGAAATACTCTTCTTTGCTTTCTTGCAGAGCTATAGATCGAAACCACTCTGAAGTTAAAAAATCAATCTAAAGTTCACTTATTAACAACTCATCACATAACCCCCCTGTAAAGCCACAGTGTTTTGTTATCTACAGTTCAGTTCTTATTTACTGCACAGACATGACAGTGGTATCAGTCTTCTCATCGAATTCTCAGCAAGAAAGGTTATAAGCTTATTTCCCAAAATGTCTAACTATTTTGTTAAAACTCTTGGAAATGGATTTCCGTTTACAAACAATCAGGAGTGCACTTACTGCAGTGGGGTAGAAAACCCATCGGTACAGTCGCTGATATATTGACTTTCAGTGTTTAGAACTAAAACAACTTGCTGAAAACCAGTAAAACTACTTTTTAGATGTGAATTTGTATGCGACATTCGTCCTCGCATTTCCACACATCACACTATGATAGACATGTGTCTTCTAGCTAGCTAACGTGACACATATATAACGTTACCAGTGCAAGAAGAAGTGATAACGTGAACACAGACTACACAAAGTTAACTCTACAGGCAGAAAGAAAGTACGTGTGTGTGTCCCAAACCATGTCAGTGGGCAGCACGGGTTAAAAGCATTTAGCAGCTGTAAAATGTGAGATAGTGTGAGCTGTCTGACCTTTTTAAAGCAGGCGTTTCTTCTGTAGCATGTTCTGTGGAAAACTATCCACTGCCTTCCACTGCTTTGCACCATATAAAACACAAGGCTCTGATCTCTAGAGCCAACAGCTAGTTATCACACTGAGCTAATTGGGAGGTATGCTTTTTGTGATAATGGACATTTTCCACAGATTTGTGCAGTTTAAGGCACAAAAACAACTTCACATGTTGATCTCCTTATAAGCTTGGAAACCCTAAGGATTAACTAACTAAGGATATTTTTTAACTTTGATTGTTTCTCATTTAGTTCTAAATATTTAATGTCCTAGAGAAATATTTCACATCAAGTTTTCAGAGACTTCAATATTTATTGGTAGGTTTTTGTTGCTGCAGAGCTTGATGATACAGCTGTAACTGGCCTGGAAGAATTTCGGTGTTGTAATTCTAGGAGAGCGAGGATAAAGATTATGTAATCTCATAATGTATAAGGCGGGAGAGAAAGAAACCGCCTGTCGCTTAAGAGATTACAATGATGTGATTACTACTGTAAAAATGACAACTGTAAGATGTTGCAGCCACTGAAATGAGACAGTAATTAGATACAGATTTAGAGTAAGTACTTGCATCCTCGCAGGACCTGATTCCTCCAGACTTGTTTCATAATCCTCACAAACAGTTTCCAGAGAACACCATTAAGTGGCATAATGACTTTAAATGACCTTTCCACCTCTAGTGTGCACACAACAGTGAGACTTGTAATTTTGTAGTTTGACACTGCAGCCTCTCACACACACATTAAACTGACGTCAATCACTTCTCATATACATGGAGGACAAATCACCTAATTATACGCCATCCATTAGTCATTCAGGGGAGCAGCAGATTTTAAGTACTTTCCAATGGCCGTGACATTTATAGGTCAAAGTGTTTTCCACTCTTCGGGGGGTCAAAGGGTCTGCAAAACGAGACTTAATCATCCATTCGGTTTGTTGGTAGTTAAGAGCCGGCTTTTCGAGCTTCTTTCAATTAAAATGTGCTCCGCTGCCAGCGGTAGTGGCCCGAGGACAGAGAGAAAATGTGATGTGAAAGCCTCGAGGACCTCGGGAGTAACTCGGCACAGAGAGACGTATGAAAGTTTTACAGAGATGATTTAAATTCTGCCAGTTGAGTTGATGTTTCACTGCAGAGTTAAAGAGACAAAAAAGCTGACGAGTCTGTCCTTATCTCTTCTCTGTTTTGTGTCTGGATGTGTCCCATCCTTTTCCTATTTTCTGTCTCCCTCCGTCTCACCTCCATGTTTACTTCCCTCTGCCCTTTCACTTTATTACCCCGTCACCTTCTTGTCCCCACCTTCCGTCTCCCTCAGACCCAGAGGCACACAAGCCCGCTGGGATGGAGGAGAAGCTCCGGAGGCCCTTCTTCTCTGCTTCACTCAGCTCGCCCTCACCTCGTAGTAACCCCACTCGACGGCGACCAATCAAACACGACTCCTGGGTAGGTCACACCATCTGCCTCCAAACTGCTGATCGGTCTGAAAAATGCTGGTTAAATCAGTTTTATGCTTAGGTGACTATCTACGATAAGCTGTGTATTTAGAGGTGCACTGATCCAACTTCTTCTCTCCTGATACAGAATTCCTAGACAGCAACTTTTTTCCTAAAATCTATACAACTCACTGCATAGATCTCATTAAGTAATTAACTTGAGGCCATCAACGTTTTCACATCAGCTTGATAAGACCAGTATTTGTCACATCCCTAGTATTTTTTTAATATTTTGTAAATCACACCGCCATTTTGTTTTCTTTCAAGAAGAGATTATAAAAAGCAAACTGTATATTAAGTGAGGTTTTAAATAGATATTTAATATAGACCTTGTGCTGGGTTTGTAGTATGAATACCAAAGTAGGGGGTTACCCATGTAGAGAGCAGTGTGTCCATTGCAAATAAAACAATTGACATTTTCCCTCAGTAGCTTTCCTGTCGTTTAAAAGGTGATTCTTTTCTATGTACACCAGTAATTTTTTCTCTATAATTGGAGCAGTTACACGTAGTTGTTGTAAATCATTTTAAACGTTCACGCTGCAGAGGCTCGTCAGTCACCACCCTGGTGTTCACTTACAGGTTCTCAACACTAGGTGACACCATATTCATTAGAATGATCTTTCCTACAGATAAATTCACAAATTCGTCTATGTACATTGTTTTCCCTGATAGGATTTTTCTTTCATTTGGAGAAATTCTGCTTTAATGGAGTCAGATTTCATCAGATAGTCCAATTTGATCTTTAATACTCTCCTCTCTTACTGTTGACTCGGTTGTGTAGTGTATAATCCTTCCACGTTTTCCTCACATGGGGTTACATTTAATATTATTTTCAGTGTAAATTGGACAGAATCATTTTTATTTTATCCCATCTATTAGTAAATCATAAATATCTATCATATCTATCATAAATTGGAACTATGCAAGGCGATTTTAGATTGGTCGTATCATTTGCTTTCCCAAAGACTAGTGCAGGGAAAGTAAGGCCAAAATGTATGTATTCCTCATCCATATGTTTCCAGACTTCCACCTTATATAAGTCATGTAATATTACCATATGAATATTCATTTTTTGGCATTAGATCTCAAAAAACATCAAAAATATGCATTATGCAGTATTTGAGTCTTCAGCACATTAATTCATTTTTGTGTCACTTGGATAAAATAAGTTACGACAAACGGCTGACTCAGCGAAGAGGCACAGGAGCTTGAAAGCACAGAAGCAGCAGGATTGTAATTTGAAGTAATTTATGTGTGTATTGATTCATATTGTTTGTGTCCCAACAGGACGTGGAGGATGGACTCGATGATGCGTTCTCAAGGTAACCTTTGCATATAACACAGGGGATGTGTTCTTTAATTTGTGGAAGGAGATGGGATTGTTCTTGCTCACAAAATACTTAAATGTTCTCCCCAGACAACCACATTTATGCAAACATTTTTTTTTAAGTTAATTCCAATTCTAAACAGAAACAGTTCACCTTTTGAATGCTGCCGAGCAATTTTCGCAGATGACAGTTGCGCTGAGTGTGATGGTCAGCTGTCAGTAACCTTTCAGACTCTTTTAAATAAGAAAACCTTCATTTGACACATTGACTGGCACAGATTTTTATTGAAATTCACACACACACACACACACACAGACATGCAATAGTCTCCATTTCTCAGGTAACTTTATGCAAAAAGATGACATTGCAGCCATGGCAATGACCTGATGTAGAAAGGATGCATGAAAACAACTGTCTCAAGGTCACAGGGGTGTACACAGTATCATCATTGACTGGTGAGGTGTTTGAAATGATGACAACTTTTAGAGATTTAGAAAGATATTATAACATAGATTCAATGCTCTGCTGTTAGCAATGCTCACCCAATTATAGACCTTAATTAAGTTTGGTGCTAATTTATTTTAGCTGTCATACCTGTAGCATTAGCCTGGAGCTAAAGAAGCTTTGACGTTTGTTATGATAGAGTAGGCCATTCACTTTACTGATGATCATTACAAGCACTTTTTAAAGCAGTTAATTAGTTTGATTTGAGTATATACCATATTATATATCACTGTAAAATAATGCATGTGAGTATGCTATTGCAAGCTCGTGTTAAACACTGAGCTGATTGCCTACAGAAACCATGTGTAACTAGTCTGAACTCCTGCGAGGTCACTGCTCCATTGCGGACAATAGAAATGACTATCGCTTCCTCTCCTGTCAACATGATCGCCCACCTCTCCTGACAGAGCTGTCACAGTGACTGAAGCCAGCAAGGGCGCTCCACAGTGCACCAGCACTTTGTCACCGAACCAGGATTACAATGCAACACTTTTTATTTTCTTTGAGAGTGTGGCAGTGTGTGAAATTGTAATTTAACGGCTGTGGGATGCCTGCAGAGAGACTAAAATGGGAGTCTCGCAGGTGAAACGTGAGACTTGACAGGTATGACAAACTCTCACATGGACGCGCTCACTCTCATGCACTCGGCTCACAAAGGTGTGATGGAAGTAACCCTTATTCTGCATTATCACTGGGCTGATATACTTTCACACTTGCAACATCATGCCCGTGGTCCCTCAGACACACTCTTACCCAAACTTAAAACCCATCAAAATTCTTTGATCATGCCTCTCCATGCACAACGAACTGTTAGGAATGTAGGCCAGCGAGAGTCTGAGCCCTCCGCATGGCTTTTCATTTCATCATATAACCAGCTGATATGTGTGTATGTGTCCTGCAGTGCTGTATTCCCCCTCCATAAAGAGAGAGGAGCAGCAGAGGGATGGTGCCCCGCACATTAAAGAGATCGCAACTCATTAAGTTGTGTTGCCTGCGGCTAATAGATCTGTTTGTTGTGTGTTTGTAGCATAAAACACTTTGGTTAAAACAAATGGGTGAATGAGAGGCAGAGATTCTGTGTGGAAGCTGGCTGGGTGTGGAGGGAGATCAGAAGAGGAAGGCAGGTCATTACTGACGCTGTTTATAGCAGGGACGAGGAAATACTGACCTCAAGTGTGGAGGGAACACTTAAAATCTGACATCCTAGAGGAAATGCTAGGATTTTTGGGAGTGTTAGAGCAGATCTCCACTGCAGAGGTCGGCAAGGATGTCAGGCTGTGTTGTGGCGGTGCATGAATGGTGGATAACTGTCTTGAAACACAGAAGACTCTGGATCGCATTGAGTTGTCACGGCTGTCGCAACTCTTCACTGTTACACAAGAGCTTTTAGTCAGCAGAGAAGGGTTGTGGTTTCTGTCTTTAGGCACCTTTCTGAATGTTTAAGGATCACACTTTTGAGTGTGGTGGCCCTGAAAGCTTAATGCACTGCAAATAGTCAAAACTCAAGCAAATGAAGGAAACACCAATTTGACAACACATTGAGCATTGAGGAGAAACAACCAAATAGAGTACATAAACGCGCTGTGCGACTTGCAGTGTTTCTGTATTTAGTTTTGAATGGGGTGTCATGGTTTGAAAAAATTTGGGGACTTTTGCTCAAGCCAAAGCATTAGATTTTGGTCTGATCACAAAGCAGTCGGTCAACGTTTTTGATTCTGATCACGGGGGCTCGCTTATCTTGTCTACATTTTGTTCCCTGGCCGCCAGCTGTGAACTGTTTGGTCCTCAACAGCTCGGTCCTTGTAAGAGCTATATGTAGCTTATAACATTGGATGGATGGAATTTTTGAATTATTTGGTGACTAGTTGACACACATATACACACACGCACACATTAAGAAATTTTGAGTTTTTATCCTTAATGTTTGGTGTTTAGTTTTAGCCTCTTTTAAGAGATAGTGTGTGAATTTAAAGATGGCATTTGGGGATCAGTGTGTTGGTCTCTGGGTTGGCAGTTCATTTTAAACCAATTTATTCCACTTGTGTGAAAGTAGCTGTCCAGGGGTTGCTAGCAGAGCTTTATAGTCTTCTAACTTGCAGCCAAACCAACTTCAGTAGAATCATTTCTAATTAACTGTAACAGCGCAGGTCAGGGTTTAGGCCTCTGTGAAAAATCCAATTGTTAGAAGAGTAGATGGTTATTCAAGTGGAGGCTTGGTGGTCACAACCAGGGCAATTGGTGGTCACAACTAGTGACATCAACTTCAGTTCAAATGGGTTTAATTAAATGGTTTGATTTGTATTTAAGATTTCTTAAATGAATGGTGACCTTGGAGTTGAAATGAAGATTATGTAACAGCTGGCTTTTTTTTTTTACTGAGGAACTTGAATAATTTAATCTAAATGTGATGAGTTCTTTTTTTTTGTTGTAATTTTAAGTGTCTTTGAGTGTTTCTGTATTTTATGCATGGTGGAGCGGGGATAGCACATGCCGCTGTGCATGTACACTTCTGTGAACTGTCTGAGTGTTTTTACATATCTTAACCTTTACTGTTGAGTCACGTGGTCATGATTTCCTCTGTCTTCTACCTGGCATGCAGCAACATGGAAGTAGAAGACATGGACACCGGTAAGAGTTATGTACATGGTTGGTACTGCATGTTGCATGAGGCCTTACATTTAGAATACCACTCATTTGTGTTCTCATCCTGAAACTACTGTCATCTGCACATTCGTGACTCCCCCTGTACAGGAAAAGTTCAAGCTATTTAGCCTGTTGATTACTTATCTGGCGCATAAACAAAGCAGGCCAGATTCTGTAGTTGCAGAAAGATTCCTATCTTTAGCTCAACTATTGATGAGCTATTTTTAGGAATGTGAGTTGTGGGGGCTCAGTTGGGTCTTTAGTTGTCTAAAAATGAATGTTTTAATGGTGAAATGGCTGCTTTTAATGAACAAAAATATATAGAAATTCTTACCTTAGTTAAATTGTAAGAAAAACAGTGCTAAGGTTATTCATCAGCTGTCATCATAGCTTGCCTTTATTCAGTCATCGTACATTATAGACATGATAGTCTTATCATTTCCTTTTTTTCATTACAAATGGAAATATGAATCAACTTATGTGTTCCATTGATGCACTTGGTACATTTGCCCTCCCACTCGTTTCCTGTCATTCAACATCCTCTGTGCACCATTGATGCATTTGATCCTTTCTCCTCTCAGTTTTTAACCTTTCCACATCCCGTGTACCCAGTTGATGAATGAATATTTACCGCCTCAGACCTCTGTAGCAGTATTACTCCTCTCTCTTGCTCTCTTTCTGTCTCTGTCAGACTGGCCGAGTCCCGCTCCGAACCCGTCTCTGACGATGCAGCTCTGAGTCCCCATGAGGTCTCCAATGAGAATCTGTTGTTTATCAGCATCAATGAGTTTGAATAACACACAGCGGCAATAGCTGCCCGATTTACAGCAGCACGGAAATTAGACAGAAATCATACCACGGTCCCCAAGACCAACAAAAACCACAAAACGGCACACATCACTTGAACAGATGGCATATCACGCTTTCCAGTGACAACCTGAACCAGAGAGGCTGTGTTTGATATTCTGAGGCTGCTACAGAGAAGCCAGAATGAATAACCTGATTTTATAAACTGCTATTTATGTGAATGCCTGCCAGTCAACACACACACTCCACTCAGTGTATACAGCCATATTCAAATTCTCACAGTATACCAGATGAAAGACGGTGAAAAACTCGGTGGCAAGAAATTACATGTTTCTACTAAGAGAGCTTCCCGCGGAGGATCACAGGATGAATACAAAGTATGGAGTCTCCTTTTAATCTAAATTTGTAAAAAATACCTTCACACGTGGATTCCACCTGTAAACTCTGATGAGGATTTTCTCAGCATCAAGAAGTCCAGAAATGTGCGTGTATATAAGGCTGTCGTCTCTCTGAAAATGTGAAAGCTCTCTTGTCGTTTGCTTGATGGAGGAACAGCTGCCAGTCTCAGCTGTCACTGGAAGAAGTCCAGTGTTAGAAGTCATCCGCAAAAATGGTACAAATCTTCAGTACAATGGTACATCATTTAGTTTGTTTTGTGCTGATTCAACCAATGAAACAGCATGTGGTAAAGTAATTAGACATACAGGCATACTGTACCCATGTGTCATTTCTTTATTGATTGCAAAATAAACGTGTCATAAAAAAGGCCAGAATCAACCTGGAAATGTGTCTGAAAGAGGCAAACATGTAACATTTACAGAGTGTGGTACAGTGAACACATTTTATAACTGACAAATCATACATAAGCTTAGTTTTTCTGGCCAAAAATTCCCAACACAAGGGCTGCTTTCTTTGTATATCCAAGACTTTAAACCACATCTCTTGGACTTCTTTGGCAGATGGATTTGCTCAGTTCTCATGAAGATGGTTTAGTTTGTTATATTACAGGTGGTTGTGTGGATCGGGTGACGGGGTGGCATCACATACTGTAATACAAAATAATAATAAATTATCTGACGACAGAATTCAGTTAACCATTTTTCAAGTCACATGTCAACAAACTAAACCATCACCATGACAACTGAGCAACTTTATCTGCTGAGGAAGGCCATGAGTTGTTTGGGAAGGTCAAGAATGAACCTTCAAGCTCAAGCTTAGTTTTGTGCTATAGTGCAAGACATTTACCTTTGCTGTTTTCATTCAGTCTCGTTATTGTGGTTAAAGCAGTGCATTCTCTAAACTAGAGCATAAACAACTACAGTTTGACATTTAAAGGGGTACTCCAGTGATTTAGTATTGCACTTTCTTAAAGTTGGGGGACTCAAAAGAGACCAAGATATCCTCACCTGTACTCCCTAGTATCCAAAAACACTGGATCCTACATTTCCCATAATGCAACAAGACAGTGTCTTTTATTAGACTCTACCTGCCTGGTAAACACCCACGTATTTCAAATTCCACACTCCCAGTTTGTAAGGCAGGTGTTTGAAAATTAAAATCTCCCAAGTCAAGATAACCCTGATGACATCACTGTGACATCATCAGGGTCTCCCTCCAGAGCCACAGAAGACATTATACAACTGTTTTCACAAGCTGAACAGTATAAAATTGATGGAGTGCCCCTTCTTCAAATCTTTATCTGGTTTAAAAAAATCTTGAATCCATTAAAAACACACACAAGACGACCTTAATATTGTGAGAAATGCTGATGATTCAGTAATGAAAATGAAAAATCGGTTGATAACCTTTGTGCTTGCTTGCTTCATGTCGTCAGTGTCGATAGGATGTCCATTTTTATGAAGAGATTTTGTTTTGAAATGTAAAGAAAACACAATCTTTGTCTCTCGACACAACAGCAAACGTTTCTCCTGCTGACAGTCCTGTAACAATCAATTTCAATGCTGTCTTACTTGAATACAGCTCATGTAACCAAAATGTAATGACTATTCTGCATTCTGTCGTCTCCTCATTCAGTCAGCTGCCACTGTACATAAAGATTGTTACTGTCAAAGAATAGCAATGATGTAAGGTTATGATGAGGCCAAACTATTATAGTAAAGAAACCTATTTCCATATGCTGTATTTTTTCAGTGTCAAAGCTGTGTAATTTATGTATGCATATTGTATCATTATAAAGTAGGATGAATAGAATCAGGGCCTTTTTTTTTAGATAATTATCACTCTTGTTGAGATGTGAATGTGTAGATGCTTGTGTGTTTTGCATTAGGTTAGACGATTTGTACAAATGTAATCTTATGTGGTTTTTATCACTGCAGGAATTGCTTTATTTTTCCAAAATAGCCATTAGTAACCCACGTACAGTTGCACATTTATAAAGTCCTGTTCTCACGTCAGTAATCACCTGTGACACTGATCGACACAGTTCATATTTTCCTCTCTTTACTGCGATCTGTGCCACAAAACATGTCCTTCCTCCCGAATCTTATTATAGACGAGTTGCTGCTCCGCTCAGACAAATTATTTTTATCCAGCGCTCAGATGACGTTCACTGTCAAGACAGTATTATATTGTGCCCCAGTCTGGCTGAAGTGGTCCTCCTCTCTGTATTCACAGCGTCATGACTGAGAATCATCGTGGCGACGGGAGGCAGCAGGGGCTCTGTGTTGTTGTCATGACACCCGCTGCCGAATAATTGGAGGGCTTATCAGGTTACGCCATGAAGCTTAATTGCATTGTTTCGTTCCTGACTGGCTGAAATACCAGCCCCTCTGCATATTTGAAAGAAAGCTCTGCACTGTTTGGATGTCATAAATAGCCTCCAGCATGTCTATGGATGATCTGTTGAGCCTTGTTTGCGTTTCAGTATTAACTGTGAAGTTCAAGGTCAGCAGAGTGCACTGTCAAACTGCAGTGTTGTCATTTTGCCTTACCTTTCTCATCTTTCCCTCGCGAGCAGAAATGATTTTTACAACATTTTCTCACCTTTTTCTGCTCCATCATCGACGGACCGATTGATTCACATGCGGATGCTTCAGTGTCCGCTGATTCAGTGCTATTGAGTGATATCCGGAGATGGGCTGTTGTCCAGAATCTCTCGGACTCAGAATTGGTTTTCAATAATGACAACCAACAAAGCACATTTACTCATAAGGATAAACGCTGGAGTTCTGCGCAGCTTCACCACAAGCTGCATTACAATCCAATGCAGATACCTGTTAGATATTACACTTGGATATAGTCTTCACCAAGTCTTTGCCCTTTTTGATTGATTTTCAAGCCAAAAAAAAACCCAGTGTAATATAATTAGATTTTGCAGCCAAACCCGTCTGGATCCTTATTTAGAATATTGATCAATCAATGTATAAATAATATTATGGCACAAATCGATCTGCTGGACTGTACAGGCTCTTAAGAGTTCTGTTACATGCAGTCGGTATCCTGTATACAGCAGACTGATCAGATTCCAAGCAAATCTTGAATGGATGCGGTTGTTTAGCTTCAGCTGAGAAGCTGAAGGGGGGGGGGGTTCAGACCCGCACTTGCCAATTTGAGTCTGGAGTGCGCTGAATACAAATCAGCCTCTGAAGGTTTGAGGCCAGAAAACATTTGAGGCTTGTAAAAATGAGAAAGCTCTTCAACTGGAAAAGTGGAGAGTTGTCACAAAAGCTATTGTTACCCAAATTGGCCACTGACGTTTACAGTATCGGTTTACTTTTCAAAGAAGGTGCTTATTTTCTATCTATGCAATTAGTGAGTTTCCAACAGTGTTGTGATATTAAGATAATAGCAATTTAACTATAAACCACAAGCAGTCGTCCTAAACTGTGTAAAAAAAAAAAAAAAAATGTACAGAATTTGGAAGCTGTTATGGTTTGTTACATATTTATGCATAATAAAAGACTTTGTACAAACATTTCATTGCACTCAACTGTAATTTTTATTGTAGAATATAGAAGCAAACTTGCAGAAGCCGGTGTTTTGTTAAAGGCTTCTTCTGTCATATTGGCCTTCAGCAGTGCCGCACAATATGATGTGTGCACTGTTGCAAATCTATTTGATTCCAGAATTTCTCTGTAATTTGATCAATAATGAGTTCAGAATGAACCAGTTAAACGACCTCAGCTCACTGTGCAGACGAGCAGACCAAAATCTAACATTTGAGTGTTTTTCTCTCAAACGTTTTTCCAGCTGGTCGATCCAAAGCAAGGACATCCTCTTTGTCTCGCTGTCTGACTGACACAATCACATCGACGTGTCTGTGTGATTCATTCAGCCCACTGCTCATGCCTGAATGAAAACCAGGTGCAGGCAACACTGTCTTATCAATATCTCGTTTCTCAATCAAAAATGCTCATATGAACTTTGATGTCAGAATTTACATAATTATACACCCTATGAAGGAGTGATCTAAAACAGTGTTATTTATACCAGCATGCTAACATTTGCACCTTGTGGGTAGAAGTACATTCTCTAACCAAGGCAATCCAATTTATATAGCTGCACCTGTAACTTGGTAGAAAGATTTTTCCCACTGCCAAACCTAAAATTAAGAATGAACTCAAAAAAATCACTCATCACATTTATGAAAAAGTGCTTTAAAATATGAATATTTATGTTGTTGGGGGTCCAGATAAGAGCTTTTCCCCGTATTTTACTGGTATGAAATCACATTTGTGCGTGCGTTTCTGTTAGGTGGTAGTTTTGTGAGGGTTTGTTTACTCTGATGACTGTTTATTGAGGTATGCAAATATTTTAATTTCTGAAGACGTGGATGCTGCATCATGACGGGGTGCCTCCAATCTGGTTATCTGACTGTGCAGCAGCAACAGCGGGGGGAAAAAAACAAAAACACCTCTGAAAGATCACCCGTGGTTTCACTTTCAGCGATTCAGGGAAACAGAAGTTTAGGCTGCAGACTTTTGCTGGATGGGCGACAATACAAACGACTAATCAAATAACTGTTCATATAATGTGTTGAAGAACTCGTTATGTATTTCACATTTTGCAGCACTTTCATCAGGCTGTGGGGAGGAAGACGGTGAGTTGTAGCCTCAGCAGCACTCTGACCTTAAAAGTTTGGACTGGACTATCCAGAAAACTCAATGTGACCACCCTGACTTGAATCAGAAAGCGCTGATGGTGGGTGAACAAAGACTCTGTGGAGTAGCGGGCTTGTCTTCAGGAAGGAGATCAGGCGGCAGTGAGCACCAAAGAGAAACTGTAAGAAAATAAAAAACCTGCACTTTGATATTGTCAGAGAACTCACTGGAGACTGAGAAGCTTGAACCCATTTCATGTGCTGCATTGACAACCACAGCTGCTTGTGTGCTGCGTGTGTGTGCTGTGGCATTACATTTGTGTGACTCACAACTTTAGGTTTTAAGATAATATTGTCTCTGTCTCTGACTGAAGATGCTGAATCAATGACAAAAAAAAGATTGTTCTCCTAACATGTTCCCAAATATTCTCACAATGCACCTTTATAAGATTTATAATTGACTAGATTCTAATTCAGGAGTTCGTGTTTAACTTTGGGGTAATATGTTCATTACTGATGTCTAATTTGTCCATGGTGTATTGGGATCTGCGAATGAACAGCTCTTTTAGTATTCATAACTGTGTAATTAATTGCTAATTGGGTATTTAACGCAATTTTGAAATGGCTAATTAGCTACTGATAAGGTGTTCCAAGCTGCCCTAATGGCTTAATGTTGTGTAGGTAATGGTTGTACCGTTTGACATTGAGAGTCTGTTGAGTCCTGCGGAGGTCAGAAATGTGAAGGTCTAAACTGCTGCACCTGAGGAAGTGGCAAATGGAGGGCAATAACCTGCAAGTACTGTGAATATTTCCTATTGTAGTCAGATGTGTGACTGTGCAGGTTGTTTAGTAAATAACAGTGAATCATCTGATGTCTGGTTTCTGCTATTTGTGTGATATATTTGCAGTGTAAAAATGTTTGGAAACATTTTTCATTTACAACAGGAACAGGATAAATGGCTGCTTTTATAAAAGAAAATAGGATTTTAGGACAGGCAGTTTCTAAGTTCAGCAAATCTCTGACAACTTAGTGACAGCGTACCATGGAGACCTCATTAATGAATTTCAAAAGACATACATTTTGACTTCTATTTCAATGTCAGGCCTTCTTTTCCACCTCTTTCTGCTCCATTACTTAGCTAGAAATACATAAAGTACAGATGGAGAGCAGAGGAGGCTGCTAATATTTCTGCACATGGAAACATGGGGCCAAGTGAAATGAAAAGCAGACTCCTATGCAAACCCTATATTTTATAAATCTATTTATTTATAGATTCAGTTTATACCTGGATCTCTGACTCACATCTAAAATCTAACCAAAGCTTATCTCAGCCATAGCAACATCCCATAAATCACCTGAACAACTAATGGAAAGAAGTCTGCACCTCTGAGACAGAAAGAAAAAAGGGAGGGTGTACAATATTAATTATTAATCCCTGGGACGCTGTAATCACTTTCTATTTTAAGATGAGCTGTTGTAATTACATTTTTGATTAGGAAAGTTTTAATTTAAAGGTCAGGTGAAATGGATTATTGAATTTGTTCTGCAGCAGACCGTCTCTTCTCATAATGTCTGGTTCATTGTGGATAAATGTAGCCGTTGTTGATGAGATAACTACAGTTTTCAACATGTGATGCCTTTTAGCTATTAAGAGGTTTTATTATTGAGGAAAGAGACCAGATAGATAAAGCACCTTCATATGTGTTTCTAATCAATGAACTGTAAGAATATATTGTCATCTTTGGGAGTGTGACAAATGTCAGTCCTCCTCTGATGGATTTTCACAGAGATTTCTCATGGTCATGTTCACAAAACAGCATCACTAAGAGCATCTCGTCAAGCTCGAGAGCCAGCTCTTGAAGTGAAGAGCTTTAACAAGACATGAGTTGATCTCTTCCAAATCCCTGCCTGTTATCCCGAACATCACATCACAACCCCCGGTCGTATCAAGTGGCTCTCTCTCTCAGTTTGACCGACAAACAGCTAGCAACATGCACGAAATACTGTACACGTCAGGATTTAAGGTGTCACTTTTTATGCTCTATATGCATTTTGTACCTCAAAATGAAGAGAGTGACTTTACAATAATTTAAACTACCATATACATTACCTAATTAATTTGTAGCACTTAAAGTATCACCTGCGTTAAAACACTTTTTGTGACGTGACTTGGCAACATTTTGTGCATGAAGTGCAGTTTTCTATCGTGCTGTAAGTCTTGGCCGGCATTAAAGCTCAAAATGCAGACAGCTGATGAGTAGTTTGTGCGTGCATTTTGTGATTTGTGCATTTCAGCGAGAGAAACTCCATTACATTAACTGCAACTTAGTAATGGGACATTCAAAATAAGGTTTATTTTACACTTCAGGTAATACAATTGTCAGGAAATATACAAGATCTACCGGATGATGAAAGATGGTGTCCTGTTCTAAAAGCAGGCAAAACAGAAGAAAACATTAACAGCCTCACAGTACTGCCATCATGTTTATTTCTCCGGTTTTGGCATCTAACTTGCACATCCAATGCTATTCTACAGGCAAATGACCTGCATGCAACTCCATTTAGCAAATGAATGAAATATGTACAGACATAATTTTTATGTATGAAATGTGAAAAAATACAATGTTATCCAGAAAATGGGATTTTTAATTTCAATAATTAGGAAAAAATTAACACATGTTGTTGTGGTGGTTCTTACAGTTGTGTTCAAAATAATAGCAGTGTGATTAAAAAGGTGAGTAAACGTCAAAATCCCTCAAATAAATTGTATTTTAATGAACACAAATGCATTGGGGACACAGCACTTTCTATTTCAAAGCAAGAAAATTGGAAAAAGTAATTGAATTTGATAATATTTTACAGAAAGTCAAGAAATATAATGTTCAAAAAAATAGCAGTGTTGACATCTGTCTTTACAAACTCAAATGTACTGTATGAACTAAGAAATGCTTGAAGATTCAACTTTCCTGAGCATCATAAACTAATATTTAGTTGCATAACCACGGTTTCTGATAACTGCCTCACATCTGTGGTGCATGGAGTCGACCAACTTCTGGCACCGGTCAACAAGTATTGCAGCCCAGGACAATTGTACTACGTTCCACAATTCCTCTGAATTTCTTGGTTTTGCCTCATGAACAGCATTTTTCATGTCAGCCCACAAGTTTTCTATGGGATTAAGGTCCGGGGATTGTGCTGGCCACTCCATTACTTGAATGCGGTTTGTCTGGAACCATGATTTTGCTCGCTTGCTGGTGTGTTTGGGGTCATTGTCTTGTTGAAACACCCATTTCAAGGGCATTTCCTCTTCAGCATACGGCAACATGACTTCTTCCAGTATTCTGATGTACTCAAACTGATCCATGATCCCTGGTATGCGATAAATTGGACCAACACCATAGTACGAGAAACATCCCCATATCATGATGCTTGCACCACCATGCTTCACCGTCTTCACTGTGTACTGTGGCTTGAATTCAGTGTTTGCAGGACGTCTGACAAACTGTCTGTGGCCCTTAGACCCAAAAAGAACAATCTTACTCTCATCAGTCCACAAAATATTACACCATTTCTTTTTAGGCGAGTCATTGTGTTCTTTGGCAAATTGTAACCGCTTCAGCACATGTCTTTTTTTTAACAATGGGACTTTGCCGGGGCTTCTTGCTGGTAGCTTGGCTTCACATAGACGTCGTCTGATTGTTACAGTACTCACAGGCAACCTTAGATCTTCTCTGATCCTCCTGGAGCTGATCATTGGCTGAGCCTTTGCCATTCTGGTTATTCTCCGATCCATTTGAATAGTCGTTTTTCTTTTTCTTCCTCGCCTTTCTGGTTTTGGCTGCCATTTTAAAGCGTTTGATATCATTTTAGCTGAACAGCCTATCATTTTTTGCACTTCTTTATAGGTTTTCTTTGATTAATTCCTTAATCAAAGAACGCTCTTCTTCTGAACAGCGTCTTGAACGACCCATTTTACTCTGTTTTTCAAGGACAAATGCACAGCCAGCATATGCAGCGTCAGTTGCCTTGATCCTTAAATGAGGGCCACCTGTTTAACACCTGTTTTTTTCACATTATCAATGACCTCACTTATTGAACTCAGCACTGCTATTTTTTTGAACACGCCCCTTTCAGTTAATGATTCAGTTTCACAGAATCAGCAGCATGCACGCCATGCCTGTTGGGTCTGTTGGTTTTCTATACCTTTACTAAACCTTCTAGAAATTTACTTGCAGTGTAGAAGTTGAAATTTTAACAAAAACAGTGATTTATCTTGCTAGTGATGTGGGACTGCTATTATTTTGAACACAACTGTACAAATGTCTTTTGGATACATGTGTTTGCCTTCTCTCCTTAGTAACAATCTGCCTGCAGCTGTCAGGTAATATACACTTGTGATCAGACAATCTATTAACACTATTTGCAGTGGAGAAATGTTGATATATTGAGAGTTGGGTAGCCTATAACAGGTGAATGTGGTATCTAACTGCACATGCCGATATCAAAAATACACTGCGTATTTAAAGTCATGACAACAGGCCTCCCAGAGATGATAAGTCGTGTTGTGTGTTTTGTATTGCAACATACTAAGCACCTGGCAAAGACATCAATGTTAACGGCACCATGGGTTAACATTAATTTATGTTCTATCAACCTGCAGGAGTAGGTGTTAGCTACTGTACCGTATGGTGTGTGTGTGTGTGGCTGTGTGTGTATAGGGGTGTGTATCTGTAGTGTTTTCCTACAAATACTGTTTACATGCATTTGTGTCTTTTTCAAGACAGCCTCGGTCAACCTTCTCCACTGATGATCATCACAGAAACTATGCATTGATAGAGAGACAGAGAGAGAGAGAGAGTTTAACTTCGGCTTCCTTCTTCTCAAACTTCAATGATGTTGATGGACGGCACAGAGGGATGAAACTGCAACAGATGAAGATAAATAAAAATCAGTTACTGTTACTATTAATGGATGCAAGAGAGAGTTTCTCCATCAGAAACCTTACATCAGCGTCCGACCACCTGGCACCTAACACGCGCGATGCAAATGACCTCGACCATCGATTGGTCATGGCCTCATTACTGAGCTGTGGCTGCATATATCTGTCCACTGCTCTGTTACTTTTTAAAGGGCATCCCAGGGTTTATTCTGTAAACCCTGTTAATTTAACACATGCAACATATATTTTCCTGCTCGCTTGTAAGTATTTTGCACTGATGGAGGTTGAGGAATGGCTCATTGGAGATTCCTGTGATTACTTCTATAGGAAAGATACCATTTCCATTAGGTGCCTTATTGAACGCAAGATGTATTTTTTCCCCAGTGGAATATGATTTGATAGGGAGTATTATATAAGAATTCTTCTCTTAAAAGGATAAGATGAATTGCCATACAGTATATGTAAGGGCAAGCTTAACAAATATATGGTCTAGCATTAAACTTAATGGGTAAAGTAAAGGCACTAGTTATATAACAGAAAGTCTAGAATAGATCTATGATTCTGTGAATGAAATTAGTTAAATCTAACAAAAAACACTGAAATAAAAAGGAAAATATAAAGTTAAACTTTTTTTTTCCAGTGATAACAGTAACCAGTTATTGTCATTGATATTATATGTAAGACGTTTTACTTTAGAAGAAACCCTATTTTCTAATTAAACAGATGTAAGCATCCTCTCTTTTTTGCCTCCACGTGCAAATTGCATTTGCTAATCAAATAAATGTCAATGTATGTCTTGCGTTTTAATCATGGGAACGGTTGATTGCTGTTAATCTATTTTAAATGAGAGTGTGTAGAAGAGTAAAGCACAGGAGAGAAGGTTCTGGTAGGTTCACCTTAAACCAACAGAAGTATATGTGGACCAAAGGTGTGACGGCCACATACACCATCACTGGGCGATATTTTAGTCATTGATCATCTCACAATACAGCCATCATTAATCATGTGATATTGGAGCCTTTTGTTTTCCAGCCCGTGCAGCAGAGCCTGAGATGTACCTGCATTCTACAAAACTACAGTAATCATGTTGATAACAAAGTCTGCAGCTGTGAAGTGCCAAAGAGGCGGGCACTTCATGGCAACATGAATTGGCTGAGCGCACAGATTAGATTACATTAATGTTATTATTCACTGGAGGAAATTGTTTCTGCAGCAAGGTGCATTAAAAACAGCACAACACAGAACAAAGAGGGAAAACCTCATCAATACTTCACTGTGTACATTGGACACATTGAACACATCAACATAGGCCTTTTTCATGGAAGACATTTGTCACAGGTGTAAATAATAACATTAATGATGGCTGAATTCCATTTAGCTGCCTCAGTTTCTCACTGTCACACTGTCATGACTCACTGGGACACTTGAATAGAACAGAGTCACGGTTAATGTTATTAGTGACACCTGCGCTTCTCCTGCTGTGACAGTAGGAGTGTCTGCAACATCATTCATATAGATGGTGACACCGCTGTCTACACACACACAGACACACTGTTTGCCAAGAGTCCATCATGTGTCAGGGATACATGGAGGAGACTGGTGTGTGTGTTCTCACTATGCAGGAAATCCTGAAGTGATTGTGATGTCTGTATTCATTCAGAGGAGTCGTGCTCACCTTGCTCCTCAGCAGTCCTCCGCTGTGGTGCTCCGGCGTGCTCCTCTCTGACGACGGCTTGGCCTTCTCCTTGCTGTTGCTGGAGTCGTTGTCCTTGATGATGTCATACTGCCGGCAGAACAGGGCAATAACAGCTGCCGGGAGGTGGGACACACACACACGAAAGGGGAAAGGAATTCAGTCATGAGGAGGTGACTGTCACTCACAGGCTTGTCACCACTTCCTCTAACAGAGCACGTTGAAAGGCCATGTGGATAATGGCATTCTGCTCCCAGGGGAGGGTGATGGCCGGGCCTTAATCTGAAAGCTTGGAAGACAGCGATTCTCCACTGAGTTTGCTTTGTTGTATTTTGCATTCTGCCAGATGGATGAGAACTGTATGCTCACAATTAACTTCCTAGCTTCACTGAGGTTATGAATTTCTGTGAGGATGCTATCATTAAATATTCAGAAACCAATATACAGTTCCGGTAAAGACAACTGGGGAGCTGTGAGAAATACTGAGAAGCAAAGCGTAATTCATTAAATTTAATTATTATTCATGCATCACGTAAGTGCTCTGCAATATTGCAGCTACATGTCGTTGTCTCTTTATAGCAGGGAGGCATTCATGATGGGCATTTCCACTGGCTTGTTTCATGGTTGAATTACAGTAGCATTTGTGTAATTTGAGGAGTGATTTCTCTGCATTTAAATGGTTTACATGACAGTTTGTCAAAGTAAAATTTCTGCAAGTTTGGGGCTGTTTTTAAGGTCCTCAGCACATTTTAAGCACCAACCAACAGCATTTTCCCACACAGAAACCTTATACAACACAGCAGATGAGATTGCACCATAGTAAAGCATCTCCCTGATTACTTTATAATTCAGTTCACTTTTTTCAGACCCAGACCAAGCAGCAGAAAGTAACAGAGATAAAGAATGGAAGATAAAAAGGTAAAGATATAGAATGTAGTTTAAGAACAGAAATTAATTACAAATGACTATAGAAATAAACAAATATATATGCAGAAGGTGGTGCCTTTCAAAAAGAAAGAATAAAGTAAATCTGACTGTAAACTGGACTGACTGCAAATGAGCAGTCCATTCTGAAAAACGCCACGAGGTGTTTTCGTTCACTCCCACTCCTCACAGCCTCCGCATTACTTTGGTTTTTCTCATTATTATTATTTAACATCTCACTCTGGTGCTCGGGGGTGGGAAACCCTGCTCCTGGCGGCCTGTCAGATGTGCCACTTCTCATTGTGCCTCAGCACTTCATTAATCAGCATACTTCCTCAAAGGAGATGAGAATCGTACTTGGATGGGGAGCTTAGATGCAGAGGATGCTCAGGAAAGCGTGATGTTGGTTTTACATCGCTGGTGGGGAAAAAGCCTAAAAGGGACGGGATGTTCAGAGTTGTTACATTTATTGTGCATTATGAGTGTTACTTAGTTTTTTTGGACTCCACTTAGGTCTTGTGCTGGATGACTGTGTTTATTGATTATTAGCTTGATTGGTGTGTCAATGTATTGATGTAGCTACATGATAATCTACAGTAAGGAACCTCTCAGTCTCCATCATTGTCATTTCACTGTTGATAACAGCTGCTAAATAACATCTGATGCTTGGCTTTGGATTTATATATATTAGACTTTATTGGATCCACAGTCTGCCTATTAATAACCTTCAAAAACACATTAATCAAAGACACGTGTTACTGTGACACCCTGAAGGACTAGGAGACCGTATGACCAGAGGTACAGATCAAACATTAATCAGGTGCCTAAGCTCGAGTACTGTTGACATTTTGACCAAAAAATATCTCTACCTAGTCACATACATGCAGGCCCAGCTTCAGTGACATTCAGTCAAAATTCTGTACATTTATCAGACTTTATAGTACTTAGAGCCCCTGAAAATGTGGTTTCAAAGTATTTCTGAATGAAATATTCATGAATAAATATGCAACAGTCAAAGTTAAAGTTTGGGGGAGGGGGGGCATCCTTAGTTATTATTTAGTTATTATTTATTAAACAAAAACTCGGCTAATCTCTTTCATCAGGACTGCGTGGGTGTGGTTTGATTGACGAGCAAACAACCCAACATATGTCATCACATTTTCATTCGAATGTTGCTAAACTGTGATTGGTGCACGGAAATATAATACTTTTCCCACCCACTTTAAAGCAGTAAGTAAAACAAGATCAAAATAAAAACAAACAAAAACAAAACAGAAATCTCTCGTGAAATAACGATAACTGTCCTAATTTAGGCAGAAAATACTGTGTTTATGTAGGCTGCTAGTGCTATTTTCAGGGCCTATAAAGTGGTTTTCCTGCTCTTCAGTTCTTTCTCTTCTGGCTTATTTATTATCAATCACACACAGTCTACAAACCTACCTGCCCACATGACCAAGACCACCACAATTATGATCATCTCTCCTGTTTGAAGATGTCGGGACTTGTCCAGGCCCTGCACAGTGGGGTCATCTAGGAGAGAGGACAGACAGGACAGTTGTACTGTTAATAGTGCTAAATATTTTGTCCATCCCTTTTTATTTATATGGAAGAGACATTAGATACATTAGACATTAAAATGCAATACAAAAGAACATCACAAACAATGTCCTCAATGTTACGTGTTGAAACAACACCCGTGTGTCTCAGTGAAAGCTGAACATTATAACCTTCACAAAGGTAGTGTCACTTGCGGAGCTATTTATTCTCCTGATAATGTAAGATGTTCCACTTACATTCTGTCAGTGAGGACTGTCACTGTCATCGTCTCTCATGACTGTTTAAGCCATTTAACAAAAACTGTTGTAGTCAGAAAATGTGGTGGGCATTACCACGTATCAGTCCTGTAGCATTAATCCTCCTTTAAGTGGATTGATTTTGGGCCTATTTCCACTCTCCAAACTATCTCTTCACCCGCATGGATGGAACTCTTCCAGAGCACCACTCTTCCCAATTGCCTCTTTTAGTGAATCAAGTTGTCAAGAAACTGGCCCCCGAATGCCAGACCGTCAGCTCTCTTCACATGATAACTGCTGGGGAGTGCGGCCGATTATACTGCCATGTTTTTTTGGTCTTGGTAGTAGTGGTGTGTATGGGCGTGTGGAGAGAGGGAAGGGGTACATCCCAGTGGAAATTAAAAATGCTTGATGCTAATTTATCAATATGTAATAAGGGAACACAAACTCGCTTTTCAAGCGTTTGTCTTTAGGTTTAGCTGAAAGAAACTCTTATCCCCATGTTAGCTATTGGCTAGTTGTATGAAATTCCTTCTTTTTGTTTCCCTGAACACCGTTATCTTGCTAATCTGCAGTGGAGGGATACATCTTGGTAGTAGTATGTAGGTTTGTTGCTGGGACTACCAGGAGGAATATATCTATATTAGCTTCGACTGAACTGCAGAATGCAGTTTTGTGTGGAATGAGGGCTTTAGATTTTCTCCCCCTTCTCTTACAGTGCAGTCGCTCTGTATCACTTCACAGCCAGAAGTGATTACAGCGACCAATTCTTTCAACCTACACATGACATGTGAGTGTTGTATTAAGATAGACTTGAGAAAAATCCCCACCAATCCTTTGAGAACCTAATGTAAGATTCACTTACATCATCCCCTGCTTCTTCCCATTGCACAGTGAGCTCCAGAGTTGATGTCAGGGCTGCACATTACACTTAAATGCCAGGTCAGGTCAGTGCTAAGTACAGCTGCTGCTCCTTCCAGTTGTACGCCAGTTTATTAATCCCACATCTCCTCTGTCTGTCTGAGCCCAACCCACTCAATAATAAACTAGTTCTTCTGCATATATTAGAAGTTATGTAGAGTTATGTGTATGCATGTTTACAGTTTTCTAGTTGATCTAATGACCCTACTTAACTTGAAAGAGGGCTTTGGTACATGGAGACTGTGTAGCATGCTGATGTACAGTGTATATGTTCGTATTTGATGCAATAACTACAAAGAACTGCAGGTCTCATACCACAGAGTGAGTGAACAGAATTTCCAGCTGACCTGAATAACATGTCCTGCTGCCGTATCATGCATATTTCATGTCGGCACCACGCTCAGATATGTGCTGCTAGTGGAGAATGAGCGGATTGTGGTGCCTCCGGTGCACCAAAGAGTTTGTGTTGAGATAATTAGTCGACCTTCCTTCTGCTCACCCGAAGTCCCATGATGTTGTTTGTGGCTGCGAACTGTGTCGGGAAACAGTGTCACAACACACCAGGGGTGCTGTTCTGGTGTCACAAAGATGCATCGTGTAATTTATTCTTGCGTTGTGTCTCCTTGAGACTGAGCAATTGTGTTTTTTGGGTTTCATTACACTGTACAACATGTTCAGCTTAAAAAATAGTTTCCCTGCTGCCGTAAAAATGTGAGTTATGCTACTACTAATAATAACTACTTCAAAGATGTCTCATAAGGTGTGAAAATGTACAATCAACTGAGTGAAGTTCACTGAACTTGAGAAAATTAGTTAAAAAAATATAAGATATTAATTAATTGTCACACTGACAAACAGTAAACCTTAAATTGGTTTTCATTTACATTTTCTCAGTTTGAAGAGTCAGTTCTTCCCTTTACACAGTACAGTACAAAGACAACACAACGCTACTCCCTTGGACTTAATTAAATCAAAAGTGTGCGAGGGAAGGGACTGAATTCTCCACCAACCTTCACAGAATTGTGAATTCATGTACCAGTTAAAGAGAAAAGAGTATTTTTCAGGGAGTGAGCAGTGTGTAGCATACCTTTGTCTCAGTGCTGGTAATGGGAGAGCCTACAGTAGGTGTAGCTTCTGACTCAGCAAAGACAGCTTGGCATCTCTTTGAAGTATCACACAGTAATTGTGTCTAAGGGGACCACCTACCTAGTTAGGTTCAACTACTCAAGGCATCCATCCTTTGAAAATATTCTCTTTTTGCTCTCCTGTGTGAAACAGCTTGATAGCTTAGTGGCAGCAGATAACATCTTTAGCAGTTTAATGTCTTATTACATCTATAAGCAAAATAACCACCTACAGTATGATAAATCTTACATTTTAAGTCCCTTCGTTATGCTGGAATCATGCCTCTGTGAAATGTATTTTATGTTTTCTTTACAAATGTACATTCATAGACATTGCTTAAATTCATGGAATACAAATAAACTGCCAACATACAAAAATGTTATATTTTTTCAGTCATAAAGCCAGAACCCTGTTTCGTACGTAACTGTTGAAGGGCAGGCAAAGCACATAAAAATATACTCTGATTAAAAGCTTTCCATGTAACTAATGAAATTGAAATAGATTTTGGAAAGACATATTGATCCTGGAAAAAAAAATCGATTGTAGCCTAAATTCAAATTCTCCAGCAACACATGGCATGTATCTTGCCAGGAAATGCTTTATATGGAATAAATGAATTCCGAATCTGGCCAGGACAGGTGTACATTCAGTGGCATATGCACTAATATGTAATCACATTATCAAACAGAATTGCATTGAGGAAAAAAATAAAAGCATTATTGATTCATGGGTATCGTAGCTCTTGGCTCCTGGGAATGCCTGGTATACGCCGCAAATCAATTTAGTTTCAATACGAGGCACTTGGCTGTGACAAAGGATCTCTGAAATGGCTCTGTGATGCTGGAGCCAGCTAGATTAAAAAGGCTTTTTAAGGAACAATGGTCAGCAGCAAGCTCCCGAACAGTAAATGTCACATTAAATTAAGGGGCATTAAGGTTTATGAAGAATACATATGTTGTTATTTTAGGAGGAAACATTGTAAACATCCTTTCAGAGGAAAAGCTTGTTAAGAGACACAACTTTAACTTTAAAAAATCAACGGAAATTCGTTTTCAGGGGTTGTGGAAATTAATATTGTGACTAAAAGTGAGTCTCTCAAAGGAGTATGTAGGAGAAAAGCCCAGTTTCTCATGATGATGACCATTAATGACCTTCAATTCTAATGTTAAGTTAGAATAAAAACTATTTTTGGACAGGTTAACATTAGCCACATTAGTTAGCTGATGCAACACAGGATACAATTTAGAAGGAAAGTTATGATAAGTTAATTCAGGCTGTTGATGTAGTAAAAGTATATGTACAAATATATGTATTCTGTTTGTAGTGGAATGGATGAAAGTGCAGAGGAAACAATAAAAAACAGCCATTTCTTCCCAACCAGCATTTATGAAACCCACAGTTAAATAACAGCAAACATCAGCTTTCTACAACATTGCACTTGCTAACACGATTCAAATGTACAGTGGAACCATTGCTAGTACCTTATCTTTGTAGCAGTTTATATGGGGTTGAAAAACAAATAAAATGTCAACCATTAAGCTTGCAAACATGTTTCTATCCTACTCCTCTTTGCTGAAGTAGACTCACCTGAATCAGAGCGGAGAAGTCAATACATGTAAGTATCAGCTTAACTACTTATACTGGATATTTTTAGGATACGTAGCCTGCAGTGGCATCTCTGAAGCACTATTAGTTATGTGTTGCTGATGTAGTTTACCTACATCACTTTTCCATCACTCCAGCAGAGTTAATTAGGTTACTGTGTTTGTCATTCGTCTGGGGTCTTTATCTGAAACTGGGGTAAAAATAAAAAAACAACTGCAAATAGGCGATCTATTAGAGGAGTACTAGCCACAGCTGCTGTGTATGGATTTTTCCAAGGTGATGTGTGCGTTGTCTGTCACGTGAGTTCAGTCCACAATACATTTTCCGCCAACATCCGAATCAAAATATACACATTGACACAGAGCCAAACGTGAAAAGAGGAGCGGAGCGGTAAACTTGACTAGAGTTACGTAAAGAAACTTGATGTGATTGGACTTTGAAACTGGGGCATGAGAAGTCAGCAGTGGCGGCATTAGATTTATGGAAAGCTGACACTGATTGCTTCTACATTTCTACACAAAACAAAACTCCCACAAATGAAGCTCATCCACTCAATGGGCTGTTTTTCTGACCCACTTGGATGACTCAAGAGGGGGGGCTACAAATCCTGATTAATGTTGCATAGTGAATCTTTTCCAACAGTCCAAAAAGTAGTAAGGCACTGGCCAAGTCTTTTCATGCTCAGCACTTGTTCAGATATTGATGGTTAGTAAGGTTTCTAAAATCCATTCCTTTTAACTTCAAAAATAAGAACAGAAAATCATTTCCTGAGTGTAAAGCAACAGGAAAGTATTAGCGTAATGCACAGGCTGTTGTGTTGAAATTTCTTTCTCTTTTGCCAATCACGCCAGCTCAACTAATGGCACCAAACCTGAGTCAGTTGAGGAGAAACATTTATGAGTCACTTGCATCAGCACTTCCTATATTCACTACCTCAACCAGACCATAAGATAAGAGTAAAAATACTTTGAAGTATGAGGCCTGTTTCTAGACCAATGTCAAATGCAAGCTGCCATTATTTTAAGAGTTAATGTGTTTGGCTCATCCCGTACTCACGGCTGAACTAATTCAGAGAAGATTAGCAAAGGAGTTTGCTGTACGAAATTGAGAGCTACTGAACCTACTCTCTATTGGTCACGGTCCTCATATTTCCGCCAGCCCATGAGCTGAGCCCAGACACTGAATCCAAAGTGTTTTAGAGTGTGTGTCAGAATCCTGATTAGGCACCCGGAGCGATATAGAGTTGCATAAATTCAGAGGAGCTTGCCTGCAGCCACGCTTGAAGAGTCTGTCAATAATGAATTGGCGTCTAGGAGAAAATAAACCTGCGAGAAGCACATAGAGCCCCCTCTGAGGGACGCTGTGAGAGGAGGCTTCAGCTTACCTGCACTTGCATTGGCACTAGCCTTTACTGTACCTCATTTTCAAAGTCAGGGTGCTTAAAAGCATTCAACAGTCAGAAGAGGCTTTAGCGCAACAGCAGGAAAAGCATCTGTAATGGGTTGCTCGTGTCTGTGCCTGTGGCAGACCGTGTGCTGTCGAATTAAAAGCAACGAATTACGTTACGTAACAGAGTGAGATGAAGAGTGGGACTGTGAAAACTCACTGCTGTGACCTATTGTGACCTTATCAATTATACTGCGACTCTGAACTAACACAATACCAATCAAATTATGTATTTTCGTTAATATTAACAAATCCCATGAAGACACTAAAACAAACAATTAATTTATCCTACTAACAAGTGTTGCCTGTGTATCCAAAGGCTGATATAGCTTATACCTCTGTGCCATGGAACCACATTATCATTCAAAAACTATTAAAAAACACATAACAGAACCACATCACTGCTCTGGGTCAACTGTGTATTTCTTCCTTACAGTGAACATTTAATTTGAAACAACTCCACAACTGCATTTATTTACTATTAAAGGTAAATCCATATCAGGCACTTAGCATGCTAAGTTCCTTGTTGACTCTGCTTTGCTAGTTTGACCACTGGCCGTCTTCAGCAAATGAAAGAATTTTCTCCCCGTTTCTGTGTTTTCGTTTTTTAGCCATGCTAGCAGCTATAGGGATGGCAGTGTTGTTCTGTCTGTTGGTCGGTCCACCACTTTGGTCCAGACTGAAATATCTCAACAACTTGTGGATGGATTGCCATGAAATTTGGTACAGGTATTCATGGTCCCCAGAGGTTGAATCCTAAAGACCTTGGTGATATCCTGGCTTTTCATCTAGTGCCACCATCTGGTCAAAATGTGTTTTGTTCCGTGGCAAGAAGCTATTAACTATATCTGTTGCTACACAAACGGTACTTGTTGGCAGAATAGGTTGATTTTTGTTTTTGGTCTTTTTGAAAGGTTTGATGATAATAATAAAAAGATAATACCAGCCTTATCCTTTTCATTTTTAAAGGTTTAATAGTATTTGAGGAAACACAAGCCCCACTCGATTATTGTGCCTGAACACAGACAGAAACACCTTCTTTTTTTTTTTTCAAATGAACACAGGTAATTATTACATCTCAGAGCAGCTTACCTTGGTTGGAGCTGTTGGAGGGGAAGCGATCTGACTTCTTGAGGGTGCGAAAATGGACCTTCTTGCTGGCCTGGCTTTCCCCGTAGAGGCCAATTGACTGGACCTGGATGATGTAGTCTGTCTCCTCCTCCAGGTCCCAAAGGACACAAGAGCGGCTGGTCGTGTTGACTTCCCGAATGAATCGCTGCATGTGTCCTTCCTGCCTCTAGGGATTGGAGGAGGGATAGAGAACAAACAGAATGGATTGATCTTTTGAGTAGATGCAATAATCAATGCAAGGCAATGAGGTGATCAAGGTTACCACACAGAAATACCAACCCTGCAAATGGGTCCCTAAGGAAGACTACTGGGCGATGTTGCATTAATTAATGTGTCACCCTCCAACATCATAAGATAAAAGCTATAAACAATCATGTACCTCTATATGGGCCATTGATAAAGAGAGATGGAGGTGACCAACTAGAAAATATTCAAGGTACAAGAGAACGACCCGCTGAGTACTTTATTATGTTAACAGTTGGCACTTTATTGTCGCCATATGGAGTCTTGACTGGAAATTGAAAAGTGGTGGATTAATTTCAACTGCAATTACCTTAGGTCTCAAGCTTTCAAAGGCTCAGACTTTGTCTTTGACCTGAATGTTATTGGAGAAATCAAGACCCAAAGCTGTGAGAATTACTCCTCCTGCTTGCATGCAGAGCTCTGTTCTTAGTGAGCTCTCGAGCCCATCTGCACTCGACGTGGCTTTGGGCCAGATGTCTTCTTCTCATGTGTTTTTTTTTATGGCCCTGCTTGACTGAGAGATCTGATAAAGAAAAAAGCTTGTAACTCTCTGTAAACAATGAATAATGTAATGATTAAACCGCCATATACACTCAAGGCAATTACCAGACGTGTTCAAAGTCAGCTGACAACATGATGAACAGCCGAAAGAGATGTTTGGGTGTTATACAGCCCATCAGTCGCGTGAGTGAATAGCAAAGTTAAATGGCTGCATAATGTTTTAAGTTGCTGTCGTGGGAATTTCAGGAAAAACAGAAGACTGGCAACAAGGGAGTAGTTCTTGTGGTTTTATTCACGTCTGCAGACGGACGGTTCCGACAGCAACTCACAGTTGCATAAAGCATAAACTTGATTAGAGCAGCATATGGCTTTCTGTCATTCAGTGTTAGCATTCATTGGTCTTCCTATTTTAAGCCTGTGAAATCTTTTCGTCCTAAAAAATGGAGTTTGGCAGCTTCACATGCTTATGTGCATTCCCGCTGCACCCTTGTTTTCTCTTGACAAATCGACCATGCCAAGTTTTATTCTAACTCCAGACTTGAAGGCAAGATTTAGTCATTCTCTCTGCATGCTAAGCAACGCTTTAAGGGGATCCTAAGAATAAACATTCAGATGAAAACACATCTCTATTCACCCAGGATCTTGTGCATATGTGCTACTACTTACTCAGTATGCTGGACAAACTCCTGATACATAGTAATATATATAAGATCTCCTGTATGTACTTGTCAGTCAGTGAATAGATTATCATTTTATTGTCCAAAAAATATCATTTTTGTCGCCCCCATTTTATCCCACTGTGTCCACAGGCTGTCAAGAACTGTGACATGGTAGAAAATGAGTTCTTCCTTCTACCTGCTGGCTGGGTGGTGTGCCAACAATATTTCAACAGGACATGATGAAGGCTCAATGCCAAACCACAAATGGCTACGGCCAAAAATAACACAGATGCAGTTTTCTCTTTTTGGGGGGGTGTTCTGCTAACCTGTCCACGGCCTCCCTGATTTACATCAGATGTTTTTGGACTTACCTGTTGTGAGATGGAGAAGCCAATTATTATGTCCCCCTCTGGAACCTCCCAGGATACAGTTGCCGAGTCGGCCCGCAGGTGCATGACGGACACGTTGACAGGAGCCGGTGGCCGGTCTGGAGGAAAGGAAACAGAAACAGAGGGGTCTGTTAATCCACCCACTCCTCTAGATATTAAATTACCCATGCCATCTGTGTCCACGTTGCACCTGGAACGTCTCTAGCATTGTGTTGGCACTCTAAAACCCACCACAGGTGTTTGTTCTGAATCAAAAGCGAATAACTCAAAATTCAAGCGGTCAGGTTTGTGGAAGAATTAGTCAGCAGGATGAGGAAACACAGCAGCAGTATGGGACACCAGATCGTATGTGTCATCATGTAAGCTGGGTTTCGTGTGATCAAGCAGTGGACTAGACTGAAAACTGTGTTCACCTTTCTGTGGTTTAATGTGGATTTTGGATTGATTTGGAGTTTTCATTTCTGTTCTTCCGTTCATCTCCAGGTCCCAGCTTTACTGTTTTCTGATCCGCTGTCCTCAGACTAATAAACTGCCACATCACACAACTACAGCAGTGTCACTTTAATTACTTCTGTCACCCACTGTTACTGAATTACTTAAACTCACTGCTTGACACGTTTAAACACACTCTGTCGTCTAAACAGGGATGTTGGTTTTTTGTCACCAGGGGTATAAAATACATACAGGACATACTGTTTTCAAAGGCAGTCTCAGTCAGAAACAGTGCTAGTGCAATATTTGTAATGTGTGTTATTAAGGGGAGAACCACAGTGTCTATTTCATGTCCACCTCCCTCGGACAGGGTTACGTTTCTTCACCCAGTCACTTCGCAGCCATCTATCATGATTTGGTTTGCCGGTGGACACGTTGATTGCGAATCGGGACAAAAGCCTGGGAAGCAAAAGCCAGGAGAAACAGAGGGTGACAGATCTAATAGAGGGCCCTGTGCAGCTTCACAATCTCTAAGCAATCGCTCGGGTCAGATGGATAGGTAAAATGGGATTGGCCCGGGCAGTTGGGGGCCTGGAGGCCATCCTCGGGGCTTTTGTCATTAAAGTGGGCCAAACGGACTTTGTTTTGTCACAGAAAGTTACTGATGCTATGTTGAGAGGGTCAAGTGGGATGAAATGTCTTGAGCTGTCCGATATGTGAAAAATAATGACAAAAAGAGCAGTTTCTTATGGGAATGACAATATATACAGAGTAGACAGAATAACATACGCTTTGTCTAATGAGTTGTAATTACAGTATCACAGCTACTCTCTAAGTACCAGTAGTAAGATTTGTAGTCACAGCTTTGTGTAGCAGTGTAGCAGTATTAATTGACAGTTGTACAGTCAATTTCTTTTTCAAACGCTTTCATTAACTCATGGGGCACGGGCGTAATAACCCATAATACAGTTGTCTTGAGATGACAGCCAAAAGCGTGTGCTGTGCAAGGACAGTATTTCATCCAAAAAGTGCACTTGAGAGAGAAAGATGAAAGACAAAATGATGAAATTGGGAGCTATTTCAAATGATTTGCCGTTTTCTATATCAGTCCCTCTCACATCCCTCTCGCCTTATCTCTTTTATCTCTCCCTCCCAACCTCTCTCTCTCTCTCTCTCTCTCTCTCTCACTCTCTCTCTCACTCTCTCTCTCCGTCGCTTCTTGCACTTCTGTTTTATCTTGGAGACAATCAATGATGGCCTCTGTGTTCAGTGCAAAAGGTGACAGTGATGCAGACCTCAAGACCCTCGGGTCAGACAAGGCTATCAGTCTCCACCGTGTCAGCCCTTGTGGCATTATGAACCACGGGGTGTCAAGGTCAAACACTGGGATGGCGCTCGGTTCCTGGGACATGTTCAAAGATTGGCTTATGGAGGGGAGCGGATGAGATGAACAGGAGGACAGAGTAATGCTTAGCCTGCAATAGTGAGCACAAATTAATGTTCCAACTGTAGAGAGTGGGCTTGGCTTTTGGTATCAAGAGGTTACGTCTGTCTCATTTTGTCCATTTAACGAGAAGCTTATTTATGGAAACAGGTGCTGATAGACGCACGGCAGGTTAAGAGGGAGGCCAAGTCTCATATACTATATATTATCCTTGATCTTTGGAGAGCTACGGGGAATGACTCATACATATATTTACAATAATGGTTCTTGCGTCCTTGCGCCTCGGCAATGTCAAAACGACAGCTCATTTTGTGTCGTGAACCTTTGATGATCATGCTAATGATCTAATTTAATCTGTTATTAGTAATCTTACATAACAACATGCTGGGACACTGACATTTAACAAAGCTTCATGCACTTGATAAATCCCTCCTCAGAGGTTGCATATGGCTTTGACACACCAGGATTGCATTTTTATCTTTAAAACTCTCATGATGAACAGCCTTGCATCTCTAAAAGCCACACAGAAGCTTTGATTCCTGTAACTGCGTCATCCCCAATACACATGTTACCAAAATAACAAGAATATTAATTTGTTTTGCGAGGACACATCTGACTATTTAACAGGCAAACACGATCGAGCCTAGATTGTCGCACAGTGCACACACCCTTCAGAATCAGGTGCAACATATATCTAAGACGGCACACGTTCATTTCTCTTGAAGCTCATCGTCCTTTAGGTAATGGGGGTTACAGACGGCCACGCATGGGCAAAAAAAAGCTGCCACTAACCATGATGCATTGTCTGCGGGTCATTTACTGGCGATGGAGCGGGTGACGGTTCTGTTGAAGCAGGCCATGAATCATCACTAATGTATAAATGCCCTCTTGCTATATGATGTTTCCATTGCACACGGTTGAGCTCGACAAGTATATTGTAAGTACATCTACCTACCTGGGTAAGGTGACTTTTTGCACACAAAGAACTAAAACTACAAACTACCGTTATTGTATTCATTCATTTAGTATTTTAGAAGCTTGTGATAAATAAGAAAAAAATGCTCTTCATGTCTCCAAATGTTGGCTCATGAGCAGACAAGAGATGATGTGATTTTCTAATGCAAATATTTTTATCGATATGAAGTCCAGTAGTCCAATCCTGTTCCCTTCCGGCTTGTTTGATGTTCCCTTCTGCAGTAATAAGTGTCATTGTGGACACTTCAATATTTGTTGTCGGCAACGTGTCCTGAGTAAGCCCCACTCCACAGAATGCGTTATGTAAGACCTGAAACAGCAATGGGTCGAGGCGTGTGTCAGTGCAAACAAATGGTAAGACCCTCTTGGGATGTGGGTGCACTGCCGGAATGAATCATAGCGTGTAGCCAAAGCCCAGCACATTAGCTACTCCCCATCTAACCAGAGTGCACAGAGAGATAGTGAAAGTGCAGGTGGATCTCTGAATGGCTGACAAGCCACGTGGAAAGGAGCCCAGTTTGAATTTGTCAGAGCCAGACACGGCAATATTTTGTCCTCTAGATTTGCTTTGCGAAGCACAGTTTGTTTATTGGTTGCTTATACTGTATGTTCACAGCATAAGAGAAGAGATTGATTGGAGATGGGTTTTTGAGATTTTAGATTTGTCAGGATAAGACAGCCTGTGCAGCTTTTGATTGCAGGCCACCTTGGATAACCGTGACACATTGATTAAACAGAATTAGAAAAATGAGATGGGAGTAGAAAATTGGAGATTACATCCCCTGTCAGATTTACCAGGAGCACAATTTGACAGATAACATGTCATGCCCATTTTTACTATTTCCAGGAGCCACTTCTGTGTTTAGTTTGATGCTGAAGAAAAGCATTAAGGTTGAAATGCACAGCAAATGCAAAATGAGCAAGCTCCAATTTAAGTTACTGTTTAAAGGCCCTTAAATCTCATCACTATCTGTGAATAGATACAGTATCTGGGTGCCAAGAAGACATCGTAATTCGGCTCCAGTTAGTATCAGAAATCCTCTGCAGACTAATTTCTTCTTTTAACTTCTTTAGTCACTTTTGAACTTCTTTCTTTTGAATGATAAAATAAATGTAAAAGCTCATGCACTCATTTACAGTGTGACAAAGTGACATTTGCTCCGTGACTCAGTAAATGTCTCAGATAGAGATAGAAGCTGCCACTACTTAATTTCACAAGCAGTGTCAAGTCTGACATGAATGAGTGCTCTGCTCATTATTATTCGGTAATAAATGTTCATAAATTTTCCAACTGATGGAGCACTCGGTGCACTAACAACACAATAAAGCTCCCAAAGGTGCATAATTCATACAGCCTCAAACGCAAAACATTGTGGTTTACCAAGGTTGTGGACTCCCTGTGTTATCGATCATAGTCCAGTCTCAGTTGCCTTTAAGCTAGTGACAGTTTGAGGGGCTGCTTGTAATATAATCCTTTTCTAATACATATTATGCCTCAGTCCACTGTGAGATAATATACTCACTGACATCTAATAAATAAAGGCAGTAACTCATAACAGGTGCCTTGAATTTTGATGCTTTGCCCAGTCAACAGCTTCATGTGGATGTGTTTCTAACCCAGTCGTGGGAAGTCTAAATGTTCTCCTCTGCACAGCGGGAGGTTGTCACACAGCTACTTGCAGGCACCCGCACTGCAAATCACCTGGTAGAGGAGCTCTTAAGCAATGTTGTGCTGGTTTATCTCAGCTGCAGCACTGTCTGCCCCCATATTACCTTTGAGGACCGTTTTCTTGTTTCATCTCCCCTCTGAGATCCCGCCTTTCTTTCACATTTGATGCCACGTGGGAGCAGTGGCTTTATGTGATCTTTGCTTAAATCTCTTACTCCTCTACACTAGTATCTATCTACCTAGTGTAGCAACAACAGTATGAAGTAGCTTTGTAGATGGATACAGATGGAAGTCCTATGCTTCTTCCTATACATTTCAGAGCCTCTCTACAGTGGGGGCACTTACTGTCTCTTCCTTTAGGTACACTCTGTCTTCTTTGTCACAGACTCAGAGGCCATGAAACGACAGTGAGAACAGATGGGACCAGGTGCCAGTCTAAGGTTAATGTAATCACTGGTCAAACCCTGAGGCTCTGCAGCCTCGAGCTAACATTGCTTCATCATCTCAAAACTGTAAAAGATAGCATGCAGTGACGTGCAGGAGCAGATTTATGAACAAGTTGTTTTATTTATTGGCTACAGCGGGTGTTCACTGGTTCTACAGATGTCTAAACAAGACACCAACAAGTGTGAGCTTCTGTATGAGACTCAAAACACTGATATAAAATTCTATAAAATCCTTTTCTTTTTTTTTTTAATCCTGTATTTGTAAAATGTCTGCCATGTGACAGTAGATGCAATTACGACAACATGAGCCAAATGTTAGCCCTCGCTCTGATGGATCCAGCTCTAATACAGAACGTCTGTTTGTCAAGAATGTGTCACCAAGTTTATGAAAAACAGATTGCCAATTTGAAGAATGATATGAGCCTGGCCATCCAAATCAATCCAATAAATTCTAATTCACATTTGCTTACTTTCCTAAAGCTCTGGTTAGGCCTCCTGTGGGATTCATTTTCGAGCATGCCTGTTTTCAGACTGTGTGAATGTAAATATGGTTTCCTACGTTCAAGTATTTTTTTGTCAGTTTGGACCAAGAAAATGACAAAAATCAAACACAGTGTGTGGGTTTTCACTGTTTGACTTTGAGATTGCTCATACTGGAATTTTTCTCAATGTCTACTTTAATACATCATTCGGACTTAATGTAATTTCTGCAGGTTTTTACAAATGTGCAATTTTAACAATCTGAATTTAAATACCTGTGCCATGTAGCTCATTGTGTAATCATGACTCATGTTGACAAGCATGCTCAATGGATGAGTGAAACGCTTTAAAAACAAAATTTCAGTGGGTGAGATGAAAGAAAAACAGGCTTTATTACATGCTACCATTCACCGTCCAACATTACATTATTTTAGTAACACAAAATGTTTAAGCAAACTCCATTGATTGGAGTACCTAAGAGAGTTGATATTTTTAAGGACAACCTCACCATGAACCAATTAATTTAGACCTTCCTCCAGAATTACGTGTCACTGTGAATCCCGTACTCTCATAGCATGCTGAGGGCTGGCACTAATGAATTCAACATTTATTTTCATGTGCTTTGAAGCTCATTGCAACAGCCAAAATTTTTATTTATGAGTGTATGAGTGTTTATTATTTGCGCTTTTCCTGCTCTTGACAGCCCCATGCAGAACTCCGCTGAGATCAGAGATGCTCACGCGTTTCACATGTCAGTGCAGAACATGATAAAAGCTCTGAATATCTGTATCAGGTGCACGCACACGCAGAAACAGTGAAGTGCCAATCTGATTCTCTCAAGGCGCTCTCACATGCAGGACTCAGTTCCCTTGAGGGGAAAGGGAGGAAGTGATAGATTTAGGCAGGTAGATAAAGAGACAGAGATATTGTAGATGCACGCACACGAAGGCAGAAAGGGAAGGTTTCTGAAGCTGAGCTTACAATGGAAAGAATGCAAGAAATAGCTATATTGAGTTTATATACAGTGTTGTAAATGAGACCACATACAATGTAAGCACAGGTGACCTCTCTCATCACTGAAAGCAATGTTGGCTCTGCAACTGGTGTTTCTTTGGCACATTATTTAAAAAAAGAGAATGCCCCTGTGTATTTTGCCCCCCAATTCTGCAAGTCACATTGTTCAGTAGTGCCATGATTGAAGAGTTAAATAGTCTTTCTTTAGTCAAACTAGAGAAAGTGCCATCCAAGTGAGCAGACACAATGGGGGAAAAGGGCTGGATGTGGTTGTAGTGCAGATTCTCTCTTTAGGAAATTATCTTCAGGTTTCTTGCTGTAAATGTGCTAATATTGTTTTGTTTTTTTATTAGATGCATAAGTAGGGCAAACTGCCAAGGTTATTCTTAAGGTTAAATGTAAAACGCAAAGGATATTTTAAAATAGAAACCATGTCTTGTTTTAATAAATTATTCAAAAGAAAGACAGATACAGCAGCCCAGCAACCTGCCTGTATCTATTCTGTGTCTGGTTAAACAGGTGTTACTGGATGAGCTGGCAATTATGATTTAAAAAAAAAAAGGTGAGTAAACATGAGTAAAAAAAATAATTGTGTTTGATGTGCGAATGGAGGGTGGAATGAAGTTTATCATCAGGTGCAGATTAAAATACAGCAAAAGCCTCGTTAGGCTCCAACAGACTCAGTGACTTTTTGTAATACTTTGTACGGCTAATGGCGCATTTTACAAGGCTGCAAAGTGCACAATAATTGGTTTGACTCCTCTGCTATAGAGGCTTGTACTTACTTGCTCCTACCAAGAACATGCCGCTGCCAAAAAGCAACAGGACCACGGAGTTGATCAGAACAAGCAGACGAGCCATGTCTCGCTGGGGATCGTCTCTTTCTCAGACTGAATCGCAGGTCTCCTATGCTTGAAGGGCGACTAAATCACAGCAGTTCATTTTTTTTTTTTTTTTTACAACATGTTGGAATCCCTTTCATGAATGAACGAACGGCTTACTGGCTGAATCGGACTCGAGCTGGTCAGTAAATAGATAACCGGTGGAAATACGTAACAAACGATGTCTTCAGGAGCATGTTGTCGAGCCGAAGCGGATTCTTCATTCAGGGTTTTAAATCCACAAGTCCGTCGTCCATGTCCTCATGCGGACTGAGACTGAATCTGGAGGCTGGAACTGTGCACGTCCATCATCCCTGGGCTCGCACGAGAGCTCAGGTATGAGCAGGTCGCAGAAAAGATGACGCTCACAGGCTCGCAGGTCCCCTCACAGACCGAGGGGACGCCGCGGGGCGCTTCAGCACCACGGACAGCGCCTAAGTTTTTGGGGTTTTTTTGAACTGCCCTCGCGCTCCGCAGCTCACTGTTTACGTCTCAGACCTGAATGTTGTTTATTCACGCACGCGGGGTTGGTCATCCTGCGGTGTAGCCTATACGACCCGCAGGTTTCTGGCACTTTCAGCTCAAGTGCACGCGCAGCATCCCATCATTAACCATCCGCGTGCCATCAGAGGAGGGAGCAGCACGATACGCCTCCCTGGGCCACCGCCACCACTCACACTGTAGCGTCTCCTGCTGCTTTAATATGTCAGTAGCAACGCCAGCAGCTAATATTTACCGCAATAGGATGAGGAGTGTTGATGTTACAGAGTGTTGTCATGTTGTGTTGAATGACAGAGACGTTCCTCAAGAGGGAATGGTTTCTATGTTGTAGCAGTATTTTACTATTGCTGTACTTCATTCACTCAACTTGTGGTTAAAAATGTCATAAGCATGAAGTGTTTTATTGAACCCCCCCCCCCCCCATGATGCACACAACCCAGCAGCACAGCAGCATGTTATCAGGAAGATGAATCATGTTGATAAGCTGAGTGCATTGCCTCATGGGACAAGCGTTTCGCGTCACGGTTGCTTGACTTCACAGGGAATCTGCCAGCACATGCAGGCTCCGAAGAAGAAGAACTCATCATACGTGTTATTATACAGCTGACAATGATGAGTCCGAAGATGAGTGGACATCAGATCACACAAATCTGATTTTTATTATGATAAAAGGAGCAAAATAACTCATGAAACAGAAGTGTGTTGCCCCCTTTCAAAACTTTATTCTTGTCTGTTAAATTAACCACTCAAAAGCTTTTAGTGGTCAAGAAAAGATTGCAACCCCCCCCCGCCCCCCGCGGTGTTGCCATGGTTTCTATGTGCTCACCAGTCCTGTGTGAGCCGGTGCAGACTGAGGCTTTTGTTGAAAAAAAAGATAATAATAAGACGTTTAAGGCAGATATTAGATATTGCAGTTACCATGACAGCTGTCTATTTGTTGGCTGACATTTCTGTGGCATTTATCGCAAGACCAGCTTTTCAGTTTTCTTCAACAAAGACACTGAGACGGTTAGCACTCGCTGCATTGACTCTATTCTTCTGTGTTGTGTTGTTTCCTAGATGTAAAGTCAGTTTACGATAGAGACTGACTGCTCTGTTTCTTTTCAACTTGTGTGTCAAAGTTTATTTCCCTTCCAGTTATTTATAGAGCTCATCTGTAATACAAAATCAATAGAGTTTTCTTGGTGCAAATGTCATCCTGCAGTTCAGTTAGAGTTACACAATGGCTTGTCTCATTGCAAAATAACCTGTTGTTCAAATAGAGACTGATTATGATATTGCCACAGGCAGTGTGAGACTCAAAATCAGGATAAAACTATTTTTGCAGTGGTGTGTGATTTGTGAACAAGGTGCTTAATTATAACTACACTCTTTCAAGTAAGTTGTGATGATTTTCAGAGGAGAGAGAGAGAAAGAGAGAGAGTTCTTGGCTCACACACAGCTATATCCCTGAGTCTACCATGCTGGGGATTTATATTCTTTGCCCCTTAAAAAATCCTCTTGCAGTCTTTTTTCAATCCTGTAAGATGTTAGTCTTCCTTGGATCCCACATTAAAGAGAAATACCAGCACTAGCCCTATAGTCGTAACATGAGCCAGAATGTATGCCAAGTCTTGGCAGCATTACGTACTTCCCTGTAGTCATAAATGACTTAAATCGCTGGTTCACATGTGTGTCCAGAGAAAAAAGTATTAGAGAACATAAAGTAAGTAGGTGGCTTGTTGGAATACAACATCAGTACAGATTATATACTCTCACTGTCACTGTGGATAAAATGGCAACATAAAAATAATCATTTTATTAATTAATCAACTCATTGAGGAACATCAAGAGCAAGAATGGGGGGAACGTCTGCTTCACTTTCTTTTCTTATAAATCTTTCAGCCATGAGATAACTCCCTCTGCAGTTACATGAGTCTATCTTCATCAAAATGCGTCCAGTAAAGGCAGCGGCGAAATGCGAGAGCTGCTGTGGTCTGTAGAATTAAGTGGGAATTAGTGAGTTTTCACAGGGTTTAAGCTTGGCGTACCTCATAATATTTTACATCTTCAGGCCTATAAAAGTAAGTGATGTCAGTGGGAAATAGAAAATATTTCATAATTGATCAAAGTGGCAGACACATTGGGGAATGATTTATAACAGCATTAAAAAGAGAATGTTGGAGAGGTAACCGAAGCTTCAATCACACTGCAGATTAAATTCCCACTTTATGCTGTAAGGAATTCAATGAACGGCTCACAATGGAACCAAAGTGATCTACACAAGCAGCGCTCAGGCTTATGGCTTTTTAATTTTGTATGGAAGCACTCAACATGTTCTGCTCTTCAATTCTGCTACTAATTTTGGAGCGAGTTGTTTGTTTTTAACATAATTGCCCGTCTGCACCAGTACCCCCTGCTCAGCTGTTCACTGCATGAGGGAAAGTATTCCTTCATTTTGTGTGTAACCTGGGAAAAACCACCGGAGTCCTGCTGAATGAATTCAATCTCTGTGCAGAAGTACACAGTTCACCACAATGGATGGATTTTCACTCTCTGTGTGGGAGCACCATTTGTGACTGATGATTTGTGTGACACTGTGTCAGGGCTACACTCCTGGGAACTCATGCACCCCTGCAGGTTTTGCAGTAATGAAACAGAGAATTTCTTTATTAGACTGTCAGTGAAATAGCGTGATTCTATATGATTAAAAATCAAGGCAAATTATGGACACTGAGTTCACAGGCAAAGGGCTGGAACGGCTGCAGAGCTGACGTATTGTCTCAGCGCGCCGAAGGTTATTCTTGCTCTGTGTTTCTCTCAATTGATGTGACGTCTTTCCATTCAGAGTCAGGTGTTGACTTCCTGGGTTTACAGTACATGTTGTATTTTATTATTCTGTATTGTCAATGTATATCTCGTTTGTTGCTGTCAAGTATATGTCTAAAAGTAGACATATATTTTCTCATGGTGTCAGCTTCCCATCACCTCATTATAATGAGACATTTTTGTGCTGTTGAGTTCATGGGATTTGAAAAGTGTCATCTGTGTGCTGACTGGGTAGTTCATTAAATCCTTTAAATCCTTAGTTTTTATTTCCTCTGAGACAGTAATTCCCAACCATTTTTGTCTGACATGTCCCCCACAGCTCTACCCTTCATGGACACCACCTGTCATGTTGATGTTATTTACCACTGTTGATTATATAAAAGGAGATATTGTCACAGTTATAGTGATCCTGCAATGGTGTGTGTGTGTGTGTGTGTGTGTGTGTGTGTGAAAACATATTTAGGCTTGGCCCTTTTTATCTCCCACTGTATACATTAAGGAATGTGTCACCTTCACATTACCGGACTCTCAAACACTTTAACATAGAAATAATTTAATGCAGGTGCCGTTTTAAAGAACTTGTTTTTAATGAATAAATTAAGCAAGTAAAAGTGCAGAAGGTCACCTTCAAACCTCCTCCAGGTTTTGAGCCCCATTTATCCCTACACCGCTTTACGTCGCATTTTTCTCTGTGTTGCCAAGTCATCGTTTCATTTCGAACACTTTCTAACAAGATCTCATGAGGACAGGGTTAAAAACAGACCAAAAATAACTTCACCTGGCAGGAGGAAAGACTGCAAATGTTAATTGCTTGGTGTTCAGTGCCCAGTAGAAGAACTTTATAAGTAATGAGAAGACAGAAAGATGGCAGGGAGGATTAAATAAGTGGCTGCATACCGACTGTTTATAGTTCATTCTCCTGATGACTCTCAGGTACTTACAGTGTCAGAGTGGAAACTGGATGCTGGATGACACCCTCCCAATGTTTAAAGAGTTTTCTGGCTTGGACACAAAGCAGTTCAATCACAAGAAAGTATGGCACGACTGGATAAAAGCATTGTGTATACCTCCTATGCTATACTGTACATAGTAAACTTCATATATTGAAGAAAGTATCAATGCAAAAGACAATTTTTTAACTTTTTAACTTTAGTTTTTGCGTTTTTCGCTCAAGAGCACATGTTAACTAAACATCTCACCTTCACTTTTATGTCGCATTCTTCTCGATTTCCCTCTTTTTTATGACACTGAATGTAAAAAAAAAAAAACAGGCAGAGAGAAAGCATAGTGGAAGAGACCGCCACCCAAGGTCAAAGCCACACATATGAATATTTACGCTGACATTTGGTACAGAACCCGCTATAGGAGAAGGAAGATGGTGACAGCAGGGATCTTAAATGGGCAGGAGCACTGCGCTGCATACTGATCGGGGATGATGAGCTGTGTCGTTGGTGAGCTAACAAAAGACTCATATGTCCACGACACAAGATATCAGTGTGTGAGGTGTAGCTGTAATGGAGCTTGGTGTTTTACTGTCCAGTAAAAGGTTTATGTGATTGTATGGAGTCAATTTAGCTGAGAGACAGACACTCGCACTCCTACCAGAATTCATTAATTCCTCGTCTGATTCTTCATTACTGACTATTCTCTTAAAACTAATCAGATCATTTTGTCCTGTAACGCTCATCAGTGGAGACGGAAGGTCTAAATGAACATTGAATGGTCACATTTCAGCCCACATCGCGTAGGCCAGCAGTATCCTCTCAGTTCTTTTTACTGCACCAGCGCACATGTAATTAAATGTCCCTGTAGTTACCGGTGCCCTTGACTCCTCATTGAGCACAATGGTGGTCTGTCACCAGATACATGTGTGGGGATTGGTGGGGTTCCTGCTAACCTCGCGGCTTTAAGGCTTCCTACGGTAAATGAGTTGACATAGACTCGTATATCAAGAAAAAATATCAATCTAGCAGATGGTTTCGTAAATCCATTCCAACCAGCCAAAGGAAAGGAAGCAGGCCTCCATAAATTGTGCCCCTGTGTGCAGATTTCTTTTGTATTGGCTTCATCAAAGAAAATTCCATTAGCTCGAATGGCCTCTGCATAAGACTTCATTTTGGTTAAAAAAAGGAGAATATAATCAGCCAACTGTATAGATCTATACAACATGAGCCAAGTAGAAAGTGCTCTCTTCTCTTTTTTTTGTCTGCATCATTTTCTTCTGTTTAATGTTTAACATTAAGTGCTCACTACTGACTAGAGAGAGCAATGTTTTTATTTCTGCTCCAAATGAATGAAGAAATATTATAACAAGCACGTGTTAATGCTTTTGTATGTCAGGCGTAGATAGTAGTTTGACATAATCCATTTGAGTTTTTCCCGCGTGCAGGTGTATTTGTGTTAAAGCCTGATAGCATTTGGCTAATCTGATTTGTTACTGGGTGTGGATATATATTTTTCAATCTATCTAATGTATAGTGTTATAAGTGCCACCACTATCCTGGCCATCTTCCTGTGGTGATAGCAGCAATAATAGATTTATTGGTCACTTGAGGCCGGCTGAACAAGCTATAAACACGACACTGACATGCTATCAATTTATAAACTCGATATGGCAAATGTGTAAGCAAACAGTTGCCTATTTACACACCCAGCAGACACCATTAGCATTCATTTGGAGTCGTGTTTCTGTCCACTTGGCGGATGTGCTGTAATTCCAATTTCCACTCTCCTTTTGGCTCTGTTTAGCTCTCCACCAGCTCCTGTGGGAAATATCTGTCTCTTTAGCTGCTAAATGCTTCACTGTGCTCACCAGCTTGTCGCTAACTTTGTAAGTCAGTCTGTTTGGTGCTGTTGAGCAATCCACCTGTGTTGTGTCCGAGTCATACCCTTTCCCCCCTCTCTCTTCTAAGAAACAGTTCAAATTAAGTTCAACAGTTCAGGTCAAGATGTACTTTAGGTGACGTGTCCCCCCAATGCGGGGCTAGACTTCACACCTTTATGAAACTGCTAAAACAGCAGTTGAAGGTACAGCCACATGCCTGTGGTTTCTGCACCTACGCTTGCAGTGAAAAACCGCGTGGAAAATGTATTTTGTGATCTTATGTGTTTTCACCCAATAGCTAAAGTGCTTGTGCAGAGGAAGACCTTTTATGGATCTCCGACCCCCAAGAACAGGGGGCAAAGGTTATAAAAGGAAGAGCAGAACAAAGGCTCAGGACTGGCTGACAAACTCTGCTTGGCTTCTCTTCGAGACTGCCTTTTTGGTCCCTCGGGGTCCTTGGTTGTTTGTGAGACTTTGTTACTTGGTTGTTATATTTTCTTCTTTTTGAACATTTTGTACCCATTTACTCTTTTGATAAAACTCCAATAAAACTGGGTTGTATTTTGTACATTCCAACCAAATTCCTGTGTTGCTCCTCTCTGAGATCATCTAAGTAGCCTCCCTCAGGTAAGAAGACTACTCTCCTTGAGATATGCCGACAGTAGATAATCATTTGACCTTGATTGGTGAAATTTGATGAAAGCTGCTGTGTTTATATTGCAATGTACAATATGGAAGGACATGTTGAATAGGTTCAGCTCAGTTGTCTGATGTTTTGCTGCTGCTGTGTTATGATTGGTGTTTTGCTGCTGTTGTATTATGTTTGGTGTTGAGGTTAAAATTTTCTGAATACTTGGGACACAGGGAGGGATTTCCTAAATTTATCTCTAAATTATAAATTAGGGTTAGGGCCTTCGAGGCAGGCCCAGTGTAAAACCAGGCGAGTGTCTGCCACCCTTCACTGTGGACCTTCCCCAGTATTGATCTTTTCCTTCAGGGTCTTACTGGGGTACCACCAATCTCCAAACACCTACCACACACAGATATTCCTGCTAATATCCGGTCATTGGCACATAGTCGACTATATAGGCCCTAGAGACGTGGTATTCCGGGAACGTAACTAGGCTCCCTAAGCAGGCTAAGACGGTCTTGCGTGTAGATTTTTGGAGTCCGTTTGAAAGGTCGTAGAACAGCCGTTACTCAGTGTAATATCCACGTTGGGTGGGGGTATCAGTTATAACATCTAAAAACCTCTTCAGTGCCGGACAGGAAGTGTACAGTGGATTAATCAGAGCTTTTTAGCTGACAACAGCTGTCTGCTGTGTCTGAAAACAACACTGAAGAGAGCGGAGGGAGTGATTGAAGAGTTAACTTAAAGATGCTAAAAGGTCTGTAGAGCATAAAGAAAATATGGCTGGCTCTACACACCCATCAATGAGCATCCTCTCTATTGATCTATTGATATTTCCTAAATAAATCCTTGGTACAGTGCTGTACTATATAGGTTATAAATGGCTTCACAGAGATATATTAGAATTTTAGTAACTCTTAACACATATTAAGAGAGATATTTTCATGTTTGAATCTAGTCTTGACTTAAACTTTCTTGTTTGAAGCAAGTCTTGACAGATTGATGTGTACAAAGATTTGTTTTTAATTTAAATTAAGGGAAGGAAATAAAGATTTATATTATGAGTTAAAAGATACCATAAATTAGATATTTTTTGAGGGACATCAGTTTTGCTCAGATTCATTTAGTGTGTATATAAGGCAAGTCATAAATGAAATCTGTGAATCATGTGAAATGTACACATTTAGTACATGAGTTTACAAGCCCTCTCGTCCATGTGTCATCCTCCAAATGCTCATTTTGCGAAACGTTTTGTGGACTTCTTCTGTCATCGTTTCAAGAGCCCTCACATCTGTTGGCCCAAACACTCTTGATTGATGGACCCCATTAAGTTGATGACATCAAAGCCCAGGAGAGAAAGCATGTTTATGAGGAGCACAATCCCAATTGAACGCCATTGAAAAAAGCAACATTACTGGAAGATGAAAGCACATCTCTTTTCATCTGCGGTGATGTGGTCTTTTTTTTTTTTTTTATTATTATCTCAGAGGACAGCGCAGGGTTATCCTCTCAAGATGCTAATGATGTGTTGCCTTCTGCGGGGATCAGTCATCAATCTGTTTACGAGCCGCCGTTTCCCGTCATTATTCCTCGAAGGCAGCAGTGATGAACAGACGGAGGGTAGAGGGTGATTAGGCCTCCCAACCTTTACCCCACATGTCTTGTCGTCTTGTGTCAACATCAAGGCTCGTTTCAAGGTGAGGCTGCTTATCAGTCAGTGTGAGACATATTAGTAGTAGTTCCCTCAGTTCATCAGCTGACAGACTGATGTTATTATCATCTGTGCCTGTGGGGTATAGCTTTTGAAAGCTGTGAGCAAATATTAGCTGCATCCCATAACATTTACAGTATCTGGCACTGAATGAAGGTTCAGCTTGTGCTCAACAGGATGTTGGGATGTTTGATAGATAATCCACCACTGTTATATTCGGTGATGCTGCAAGAGGTAAACAGCAGAATTAGCAAAGAAAAATGTGTACATTAATAAAAGTGTGACAAGGAAAAACCTTAAAGCAGGGTAATGCATTTGTTCTACAGTAAGAATGAAGATTTTCTATTATGATAATTGTTCCTTTTGCGCCTTCCATGTTAACTGAAAGTTAAATTAAAGATAATATGCTCTTCTTAAATGTCTTCCAGCACCAAAAAAGCACTTTTAGATGCAAAGACAGCCCGACAAGTAGACAGATAAAGACCAAATACATGCAGATAACTGTGATAGGATCAGTGCGTGACAAGGTGGCCCCACAGCTGTAATGACTCAGACCGCCGTGCAGGACAGGATGTGTGAGGTTGTACACAGTTGGACTCTCCAGCACAGCGGGTTTGATGGTAGACCGAAATATGATTTATGAGGAATTAGTGACCCTAGCTGTGATCTAGAAACATGTACATAATGCCATTTGGAGGATGTGCAGTGTGTTTTGAGAATGCATTTCCCTGCTGTCAAGGTGAATGTTGTATCCTAGTTCAGTATTCTATGAAAACACATTTAACTTAAGTTGCATGTCATTCCACATCTCTCTCTCTCTCTATCTATCTATCTCTCTCTCTCTGCCCTCATTTCCTGTCATCAAAAGGCATACAATTTAGGTTAAAAATGTATTATAAAAATGTAATAATAAAAAACATTAAAATATGAGACACAATGTTGGCATTGTGGTAATATATGATTTGAAGTATTATTTTACGGATTGTTTTGAATGAAGGAAATTGGACTGCTGGACAACTCTCTTTGCTGTTTACAGCAGAGCACATGTGAAACTGTGTGACACTGCCCTCTGCAGGATGACCAGAGTACAGTACATGACTGTAACACCTTTTCCTCTAAGTTTTCTGCATTTGAAATTTCAGGCTTTATCCATTTATATATATTTTTTAAATCTGTTTTGTCAGGAAAGAAAAAGGAACCACATGACTATGGGGATCCATCCAAGCCACCACAGGCATTAAACAGTCCAAACTGCCGTTATACTGTCTTTGCTTGCATTCAATAAAAAGACTGATATTACACAGATTGCCATCGCGGCAGCTATCTGATGCCGGTGTGCATTTAATGGTATTAATGTATTATATTAAAAAATTAAAGATGCGGTTGATACAGGCCTCTCCTATTGTTGTGTCAGTTGGAAACTCTCCAAGGAGTATGTGTATTTTTTAGAGGAAGCCCTGAGCTCACTTATATAGAAACCAATCAATCGCTGTTACAGAATGTTTTGATGATACGACAGGAAAGCCTGACAGTGGGACGTAAACACTCATTACACTCGTTGCTCGACTTACGGCAGATAACACTTAATGTAATGATGGTGCTGATCTTGTGTGTGTATGTGTGTGTACTATTGATTAATTAGGGTTGGTACATGTTTTAAATGATTTTAGCTTTTTTTCTCATCTTATTCGCAGTTGATATCAAAGTAAAAGTCTCTCTCTACCCTCACAATTCAAAGGCACTTTATCAGAAAGTCTCTCGGCCACCAAATACCAAATGGATGTTTTTAGGCCGAAAAAAACAAATGTGAAGACCTCAACCAATTTGGCATGTGAGCTGTGTTCTAGCTGTGTGGCATTTGAGGAATGCTTATTCACACTTCCTGTTTCATGTCCATTCAGGAAGGAAGGTTTAACCCCTGGCTGCCGCAGCCATTCGACTCTCTTATCTTCAAGATACTGTCTGGGCCCCCTGGGATGGTTTAGTTAGAAGATCAAAACCACTGTAATTTAGTAGGATCTTTTAAAGGCTTCCTGTAGGCTACTGCCTTCTCTCACTCTTGATACTGTTGTTAACTTTTGTGTCATAAAGTTAGTGTTTTACTTTTCACCTATGATTTTGGTTTTAACATGATTCAAACTAAACTATGAAAAATGCCAGACTTTAATTTGGTCTGCAGAAATGATTATGTGTGATTATTGTGTTTGTATGGGACATCCTGTGATTGCAAACTCTCTTTATTTTTGCGTCATTCAGAGCACCGTCTACTTTATGATGTCCCACCGCTTAACAGCTCAGAAAAGCTGTTGAGCAAAAGAGCCTTGTGAAAGGTTTATGTTAAGTAACATTTCCGACAAAAAAACATAGAAAGTGATTGTAGCCACTAAAACCGTGATTTAAAATGAATGTTTTATGGCACTTTAATTAAAGCAACTGGAATGAAATACAAGTCAAAGTTCTAAATAATGTAAATATTTTTATTTACAAAAAACATGTATGCAAGTATCAATTCTCTTTAGAAAACCCCTTTCTTTTTTATGTATCCGCTGAATGACTGAAGGAATAAAAACAAAAAGTGCAAAGTATTGTGCATGTAATCTCAGGCTGCTTGATTCTGTATCATGCAAGTGTTTAATCTGCAACTTTACCTGTGCCGACTTCCTCGGGTCCAAAGGCCTTTTTACATCATGCTTGTACTGCATTTGTATTTCCATGTTCCTTTTAACCATCATATATATATATCAGTCCTACTTATGTCTCCTCATGCTCCGAGGCTGTCATCAAGAATGGGAGCCATCATTAACAAGAGAGTCAGTATAGCACAACTTTCTGAATGTTTCCTTTCTGACCCTCTTAGCTGCTAGAGACGGAATAAGCCATAAATAGCTTTTACATTCACTCATAAGGTTGGCGTAAAAAAAATGTGTCTCTCTTGAGGACATTTTGTTGTCTGCGGGTTATCAACAGGAAATGTTTTCTTTTTCTTTAATCACGGCTGCATCTCATATTGTCCCTCCGTGGCGATAAAGAAGTCGTTCAGAGTGTTTTGCAGAAAGTCAAACGTCGGCCGGTCCTCGGGCCTCTGCCTCCAACACATCATCATCATGTCATAGAGTTCCTCTGGGCAGCCGTCCGGACACGGCATCCTGTACGAACTGTCCAGGCTCCTGATCACCTCTGGGTTGGTCATCCCTGGAAAAAATGGAATGCAGCCAATGTGAGATTTTAATGGATCATAATTTGAAATGTACTAAGCTGCAAAGAAACAATGCACCGCTTGCATTGGTTTCTAGACAATATAATAAAACGTAATTTGTGCTGAAGTACATTTTTCTCTGTTTTTATATTTATTTCTCACTCCTCGTACCTGGATAGGGTATTCTTCCATAGGTGACTATCTCTGTGAGGAGGATGCCAAAGGACCATACATCTGATTTGATGCTGAATGTGCCAAAATTGATGGCCTCTGGAGCCGTCCATTTGATGGGAAATTTAGCACCTAGTTGTCAGAAAGAGGGTGAGAAAAGGCAGAGGAAGAATTGTGTTACTGGGTGGTGACTGCAGAGAAATATGTAGGTGTGCGTGAATGTGTGTTTGTTCTCCTTAATGTGGGGCGATATGACGACATATACCCTGAGGTGATAGAGGTTTGATAACCGGTAGAGATTTCCCTTCATGATGATTTGTACCAAGGTGGTCTCTTTGATATCTCTGGTTGTATTTGTCCTTTTAAGGCAATGGTGGCAAATATTGGATTCACAGAATTGTTGGATCAGTGTGATAGATTTGCTATCACAATATGAAATGATGTATGCTGTGATAGAAGACTTATTCGTATCGCCCTCTAGACAGATGTTTGCATGAGAACCACAGCATGTTAGATAATGTGTATCTAACTTAATCAGAATCAGAAATACTTTATTGATCCCTGGGATTTGAATGATGCATTTAGGGCCACAGCCACCATTGAAGTTACTGCGGTCATGTCTTCAGTATTTTTTCTGGGAATTTGGGGGGTTTTAGTGATCTGGGGAGAGTTTACATTCTACAATAAAAAATTGTATCGTAAGTAAGTAAAGTGTATTTAATATAACATCTTTCACAGAGCAAGAGTCACAAAGTGCTTCACAATGATAATAAAATTGTTAAAAAATATCGGCTGATTAATTGTCATTGAAACAGGATTACAGCATTTCACCTCGACACCCCACGCTATCTCGTTTCTTAAGAAACGAAAATAGCGGCACTTGTGACAAAGCTCTCTAACTTCTTCTTTAGCTTTTTAGCTGTTTCTTTGAGAGCGTTGCACTTTCAAAATATATCTCTTGTTCCTTTTTAGTCTGATTGCACTCTGAAGTCACTTTGGACAAAAGCGTCAAATGAATGTGATGTAATTTAGACCTTCATGTTGCTGGAGAGGGGAAGCTTTACAGAAAAGTACAATTTAACAGTCAACTTTAGCCTTCTTTTTGGTGTCTGGTTAAAATTTAGGGGGTTGGAGGGTGCATTGGGGGACTTGAAGTCATGACCTGTGTTTCTAAAATCCTGGCTACAGCCCTGGATGCATTTATTATAGCAACACTGCACATACTGCACCTTCTTGAGCGGTGTATTCTGACTCGATGATCCTGGCCAGGCCAAAGTCTGCTATCTTGCAGTGCAGGATGTCGCTGACCAGAATGTTAGCTGCACGCACGTCTCGGTGGATGTAGTTATTCCTCTCGATGTACGCCATGCCTTCAGCTATCTGTCATATAGGAAGGAAAAGAGGAATATCGGAAACATGAATTATCACATGAAACGCGAAGTCACAAAATGAAGCTGTTAATTCATTCATTTGGCCCAAGAAAAAAGAGAACTACACCTGTGTTGTGGGAAAATACAACACATTCCTTTCCCACCCTGAAGAGTTCATTTGTGGTCACAGGGATTTGCTGTAGTACCGTTTGACCCTTGTAAAAGGACTATAGCTTTCTTTACGTATTCTCAGCTGTGTGTATGTCTGTCATTACCTTTTATTGTGGCTTTGTTGCCTACAAGGTAATGATTGTCAAAGAGAAGGACATATGTCTTACAAGTGTTCACATTCCTCGGTGTACATGCTGTATAAAGGCAGACCACTCTGAGATGCAGTACGGTCAGCCGGGCAGGAGCAACTGAGTTGCTGCCGCGGCCGTCTGTCTGCAGGAGTGAATAAAACCACAAGAACTACTCCCTTGTTGCCAGTCTTCTGTTTTCCTGAAATTCCCACGACAACCTGTTTTACAGCACACTGAATCCAGACAGTAAGTGGAGGTTTTGTAATGTATGTGTCTGTTTTCTCTGGTCAGTGTGTACAGTAGTCTCAGTTGAGCATATGCAAACTCTGCAGCTACAGAATGTGTGTATACTTGTGTTTACGTGTGTGACATTGGCAGAAAAGTGGGTTTAACAGGATGCCAACTCTCAGGAAGTGAAAATGCTTTTTTTGGAGAGGCAAAAGAGTTCGGGGGGGAGCTCATGGAAAATAGCATGATTTCCTGTCCGGATGTTAATAATTGACGTAGGGCGAGGCTTTCAAGCTAGATGAGCAAAAGCCCCACCACAGAAACCGCACAGCTACTGCTGACAGTTTCCATGTGTATTCACATTCACATGACTGGTGTCAAAAGCGCATACTATAACAGACGTTCAACGCGTTACTGTAGAGCAGCTAGTGTGTATAAATAGACAGTGAAAAGGACAGTGTTTTTGTTTTTGTCAGAGGATGCAAACATCTGTGAATTAAATATTAACGTCATGTTGTTGCGAGAAAAAAAAGTTTCTGTATTTAGAACATTTTCAGAGAAAAAAGGCTTTCGTTGTTTCACGGAGAATTGTGGGTTTCACATCTGTCTGATCACAGAGATCATGTTGCTGAAACCGTTTAGAATTAAAGGATTTCCCACCTGTGCCGACATGTCTATCAGCTTATTTAGCTTCAGCTTTTTTCCTTCGTCTGTTTTTAGAAAGTCCAGAAGACATCCTGCAAATGAGAAAAGGAGAAGCACAACTCTATCAGAAAATGAAAGATAACATTTTCAACATGTTACACAGAAAGACAAAGCAACCACATTCATGCGATGCTGCAGTTCATGATATTCCATGATACTAAATAATAAGGTTACAATCATTGCTTTTAAGGCTCCAGCAGGTTTATACAATAATGCTCAAGACAGTCCTGCAATAAATGCAACACTTGTGAGGCCTTTAGTTGATGGAGTTCTCAGGTTTGAGTGTATATTTTATGTGTTCCAGTTAGTTTGCCCTCTCCACATCAAACCTTAACACAATACAACATCACCTCATATTATGACCACAGAAGTGCATCAACTCTCTGACATACATTGAAATTGTGTGTTTTGTTCACATTGACCTTCCTCACAAACCAAGTGAGAAGTCTTTGAGTTCTTTAAGCAAAGACAGACAAAAACGAACTGTAAATGGTTTGTCCACGTTGTCCAAGCCAGAGACAGAAACTTAATCTGCAACTAATTTGATAATCAATTAATAGTTTTCAGTCATTTTAAGCAAAGATGCCAAATTTCTCTTGTTCCAGCTTCTCACGTGAGGATTTTTCTGCTTTCTTCTGTTTTTTATCCTTGTAAATTGGATATCTTTAGGTTTGGGACTGTTGGTTGGATAAAACAAGACATTTGTCACTTCAGACTCTGAAAATAATACGATGGACATTCTTAACTAACCAAACGATCAATTGACAAAATAATTGCCAGATCCATCTGTAATAACAAAACATTCGATAGTTGCAGCCCTATTTGAAGCCCAATTTATCACCTCTCAGTGGAGAGACTTTAATCATCAAAAATCTCCCCTCCTCCTCTTTTTCTTACCGTTGATCATGAACTCAGTGACAATAAGAATGGGCTCCTTGGTGACCACAGCGTGGAGGCGCACCAGTCGTTCATGCTTCAGCTGCTTCATCAGGTTGGCCTCCTGGAGGAAGGCCTCAGGCTCCATCGTTCCCTCCTTTAAGGTCTTGATAGCAACCTTCTGGGTGTTCTTATAGTAACCTGCAGTAGGAATTACATCAGGGTGCTTTAACTCACTGTACTGTACTGTCTTGGCTTGTAAAATGTTGCCACTGAGAGGATGAAGCTTTCTCTCACCCATCCACACTTCTCCAAACTGCCCGGCCCCCAGTTTCTTCACCATTTTCAGAGTCTCTCTGGGAATCTCCCATTCGTCATGTGCCCACGGCTGCTGGGGTTCCTTAGGCCTACATGGGGCATACAGCCGCTGACACAAACCGTCTGCTGTACCTGCACCAAACATGATACATGCAAATGTAATAAACACATTTTTTTCTTACTTTCTTTTTCTGTTGTGCTAAATTTAGTTACTTAGTTACTAAGTAGAGAAGGCCTGATGAGCTCGTGTTTAGTTAAATCATTTTGAAAGCTTGTCTGTGTGTTCTTCTGTCTCATAAGTTGCTGCGCATTGGCAGCCGCTCTAGAGATTTGGCCTTCTTATCTTGTGGTTTCGTCACAGGAGTGGAAAGACTATCGCTTCTCTCACACAGGAAATGCACAACACATCACAAGGGTCTAACTTCACCCTTTAATTCAAAGTCAGTGCAGACGTCTCATAATTCACAGCAGCGAACATGATGTATGCTTTAGAATGACTGATTAGGAAACATTTCAACACAGGCCTGTACTTCTTTGTAAATGATAGCTCCAAAAAAATGTACCAAAGTTTTGTGTATAGATGAAGCGTATTCTGTTTATTACTTACGGCTGTAGTATTTAACCAGTTCCTGTAGGGATGGGAAGGTGTTGGAGGGCGAGATGTAGTAGCCACCATTGTCTAGACAGCGGATCTTGTAGTGTTTTACCACATCTCCTTCTGATACATGATCTCTGACTGACAGTGAGAAGGACCCTATGGGGAAAAACAAATAGATTGCACAGTTACCTGTAGAGTTTAATTCTTGAAGGGCATATTCACGTCTCTGACTGTCTCTGACTGTCCCTTCCTGCGATGCATTGCCACTGAAATTCTGATTCACGGCGAGCTCACAAAAAGCGACTGATGGCAGTCACCTTTGCAGGTCTCACTCTCCCGGACTACAAAGGCCCCCGGTTTGTTTCCAGGCGCCAAAAGCAGTCGTTCAGTCTCTCTCCTACTCATGCCCTTGAAAAACCATCTGCAGAAGAGAGAACCACAAAACACACTTTATGCAACTATTTAAAAACATTATTTAAGAGTTTTTAACATTTGTATAAAATAACAATACGTATAAAATCGTTTCTTACTTTTCCACCTCCAGTGTATCTGCCCTGGCTACATAATTACATGGTATGAAGCCTTCCTGTCCGGTCGCCAACGATTTAGCCACCCACCATTCTCCATTTCTACAAACATGGCAGATTATTTCTTCAGGTTAGAAGTATTGAATAATTTATACGTACATACTGTATAATAGGGACGAGGACGAGGCTACTTACTCTTGTAAAACCTTAAGTTTGTCTCCCTTTTTGAAAGGTAGATCACTGTCGTTGGTCCCTGTGAAGTCATGCTGTGCCACAAACACGTCATCTAAAGACAAGTGGAGCAAAGAGTTATTTCAAGAGAAATGATCAAACAGTAATTTCATTTTATTGATTGCGAATGGTGGTTAATTTAGGTAAAAAAAAGTCTATTTTTTTATTTGGCGGCAACTCTACATAAAGGTTAATATAGTGGAAGTATACCACACAAGCATACAACTAAATTCAAAGCACAGCATTACAAAAGCTGTTCTTCTCTGAGGAATTCTGGATTCTGTAGCTTTTATACCGTCTGTGACATGAAAAAGACTTTCTTTTCGTGAATAATCTCATCTTGTCCCCAGAAGAGAACAGAGGAAATCCAAGTGAGATTTCAATCGCTAAATGCAGCCTCATCTCACTGCTACTGTCTCTCTGAGCAGCAGCCGACTGCATAAAAAGCGGGCCTGTTATTTTCAGGAGAAAGTGTGTTGTATGTGTTGTGTTCATTGATTACCATTATCCAAGGTGTTCCCACTTCTTCCCTAAAGAAAGAGAAAAAAAGTATATTTTTTAATATTCACAATGTGCAGGAAGTCAATGAAAAACACAGACACATTAATTAATTAAGTAATTAATCTAGATTAATTTCAAATCACTGTGAATTACTATACTTTGTGCTCAGTAAGTAAGGCTTTTTCCTTTAAGTGGTCTACTTACTATGTGATTTGACGAGTGGGAGTCATGAGAGTTGTGTTTTCCTTTGTAGAACGTGCCATCTTGTACTTGTTTCTGGCCACTGCAGGCGCAGCCCATCCTGCATGTATAATGCAATGTATATTCCTCAGTTACACTGCATACTACTAACAAGATTTATTCAATATAATGCAATACATGCCGCATAATGCAGTGCAGTTCATTCTACATTATCAAATACCACCACTCATACTAAGTTCCTGCTCAGAGCCTCAGATATTTACAGCGTGTTTGTTTCTGTGCTCTTACCTGATAAAGCAGATGAGCTTTACTGAAGCTGGTTTTCAGTCTCCAGTCCTTCCGCTGCAGGGCCAGAGAGTCTGAGGGTTCATGCCCGGAGCTGAAAAATGAATTGAGAGGCTCCTTTTAGTTTTATGTCTTGGTTACAAGAGCATTTCAAACAAATTGCTTCTCAAAAAGAGGAAGTGGAAAAATATGTTTTCAACTTTGTATGGTAGCATTTGCATGTACAGTTTAAGACACAGCCATATTGCCACGTCAGAGTTAAAAACAAACTAAAAATAACTGAGGCAGATGCAGAAATTTACTGTTAAAATGTACACTGTTTGAGCCAATATGAAATAAATCTATTTGAAGGGTATATATGATAGATGATGAATTTAAAAATGTAACACTTGAACCAAACGGTCAAATGAAAAGTTGTAAAATCCAGTTTAATCCTGAATGGATTAATGTTTGTCACGGAAGTTTAAGTTTATGGTTGTACATGCTAATTTGCAAGTTAAATGGAAACACCTGTACAGTAACAGGGCTTGGCCTTCATACGGTCGTCACACATTGTTTGTCTTGCTGTTCATTCAATGACTTTTGATGTCAGCATGTTTGTGTCTATACTTTAATTATGCCATAAAATCACATATAAAACGTACTTTCAGAAAACAACTGTCACGATCACAACCTACCTAATGATGTCCAATGACATGTAATTAAAACTGTGGTGGGAAACAACAGCGACACACTTTCCGTAATCATTATTTCTATTTAAGTATAAGCTTCAGTATACATCCATGTCTGTTTTCATGTGGAGAAACTGATCATTTAAAGGAAAATTTGCTTTATATTCACTGACCTTTGCAACCTTTCCCCTACCATATCAATACTTTCATCGCGATTTATCCACACATGCTAGGAATTGTGTTTTTCTTAGTCTAAATTTATTTTCATCTATAATGTCATGACAGTTTGTTTGTATGTTAACACATGTTTTTTGTGTGCAAGTGATTGCTGTAAATTCTGTTGTGATTATTATTAACTATGTGACTTTACGGAACGCCAATAGACTCAATTAGTGTTCACCTGTCAAGTATTTCAATTTATTTCCATTTACCAACATTATAAAAATCACTTTTTATTGTACATTTTACACTATTTGGTATGATTGTTCATAATATTACAGTAGCTGTACTTTTGTTAGCAGTCTGCAGTGTGAAATAAACATACAGCAGATAAATACCTTGAACTTGTCCCCCAGGCTTGTGTCTTCAGAAGCACTCCACATGCAAAATGTCTTCAATTTCCTTGTTGAAAGCCAACTGCTTGTCAGTGTGTCACTCTCACTTGCTCATTTTGTGTCTGAAACTCTCTCTCTCTCTCTCTCTTTTGCTCTCTCTCGCTCTCTCTCTCCCTCACAGTGGAGACCTGGGCCCCCCCTGGGGGACTACATAGAGTTTACTGTAAATAGACAGCAGTTTGTTTAATTCCCTCCCTTGTCCCTGTGGCAGATCATCACCAAAACAGTACAAAGTCAAACAGTCACCTCACCTGCTGATTAAGCTTCAATTAGTTAACTTTGATCAAACCTTCAACTTGGTAATGAATTAAGTGCATACGTACAATTCATCTATAGTCTTAAGACACAAATGTGGCACTACAAAGAGAAATTACAAAGAGAAGGGAGATTACTAATCAAAACGGACATTTCAAAATGTGTTGGTGGACATTCAATTATTTGTGTTTAATACTTGAATACGTGAGATCTGCAGTGGAAAAGGGGTTGTACTGTACTGAGTCTGTACAGTATGTGTGATAAGTGCCGGATACTCACTTATAAAAGACAGAGCATGGTTTCCATGACTAATTTCTCAGTTCCTCTGGTGGTTTAAGCCACTGTATTCTTCAACTCTACGCTTGAACTGTCATACATGTTTACAGTACTTCCATAAAGCAGTACACATTCTTGCCACAAGATGGACTGAAGAACTGAAACCCTCAAATTGAGAAATAATATCGGCATGTCTGCACACATGGCTCATGGGAAGAATGGGAATGCGTTTCTCATTAACCTATGCAAGGTCAAAGGTCAGACTGAAGGAAAAGTTTGGCTTCTTTTAGTGATGAAGCTTTTTATGTCAAGTATTATTGCAGTGTTAATTCTTCATATTGTGCCTGATCTGCAAATTATGTTTATCACCATGTTTTTCTACTTAAACACATTTTAAAGTTTTTTTTAGATGAAAGTGTCTCAGTGTGTTCCCGCTTTACTCCTTATTCTTCTCTCATTGCAACCCTCCTTTTACCTTTATTACCTGCTGACCAGAAATTGGAACATAATAAAAGCAGGACTGTATATGACATTCACAGTTTTGATCTGATCACGGGACTGGAATCACCAGAATTAATACGGAAGCTGACACTTTTTAATATTGAGAACAGCTAATGTACTGTCATGTAGAGGACAAACATCACAAGGTGAAGACATCATTAACAGGCTACTTCTGCACATTTTTATTACCACCAAATGATTTGGGAAGAATTGATGTTTATTTTTATTATTCTCTGTTACTTTTATTTAGTCACATGTTAAAACACAAGAAAGTTTTTAATGGTAAATAGCAAATTGTTTATAACGTGAGACAGATCCATTTTTGTTTTGGTATCAGTGCTATTGACGCTAGTAGCAATACTTAGTATCTTAGTAGTAAAAATACTTTAGGTATCGATCAGCACACCACTACTTCAAGTGCTCTTGGAGGAGGACTCTTATAAGCGCTCCTACACAAGGCTGTTGTTTTTCAGTTTTATATTTTCTTTCCTGTGCAAATAAATGAACAACAAACAGTTAATAAACACTACTCTGGATTAAAGTTGTAAAATGTATTAAAAGTCTTTGTACTGATTCTGTATTCACCTCCGGACACATTAAGCTGTCCACGACTGATGGTTTACTGTACTGTAGGGCCCTTCAAGAAGCAGACAGCCTACAGTGTAGGCTGTCTGCTTCTGGATGGTCCCCAGTGTTGACACTAGAGGGCGCAGAAAGTCATGTTTTAAACCCTGTCTCTCTTACAGTAGGTTCAATTCAAGACACGTTGCCAGCTTTTCCCTAAATTCATGCCATTTCCATTTATAGATAACCCTTGCATTGACCTGCTATATGGAAGTGTTTCAACAGAGTGTTGAACTTCAGGGATTTCTATTGTGTAATGCTTGCATATCTGTATCTGGAGCTGAAGGGCAGTGTGCGGATGTGAATGCAGATGCAGTAGTCTGTCACATTGGGGGAAAAGAATCACAACCTGATGTGCGGTCAATCTATCAAAGTATAACAATGCTTTGGTTTTTCACACCATACAGCACAGTTAACCAGGTCCTTCCTATTCTCACCGCACAATGCACTGAAGAGGGAATTCACCCCTCTTCTTCAGCGATGGAAACAATAAACATAAAACAATGTGTCCTTGAGTTATCTAGCAGTAATTATGACCCCTTTTGTTTCTGGTTTGCATGCTAAATTGCTATTAAATGTCATTAAGAATGAATCAGAGAACCTTGTAAGGAAGATATCGTTCAGAGTATGTTGTAACCTATAAGTGCAGGGAACAATAAATCTTACAGCACCGGAAGTGTTTGTTTCCTATGGGGGGCTTTATACAACACGCAACGTGGGGATATTACTCTCTGGGCAACACTTCACAGGTTTTTTTGTTTGGACCACCTGTGCTGTGTGTGGGGACTGTGCTGTGCTGTAGTTCTCTGAAGGAACAACCTCACTTCACTCCACACACATACACACTAATGTGTACACACACACACACACAGGCTGCAGGTGCATGGTGAGTGTTATTGAGTGCGTCCTGGTTGCTAACTGCTGTTTCTCTTTATACTCCCTTCTTCTGGTTTTCCATCAGCCCTTGTTTTCTTCCCAGGGCTTGGCGGATGCTGGTGTACGGCTCTGCTGGGGTCCCCAGACATTGCATCCTGCCTGCAGAAGGGTCATAAGTGGCCCCACAGGATAACCTGAACAACGGTGGGAAAGACAGGGAGCGTGGGTCTCCTTTACTAACGTGGTCCTGGCCACCTCTGTGCCAAAAGCATACACTCTGCCAATGAGCGCTTTCAGTTCCCATTATCAATGTGAGTGTGCACTGCATGTGACTGAAAATGTCTGTACATTTTGTGTGCGAGTATGTGGCCAAACAGGACGCTCATTATATAAAATACAGATTATGAATTGAATATTGACAAGAAGCTGTCGTGTTAGTACTCAGTAAGTGTTGTTTTAAAGTTTATCAAAGTTTGGATTAATTCAGGCACACACGTGTCAACATGCAGGCACACACTTTCCTCAATTTTGATCCCCCTCTACATCACAAGAGGCCCCTCTTTGACTTCCTGTCTGTGTGGGAACCATTTCTATCCTCTGTCTCACATGGAGTGAAAGAAGGTCTCACTCCTGCATTTGCCTTAAAAAGACAAAGTGATTCTCAATAAACAAGGAACAATTGAACTCCCCCATGCGTTCAACAGGCACTTCTGCTGTTCCTCTGGGATGTTCATGAGTTTTGGGAGAAATTCACTTTTCCTCCATTAGACAGCAGACATCAAACTGGTGAAACTGAATTGTAGCTTTATGTGTGGGGTTTCCCGCATACTTAAAGGCATTTTATTGTATGTATAGTAAGATGGCAGCCTTCATACTGAGTTAATTTACTAAATTCAGCACATTTATTTATTCTTCTTTTTATTTGTGTTTCTTAACGTTCATGTTTACAGTGAAATGATGCATTACTATGATATTTTAAGTACCAAAAACTGCATTTGTACCTGTCACACTCTATGTTTAAAAGACACATCTGCAGACGAGTCTGCAGTAACGTAGTTGGGAGTCTATGCAGCTGTTCCAGAGGCAAGTTGCTCTGAGGTAAACATGGCTGCGGGAAAGCCCCTTATTATTGTGCTCCGGATGACGTTCCTCACTCTTCCAGTGTTTACCGTGGAAATAACTCTGTGCCAGCAAGCAGGTGCTTCCTCAAACACTCTTTGCTTTCCCAGAAGATTTGAGGATTGAGTTCATCTCACCAAATCAAACATTAGTGCAGCATTATTATGAAAGCGGTAACGGTAAATATTGAGTAGAGGAATAGAATCATTGTATTTCATCTAGAAACTGAGAAACTAAATCTGTTATAGCCTGTTTGAGACTCATCTAGGTGTCATTGCTCCGAGACTTTCTTTAGCAGCTAGTGGCTAAACCTGTCTGGTGCTGAAAACAGCTGCCTGCTGCTGCTTGGAGTGGGTTAATGAGACATGTAAGATTCAACCATACAGTAAATTGTTGTGGCTGAAAAGTATCTTTCCTTACTATTCTCTTTTCCTGTTGGCGGGTATCTTGCTTGCTATTAGGATAAATGATGTAAATAAGGAAATGTTGGAGTTTTGTGAAGCTTCATTTTGGTAGATGGTAACTGCCTCCCCTCCAGTGTTTGTGCCAAGCTAACCTAAATACAACTGTATTGATTTTTTCCTCTTAATCACTGGTTTGACAGGAAATACTTCCCAAAAGTACTCCGCAGTATTGGACTGCTGCGTGCAGATGCAGTAAAAAGGACTTTAGATAAGACAGCTTAAGAAGAGTGGCTTGCCCCTCCCTGTGGTGTTATATGTAGTCAATCAGAGTGACACCAATTATGTGTGTCACATGACCACAAGAGACTGTAAATGGAAACTCTGAGAAAGGCACATCCATCAGCTCTGTCTAATGGGGCTCACAGTTGAAGGAGAATGAATGAAGTCTCAATAGACAGACTCACGCACTCATTCACCATCCCTTTCCACAGAAGTTGATTATACTTGTGTATGGGATATCTATTATGTTTTCAATTATCTTGGACAATTCAGAGACTCAAGGGCCCTGTATTCATTGTTGTGCCAAGAACTGTGCATGTGATGTTATTATAGCCCCTCCTAAAAGAACCCATCATTACCCATAAATTTAGTTCTTCACTGATTGTCAGTATTATAGGCTGCAGAAAGTCTCTTCGGATGATGACGTGTGAAGCATCAGTTTATGGCATAAAATGTTACGAAGAGTTTTGTTTTGGATTTGAATCGTAAGTCTTACAAAAGAATAACAAAGATGGCTTTAAAGTACATTTAATTTCAGAGACAATAAGTACAGTACATCCAGCAAAGGTCATAACCTCTGAACCACAGAAAATAATGTATTTTCTTACTGATTAACACTGTTGAATGGTCTAAAATACAGAACAGGAAAGCCTGTCATCATACATAAAACCCTGCCATGACTTTTGCTAACTTCCAAATATGTTAGTGTTCATCTGCTATAGAAATCATTTAAATCTATAATGCAGTTATCTGATGGTATTGTGAAGATGCTGATGTTAAACATCATCCAGTTTTGTTCCTTAGATCCAGAACAAAAAAATTCCCATGAACAGCATTGTATCTGCATAATAATAAGTTAAACATTCAAAATGAATATTATCAGCATTTTCTGGCTTTCCAGAAAAATACAATATTAACTAGAAAAATATATAACTTTGTATTATTATTATTTTTTTTACTTTGGAACCAAACATAGTCAAAGAATACTTTTGATTAGATCAAATACATTCAGAGACTTGTTGAATCCTGCAAAAAAATGTTGAGCAGCAAAAATGGTGTAAATATACTGCAGTAATTTGAAGAAAAACTACAGTACGTGTGCATATATTACATTCATTAATGTAACAGTCGTAGATTCTATCAAACACCGTAAAGCATAGTTTATCATTAGTACCATGTTCTGTCTGAGGCTCAGAGTTGCAGATAGGTAACATGTAATAAATACCCTATGACTCGTAGTGCATGAAAATAAATCCCATGTAGCTTTGCATTAAAACTATGCAAACCTCCTACATATAGTATATACATTCAAGTTTTTAAGATTCCCTTTTCATACAGCTGTATGATCAGTAGTTGTTGTGCATGTGTTCAATCTCAGCATTAGAACAAAGGAACAAAGTGCTTGTATTTCTTTAGTTCTTGTTACAGCTCCTCTGGAAGACAATGACGAAAATGCTCATTACTTACTAATAACTGTCTTATTGTTACTTTCAACTGTGGACTCCTCTTTTTATTCGTGCATCTCCCTCTCTATCAGTTCCCTCAAGCCTTTACAGAGTCACAGTCAATTTACGATGACATCTTTTTCAAAGTCTTTGACTCAAGGGTTAGGGAAGGGTTAGGGTTGTAACTTCTTCTTGGCTGTTTATTTCAGTCTCAGAATCGTCTTCAGCATCAGCATAAGCGCCATCCTCAGATTCCGCATTCACAGTGATCAAAGTATCAAGTGGGAATAATGTTATTTTCTGAGCTGCTCTTTTAGCTGCCTCTTGATTATCTGTCTTGCCTGGAACGAAATCTTTCCCTCCATCATCAGTTTCTTCCTCTGGTTCGTCTGAATCCTCCTCTGCCTCATCTTCTCCATCCGCTGAATCTCCCTGGTTTCCACTCCAGTCTTCATTGGCTGCCTCAGTTTCCTCCTCCCCTTTTTTGGAGACTTTGACATCATTATTATGGCTTCCATTTGTGATGTTAATACATCCACATTGTGTTTCGTTTGTTCCTGTCTGTCCATCATTTTCTTCATCTTCCACTGGCTTGTTTTCTGTGCTGTCTTCGTTGTTTTCTGAGATTTCCTCCACATCCTCTTCTTGCTTCAGCTCCATCACATCATCTGGGCCCTCTGTTTCATCGTTTGACTCACTTAAAGCGTCTTCCCGATGCTCTTCAGTCATGTCACCTTCTTCGCATGTTTGTTCGGTTTTGTCAGGGTTAGTCTCAGATTCACTGACAGCAGCCTCCTCATCTTCTCCTTCTGTGTGTTTCTGTCTATTATCTTCTGCAGATTCATCTTCTGTGTTATCGGTGGATTCTTCCCTTTCAGTAATCTCATTCCCTGTCATTTCAGGGTCTCCCGATTCTTCTTCTGCTGTTTCACGTTCTTCAATCTCATCTCCTGTTGTTGCAGCCTCTGTGCAATCTTCACCTGTTGCTCCAGACACCATAGCACTTTTATTTTCAGCAGGTTCCTCTCCATCATTTTCAGACTCTTCTAATTCCTCTCCAGTTGTTTCACCTTCTACTAGTTCATCATTATGAGATGTGTTATCTTCTTCTTCATCTTTTTTTCCTCCTTTAACAAAATCGTCAGTGGCACTGCTTTCTGCAGGCTCTTCAGCTGATGCCACTTCAACATGTTCTGCCTCACTTAAGGTCTCATTTTCATCAGTAGCCACTTCACCCTCTTCTGTATTTTTGTCTTCTCCTTCACTTTCATCTACAGTCTCATTCTCAGGCCTGGTTCCTGAATACTCTTCTCCTGATTCATTATCATTTGTGACGTTGGAAGAATTATCTCCTCCCGCGCTCTCATTGGCATCTGTCGTCGCATTGTTTACTGATTCATTTTCATCTGTGGCTGATTCATCGTTCTCTGATTCATTTTCAGTCACAGCTTTGGAGCTTTCTTCTCTTGCAGATTCAGGATCAGCGTCTACATTATCATCCTTTTCCACAGGTTGTTCTCCATCTGTGGTTTCTTCCATCTCCTCTTCACCTGAGTTTTCTTTTTCTGTGGCTACCTCAACAGTCTCGTCCTTGGTGTCATCCTCATCTGTGGTAACAGCCTCTTTTTCCATATCAACCTCATCTTCAGTTGTTGCTTCTTTGGATGTTTCTTTTGACAGTTTGTCAGCTTTGGCTGTGTTATCATTCTCCTCTGTAGTTTCATCATCATTTGTGGTGGCATCCATGTCCTCTGCAGAATCATCTTCACTGCTAGCAGCAGTTGTATCTGCTTCCACAGCCTCCTCCTCGTCAGATTCATGTTCAGTTGTGTCTGCCACATCTTCTGCTGCATCTCCCTCTTCAGCCGCTGCGGCTTCACTAGCTTCTTCCTTCATTTCATCTTCACTTGTGACAGCAATCTCTTTTTCTTCAGCAATCTCATCTTCAGTTGTTGCTCTTTCAGCTGTTCCCTCCTCACCTGACTCAGGATCTTTGTCAGATTCATGTTCAGCACTTTCATCTTCATCTGCTGTTGCTTTATCATTGTCTGCAGTTTCATCTTCGTCGTCCGTGGCAGCAGCCTGTTCTCCATCCTCAACCATCCCTGCTCTCACAGCCACATCCTTGTCAGATTCATCTTCAGTTGTGGCTGCCAGATCAGACTCTTCAGCTGTATTTTCATCTTCAACTTTGGTGGCTTCAGCAAGCTCTTCGTCCTTAGATTCATCCTCACTTATGACATCCATCTCTTTTTCTGTAGCAGTCTCATCTTCACTTGTTGCTGCTTCAACTGGGTCCTTTGACAATTCATCGCCTGTGGCATCATTCTCCTCTGCAGTTTCATCTTCATTTGTGGCAGAATCTTCTGCTGAATCATCATCACTGGTGGCAGCAGTCTCTTCTCCATTGTCAACCACCCCTGCTTCCACAGCTTCTTCTTTGTCAGATTCATTTTCAGTTGTGGCTGCCACAGCAGTCTCTTCTGCTAAAATTTCATCTTCAGCAGTCTCCTCCTTTGATTCATCCTCACTTGTCATCTCTTTTTCTACATTCATCTCACTTTCAGTTTCTGCTTCTTCAGCCGGTTCCTTTGATGATTCATCAGCTGTGGCTGTGGCATTGTTCTCATCTGCAGACTCATCTGCACTGGTGGAAGCAAACTTTTCTTTTTCATCGACTGTCCCTTCTTCTACAGCCTCACCTTTGTCAGATTCACATTCACATGTGGCTGCCATAGTAGTCTCTTCTGCATTTTGATCTTCAACTGTGGTGGCTTCAGCAGCCTTTTCCTTGAGTTCATCCTCACTTGTAACAGCAATCTCCTGTTCTACAACAAGCTCATCTTCAGTTGCTGCTTCTTCAGCTGGTTCCTTTGACAGTTCATCACCTGTGGCATCATTCTCCTCTGAAGTTTCATCGTCATTTGTGGTGGCATCGAAACTCTCTGCTGAGTCATCATCACTGGTGGCAGCAGTCTCTTCCACGTCTTCAACTGCCCCTGCTACTACAGCCTCCTCTTGGTCAGATTCATGTTCAGATTCATGTTCAGATTCACGTTCAGTTGTGTCTGCCACATTTTCTGCGGCATTTTTATCTTCAGCTGTGGTGGCTTCAGCAGCCTCTTCTTTCGATTCATCTTCACTTGCGACAGCAATCTCTTTTTCTTCATCTTCAGTTTCTGCCTTTTCAGCTGTTTCCTTTGACAATTCATCAGCTGTAGCTGTGTCATTGTTCACATCTACAGACTCATCTGCACTTGTGGCCAGAAACTCATTGTCAGATTCATGTTCAGTTGTAGCCGCCCCACCAGTCTTTTCCTTTGATTCATCTTCGCTTGTGATGGTAATCTCTTTTTCTACAGCAATCTCATCTTCAGTTGTTGCTTCTTCAACTGGTTCATTTGATGATTCATCAGCTGTGGTTGTGTCATCATTCTCATCTGCAAAATGATCTGCACTTGTGGAATCAAGCTCTTCTTTATCATCAATCGTCCCCTCTTCAACAGCTACCTCTTGGTCAGATTCATGGTTACTTATGGATGCCACATCAGCCTCTTCTCCTGCATTTTCACTTTCGGCTGTGGTGGCTTCAGCACCCTCTTCCTTCAGTTCATCTTCACTGGAGTCAGCAATCTCCTCATCATCACTGACTGTCCCTTCTTCCACATCCTCATCTTTGTCAGATTCACATTCACTTGTGGCCTCTACTGCTGCATTTTCATCTTTAGCTATGATGGCGTCAGATGTCTCCTCAAGTTCTTCTTCACTTATGACAGCAGTCTCTTTGTCTACAGCAATCTCATCTTCAGTTGTTGCTAACTCAGTTGGTTCCTTTGATTCATCTTCACTTGTGGCTGCCACATCACTGTCTTCTGCTGCATTGTCATCTTCAGCGGTGGTGTCTTCAGCAGTCTCTTCTCTTGACTCATCCTCACTTGTGACAGCAATTTCTCTTTCAACATCTGACTCGTCTTCAGTTTCTGCTTTTTCTGCTGGTTCCTCTGACAATTCCTCAGCTGTGGCGTCGTTCTCATCTGCCTTCATCAGCTGCTTTGTCCTCATTCTCCTCTGCAGAATCATCTGCATTGGTGGTAGCAACCTCTTCTTTATCGTCCTCCATCCCTTCTTTGCTTCCTCTTTGCCAGGTTCCTGTGTAGTTATGGCTGCCACAATAGACTCTTCTTCCTCATTATTATCAGTCAATTCTTTGATGGTGTCTAATTCGTCTGCTTGGTTGTTTTCAGATTCATGTTCTTGACCTGCATCTTGACTCACATCATCTGCTTCCTTTTCATCTGCTGCAACTGCAGAGTCATCTTCAGTGTCATGGTGTATTTCATCCCCTTCCACTTCTCTCGCAGCTTTGACAATAACTTTTTCTACAAGGGTTTCTGCTGCTTTTGTTTCAGTGTCATTTTCAGAGTGAGGTGTACAGTTGATTGCCTGTGTGTTGCCTGGGTCACCAGTCTTCATCATCAGAATCCTCTTTAGGTCAAAGTCCATGACAACAGGTGCAGTATTCATAACTTCTGCAGGAAGTGGCGGCCTCAGTGTCAGTTTTTTCTTAATGCATGTTTCACATGGACAGTATTCATCATCGTTTTCACTGCGCTGGTCACTGTAAGATGTGCCTGTTGCTGAATCATCGTTTTTTTCTGCTTGCGGATCAATTGATTTTTTGAGCATAATCTTCAGCCTCTGTCTTCTCTCTTCCGTTTGTGTTGTTGAAGCACGGGACATCGCTTCTTTAGGGGGTCTTGGTAGGCCTGCTCGACCTTGAATTCTTCTCAGTTCTCTATTTACACTTGCTTGGATTCTTTTGTGGACCTCAGTTTTAAGTTCACTTATCATCATGTCGAGCTGCTCATTATCATCCAAGTTCCATCGGACTTTGAACTCTCTCATTGCATTGATATAATGTGTCATGAACTGCTTTTCTATTTTAGTTAATAAGGTTAAAACCCAAACAGGATCAGGATCGTGAGAAATCCTTTTGGCTAACTGTGCTCTTTGAGCGAAGGGAGGACTTTCAGAACTGGTGTCCTCTTGACATTCTGTTTCAAGTTTTTGGCCATTGCTGTCATTTCCTGAACTCTTGTTTGAGGAGGGTGGTGTTTCGGGCATTTCTCTTGGACTATCATTGCTTCTAATTGTGTCATCTGTTGCTGGATCATCTTCTTTTTGTTTTTCCTCATACACACATGTCCATTGAGCATCTGCTTCACCTTCACCTTCACTGACTTCTTGTACAATCCTTAACATATCTGCACTGGTATGTGGTTGAGATGCATCACCATTCACACCATCACTACTCTTCCCGGAGCCTGTGGAGCCACTGTTGACATCCACACCAGAGGATGATGTATGATTGAATTCATCATCCACAGAATGACGATCATCCTTCTTTAACACATGTTCATTTTCTGGAGGATCACAAAGCCAAAGAGACTGAAGAATATTCATTAGCTCTTGGTATCTTTCATCTTTTTCGTTGGCTTTTTTAGGATTATGGTCTATTAATTGCAACTTCACAAGGCAATCTAGAAGACCTCTTGCTGAAGAGCTTAGTTTTCGTCCATGTACTGGAGAAATTTCTGGTAAACTTTTACATCTGTCAAGCTTTGGATTTAAAAGTACTTTCATCACCTGTACGGAGGAATTAAATATTTTTGAGGCATCATCTCCCTGAGTACAGGTATTATCTGCATTTGGTGCCTCTGTGCTTGTTTGGCAGTCATTACTAGGTTCGGTATTCATCCCAACTCCTTCATTTGTGTCTTTTGTATTCTCAGCTGCAGGGTCGTCATTGTTTTCATTGTCCTCCATTCTATTAATTTCCTCTGTAGTGTGGGCAGTTTTTTGACGATCACAGTTTTCATTAAATTCCTCAAGGTCATACATATCACCGTCAGTTGGTATTGTTTTCAGCCATTCATTCACAACCTCAGTAGGGGATGCGTTTGGTAGGCTAGATGGGACCAGTTCAAAGTCCTCAGCCTTTGTGTTCTTGCGTCTGCGCTTGCTGCTTTTGTCACTTTTGTTATCAGTGGCACTTCTATCAATGTCTGTAGCTTCCAGTTTTGATTTGGATTCTTCAGTGGCTCGAGACTCACACATCTCTTTGACAATATCTGAACTGGACAGAGTTTGAGACAAATCACTTTCATTTGACTCTGTGTGACAAATCACATGACGTTCATTTCCTTTTGGCTGTTGTGCATTTTTACAGGTTTCTGACACAGCAGAATTTGCAGCAGACTTTGACTTGCTTGTCTTGGAGTGACAACTCCTCTTATCAGCTGTGTCTTGTTGTTTCTCTTTGTCATGCAAACTAGACGTGGGTGAACTTTTGTCTTCAGGATTCAGAACTTCCCCTGCATTTATTGGCGAAACACTTGTCTTCTCCTCAGCACAAACCTCAGAGGCTGTGGTTGTCTTCAACTCCTCCTTTTTTTCCACATATTCATTTGTTAAAATATCAGTTACTTTGGATTTTCGAGATTTCGTAGACATATTTGACTTGACAGATAAAGAACTTTGTGGCCGCCCTTCACTTTTCTTTCCTTTAGCGCCAGATGTTGTTGACTTATTTGAACGTGCCGAAACCTTAGACTTTGATGACATGGCTGTGGGTGCTCTGTCTTCACTTTCCTCAATTGTCACAGTAGGGACTTCAGACCTGCCTAACATTTCAGAGCGATTGGATTTTGCTGACACATGGCTAAGTGTTCTCTCCGTTTCATGAATATTTTCATCACCAGGAACATCAGATACTTTTGATTTCCTTGATCTCACTGACATATTTGACTTTGCTGACATGGCACTTGGAGCTCTCTCAGCTTTCTCTTGAACATTTTCTATACATGGAGTGTCCGAACTTTCTACAGTAGGAATTTCAGGAGCTATTAATTTGTTTGATTTTGTTGAATTATTTGATTTTGCTGATTTAGTTGACATTGCATCAGTTTCTTCATGATGTTCAGTCTTTTCACTAGGGGTAATTCCAGATACGTCGGACTTCATGGTTCTTACAGAAACATTTGACTTCAGTGACAAAACGCTTGGAGTCCTCTCTGTTTGATCTACCTCCTCGGTATGTGTTTCAGCTGTCTGTTCAGAAACTTTTGATTTCCTTGACCTCAGAGACACATCCGACTTTAGTGATTTAATTGACATGACACTTGGTGCTCTCTCTTCAGTTTCCTCACAATCAGCCACATTTTCTTCAGATGAAATTTCAGTATTTTTTGAAGTTACTGATTTTCCAGCAGACTTTAATGATTTATTTGACATGGCACTTTGTGCTCTCTTTTCAGCTTCATTTCCACCATCCTCTTCACTGTTTACATTTTGAGGACTGTGAGAAGCCTTTGATTTTGTAGATATTGATGTTACATTTGACCTCACTGATTTAGCAGACATTGAGCTCATTGTTCTCGCCTCTTCTTCAGTGTTTTCGTCAGTGATGCAAGCACCATCTTCAGCAGGGATCTCAGAAGCTTTTGATTTCTTTGATACTGCAGATGCATTTGACTTTCTTGATTTTGTTGATTTAATGGAGGTACTGCTTGGTGCCCGCTCCATAGTCTCCTCAGGATTTTCTTCCTGAGGAGTATTAGAGGCTTTTGACTTACTAGACTTTGCAGAAATATTTGACTTTGTTGATTTGGCAGATCTGGCTGATTTTACTGACAGGGCTGACTGTGTGGATCTGGCTGACAATGCACTGTGTGCTCTCTCTTGAGTTTCATCTTCACCATTCCCTTCATCAGAAATGCTAGTAGTTTTAGAACAAACTTCAGAAGCATTTGATATAGCAGATTGTGCTGAAGCATGTGACTTTGCTGATTTAGCTGACAATCTGCTAGGTGCTCTCTCTGTAGTTCCAGAGGCTTGTGACTTAACAGATCTTTCAGAAACACGAGACTGAACTGATTGGACTGACATGCAATTTGCTGCTCTTTCTTTGGTTTCCTCTTTGTCATTTTCTTCATTGGGGTTCTCAAAGCTTTCTTCAGCTGGAACATCAGAACATTTTGACTTTTTGGATCTGGTAGAAACATTTGACTTAACTGACATTGAGCTCACTCTCCCTTCGTTCTCTGCATCAGCGATTTCAGTGCTGTGATCAGAGGGGATGTCAGAAGCTTTTGATTTCTTAGATATTTCAGAAACGTTTGACTTTGCTGATTTTGCTGATTTGATTGACATATTGCTTGAAGCTCTTTCCACATGATCAGAATCACAAGTATTTTCTTCAGCCAAGACTTTTGACTTATTTGATTTGGCAGAAATAGCAGACATTGAACTCTCTGCTCTGTCTTGAGTTTCTTCCTCATCATTAGTATCAGGAGGAACTTTAGAAGCATTTGATTTCACAGATACTGTAGAAGCATGTGACTTTGTTCTGGCGATGCTTTCTTCAACTGAACATTTTGACCGACTTGATCTTGCAGAAACATTTGACTTGACTGAATGGACTGACATTGAACTTACTGATCTGCTTTCATTGTGCTCCTCCTCATTTGCCTTTTCAGGAGAATCAGCAATGTGATCAGTAGAAATGTCAGAAGCCTTTGATTTCTCAGATACTACTGAAATATTTGACTTTTCTGATTTTGCTGATCTGGCTGACATATTGCTTGGAGCTCTGTCTTCATGTTCCTTATGATGAAATGTATTTTCTTCAGCTGGACCATCCTGTCCTTTTGACTTAGTAGATTTCACAGAAATTGTTGACTTTGCGGTTTTGCCTGACATTGCACTGTGTGCTCTTCTTTGAGTTTCATCTTCACCATCTCCTTCATCAGGAATGCCAGTCGTTTTGCCAGGACAAACTTCAGATGCGTTTGATTTGATAGATTTTGTAGAAGCATGTGACTTTGCTGATTTAGCTGACAAAGCACTTGGTGCTCTCCCTGCAGACTTAATAGATATATCAGAAACATGTGACTGGACTGATTTGGCTGACATGTAGCTTGGTGCTCTTTCTTCGGTTTCCTCTTTGTCATTTTCTTCATCAGGGCTCTCAAAGCTTTCTTCAGCTGGAACACGAGCAGAACATTTTGACTTATTTGATCTTGTTGAAACATTTGACTTAACTGAGTGGGCGGACATTGAACTCACTGGTCTCCCTTCACTTTCCCCTTCAACAATTCTTTCCGCAGGACTGTCAGCACCGTCTTCCAAGGTAACTTCAGAAACTTTTGATCTTCTAGATGTTGTAGAATAATTTGACTTAGCTGATTTTCCTGATCTGACTGACAAATTGCTTGGAGCTCTCTCTTCATGTTCCTCATGATCAGCTGTATTTTCTTCAGCTGGACCATCCAGTCCTTTTGACTTAGTAGATTTTGCAGAAGAAGTTGACTTTGAAGTTTTTACTGACAAAGCACTTGGTGCTCTCTCTGCAGACTTGATAGATATTCCAGAAACATGTGACTGGACTGATTTGGCTGACATGCAGCTTGATGCTCTTTCTTCAGTTTGCTCTTTGTCATTTTCTTCATCAGGACTCTCAAAGCTTTCTTCAGCTGGAACACGAGCAGAACATTTTGACTTATTTGATCTTGTAGAAACATTTGACTTAACTGAGTGGGCAGACATTGAACTCAATGCTCTCCCTTCACTCTCCCCTTCAACAATTCTTTCCTCAGAATTGTCAACACTGTCTTCCAAGGGAAATTCAGAAACTTTTGACGCTCTAGATGTTGTAGAAACATTTGACTTTGCTGATTTTCCTGATCTGGCTGACATATTGCTTGGAGCTCGCGCTGCATGTTCCTCGTGATCAAATATATTTTCCTCCACTTGACCATCCAGGCCTTTTGACTTTGTAGATTTGACAGAAATAGTTGACTTTGCTGTTTTGGCTGACAAAGCACTTGGTGCTCTCTCTTGAGTTTCATCTTCACCATCTCCTTCATCAGGAATGCCAGTAGTTTTGCCAGAACAAACTTCAGAAGCGTTTGATTTGATAGATTTTGTCGAAGCATGTGACTTTGCTGATTTAGAAGAAGTTGACTTTGAAGTTTTTACTGACAAAGCACTTGGTGCTCTCCCTGCAGACTTAATAGATATTTCAGAAACATGTGACTGGACTGATTTGGCTGACATGCAGCTTGGTGCTCTGTCTTCAGTTTGCTCTTTGTAATTTTCTTCATTAGGACTCTCAAAGCTTTCTTTAGCTGGAACATGAGCAGAACATTTTGACTTATTTGATCTTGCAGAAATGCTTGACTCAACTGACTGTATTGACATTGAGCTCACTGATCTCCCTTCTGAAGTGCTTTCTTCAGAAGCATCACCACAGTTTTTGGAAGGAATTGCAGAACCTCTTGATTTCTTAGATATTGCTGAAGCATTCGACTTAGCAGATTTAGCAGATGTAGTTGACATATTGCTTGGCGCTCTTTCTCCATGTTCTGTCTGATCTGCAGCATTTTCTTCAGCTAAAACATCACTGTGCTTTGTCATATTAGATTTGGCAGAAATATTTGACTGAGCTGATTTGGCTGACACATTTGACTGTGCTGATTTCACTGACAGTGCACTAGGTCCCCTCTCTTCCTCATATTCAGTGTTATTTTCTCTATCCGAACCATCACAGCATTTTGACTTATTTGATCTTGCTGAAATGTTTGACTTGCATGATTTGTCTGACATGCAGCTTTGCGATCTCTCACTGGTTTCCTGTTCAGCATCTCCTTCATCACAAATATCATCATCATGTTTGGGAAGAACTTGAGAAGCTTTTGATTTTGTAGATACTGCAGAGGCATTTGACTTTGCAGATTTTGCTGACATTGCACTCTGTGCTCTTTCCGCAATTTCCTCATCATTGTTTTCCTCAAAGCTACCTTCAGAGGCTTTTGACTTACTGGATATTGCAGATGACTTTGACTTGACTGATATTTCTGACATGGCACTAGATGCTCTTGTGTCAGCTTCATCATGTTTGACAGGATTTTCCTCTGCTGAAACATAGCTTGGTGTTTCCTCAACCTCATCCGTGCAGCTTGCTGCTCTTTCTTCAGTTTCCTCTCCATCATTTCCATCCTCATGATTGTCATCACTTTCTTTATTATGAACGTCAGATGATTTAGATTTGCTGGATTTTGCAGAAATGTTTGACTTCACTGACTTTGCTGATTTGACTGACATTGTGCTTTGTGGTCTCCCTTCAGCATTTCCATCATCTGAAATGTCAACACTTTCTCTAGCATGAAGGTCAAACCTCTTGGATTCTCTAGATCTTGCAGATGCATTAGACTTAGCTGACATAGCACTAGCTGCTCTCTCCATTGGTCCTTCTACATCTTTTGACTTTCTAGATGTTGCAGATACATTTGACTTGATGGACCTAGCTGACATTGCACTCGATGCTCTTTCTCTTTGTTTATTTTCAACCGTTTTTTCCTCAGCTGAAAGATCAGACACTATTGATTGTTCAGATGCATTTGATTTTTGTGATTTTCTGGATCTTGCGGATGCATTTGACTTCATGGATTTTACTGACATGGTACTTGGAGCTCTCTCCACAGTTTCCACTACCTCCTCCTCCTCACTGTCAGCTTTATTTGATGACACTCCTGACAAAGCACTAGGTGTTCTTACGTCTGTATCTTGCACTTCAACCTCAATTTCAGAGGTTTTAGACTTTGCTGATTTTGCTGACATGGCACTAGATGCTCTCTCTTGAGTATCATCTTGAGCATTTTCTTCGTCTTGAAGCTTACATGCTTTGGAACGTGTAGATCTTGCAGAGGTGTTTGATATGGATGACATGACACTTGGCACTCTCTCTTGATCTTCTCCAGCCTCTTCAGCTTCCTCTTCTCCCTCAAAATTTTCATCAGCATTTTGTGACTTTAATGACACAGGAGAATGTATACTCCCCTCAGATTTGTCCTCTGAATTTTCTTCAGGTGGAGCTTCAGAAGTTCTTGACTTTTTAGATATTGCAGAAACATTTGACTTCACTGACATCGCGCTTTGTGCGCTTTGTGCTCTTTGTGCAGTTTCATTTTCATTTTCTTCAGCTGTGTTTTGAATGCTTTCCTCTACAGATGCTTCAGATGCTCCTAATTTTGATTCTGCAGAGACGTTTGATGTAGCTGACATGGCACTGGATGTCCTTTGCTCAGTTTCCTCCTCAGCTTGTTCAGTATCTGGGAGAGAAGAGACCTTTGATCCCTTTGATTTAATAGAGGATTTGGATTTTAATGACATGGAACTTAATGCTCTTTCTTCAGCAACATCCTCCTGTGATTTATTTTGTTCAGCTGCCACTTCTGACTTCATTGATTTTTCAGATTTAGAGGATTTAACAGACATGCTACTTAATGGTCTTTCTTGTGTTTCTTTGTCATCATGTGTTTGCATTTCTTCGGCATCTAAAACATTGGATTTGGATTTTGTCGAGGCATTTGAATGAACTGACATGGCACTTTTGGATCTTTTCTCCTCTACATCTTCAGACTCTGTATTCTGTATTTCTTCAGACTTATTTGATCTGCCAGAGGCATTTGATTTGACAGACATGGCACTTGATCGATCTCTTTGTAGCTCACCTTCTTCTTCAGCTTGGGCCTTGGTTTGTCCTTTTATATCATCCTCAGACACTCCACAATTACAAGTGTATGATTTTTTGGATTTTCTTGACTTGCTTGAGTGCCCTGAAGCATTTGATGCTCTAATTGTAGGGCTCAGGGACAAATGTTGTAAAGTAGATCTTGTATCCAACGCTGCACTTCCAGTGGTCTCTTCCCCCTCAGGTTTACTATTCTGAAAGGATGCTCTTGAAGCACCCGGTAGGACATCATCATCCTCATCGTTTTGATTCTCCTCATGGTCTGTTAATACTTCAGAAGAAGCACTAGGACAACTGTCAACACACACCTCACAGTTGTCCAGTATGGAGGATTGCACCTTGCAATTTGGTGAGCAACTCCTGATGGTGCAGTACTCTATATTTTCAGTCTGCTTCACACAAGTTTCTCTCTCCACCACTTGTTCTATATGATCTTCGCTTGATCTAGACATAGTTTGCCTTTCAACCACTGTCTTTCTAGAGACCATTGTATGTGAGGATGCACTTGAGCTGGAAGTTAGAATTCTGCGACTTGCTCCATGTGTCCCTGGGACGTTTTTCCAGATGTCATAATCCTGGCAGTGACGGCAGCAGTTAGGACAGTGAGGCTCCTCTATGTGTCTTTGATAGCGCCTAGTGATGTAAGCCTCATCTTGCTCACCAGCAGAGATGTTTTCAGATTCTGAATAGCTTCTATCACTAACCTGTGCAAAATAGGGTTTCCTTTGTCCTTGCAGGTACTCACATTCGGGACCTGTTGTCTTTCTTACTTGTGTCGACCAATGTAATGTTTCATCATTTTGTAGCCGGAAGCGCACTTTCATTTCCATAGACAAACTGCCATCTTTATTAACACGAACCCGTTTCTCTACATCATCATCTCTCATTCCATCACCAGTGTGAAGGCAGGAATCCACATTATCCGGAGAGTCTGCTTCATCTGGTAATGACTTGTCAGATGACACTGACTGCCTGGCAGATCTGTTGTCAGATTCCAGTTTTGGATTGATGACATTTCTCTTTGTTGGAAGTCCTTGGTTTACCATCAAGAAATGGAAAAAAAACAAGAAAAAAACAAAAAATAGACAATGTTAGTCTCTTTTGCTCATTGTGTACAATACAGTTATACTGTATTTTGCAAATCATTTTCTAGTGCTTAGAATGTAATTAATAATTAATGTTAAAAATATAATTCAGAAATGAAGCCAATAAACAATAAACTGTTTCTCGTACCCTCATGTCCTTCATTGCAGCGACTGGAACGTGACCTCGCACTCAGCTTTGGAAGTTTGTCATCAGATGTTTTCCGAAAATTCTCCACGATGGAAGGGTGAGAGGGCTCACGTCCCACACAGACAAGGACACTGGGGCACTGCATAAGACTCTGAACATTGTCAATCTGAAACCGAAGAACAGAAAGTGTTAGTAAAGATTGAGTCTCTCTATAAACATCTGAATGAAGTTTATAGCAAAATAAAGATAATAGGCTTACAAGTACATTTGATTTGGAACAGTTTGCATTAAATGCCATGGACATGCCATGATTTGAAGTAGATGGGAATTTTGCCAGGTATGTTTCTGGCTAATACAAAATTGCAAATTAAAACATGCCCAACCTCTCACCATATTTTATGCTGTTTTTGTGAGACACTACAGGACCACTTTTTAAAAAAGTTTTGTTTGGCTATCAGTCCTTGTCAGCCTTTCTAGGCACTGTAGGTGTGAGCAAACTGAATGCAGAACACTTTCGGAAGTAGGATGAGGCAGATATAGTGCAGCATTTTGTTACTTTTGCCTTGAGTTTCCTAGTATAAAATATGCCATTGGGTGAACATTTGTAACCCTACAGCTGAGTGCATATTTATGAAACTGTGGACATAGTGGAGGTTAAACACTGCAGTGTTGGTGCTATATTTCCAGCCACTGAGCTGCATAACCCGTCCTCTCTTATTTGAACAAGATTGAACCTTCTGTGGCCCCTTTCCATATTACTTTTAAGTATGGGTTTTATGTATTCAATATTGTTTAATATTGAAGGGGTCCACTAACCAAGTTTTAAAACTTTAATGTGTTAGTCTGATGTTAGTTTGTAGTCATGGTTTTAGTAAATGTCTGTTCTCTTACTAAATACATAGGACTATAGCAAATAAAAATATTCATAGGGAAATATTTAAGAAACAAGTATTATTAGAATATTTTAATTGGGTCTAAACATTGTCCCATCTTTTGTGCAACTGAATGCTTTAAATCCCTGCAAAAGAAAGCTGTGTGTCAAGCAGTGAGTCAATATACTAATCCAGGATGATCTCAGGGAAACTTCACCAGCATTCTTGCACTGGTGAGCTGCCATTGTCACTTGTAAGAGTGGGAATTACTCAGCAATATTTCAAGCTTGCGGAGTGTGTGGAAATAGTAGACTAAATGATATAGACAAGCAAACACAGTGGTCTGAACATTGTAATCCATTAACACAGTATCATTATGTTGATTTATTTTGCTTTAGGACACCTCTTACTCCTAAAATGTGTAATGCAACACAAACACTAAGGCTCTCTTTATGCCCGTTAGTGTTGCTAAGTTATTAACAAAAGTGGATGGCTAACACCATGCAGGATAATTATCATCAGCATCATCATCACAGTCTTCTGTATTACAGGTGATTAGCCTGAGTGGCTGAATGCTAATCTAGGGGGTGAGTGTGTACTGACCTGTTTTCCCTCACATCTCCATACAAAGGCCGAGATACATGGTTTTAACTAGACAGTGACGATAATGCTGTTAAGTATTTCTACATCTTAAAATAACAGATAATACGATATGTATGTATAATTTCTATTTCATATTTTATTCTTTATGTGGTGAAGTATTCAGGTGAAGTAGAGCAAATACTGCAGATTGTATGAAATACTGCTATTACGTTTTCATGACACTTAATATTGAATACTGCTGCTTCTGTTCACTACCGACAGCTATGAAACTCAGAGAAAACATGTAGACTAAAATATTGAGAGTTTTGTTGATTTTATTTTTTCTCATGAGCAGCCAGTTTTGATGAAAGTGCAGTTTTGAATTTTGAATCCACTGTTGGTAAAGGCAGATGAATGGCTTCATCCATGGTCACACAAAGCCCAGGTGAAGATAATTAATTGCCACTGTGGAAGACACATTTCTGAGACACCTCTAGTATCAAAGTAGAGGGAGTGGAGTTTCAACGTTGACCTGTTTTTCCTCTCTCAAAAATAGCTCTGATTTGACCAAGATTAATGGGGTTTAGAGCGATACCCACAATCTAAATGTGTGTGTGTGTGTGTGTGTGTGTGTGAGGGAATATCCCTGTTTCATTCCCTCATGCACACACTCTCACAATATTTATTCCACTAGACTTAGATTATAAAATAGATTAAAGTAAACAAATATTGTATGAGTGTATTTGTTGTGTAAATGTTGAAATTTAAATTGCACAAATGAATTGCATTGCAGCGGTATTTCCTCCCAGATGAAATGACCATACTGGTGAAGTCAAACACAAGTTAAACTGAATATCACGTGGATTCGAATACTAACAAAATGAGGCATTGCATGTTTCTGTACATTTCAGCGGGGTTTTAAAGCACAGGGTAGAATTTCCTATTTCAGAAATGCTTTGGCACAGTATGGAATAGCTTCTTATAGATGGCAAAGGATTTCAAAGTGAGCATAAATCATCCTCTTATTGTAAAAACAAAGCGGATGCGCCTTTTAGAAGGCTTTAACTATCCAATGTCTTCATGACAAAAGATGCAGTACTCTGTTTAAAATCATTTTAAATGCACCCAGGACATAATGTGATATATAATAATCATAATCCTATGATGTCAATTATTAAAAACCTATTACTAGTAGTATTGTGATCCTTTAACCTTGCTGTTTCTGTTGTGTCTTTGACATTGATGTATTCCATATTGCCATATATTCATGTTCAATGAGCTACAATACCATATTCTAAGGTCCAAAGGTAGAAGAAAATAACTTGAAATTGTGTGTTTGTTGTAGGGCTGATAGTTAACGAAGCTCTCAACTGGGATTTAGTAGGGAATCAGTCCTGTCACTAGAGGCCTCTCTTTCACTCTGGTTTTCAATCGCAGGCATAAATAACAGCAATGTGTAACAACACTTTAAAGCAGCATACTTTTTAAATGAATTTAGACAAACGCATCTCATAATGTTAATTTCATTCTGCCATGCTTTTTAATTCATTAAAACACAAGGGATGGTATTTACTTTGGGTCAAGCACAGACACTTCCTCTCGGAAAAAGAAGTTTCCTGAACACATAATAGAATAAAATCTTATACAACCCCATGTACTCCCAAACTCTCTGCAGGTTATGTAAGAGAATATTTTTTTAAAAGAACACGAAAACTAAACATATCTTTACATAATCTTGTTCCAGATGTTTATGGCTCACCTTGCGGCCCTCCAGAGTGTAGAACTTCCTGATGTGGTACTGCATGAGCTCCGAAACTTCCTCTAAAAAAAGCCCAAAACTGCGTAGACTCCTGCGGTACAAGACGATGGTCCTCCGGAATGAGGGGTCGCTGTTCTTCACCAGCACCACCTTCTTGTTGTACCTGTGATGAGGAATGAGCCGGTTGTGGCCTGAATGTGCCACAGGGTGCTCCGCAGGCCTGGTCGGTCCCGTGAGAACATACTGGTGTGGATGATGGTGGTGATATGGTGTATGAGTGTGACACAAAGGTGTGACCGGAGTTTCTAATGCTTCCAGGGCCTGGGCATGTCTATACTCAGAGCAAAGGTAGCATTCCTCCAGAGGTGCCACCATGCCATGTTGGGGGATCCTGGGGAGCCGGCTGGTGTGATGCTTGAAGGGGTGAGAGGACTTGTGGGAGCCCTCACCACCTACAGCATTGAAGCACTGGAAGTTGCGTTTGTGCGAGGACATTTTGGATGGTAGTCTGCTCTGGATGAAGGATGGTCTCAGGTCAGCCTAGGTAAACAGTTAAAGGGGGTTGTCATGTTTCTCCTGCGCTGCCTAGGGGAAGGTGTTGCACCACACATCCGCATGGCTCCCACTCACCCCAGGCTGAAAGAGAAATTAAAACAAGAGGTGAAAAAACAGAACAGGTTGAAGAACACATTAGAATGCAACTTAAAGTGATTAAAGGCAAAGCAAACAAAACACGACAGAAATTCCTGTTTCCTTTAGAATGCAACTTTTTATCCCAGGCTAACCTGCATGCAGACACTGAAGTTGCACTTGCAGTGTTATGCCCATTTTAGCTTTTCCTGGTAACCCAGCATGGCTCCTCAGCGTCGTCTCTAAAGTACTTAAGTCTAAAGTAGTACCTAAACATCCAAAGGAAAAACAGAGACTGGAGCACACTGATTGATTTGCAGCCTTTAATTGTGCAAACAGACTAACATTTCGACACGACTGCGTCTTCATCAGAATCAAATTTTGTCCTGTCCTCGGACTAAGAAGTGCCTGATTCAACTGTATATCGCTTGGCAGAGAACCCTGTTTCAATTAGTAGCTAAACATGCTTGATTAAAGCAGACACAAGGCTCGTCTGAAAAAGAAAATCCTTACAAAGAGACACCTGTAATCAGCAAAATACTGTTTTACATTTATCTAGTGTCTAGTGAAGAAGTCAAAGGTCACTGGATTTGCTGTTTTATACTTGAAGACATTTCGCAGCTGATCTAAGAATCTTCTAGATTTGGTACTTCTAGATATCTCAGAACCTGGATGACACAAAAAGTTGTTGACATTAACCTTGTGGCATTAGGTCAGAGACTAACATGCTCTCATACACTTTTTTATATACTTTTCATACCTATTATACACTTTTTTATGTGCTGTTATATTGGTTGACACAAAACAGACAAATATATCCAGTTTAAGATTAGATTTATTCACAGTTTAGCAGCTGCAAATATCTGCTACATTTTAAAGCGGGATACACATGAGACGGTTGTTACATAGTGTATGTACAGACTGCTGAGAAGATCAAAGAGTAAATGAAGACGGGGATAATGAGGATACAGCCGCAAATAAATCCCCCAAGTGACTTTAAATAACGAGCTTAAGTCTCTGCTAGCAGTGAAAGTGGACATTACCTCTGTGATTTTCACTGAAGAAAATACATTCTTAGCCAGCTTTTCCTGCAATCAATAATGCATGGATTACCTATAAAAAGCAGAAATATCTGCAATAAGCACAATGCATTCTCACTGTGACAACACTTGGAGGTAAAGATAATTCATTGTTGCCTGATAGAAAAGGATGCAAGCCCAATGTGAAATGCAAATAAAAATGAGTCAAATTCTGTGACTCAAAAATAGGCTAAGCTTGACTGACACATATAAAGAACAGGTTTGGCTGTTGTCCTTGTTCTTGTATTAGCAACATTGTCTATGTGCAAGTAAAGCAGCAAGTGTTTCAACATTTTGGCAGAGAAAAGACAAGTAATTGATTGCTGTAAATACTCTTACATGTCATGTTGCCAGCCTCGGCCTTTAAGTCTTGAGGTTAAACCTAACGTATTCACATTTATAGCTTACAAAGGCATTTTGATTGTTTTAGAATATAACTTGAGTAGAAAAGGTTTTCCTTCCCCCATAATCCAGGATTATGAAGGTGAATTCTATTTCAGTTGACTGAATTCAGAGTTGTTAATACAATCTTCTGTCAACGGTGTTATAATATCAATCATATAATCTGTGTCCTACAGTAAAGGAGCCCTGAACAGCCACAATGGATGCTGACATTGTCCGTATGTCTCATGTCTCAACAAATCTTTCTGTAAAAATATAATTTTGGAGATTTTATAGAATTTTTTTGCAGGAGGGTTTGTGATAAAAATAAAGGTACAGGAAAAGTATATGCTTGTATGTAAAGATAACTCACCATACTGTAAGGCAGTATTGTCTACTCCAGTTGCAAAGTTGCTGAGTGAAGTTATTTCAAAAACATGGCAGAGACAATTATTCTGCAAACTAGCTGCTGCTAAGCAAATGTAGTGCTTGTTTCTACTGGGTGGATTACAGATGCAAAAAGTATTTATCTTTTTCTTTATTCACCATGACCAGGAAACATATGTGGCCTTGGATCCCTAGAATAATGCTATTTATCCCCAAGGTGTCATGTTTGCCAACTGAGGCACCTAAAAGGGTTCAAACAAGGAAAATAAATATCACATCCTGCGTACAGGCCAGCCCGAGTTCTTCCAGTTTAACATGGATTATTGCATCCTTTCTTTGTGCTAATCACACAAACACACTGCGACCCAACATGACTCAAATTCTAACTTAATTTGATCCCTTACAAGTGCAGTTTCCAGTGCCATTCTTTATTTATTAGCACATATTTCTGCTGCTATGCAAATAACATTTAATGTACGAAAGATAAAGAAGTCTAGCCAAAATGCACAGTGAATGGACTAATACAGACTGGGTATGTATACTCACATGATCCACAATCATAATCCAGAGGATGAAATAACCAAACTGAAAATGAATAGATCCAAAGCCACAGCATGTGGCACCCGAAGAAACACCAGAGCTATTGCAAGCAGAGAAACGAGAAAGCAGTTCAAAAGCCTCCCTCCAGAAGCGGGCCTACCTGCTAATCAGATACATGGGAAGCTAAGGATAGAATGGAAAGCCCTGCTAATCACTCTGAGATTGGACTGAAATCTGCTGAGGCTTTGGACACATGACTTGGACTTCACCATTGCATAAAGGGAGTTAAACACGCTTTTAGAAAGCAGTTGAAGGCTCAGCGACAATCTATGACTAGGCATAATGTCCCTCCTGTCATCATTACACGGCTGTAGTTTTTGCTGTGTTTTGTCTCTAACACTACATGTTGGTTAGGCTTCTCGTTTATGTGTTATACCTGAGCAAGATACTACAACAAATGTTAAATATCAACAACTCTTATTATATACCAACTTGGTATGCAAATGGATGAGGAAATAAGTTTGTATGTCAATAATGAGAAACAATATTATAACTAACAAGGACTTTTCTTCTTACAGATTTTAAAGCCTTTCAAGGCAAATTTGTGATTTCAGGTTCAATTACTTGACTTAACTTATAACTGAAGGATTTCTATTCAACACGCATGTTTCAACATTTTATACTTTTTTCAAATTTTTGCTTTCCCTCACCTGCATTTGTTGCATGTTAGGTTTTCTGCTGCTGAAGAGAGATATAACCACAGAATTTGTCATAGTAATGACAACCGTTTCAAGCCAAGAAAAGGCAAATTAAATCCATCACTGTCCGAACACATGCTGTGATCCGAGTGGTGGGTTTGTTACTTATTGTCAAAAATGTCACTCGGCGACTTGAGGGAGCTAAATTGATAGCTCAGCCTCTTTTTATTATGACAGATTTCTCTCTGTGTGGCTCTTGAGCTCAAGTTCAAAACAAGTTCAAATCGCTCTTTCATTTCTCAGGAACACAAAGCATTTTGTCTTCCAAGTATGAAACTACACTGTAGTTTAAATATACAACACTGTGACATGATGTTGTCTACAGTTTAAAATGTGTCAGTGAGAATAAAGAAAATACAGAACCAAACTTTTAATTATGCTTTTAATGTTTGATTTTATATCCTGCACTACTTTGCACATGTATTGTGTTTTAGTATTCTTCAACATTTTTAGATTATTATTATTATAACAAATGGACTCAGGAATGTCAGACGTCTTTCAAACAGCAGCGTTAACTTTTTTGTTTTTGTTTCTTTTCTCGGAGATTGTGGGTTGATGTATCTTTTGCCACTCCTTCTTTCCTGTCAGAAGAGTTCATATTGTGTTTCATTTTCACTAAATAAAACCTGCTGTCTTGTTTCGTGTTACATTTAGCAACCTGAACAGTAACAGGATAGCCATCAGATCAAGATTTCCAGTGATATTCTGTCAAAATGTCACTTCACCCTTTTCACACCAGCTCTCCTAATTGCTGTGTCATGCCCTGTAACCATCACAAAGCAGATACAACTTTACATATAACAAACGGCCAACAGGAGACAAAGACTTGTCTCAAGGGTCATAACAAGATAAATGGGCAGAGATGGCAGCGTTTGAATTTATTTTCCAGGGCAGTATGATACAAATAAGAGATGCTAATTAGCCTACTTCAACCCAGCTGCCTGGTTGGCAAAGTCTCCTCAGACAGATTGTAATGATAACGCATGTGAAATACTCACAAGGCCAAAAACATCAAATTATACATGTTTCACCTGCACTTGTTACATGTGAAAGGTGCAGTGTGTGAAACTATTTTAGAGACTGTACATTCCTTGTTTAAATATCACTCGGGGGTCAGCTCGCTCTTTTCAAGGACAAAGGAACTGCCACAGAGTACGTGAGGGGTTACCCTTATCGGAGGCTCGCAGACAGCATGCCGATCCCTCCCTATGATGCCGGGAGTTTCAAGAAGTGCTTCATCACAGGAGCACCCACTCCCACAAAGCCTACAACACACACGCACACAGTGGGGGAAGCCCTCCTGCTGCCATCTGTCAGATTTATTGTGTCCTGACTCATGGGAGAAAATAGCAGAAAGACCCCCTGCTGAGTCATGACGGTGAGTGAGTGACTCGAAAGGAACTGCTGAGGACATGGTTTTGTCCTCTGACTGTGGGCTTTCCTGTGCAAGCAAGGCACCTCCCCGCACTCCTTAGAGTCAAATGAAGAGGTACCGATCAGCTTGAGTCATGATGAAGAGATGATTTATCTTTTAATTAAACGTTTGAATTCTGAAACACTACTACACAACTACTAACACTAAACACAACAATGCTTTTACTTTTCTGTGAGCAATCAACTACTCCATCCACCGCCAGCCTCTCAGAGCTCTAAGCGCCACAAAGCCACAAAGAAAGGGTTTCCCAGAACCTGTAGTCTGCATTAAAGTGAATTAAATATGATTAGCAGACATTTCAGTCTCCTGTCAGCTGTCTAGCTTCCACCATGTGAATGCCGTTTGGATCACAGTCGCAGCAGGAAGCCCTGAGGCTCATCCTCTGTCAAGCTCGCACGTGTGCACTGATGCTCAGGCTTAGCACTCCCCCCTCCTGGCTGCAGTTAAAATATCAGGGCTAATTAGTGTGCAACCTGCTGTGTAAGTCACAGTCCTGCTAAAGCGTTACACCCAGGAAGTTGAAGCCTTGATAAATGGCCCCAGTTAAAGGATGAGACTTGAGGGTTGTATGGCTGAACATAAGATGTGATAAATACTCACTTAAAGGGTACACAAAGGGATGGTCACAAATACTCACATTGTTATGTAATTGCACTTTCAAAAGTACTAAAGAACTACAGTTAACCTTCCACGATGACATATTAAATAATAAATGATGGCATACAAGTACACAACAAATACTAGCAAATTCGATTGTTACAGAAAAAAAAGAGAAGAAATTGCAATTAAATACAAACAATATAAGGGTCTAGGATTTCAAATGGATTCTTTTTTTTCTTGTTGTTCAGTATTTTTCTAAGTTCGATGCAAGTGCCAATCTTAAGTTCATGAAGGCATTTAAAAATACCACAGGAAAACACCCTGAAAAAGTCACCTGTCCCTGAGTGTTAAATAAGAGTTGATAAATAAATTTAAGTAAACCAAGAGAAGATATAAGGAGCGAATTGAGGAATGAATGTCTTTGTCCCCAGAGTTTAATCTATACGATAAAGGGCCGGTGCCAATCTAATGATAATGAGTGTCCAGACAGACTTAACCTCTGTCCACTCTTTAACCTTTACATGTCACAGTGAGGTCACAGTGAGGATCACAGGGAGGGAGTATAAATATAACCAAGAGACGGAGCCAACGTACATTTACACACAAAGCACATTTGCACAATCCTACAGTAGCAGGCCCACGCTCTGGACAAATCCTGCTGTACTTACAGGGAACCTCTGGAGAATGCTAATTGAAATGTCCTGTTATATTTACCCATTCGCAGTTTTGTTCGATTTATTTATTTCCAAGCTGTAGAAATCTGTAAGTTTGGGGTTTAGCCAAGTAGAGGTAACAGATGTGCATGTGTTTCATTATTTTACTTTCATGTATGTAATGAGGTTGATGCCACATCAAAGGTTAACACACAGTATTGCTTCATGTGTTTAATTTCACCACCATAAATTCAGACTACTGTGCATTAGCGAATGCAACAATGTGTTACTATATACTGTAATGCTTGTGTCAATGCCTGTGTGTATGTGCTCATTTGCACACACTGTGTGTGAGTGTGCGCTGCATGACATGGGAATATTTCGCATCTGTGTGCTTGTACAATTAATGTATGGCCATCTATATTTTCAAAACGAGTCACTATTTTTACAACCTGCCAACAGAAGACATGAGGATTGACAATTGTATTAGTGAGATCTAAAAATACACAAACAGCCTCGTCTACTGCATATTTAAACATGACCTTATCTGATTTTTAACACTTTACTTACTAAAATACTTTTATATATATATATATACCTATATATCTCCATGGCAGGAAGTGTAATCATTATTTGTTTTTATTGTTATTTTATTCATTCAAATTTCAGGTTCCTGTATTTTGATTTATTATTTTTATTTCAGTTTGATAAACTAAAAAAAAAAGACGTCTTGACTACATGGCACAGGCAACATAATGCCCATGTATCTAATAAGTCACTCAAACAAATATTTTATCTCAATTATCTTGCCTCATTCAAATAATAGTCATCAACATTTGTATCTTTTAACACAACACTGCCACAATAGAGGTGATACTTACACACACACACACACACAGTACATAGTTATTATAGCAATTACCTTTTGGAGATCCTCTGATCAGTCATTTAGTCCTGTCAGGATCATGTCCAATGTGAGACTGGATGTAAGCCAATCACGCCGCGGGATGACATCGCGGCAATTCTTACCGTTGCAAGAACAACGCTCGCGAGAACAACAGCATTTTTTTCTGCGTTCATGTCAGTAGCGAAAGATAACTCATCAAAGTAAGTAGCCTAACCATTAAATGTTTTTATTTTCTTCATAAATAGTCACACCCCTTATATTACCATACGTCTCGTCGAAGTCTTTTTATTATGTTGTTGTCTTGTGACGTTTCTGTGTCACATTAAGTTATACTGCAACTTCAGTCAGTATAGCTAGCGATCGCTAATGCAAATTTAAGTTACGTCATTAGTTTAGGAAAGGATCGTTTCTCTGAGGAGATTTTGTGAAAGTCTTGGTGTCTTAACAAGTTAGCTAGCTCACTTGAGTTACCTGGTATGAGATAAGGAGGTAGCAACCATAGTTTGTGTAAACCAAGAAACACAAGTACCGCTATACATTACATGCAATAAGCTAGCTGTAATATTACTCTGAGTGGAAATTCACAGTAATAGAAGTCAGTAACTTATAGAAACGTGTCAGTTAGCTAACCATTTTAATTAGCTTACTGGCTACCAGTTTAAGACTTCTGACATGGATGGTAGGTAACCAACGTTAATCATACAGCTACTGTAACTTACATATTATGATTGCTATTGATACCTTACATGAGTATGTGTGTGCTGCAGTGTCACAGTGTAATGTTCAATACATGTTGACTTCACGGTATTGTGGGTTTGCCAACAGCATCTTCCAGTCACTGCACCACCGGAAGATGTCCCGGCTGCTCCGAAACTGTGTAACGTTCTCGCACTTTTGAAAAGATGTGGAAAAAACACATTTGTCAGAAGTGGGATTCGAACCCACGCCTCCAGAGGAGACTGCGACCTGAACGCTGGCAGCGCCTTAGACCGCTCGGCCAACCTAACGTGTATTCGTGCTCGGTCCCCATAAGAGTAGAAATACTTTACACACGACTGACGGGACAACGATGTTGAAAAAAGTTATCAAACACACATGGACAGCATTGAAACTGGATCTACCAAATGTACACGTTAGATATAGATGTTAAAAACTTGTTATGATCGATACTTGAGCTTAGCTGGCTAATGAGATAACTATCATGGATGTAGCTAAAGGAAGTTAATCTCTAACATTCATTTTACCGTGATTCCTGTACGACTGTAGGAAACCCGACAATCCTGGAATACAATTTGTGCCCTTGCAGTGGACCGGAGTCAGGAACACACCTCTGCCGTGGCTTCAGCTGCAGTTCCTCTCAGAGCCACTAGATGCTAACTCCTAGAAAACTGCATCAAATCAATGGAGGAATCATCCTTCTCTATTGCAATCAAGCCGATGCTCAGGCAGGCAGTTTTCTAGTGTAATTCCTTGTGTTTTGTCGCAAGTACACTGTTGTGAATGGCAGAAGTCAAACCAGACTAGCTGCCTGAAAACAAAACCACATTGTAAGCTTTTTCAAATCAATTAGCAGCTACAAGCCTATAATGACATTTGCTACAAGACAGACAATTAAGAGTAATTGAGCTGTTAAAAAAAGTTACTTGAAATAATATGAGCAAAATTAGAGCAACATTGCTGGACATATTCTGCAGAAAGACAGATAGACCATTTTTTTACGAATGAAGTTTTAAGTATTATCTCTGTGTTGTTTGAATGTAACACAGCTGGAGCTAATTAAGAGAAAAATTGCATCAGAATAAGTTATCTTCTCTTAAATGAACACATGCCATTGATGGTGGCTGTAGGGTAATTTAATAGTGCAACCTACATATCTCATGTTAATGTTTAATTTATATGATTGAGAGGCACTCTTGCCCGTAGAATTATTATCCCACACCTAAGCAGAAATCGGTCAGTTTATAAATGGCATAAGTTAGCCTATAAGGTCATGGGCTATTGTAATTAATGAGTTTTTATAGATTCTTAGTTCCAAACACCTTGGGAAAACTGCCCTGTGAAAATGCAAACTGTGTAATATTTTGCTGAAGCAGAATTTACCAAACTACAGGGTCAAGTCTGAGTACAGTGTGTGCTTAACAGAGTTGTGATTCTGGAAAATGCCTTGATATAACTTTATTTGCCTACATGTGCTGCATTGCTGTGCAGCTATTTTTGGAATTGACAAGCAGTTGAAGTGTCCAAGGAGCCTAAATGTGAAAATACGGTAGCCTATTTATTATCAATCTATGTTTGAATGTTAGTCTAAGTTTGTAAGTTGAGACTTTTAGTGCTAATGGTTAGTGAGTTCAGTATTTGTGTGGCCACTTACAGGTCACAGTGGATACGTGACTGTTGCAGCTTGATTTGCTTATCAGAGCTTTCAGCTATCACTGCTCTTAAGTATTCCACCATCTGTAATAAACATAGACCCATCCAGCTCATATCCTGTTTTGAACCTGTCAACATGGTACTTTAGTTGAAGTGTCTGAACTCTGGGGACAACTGTGTGAGTCATTTCCATGTGTCTCATTTTTGATGTTGAGTCTTTAAGGAAACGGGGCTGAGCATCCAGCAGGAAGGGATTCCTCCAAGCTCAGACATCAACAACATCCCGAATATTACGCTCATAACGTAAGGTCGGAGGAATGGGAGTGAGCATGGAAATGATGCCAGAGTGACCCGTTGCCAAGGTCAACCAGGAGCCTTCTATTAAGTGTAAACAACGCACATCAAGGCTGCGGAAATGCTGTTTGTCATGACTGACGCACTTTATCTCTGAATAAGCAGCTGTAAATGAGGTTTGTTGTTCCTGTATGTAGGAACTTGCATTACTGATCAGTCATCTTACATGAATCTTCAGGCCCCTGGGTGATGGGGACTTCAATTATAATTCCAGATGTGGGCAGGATGTCTTTGCTTTTTTTCTATACTGATGAATATAAATAAATATTATCAAGGCTGCAGATAACAATTATTTTCACTATCGATTAATCTGCTGATTATTTTCTTGGGTAATCGAGAATCTTTTCGTCCGTAAAAATAGAAAATAATGTCAGAAAATAATGAAAAATACTTCAACCCAACCTGTTTTATATCTGTTCCATACCAAGCTGTAGATCCAGATCTTGGTCAGACAGAGGGAATGACGACAGTCATCACCACCAGCTCATTCTTGGCACCCACCAGCTGATCATCGCAGAGGGGGATCCCTCTTTGAGTACGTCCTCCCAAGGTCTCTTCCTTTAGGGAGTTGTTCCTTGTTCTCGTTGAGGGTCTAAGGTTTGGGTGAGTGTTCATCTAATGTGAGCACTAAAGTCCTCTGTCCAAAAAAATAAAGAAAGATGATTTTTTTATGCCATCACTAAATCATTGGGAACTGTTATAATAACTTTAATGAATAACTTTATGAAGGAGTCCTTTTTATTGCTACTGATGTCAGCCAACATTCTGCAATGCGAATCTATTTCACTGAAGGATAATAAAGTTATTCAAATCAATTAATCTCTCACGGGGACTGAAATATTTCAAACGTAATGGCTCTCTGTCATCAGGCAGCCTGGTGGTTTGCTTTGTCTATATCCTCCACAGTAGCTGTTAAAAGGGTCTCTCTAACACCGCTGAACTTATAACATCACTCATCTAAATCATTAGTGTGTCTGCTTTTCAGGATGCACGCTGAGTAAACTGTTGGTGCAGGATGACGGGGCCAGAGCCACGATGGCAGTATGTGGGGCCCACTGGAGTGACTTTAAGATCAAAGACATGTAGAACTTTTAAAGAGCAGTGTCCAAATCCACTTAATGCTTGGACGTGGTATTAGCTGGTGTTTTTCACAACTGTGAATTCATAAGAAGAGAAAACAGCGACATCTCAAAAGACGACCAATTTGAATCTCTCCAAACTTTGCAGGAATTAGCCATATCCTTTGCGGTTTAACAGCATGTCTCACCCCAGTCTTGATTAAACAGAGTTGTCAGAGAATGAAAACGCTGCATGAAATATTGTAATTATCTCAATTAAGACATGAGTCAAAATACGTGATGCCTCTTCCAGTTATTCCCACAATAGGAGATCGCATACGGACCAGATAAGCATGTTCTATCTCTTAAATGGAACAACCACATTGCAATTAGGAAGCACAATAGGAACATCCTCCTCCACATTGAGGTGAAGAGTTACACCACCCCTGGGAGAATCTGCAGCAGTCAAAAACAAGCCAGATAGCGCTGCAGCACACATAGACCAATGCAAGCCATGCTATTAGAGAGAGAGAGAGACCAATGCGGGCCAGGCTGTAAAAATAGGACATGCACTGCAATTGTGCATCACTTTTTAAAAGAATAATACATCTGTGCTAGTATTTTATACGTTTTTACACCTCTTGGCTTTTCAGTGCTGTTTCTACTTTGACATTGACGCTTTAACAAACATTTTAATACACAACTAAAAAGCTCTTAATAAGTGAGGAGTTTACAGAAATGCACATAGTTTTGGAAGAGCACATTTCTCAATCCTTTTTTGTACATTCTGCAGCAAAGCCTGTGCCGATTTGGTAATCAGGCTGCGCTTATGGGTAAATGGAAATCTAGCCTTCTCCTTCCCTGGGTTGGCAGCCATGTGCTGGCCTCCCTCTGTGCTTTTGCTGGTCGCCTGTATCTGCTTAGAACAGGTGCCGGATCCCGTTCAGCTGCAGCATTCACAGCACAGGTACGGGTGGGAGGCCCTTGGCTGCTCGCACGGTCCCCCAAGTTTTCCAGGGGTCCCCATCTGTGTCCCCGCACATCCTCTGCCACATGGCACCTGTCCCTCGACGAGTCTGGTCCATTCTTCGTCCGGCGACGTACACGCCTGCTTGCCACCCCACACTCTGCCTGTTGTTGAGCCACAATGAGATGAAGAATAGCTGCGCCCATAATCCCTTGCTGTGAGATGTGTGTGTGTGTGTGTGTGTGTTTTTTCTCCTTCTTTTCCTCCTTTGGCCAGATTTAGGGCCAAGTACAAATTGTAAACAGGTTATTATGCTGCTGTAACACACTCCAACTGGAAATGCACTCCGACAACATTTAGTGTTTACTGATGTAAGTGTCTTTATCCGTCGCACAGACTAGTTTAATTTGGTGTAAAGTTCACTGCATTTACTGTGATGAGGATGTGGTAATGGGTTTGTTGTTTTCTATTTGCAAGGCTTAACAGGAAAGACATGATTATTCCCCCAGAATCACTTGGAATGACAACTTTGCTTCATTCAATTGCAAATAAATTACTTGTTATACATGCAGCTGTATATATTAGGTTTTAAAATAGTAAAGTAAGCAACATACCATGCTCATAATAACTTACAATACAGAAGCTGACACAAACACACCACAACATACAGGATCCACAGTATGCAGGTTTAAAGGGCATCCCAGTCTCAGTCTCCCAGTCTTAGCCATGTAGTTCAAATCAGCCACTTCCTCTTGACCTACAGTCAATACGTCATATAGCACAAATGGTCGACCACTAAATGTGACGTGATTGGACGCTCCCTCGCTGGCTACACAATGGACGCTAGACCAACCAGACAGTCAGCCTCCTCCGTGCCTCCGGGGGACACGATATTTAAAGTGGTCACTGCTCACCTCGGCCCCAGCCGATGGATAATACTTTACACAGCTGTGCAAGCTCTGCGCCGCGTCCACACGCACCGAGCCTTACGTTGTTACCTTGACAGTGTTGAGTTAGACTGCCGAGTTGTTTGTTTGCCGAGGGAAGTGACATGACGGCAAAGGAGGAAATAGGAAACATAACAGACTACCTGACAGACTCATTCCATGGGCTTGACCTGAGACTGGAACTGAGCCAGTCAGCAATCAGAGAGAAATAACAAGAGGAGGCTCTTTTGTTTGTTCAGCCTATATCCTTATATTTGCAAATATTGTAACTCTCATGATCCCGCAAGTGTGGAAAAAATCAATTAGTCAAATTAAGATTGTGCACTCCCCTCTCACACAAGAGGGGACTTCTCAGACAATTCCTGCAAGTGCCTGTGTGCGTAAAGTGTAAAGTTTATGCAGTTCACAACAATGTCATGCCAGTGTTTGTTGACGCATTATTTTCTCTTTCCTCTCTTGTTGATTTATTGCAGCTAAAACAGCAGCAATGGCTGTCTCACGTTCTCAGCAGACGGCTCTGACTAAAGGTTACGATGACGATGAGTCAACTTCTAGGGAGGAAAGGATTGAGGCTGACAAGTTGAGTGTTTTGCCCTCACTTCCTGAAAACTTGAAAGTCACAGGATCCACAATTCTCGGTAAATACCCCTGTAGAGCTCCTCTGGGCATTTCACAGAAGGGATTTTGGTGCGCTAATCAAAGATATGTGTTATTATCCACAGGAGATGCGAACTGGTCAGTACTTAGTAGTTTATCATTGGAGACTACTGTATACTTTATGGTTTAGAAACCAAATGTTGTTTACTTATCACTGCAGAGGCTTTATAGATGAAAGGTGATCACATTAAAAAAAAAAAAACAGCAACATTATATATAATTTAGTAGAAAATGCATATGTGTTATACCTTTACTATGAATAGCCACTGTATAAATACAACATGTAGTTATTTGATCTTGACTATCTCCAAATTTGGTGATTTGATTTGGTGCTCCTTTATGGTTTGAGAAAATTCTACTTTGTCAGCTAAATGAACCATTTAAAAAAAACATATTGTCTGAAAAATGTGTTTTCATAAAGCTCAAAGGACTGTTTTTCTTAGCTCATGAAAAGTTGACATTTTGGAGATAAATAGTTTTTATGTGACATTAACTGCATTTTATCTTGCTCGTATAAATATATTTTCTTAGTCATTGATGAAAACACTGCTTTATTCTGCAATGTATGCTCAAGTGATGCTTTGTTGACGCTTGAGTCTTTGTCCTTGTCCATGTTACAGTGTCCTACCCTGAGGTGGTGGATGTGATTGTTGAGACACTGCAGGGCGTCTTCACCAAGGGAGTCTGCAGCAGCACCCTGAGCTGACCCTGACAACTCTGGGGTTGATGCCGCACCAAAGACCACTTTCTCACCCCGTATGCCTGGGGCACCACCCGTCCGACTCCCACCTCCAAAATATGCTCGCCCTCAAATGGACCCTCCGCAGAGTTTTGAACCTCCGCAGGCACAAAGGGTAATGATCTAACCCTGAAGAAATGAGTACAACATCGGCCAGCTGCAAACTCTGGCACTTGATGAATGTTGTCATTCTGGTCAGTTTAATCACATTCACATTGAGGTGTGTCAAAAGCACACTATCATGGTTGAGTACAGAGAAAGGTCATATATGGTACATATGTTCACCACAAGCGTTGTTTTCTGCTTTCCGAGTAACGTACGAGAGGCCAGGTTGACAGAAAGTCTCTCCTGAAAAACGGCGGGTAAGTAAAGACGGGTAAGTAAGATGCTAATCAGCACGGCAGTGTTTCCTCCTGCTCGCTGAACAGCGGGTTCCCTTCCCTCTCTCTGGCTCTTTAATGCAGGGCCCAGCCAGGCCCAAACATCCTGACGGAGAGAGGCTTTTCCCTTATCAGTCAGGAAACACCGCTCCTCCGCCACATCCTCTTTACAAGAAGCACGACTCAACCGTTCCCAAAAAATGCAGGAAGACCAGCCAGACTCCAGGATTTGTCAAAAGCCCCCTGAATTCCTTTTATCGAAAAAGAAAAATTCAAGAGAACAGAGAGGGTGAGAGGGGAGGAGTGGGGAGGAGTGGAGAGGAGAGGGGGGGGAGGGGGGAAGAGAAAAATGAGGAGGGTGTAAAACAGTCAACGAGGCCCTGGGATTTATTTTTTTATTTATTTTGCACAGATTACGAAAGGTCTGCATCAGCAAGATAGAAGACGGGGTGAGGGGGTGGGGGTGGAAGGGGGGTCCAGAGTGCCTAAGAATGGCACCCAGAATAAGACTCCAGGAAAACAAAGGAACGTTAAGATGGAGGCGGGTGGCGACGGCTGTGCCTGTTTTACACTAATCCTCTGAACCGGGATGAAATGAAAGCGAGAGGAGACGGATGGAGAAGGATGATGCGATGGAGGGTGGAAAAAGTGAGCAGGGGAGTGGGTGTCAGAACGGGCCACTTGCAGTACAACAACTAGACAGAGCCCAGAATAGAAGAATACATGGTGTGACACTGAATTCAAAGATGGACAAGTAGCACACACCGTTTTTTCCCCCATTTGTGTATGAAAACTTTCTTTTGTTGTTTTTATTCACGAATCTGATTGTATTAATTAGCTATTATGTGTATGAGTAGAAATATATGCTAGCACACAATGCCTTTTAAGTGTATCAGTTATTACCAATGTCTCCTGTTTAGGTGTAATAATGAAATAATAAAAAGTAATTCTTTTGTTGTGGTATGTTGACTGTGGGCGCATTATCCAAGTAGCAACTGCATTTATATAAAAATTGAACTTTATTTTAAATTATTGTCTTTCACAAACCTAAAATCAGCATACAGTTATAGTTACCATTATTATTTTTCATCGTAGAGGTTATGATTATATATTATTAAGTACTTGAGAAGAAGTATAAACACCTTTTTCTTCATTATACACCGTTTTGTTAAATTGCATAAGAAATGTCCAACTAAAACCTCATTCAATTACAACTACTGAGGTAAGACTCCCAAACTAATGAGAGCGAGAACATATAATACAAACATTCGAATGGAAAGCATCGATAATAGCATTACAGTTAGCATTTATGCGAAACATCAAAGGACTTAAATTAGCTTCTAAAGAGCATCTGTACATGCCGCAGTGGCAACAGTAACTGGTGACATTTACAAGTGGATGACAAGTCTTTATGATTGTTCCTCTGGTTTAGAAATGTCATGACAACTGGAGGTGGCATACTATAGTATTTTGTGTCTGCATCCCTGAGTTGTCCATCTCCCTTTCTTCATGTTCCTCCAATTCCTCTTTGTTCTTTCCTCGGCTCCAGACAATCATATTGCTCAGTAATCAGTTCAGGTTTTAATCATGGTGGGAGGAAGTTGCTCAAAGATGCTAATACGAGATTTGAAATTACAGATGAAAGCACAGAAATCTTTTCCCTTACTAGCACCCAAGTGTAACGTCATCCCAAAATGTCTTCACCGTGTCTCTGATCAGTCACGAGTGTAATGGGGGCTGTAACCAAGCTTACGAGATGCCATAGTTGTTGTAGTAGGCCGCCGTTGCGTCCGCGAGCACAGAAATGAGGCTGGTTTCTGTGGTGCTGCTGGGACACGCAGTGGCAGAGGCGGTGGTGGCGGACGCCACCTGGATGTGTCCTGTGACAGTCATGCTGCTGCCCTGCTCAGGATGGAACCCGGTCCCAGTGGAGTTCAGGTACTGGTCAAACTCATTGCGGTCTACCTCACCCAGAAGCTCAGCCTGGCTCAGCTGGTCTAGAGTCTCCAGGTGACCCTGTGTCTCTGGTGGGGGGGACAGCTGACCCAGGTGGCCCTGGTGGAGCCCGTGGTGAATCTGGGGGAAAGATGAGGTACTGTAGTAAGACAGCTGATGGCCAGGGATCAGTCCACCGCCACCAGTTTGGGACATGTGAGGGATGTGACCTATGTGTGTGCCCCCACAGTGGATTTGGGTCTGAGTATAGTCAGTGTGGTAAGGGGGCGGGCTGCCCATGTGTGTCTGGTTCTGGTGGTGCTCATCTGGACAGGAGGCTGAGGAAGAGCAGGACACAGAGGAGCTGCCGGACGTTGAATAATAAGAGGGGGGTACATGCTCGTGGTCCATAGCATCTAAGGGGGACATCTCTGGAGGAGTAGGCAGGCCGTAGGGGTAGGTGTCAAAGCTGCTGTTGGAGCCGGCAGGGTCTCTGAAGCTTCTGACGCTGGGCAGAGCAGGGCTTGGGCTGGAAAACCTGCTGCCGACACCATTAGGGCTGCCCTCGTCTTTGTCGAGGGGGTGACAGAGGGCTCGCTGGTCAGGCAGGGCGTTCTGATCGGGGGCCAGCCCGCTCAGGAGGAAGCCAGGGTCCACTCGCTTGCAGATGCGTTTCAGCTGCTTCTTCCGGCGAGGCCGGTACTTATAGTTGGGGTAGTCCTGCATGTGCTGCACCCGAAGCCTCTCTGCTTCCTCCACATAGGGCCTCTTCTGAGGGGGAGTCAGGGCCTTCCAGGACTTGCCTGTAGGAAGAGGAGACAGAAGAATTTTTGAATTTTGACAAAAAAAATCCTAAACAGATTAGTTTGCAATTTACTTTTGCGTCATGTTTAAAGTCTGTTATAACTAGACAATATTATAGTGAATATATTTTCTCACACTCAACAATATCTACATTTTAAATCTGCATCAAATATCCATAAATATGCCCTCAATGTTTTTTTTAAAGTTGTAGGCTTACACTCCTTTATGGGATAGTTAAGATATTAAATTCATATGAATGATGGTGGGATTACAACATGTTTTCCAAAATTAAACAAAAGTTTAATGGCAATATAAAACAGACATAACATAAAAATAAGATAAGTCTTACTTTATGTTTAAAAAAAAAACATAATTGTGATTTACTTCTCAGGTGTGTGACTGTTTAAAAAAAAAGAAAGAAAGAAAAACATCTAAATTAAAACTTTGACGGCAGCTGTAATATCCAGCTTTCTCTTTGGTTCTTAATTGTTGTTAAAGGGCCTTCAAGTAATGAATTCCCTATTTTAAGATAAACATAAGTGCCGATTTTACCTTCATTTATGAAAGCATATTTTCTTTCTGTTCTCGAATTGGCTTGAAGGTGATTTCTGATTTGCGAGAGTGCCAGATTTTGAGTTTAACATTAAGGACGAATCCAAGTATCTTCAATCCAACGCAGAATGAAACATTTCTGTCTTTCTCTGTCCACAGTCTCAACGAATTGTACGGCTCAGTGACATTAAGTTGGAATTTCAGGGGATTTGGGCGACGCGCTTCAGACTTTAATAGTTAAGTTGATTCATTTACTTGGTTTCATTTAGGACCAACTACGATTAAAAACATGGGTTTTTGTAATGTCTTTAACATCTTTTTGAGTTTTTTTTAGATTTTAATTTACTTATCCGTTTGGCGTTGGAAACATTTAAACTTTTGTAAAACAGACGAGGCCCGAAGTGAATTACACGTGTTAGAAAGAAGCAATAATAATAATAATAATAATAGGCCTAACAATAATTATAGTAGTAGTAATAATTCGTAGATAGGCCTGTTAATAATAAAACTTTAACTTTAAATAACTTTCTTCATCTCACCCAACATTTTGCTGAGCTCGGCATTGTGCAGGTCTGGATTTTGCACCGCCAGCCGCTTGCGCTCATCTTTGGCCCACACCATGAACGCGTTCATGGGCCGTCTGATCCGCGGCTCCGGCGCCTTGTCCACAGGGGTCCTGTGCGGGCCATGTCCGTCGGGCACGTCCCCGTCTCCTGGAGGACACTCGAAGGACTCTGGCCACGACGAGTACGCGCTGATGAGGGCTGCCATCTGCGCGCTCTCTCCTCTCCAAACTCAAGACGCGATTCTCACTCTGTCGCTGACAAGTTGTGTTCTCTGTCGAGGAACACTGCAGCCTGGTTTAAAAAAAAAGAAAGAAAAAAAGAAAAAAAAACCTGAACAACTTCACACACTTTGCGGTGTTTCACACACACTGACGGCCGGATCACTAGAGCTGTCAGGCTGCAGTCAGACGTCAGTGCAGGTTTCAGGAGAAACCACAGATGTGTTCGGGCAGCGGCTCCTCCTTGTGAGTTATGATTCAGTCTTTCCTGGTAGATGGGGGGAGCGCTTTATATTTGAGGAGCAGGTTCCAGGAGAAGCCCCGGAGGACTCTCAGCTCCTCCTTGATTGTTGAGCCCCGTGAAAGGGGGGAGAGAGAGAGAGAGAGAGAGAGAGAGAGCAGCATTTCAACACTACTAACTACTTAAACTGGCCTCGCAACAAAACAACACTTTCCACTGACAGATAACGTCATTTCATCATCCTAAAACAAGTCACTGCGCAGATCATGATTAGTTGTTGTCCATTTGATCAGCCTACCAGTTCTTTTTATAGCCTACTGATCAACTGGGTTAAATTCACATGGGACCATAGTTTGTCAAAATGAAAAAAAAAAACCCACAGAAATAATTCAAAAACATGAGAGAAAACACATTTCTTATTTTACAGGCAGGCTGCTTCAATGTTATTGTGATTACAGTGAGATATTTGGCAACAAGGAAAACCTGACCTGACAAACTTATCTAACCTGTTCTCAACACATTAGGACTGAGTACACTGGTTAAGGGGTGTTTTCAGATTTCCACTGAAGCCTAAGCTACCAGACAGTCACGGTGTTGGCATGCTAATGAAAACACAACACTCCCATTTTTGAGGAAAATCTTTACTTCCTACATTTTTAACAAACAGATGCATTCTACAGAAATGAACTAGTCTTATAAATATATTGTATGTATATGTGTGTGTATATATATATATATATAACATCTACATGCCAATGCCTGTATTAAAATAGCTCCCTAAGAGAAGGAAAGGGTCGTCTTTTTAACAGTTTGGGTGCTGAGCAATTTTTGGAACCTCTGAAACACATCTGTGGGTGAGAGGAGAGATAAAAACCACTGAACACACACTACATACAAATCAGTTTCCTTCTGTGGCCAGAGGCCGGTGCATATCAAATCCAGGAGTTCCTGTTGACAGGATACTCTTGGGCTGCAGCCATGGAGTAGCTCACACTCTCACACACAAGGGCAGACACACACACACACAAATACAGCTACTGATCACAGGTCAGATAGTATCTTGGTTTGTAATATTTATAGAGGAGGGAGTAGCCTGATTAGATGGTTTTTACTCCTGGAATTAAAGAATTTCCAGAGTTAATCCACAGGCAACATGGATCTTAAACTCTAGTGCCCTTCCACCCATCAAACTGAAGTGTCAGCTCTAGCCCCCCCACAGGAACAGGATGCGGCACCTGAAGCCACAGATTGTGCGCAGAGCAGGCACATCAGTGATATATAGGGCCGCACTTACTCCTGCTGTTCTGACTTGGGCCACATTGATGTGAAGCCAGTGAAAGTCAGCACAACAGAACAGAAGTGTGAGCTGAAGGAGGCGCAGAGTGAGTGAGAGCGCGTGTACAGTACAGTTAGACAGCAGCACCGGCAATGTGGGAGACTAAAGTTTCACATCATATTTGTGATTTGGATTGAAGGACATGAAAGCTCGGAGTTGGGGATTTTGTGAAATGACTAACAGCAGTGTGTGTTAACCGCTGTGTGGGTGGGATCTGCATCAGCCTGCTGTCGGTCACCTTTTCAGTGTAAAAGACATGTGGCTACTGGAGACTTGAGGAGGGTGTTTGTCTCTGCATGTGTGCTATATGAAAGGAAATTTCACTAACTATTTTTTAAGCAAGCAAACATCCAAATCAGTTTCAATTAATTCCAGTGTTGAGTATTATTAGGCTAAATCGACCCTACTCTCCATCATACATAACCTGCTGTTATACCTGTAGAATTTTAACGTTATTTTCAAAATAAAACACCATTTCGTGCAAATGTCAGTAAATGGTGGTGATTGAACAATTATACTGTATTCATACTGTTGATGTGACCTTTAAAAAGGAAAGTGACCTTTTCTTAACATAAAACACAATAGCCACATCAGTTGGAGAGACAAATGTTTTGCTTGCAACAAGGTATCTTTAATTTAAAAAACTGTCTAAATTAATAAAATGATGCAGCTTCCCCTGAACCTTCAATTAATTTAACACAGATAAAGGTTTACTTTCTAAATCCATTTACTTGTCTATTTTATACTGTTAACTGTCTTCTACGTGGACTAATGGGTCTTGTAATAAAACTGAACTGAATCTGACAATGACTCGGCAGTACAGGAGGACATGGAGAGAACACCTGCGATGCTCGCAGTGATAGTCAGGCTCTGAACCAATCCACGTCTAGAGTTTTCGTAACTTACAAACCCAAAATAGTGACGAGAGATGCTGTGTTGTTTTGAAGTGTAAGACTGGACAGCTGCAATTTCCTTTTTCCTCCTTTGACTCACACCACCCACTCGTCGCTGAACAAGACCGGCTTGTTGAGAGTTCGTCTGTCAAGTCAAAGAAAAGATTTCGTAACCTCATCATTCACATTAGGAAGTGGAAAGAGTGACTGTGGTCTTCTCCAGATTACTCCAGATTTGAAGTAAACCGTTTTCTCCTCACCACTCTCCTACATTGTAATTATATGTTCACTTAAACTTCATCAACCTATGAAGGAAGAAAAAAAAAAAAAACAATCAAACATGCATGACTATTTAGATTTATTTAAAAAGTGATTTCATCCTGTTACAGCACCAAAATCTTAAAGTCTGTTTTCTTACAGTGAATGTGTCAGACAAATGTTTTTTCAGATTTCAAGCAAAACATCAACTTGCATTCGTTCATATTTGTCAAGTCACATAAAACCATCAAAGAGACTACTCATTGGGCCACTTTAATGAACAATATGAAGAGTTACATATTAGGTGGCAAGACACAAATGATGGTAAAAATGCATTTTTGACACATTGAAAAACAACCATGGAAACACATTTAAAAAGTATGTCAACTTATGATGTCTATATTTTAGACATTGTGGAGCCACTTGTAGAGAAATTGATTTAGCCAACAGATGAAAGGAATAGTTCAACATTTTGGGAAATACACGTATTTGCTTCTTGCCCACAGTTGGATGAGTAAAGAATGACTGACATGGGAGTGGGCTCAATCCTCTCATCTAACTCTCAGAAAGAAAGCAAATACTTTAAATATTTCCCCAAATGTCAAACTCTTTAAGTTAAGGCATTTTATCATCTGGGGCAACAATGCTGCATCCCAGTCGCCACCAGCACACATGTGGCTTTACTGGGCAGCAGGTTTTTAATGTGATCAAATGTCTAACCTCCCTTTTCTCCTCACTGTAGCAAAGTACACAAAATACACAAGACATCTGATTTGATCATAAAGGCAATTACTCCACACGTGTGTCCCTATGATCATGTTTATGATAACAGGATAACGCGAGTCCCCCTGAAGCCTAAAGGTTTGGTGGAACTGGAGGTCAATTCTATTAATTCCACCCTATTCTTGATGTTTCTTTTTCTTTTTCTTGTCCTTTTTGGATTTCTTCTCTACCAGCTCCTCCTTCTCCTCTTTAATAACATCGTCCACCTCCTCTCTGTGTTTCTTCTTCTTTTTGTGAGCAACCTGAGATTCTACAATTTGATCCTCAGTTGGCCCGTGTCCATTTAGTTGCTCAGTATCCTTTTTGTGTTTTTTAAGCTTCTTCTTCTTCTTGGACGGAGGCAGCTCCTCACAGTTCTGCTCCACACCAGAGGTGGCGCTACAGTTCTCATTTGTAGCTCCTTCGTTTTCGACCATTTTCCTCTTTTTCTTCTTTTTCCCCTGACGCACCTGCTGTTGTTCTTCATCGTCCTCTATTACGATGGGATTGGCACTGTTCTCTTCTGCCACTTCCAGCTCATCTGCTGACTTTTTGCTCTTCTTCTTCTTCCTCTTTTTCTTTTTGGGCTTGTCCGAGTCATCGTTGCTGCTGCAGATGGGACTGGGTTCCTCGGTTGGACCAGACATCTCGTTGGCCTCCGCCTCCACTGAGGGCGCTGTACTCTGGCCCTGTCCTCGACCCTTCTTCAACTGAGCCATTCGCTGTGCAAAATACTCCTGCACATTGAGAGTACTCGTCACAGTCTTGGTGATGGACTCTGTATCCAGTTGAGAAGTAGCAGGAGTAAAAACCTCCTCCGTCTCACCTTGAGAATCACTGCTGTTGCTCTCCTAGACCAAAAAATACACACATGAGAAGACAGCGTTAGGATTTAATGCAGCATTTAGAGAATCCACACAGAAATAGACAGCACACAATGGTGGACGGTGGAGCTTAAGTGATCGTCAATCATCGTGCAGAGATTAACCCGGCAGATTTTGGTGAGTGAAAAGAGGCCAAAATAGGATGTTGATGTAACAATAGGTGTTAAAGGATCCCCTTAAAATAAGTTCCGCGGACCTAATCGTCACACATCTGACATTTATCATCATCATCTTCTTCTTCAACACTACGTCGCTCCACACATCCAGCTGTGTGTCCTTGCACAGTCAGCTCCTTAACTGCCATCCCTCTGTGACAGCTCCTCACAAGTAAACCATACCGGTGTGAAACAATACTATATGTGCCTGATGAAGGTAATCCAACCAAAAACACACCTTATTCAATAAATAACAGGATACAACCTTCGTATAATAATTTCACATGATTTACAAATATTTACACGTTTATTACATTCATTACACTGGGTTTATTCAAACTTATTCAATAAATTGCAAATCTTATAATTAAATGTGCTGAGTAACCAACTCTTCTTTAACAGAAATGAAATTAAAAAAACAGACACTGACCACAATTCGTACCTTAAATATTCAGTGCTTTTAGGGAAACCATTGAATGATAGACCACAATAATTGTGCAGTTAATAGTTTTGGGGATCTTTTGATGAAACTGTCTGAGGTGTTGATTTAACCACAACACTGTTCATCTTTCAAAACTATTTTGTCGCAATATCTCAAATATCTTTCAGGCAACTCTGGTGAATGAAATGTATGTGATCGCTATCTTTCCTGGCTAAAACAGGTTTCTGGTGTTTGGTGTATATCATCTTGATTTCGAGACATGAGACTTTCCCCCCGCAACATCACATAATGTTTGCAAAAGATGACATAACAATTCAGGCACGTTTTTGTTAAATTGTGCGTCTGCCAATGAGCAACATCAGATTCACAGACTTTTGTCAGAGAACGATCCATTTTGGGATCAAAGTGGAAGCTGCTCGGAGCAACAAAAAAAAAAAAAAAAGCTTCTACTGATTCCAGTGAGGCAGTCAGGAGGTGATCCCTTTGCTAAAAGACACACTGAGACTAGTTGTTAAAAAGGAGGAAAGAGCCTTCATTTGTTTTGGTGCTCCAATCTGGGGACGTATGTCACCAACTCATCTCTCCAACCTTTAGGCTGCATTAAGAAACAGGGCCAACTTCACAACTGTGAGCTACAACACTAGATTTTACCTCTACAGCATGAACAATTTGTCACCTCACCCCTGCGACCCATTTGTCTTCATTTTCCTAATGGCCTACTCAATGCATAATGATTTGTCCACTAGAATACAGAAGCTCCTCCTGAGAGTCGCACTAAACAATACCGCCGCCCGGTGTTACCTCAGAGATGCTGAAGTGGACGGCATTTTTCAAACCCTACAGATTGGAGATGAATTGAAAACACTGTGTTGTGCCGAGTCACCTCGTGCTTTGGCCTTTAAGCTTTTACGTTCAGATTACACTACTTTGACCCTGAACACTGATTGAGATAGACAAGCTAACTGATGGGCTAGTAAAACAATGTGGATGTAGATCCAAACAGGTCTTGTGGGACTTCAAGAGACTGAAATGCAAAGTGACTACACATGCACTGGGCTTGATGTGTACTATATCTATATTTATCTATATATACACCAATAGTGTCAATTCTTTTAAAGTGGCCACCTGGGACTTCAATGAAACCCTACAAGCTAAAAGCTAACCCACTGAAAGGCTCTTCATAGTCAATATATTTGCATAAGGGAAACAACCATTGTTTTTGCGACCTAATATATTGATTAATATAGTATAGTATAGATTATGCATGTAAAAATCAGGATTTGACTGGGTATCACATGTTTGAGTATTACATGAATTACTGCATATTCTGTTGACTGTACTTTGTATAGAAAGGATGGATTCAGAAGCCTCACACAGTCATGAGGCTAAATGACAAGGCAGGTGTTCAAGCGGACTGCAAAGTTTTCCGCCACCTCAGACCTTGACTAGAAAGAACCCCAACTTCTAACAAGGGGGATAAGGCCCTTCAGCTGAGGTGCCATTAAACAAAACTTTCCCATTTCCCAGAGAAAATCTATACTCCCTGTTACTGCACAATGGCATCCTCTCTGCTTGGGAGAGTGGAGATGGGGTTTAGAGCTGACAGCGCCAAACAACATGTAACTGGGATTTGGGAAGATGGCTGGGGGCCACTTTAGAACTGCCTGTGAAATTACTCTCAAGAGAGGGAGAGGGTGAATGAGCGGGGGAAAAAGGAGAGGAGAGTGACTGAGAGAGAAACATCTCCTTCATCAGGGGAAGTGGCTGGAACTTGGTTTGTGGTTCGTCCTCACTGCCTGGGGATCTCCATTAGACCCTGATCCGACAGGAGGGAAAGTGCTGTGCTGAGCACGGGCTGGACACACACACACACACGTACAGTATGGATGTAAACCTACAGAACCAGTCAGCATTACTGGCAGCCCTGGAGACTTTTGTGTTGAGGGCAACATGTTACTAAGAAACAACTCGGCAAGTAATGTTTGAGATCTTGTTTCCCCTTTTTCCAGGTGTGTGTTATTTCTTCTGGCCTGTTATGATCAGTCACCATTTCTGTGTGAGATCTATTGCATTCAGCAGGCACGAGACGATACCCTCAGACCAGAATATATGTATCCTGATACAAGCTTCAACTATGTAATAGAGCAATTCCAAAAAGCCATTTTATTAATCTATATCAAAATGTAAGCACTGTAGAATTAATATTTTATCATGCTTAATTTCCTGCCATTAACAACATAATGATGATGTAGTATTAATACATAAAACAAAAATTAGAAAACCTTTCTGCTGCTGCTGTGTTGCTTTTCTTCAAGACCAGTGCCATTTTGTTCTTTGAGAATTTGAAAATGTTTTAATGTTTTTATTTTGTAATATCAAACTAAATTACTACAGTACTGATTTACATTTCTGAACTATTAGTGGACAGTCAACACTTCCTGCAGGTGGCTCACAGGGAAAAGCCCTGCAGTGAAGAGAATTACTTAAGTCTTTTTCATGTCTAGTTTTACTCATTGAACTGGTTAGGTGAAGCCCTGACAACAAAATACTAGACCTTCAATATACAGTGCAGACTGAAGGTAAGTAAGACTTTGTCACACCATAAGATAATAACACCAAGGGACACAACCAATTTCTAATTTAGAAAATCAGTTTACATAATTGCTGGAACTAGAGAAGAATGATAAAAGACAGTCCCAGGCTACAACAGTGAGGTTGAGGAGTGGAGGGTTGGAGAACACACCTATATCCAGCCGTGTCTACTCCTCCTCCTCCTCCTCCTCCTCCACCTCCTCCACCTCCTCCTGGACCCAGAACCCCAGGAAAAGGATGCGCTCAGCGCGCTGTGTGCAGTTCTGAGATAAGGCTCCTTCAGCAGAGGAGCGGTCTGGCTGGCTATCGGAGCCCTTCCTGCTCCACTCTCTCCCCTGCCGGGGGCTGGGGCTGGGCAGGGAACACAGGGAGGGCCCGCCGAGGGTCCCAGAGAAAGGAGAGGGTGGGAAGACATTCAACAGGCCGCCTCCTTCAAGACACTCCAGTTCTATCTGTCCCTGCTAATGTAGCTGATGGAAAGCCAGCTGTGAGACATGTGCCAAGGTGCCAAGACACTGAGGCCAACATATTCAGGAGGAGAGTCAATCAAGCCAGCAGAGCGACGGTGGAAAAGGTTCACTAGAGTGCATGTGAAACTTTTTTGACCCAACAAGATCAGCAGGGAAATGTCTTCAACTTTATTCAATTATTTAGCTACTGACAAGATCTGAAATTTTTACCGAGCAAGCAAAGCTACTTCATGTTTTTATTTCTAAGGAGAATAAAATTTCAAAATCTATATTTTTATGGATGTCTCCCCTTCCAAGGCCTTTCAAATGGAGCCTTTGCTAATATTGAGTCCAATCCAATAACCCTTTTAATTTATCCCCTACATTGTTCAGCGTTTACCGAAATAGTAAAACAGTTTGTGTGTCAGCTGAATGGTTCTGCATTTAGAAAATATAAAACAAAGCCGTTTAGTGGTTTCCTTTAGTATTTTTAGAGAGTTGTGTATATAATCTGTAGAGTGGCAGTACAGATCTGTTGCAAAATGTCCCTGAAATATAGTCAAATATAACCGCTCACTTTGCACCACTTGTTGATGCTCGCAGTCAGTGTGAATTTCATCAACTGAAACAGCTGGCTGCTGTTGATTTGTTTGTAATTCTTCAACTCAATCACTTGCAATGCTGAGCATTAACAAACTGTTCCAATGTTCAATGCAAAGCTCCAAAGCATTTTGACATCTGGCTGGAGTCTGGAGTGCAAGGGGTGTTAATTCAAAGCATTACCAATCAAGCAACTGAAGTCATGTCACAGACGTCCTGTAAAAGGCGCAGAAAGCATTGGTATTTTAGCAGCATGTTTGCCTGATGCACCGATAAAACCATGTTAAATGGAGGTGTTAGGTCTCGTTTACTTTATTTTTATTTTTTTTAACATTTTATGGTAGCTCCAAAACAAACAGTAACGAGGTCAGGCTTCACATGCACTACCAGCCCCTCAAGCCCTTTACAGGTGTGGGTATGAGGTTTAAAAATAGAGCAATCAAGTGTGGCTATACTGTGTTTTAGTCATGAAAAATCTAAACCTCATGCAGTAGTGTAAAACTGGACAAGACTCAAATGCGAGGTTGGGATGTTTACTTGTTAGTTATTAAAACTGGTAAATATTAAGAGTTATGTCTTACCAATCAGCCACTCGGAGGTATAAAGTCACCTTCTGGCTCACATGTTAATTAGCATTTGACAAAGCTGCAGTCGCCCATTTATTTTCTTAAAAATTGCCTGTTTGCATTACTTGCTGTTTTTCTTCAATAATTTCTAGCCAATATTGGTTGGGTCTGTAATTGCATGAGTGTGCCCTCATTGTCCTGCCACAATAATAAATTTGGCGATACTCAAGGTCTATGGATCAGGCCCTGATTAGCCAGCTGTCTCTCCCTGATGAGCACACAAGTCCAGCAGCCCATCCTTCATGAGCCTGATGTGGGCGGACAGAGAAACAGGTGGATACCTTATTCCCTGGTAAATAAGCAAAGCCTTCGGGTTGACCGTCAATATTTTTTAAGTAATGTCACTGCCTCGAAACTGATACAAATATTTATCTTTGTCCTCCGCAGAAATAATATTTACACAGAGTAACAAAGTTAGAAACAGTAGAATCATGTACCGTAAGTTCATTAAATGCCACACATGGAAGCTTCCACAAAGCAACGCTTTTGCTAAAGGCATACTTTCTGTGTGTAGTTAAGACAAAACACAAAAAAATGGGTTTTGAAAAATTGCACTTTGTGCCCAGTACGAGAACGTTTATCATAAGTAACAAATGAAGACAACATTATGCATGCAGCATGACTGCCCTGTGCTTGTTCAACATTGCAAACGCTTGCCGACAATGCCCCCCTCAAGAGCATAGGGTCCCCCCTCACCCCAACCCCAGAGAGGGAAGATACAGTGATTATTTTCCCCAGCTGTGATTTATTAGATTAAAGAGTCAGTGATTAAACGGTAGTCGGTGGCTGTAAACAGCCGAGAGGGCTGGAAATCTTTGGGCGGTTAGCTTCACCAGGCGGTAATTACCCTGGCCCCATGTATTCTAGTTTAGGCCCGTAACTAAGAGACGGACGCCCTCTTTTTCTTTTTTGTCCTGCGCTAATCTGTAAGTGTCAGCGAGCTGGCATGGCCAGGAGGGAGCAATCCACAGAACTGCCAGGGAGGTAGGTGCTAAATGTGTTGGGGTGTGTGTGTGTGTGTGTCTTTGCAGGAGAGGGGGGGTTTACTTGGCGGGTCTTGATATTTTTTCGGCGGTAGAAGCAAAAGGGCCTGTCAACAAACATGCTCAAGAAAGGGAGAGCTTTTGCTTGAGGCAATTAGATGTTATCTGAGAATGAATTAGAGCTCCTCGGCCTCACAATAAGCCCGGCACCCTGAATGAGTGCACTGGCCCATTCAAAGTGCGGCAGCCACACTGCGACAACGCACGTTTACACCGGCATCCCCTTTCAACAGATCAATGCTGCAAGTTGATGGACAACTGAGCCAAAAGAAAAAGGAACTCTCTGCTTTGATGCCGTATTTCTATTTATACTGCGGAAGTCTGCAGTAAGTAAAGAATAATCCTATTATTGAACTAACAGGACAGACAGTTAACCCTGTGAAGAATGTAAGTCAACAAGAAAACTGCTTGATACAAACAAATGCTTAAATATATACAGTGCTAGGTACGGGCAAAGCCATTTAAGCCAGTCTGTATTAGCTTACGTCCCAATGATGGAAGTCAACATGTAGAAAAATTAAGAGCTTTAAAATAACAGTAATGGAAGACAAAAACAGTTTACAGCCTGCTTACTTGCATGAGGTCAAGCTGAAATAAAAAGATGTTAGTCTTAAATGATAATAGTAACTAAAGACATGTGAATGGGACACTTGATACCTTATCTATATTCGCAGGCCTCAGTAGCAACCTGCGAGACCCGAACTAGAGTTGCGGACAATTTCTGTACCGAAAAGACATTTTGCATCTGCGCTGTCAGCAAACTTTCACCGCTCAACTCCGCCCATCGGCTCCCTGGCGCCTTGCCGACGCATCTGCCGAACGCTCAAGCCCCCAGCCCGCGCCGCCCCCCGTTCCATATTCCTTAAGATGGTGGTATCGGGGGAGCCCCCGCTGATGTGCGATCCTTCATGTGGACGACGCGTGGGCAGACAAAACTTGCAACAGGTGCCACCCGATGAGGCTTGATCCTCGGCCCTTTGTGCCTGAGCAAGAGTGGGAGTGGGAGAGGCCGCAGGGGTCATGCTGACCCGAGAGCAGGGTGCGGCGTACCGACGTTCAGAAGTCAAAACAAGCTTTGTACCAAATTATCCTCAACCATTTTTCTTCCCTGACATCTTTAAAAGAGTACAGAACTAATGAACGGGTTGATATTGTAACGTTGATGTTTCTAACAGTAGCATCTTTGTATCTGTTAATCAACTGTAAAATTGAATTCATAGACATGAATGTTATTTTTTTTTTTACTGTGCTGATTAAGAATCAGTAAACTCAATATTCTATTCAGTGATTGCATTAAGCTAAAGTAAAATTATATAATAAATTATGCTGAGATTTTTCAAAGAACGATCTGGAAGACTAAATGAAAAAACTGAAATATTGAAATCTAATTCTATTTTATAATTTATTACAATGACAAAGTATGAATGTCAACATCTAAGGCATCACCATTTTACGGTCATAATATCAGAAATTAGAAAGTTTTTTATGTCGTTTAACAGCAAGAAGAAAAACAACCACAAAAAAAGATAAAACTGAATTTTGTCTGTTTTTAACCCCCCCCCCCCCCCCCCCCCCCCAAAAAAGAAAGAAATGTAGGTGGAAAAATAAAACTATGGCTTGTTTCCACCTTTCAACTGAGCTGGCGGCTTTAAAAAATGACTAACTTTTGTTGATGTATGAATCGGCGGGGAGTCTATTTATCAGCAGGCCCTCTGCGGTCGCCCGCTTGGGTCCCTCAAGTCACAAGCCGCGTCGCTCCCCTTTGACTGATTAATTAGCCAATCAGAGGACATTTTTCACTGGGCGGCAGAATGGTTTATTTCAGCTAATGCCGGGCTTTCGAGCTGAGGCCCGTTGGAGCCTCGTCGGCTCTTTCGGCCTGCCTGAGTGGCCGGGCAGAGGGGCAAGGGAGATAAATCAAGCCGGGCTGGCCCTCCATGTGGCTCCCCTAACTAAACCCCCTGAGGAGGGCACGGTGGTGGAGGAGGAGGGGGAGTGAGAGGGGGACGCAGGACGGCCAGGGGCACTGCTCGCCCGCCGATAAGCACGGGGAGCACAGGGCTGCCAAAGTGCCTTCATTTAGAAGTGGCCGGGGCTTTTTGATATCTCGGCAGAGAGAGCCTGTCGTTTGTCATGCCGTGAGTAATTGTGTTGAGGGGCACAAGAGGAGGTGGGAGATGAAGGGGGCTCGCGAGCGTGGGATGGGTGATGGATAGCAGAGAGCCATGTAGATGGACAGGTGCTCCACCACAACTTGATAACCCTCACTGGTCAGGGAGTGTAAATAATGGTTTTAAGCATACATTTTCAGGAGGCTACTCGGTGGGGTGGAATGAGGTTGTGGGTGAAATGGTGGTCATCCATTTATCTTGTACTTAACAGTTGGAAATTAACAAGTCATGTTGCACAAGTGTAATAAACTTATAATTCGGTGGCCACTTTGTTAGATACACCTGTAAAAGAAATCCTACCTTTACAAAGTTTATAATGTTTTGTTGACAATGCCGGAAATTTGTAAATTCAATTACATGTTTATTAGTGAGGTCATAATTGGAGGTGATGTTGTACTGGACTGGATTATATTGAGAAGTGTTTCTATTTGTTTGTCCTGCCTATTTAAAAAGGAGGGCAGAATATTAGAAACACTTCTCAATAAATTGCAGTGCAGTAGAGCGCCACCACCACTAACTATGACCTCAATAAAACATAATTGAATTATCACGCCTATCAAGGTGTTCAAAAAGCAATCAAAAAACTGAACATTATAGGCTTAGGTCATAAAAGTAGACTTTATGGCAGAGCAGTTGTATTGGATTGCATTAGGTTGTACAGGTGTACCTAATAAAGTGGACACTAAGTGTATATTTGTGTGTGTTCTAAACAAATAGATGATAGGTGGGATTGTAGTGCTTAAAGTCCCTGCTCTGTCACACATCCCAAGGAAGATATATGATTTGATATGCTTGTTTAGGCTTGTTTAATTATTCTTTGATCAGAAATTTGATGATCGAAATCAGAGTACTTTTTTCATTTAATGTTTTTGTTATTTTAAGCCTCCTGCGTGGTTGGACCTGGGCTCACACAGCTACTGTCTGTGGTCTTACATGGTCTTCTTTCCCCCTCATGCTTCTAAGTGCATCTGTGGTTGTTTGAAGAATATCAAAAGCACTCCTCCAATGTTTTAGTTTCAACTTAAAAAAAAAAGAAAAAGACGTCATACATTAAAAATGGAAAATGTTTCAAATTTTAAAGTCTACTTAAAAAAAAAGGGTGATTTTAACCTCTGAAACAGCTCTGATGTCAGGACAGGAGGTTTACAGCTACACAATTTAAAGATGGAAATTCTGATGAAACAATACTGGATGAGCTACCTGTATACAACCAATGAATATGAAGGGGTTAATAATTGTCTCATGCACTCATGAGGTCTTTTCAACACATCCAGTGCTGCTTTTGATTAACAGGAGACGTGTGGGACGGCTGAGCGTGTGCACGTATGTGTGTGTGTGTGTGTGTGTGTGTGTCTGCCTGTCTGCGTTTCAGGGAGCGTTGTGAGCAGCGATAAGAGGCGAGCAGGAAGCACATCACTGCAGGAGGAAGGAAAACCCCAGCAGTGGGGGGCTGGTGGAAGGGAGGCTGGAGAGACAGCACTGGGTGGTGGGTAAAGTGCTGGAAGACTCGCGAACGGGACAGAGGGCAGTTCAGGAGAGGCCGATCCAGATTTGGTTGAGTCTCCCGGCCTCACCTTGTCAGGAATGCAGATATGTGATAATGCGACTTGTGCAAATCAACTCCACCACTAAACCAAAGCTCCTAACGTTGATATAGTCACTGCAAGTCTTTGGGGCATTGAGATTATTGCATGTGTGTATATTGTAGAGGTGTAACAGTACTGTAAGCACACATCAGGGTGCACAGAGGGTCACGGACACACTCACAGGAGATCCTGCACAATGCCTAGAGCTTGATTGGTCCATCACCCTCTTTACCTCTTCCCAGCAACCTCAGATGTTGCTGGGCTTCAACACAAAGCCTCATGGGAAGCCATTGTAATTGTGTTCAGTGTTTTCGATATGGTCAATGGTGTCCCTCCTGGCTGAAAAATAACAACCCATAACCAAACGATTAGGGGGAAAATGATGGTGTGTATTGCTTGCATTTCCAATGTTAATCAGCTGGGGAGCAGCGGCCATTGTGATGTTATGGCTCGACACCTGCAGGGGGAATAGAGAAGGTTTTTCTCGTGCAATTTATGGATTTTAAGATGCCAATTTCTTCAAGCTAAATGCTTGAGATAAACGGAGGAGGCCAGCAAGAGGCTTTCCTGTGTCCAAAAGCTACATTTGTCATTGTCCTGCGGGCTCTGTATGGGGTCAGCAGAACTTGTGACACCATAAATACCAGCTTTTTAAATTAAGATTTATTAAGTCATAATAAAATACACAGAAGTTCTGTGTCTGCTTGTGCTTCTTCTCATGTCTTTATAATTATAATCCCACAGTTATGTTTTTTGTCTGGTTTTAAATATGCAATACTTCTTTAACATGATGATTTCAGTATTTTCAACTGAGTGTGTTTCATTAGCAGATATTTGTGTTTAATTTTCATGTTTCATTTCTGACAATAACTCAAGCAAACTCCAATGCAACCCATTACTAATTAAAAAGACCGTAAAAATGTAAGAAACCAAACGCAGGTTAATTTGAAATGCAACTTGCACCTGTGAGCCTGTAAGCTACGTTTCAAAAGCATGAGAGCCAGCAAAACGCCAAATGGCAAAGTGACATTTGAAGTGACCAACCACCAATGCCAAGAGCAAAAAGAGAACTTTTTTGCAAGCGTCATCATTTAAGATTTCTGCACACCTCACTCGATTTTGATTTGCCTTTAATAATGCCCCCTGGCCTTATAACTACCTGATGTGAGCGCTCCAAGACAGACGTAGAGAAGAGAGGAAGTGCGAAGAGAAGAGTAGGGGGTAAGAGTGCAAATCCTTTAACTGGATTTAGGTGCTCTTGCAGCCATCAGAGGCCTGTTGGCCGTGTTAAAGCTGCACGCTGCGACACAGCTAATCTAAGGCCACAGGCTGCTCAGGAGCTGGGCCCCGTAGAAGCAGAGGGATCACATGATACTGCAACGACTGATGGAGGCATCAGCACCGGTGGTCATCCTTAATTACCAAGACAGAGGCAGATAAGCTCGAGCCACCTGGCCAGAGGTACGCCACCTCCTCCCCCAGCAAACACTTGACATTGACTGGGTTAAGGAAGATCAGAGGCCTGCCCTCTCGGCTTTCAAAACTACGGTCATTTACACCTTAGATTAGGAATATTCTCCACAGATCTCTCACTGTCCATCCCTTGAACACACTTTGGAACAATGGAAGTTATGTTAACTTTATCCTGAGTCTTGCTTCAATTATAACACTTGTTTGTGCTGTTTATAGTTTGTTTTGTTTGTTTGCTTTTGTGTTTCTGAGTGTCTTTTTGTTTGTTTGCTTTCTTTGGGAACTATTTGGATAAGTGTTTTATGTGTATGTTGTTTTATGACAGAATAAAACCAAGCAAAACCACTTTATTTACAAAGTTATGAAGTGAGTACAAGTGATCAACAGTGTGAGGGATTTTTTCTTCTTGCATATTCTAGATATATCTAAAAATGTTGTATCTGTCTTTGTTTGCAGGTTAATCAAAAAAAAGAAAAACATATTTCAAAGGTAAACTTGAAATTGCTGCCTGCATTGAACTTCAAGACAAAAGAGGATTTTTTCTTTCCTTGAGGATAATGTAAATAATCTTGATGACTCTTACCTGCTCTTGGTCGTTGGCAGCTCTTCCTCTCTTCCCAAAGATACAGTTAAGGTCTGTTTCAGTACGGGACGACAGATCCTTTCCTAAAAAAAGGGGGAGGGGGGGACACCTTTTCAAAATCATACAGCAAATTAAAACTCACTTTAGAACTAAGTTTGTTTTTTGGACTATTCTGGCACATAGAAACAAGGCTAATTTAAACAAGAGGATAAAATCAAACAGAAATGTCCGCAAAACAAAACATCCATACTGGCAAATGTAGCAAAGGGTGACCAAAAACAGTTCATAGTCACAATTTTCCCCAAAACACACCTTTCCACCCAAAATTTAAAATGCATCTTGAGGTAAACTGTTTCACTGAGGCAACCTGTAATGGTTGCAGTTGAAAGCATGAGTATGTTTGTGTGTCTGTATGTGTGTTGGGGGTGCAAGGTAAGGGGAGGTGGTCTCTTGAGTAAAGAAAGGGGAGGTTTGCATGGTTTGCTTCGTGCTCCAGGAATAAAACGGCAAAGAAAAATAAACCAACGACAAGGTCTGCCACGCCACGCCTCCGGATTCCCATTTTCAAGCCGGGCCTCAAAGACTCCTGAAGCACACAGTCGCCTGTCTCAGGCCCGGGTCCTGTTCGTACAGCTGCATCCTCTTCCTTCAGCGGGGCTCTGATAACATTTGGTTATTTATTGCTTTTAAACCTCTATCTACTCTTGGCTTTGAAAGTCGCTGCACATGCAGGTCTAAGAAGTAAAACCAAGAAAGTACGTTGAAAACTACAATAAACGAGAAGCCTGTGGTGTTTGTCATCTAGTGAACTTAGGTCAGACGTAAAATTATGGCCGATCTGACCTTTCTGCTGTTTGGATGAGGAAGTACCTGTCAGAAAATTCAGGCTTTTCAGGTGAAAGTGCAAATTACAGTGTTCTGATAAAAAGGAGCTTAACCATACTTTCCCTTTAAACCATACTTTCCCTTTAAACGTTGAAAAAGGCGGCTGAATGCCACTACACAGGATGAAGCATGGGCGCTGCTATCATGCAGTGGAAAGTGTTAGCGAATACATGCTGGTTTCCAAGGACACGGTTGAAATGGCAACAACTGTCAGTACAGATAACTAGTCAAACCAGACCAACAAATCGCTGAGGCTCTACAGAGGCACACACATTTGATGAATCAAAAACGTACAAATTACTAAAAAAGCAAAATAAGATTGATGGTGTCCAGTTATATCAATGTCACCAGTATTAAACACGGAACTGGAGGTAGATGTCTTTCTAGGGGAACAGATGAAAAGCCCAAAAACCCAAACACTGCAATACAGCCAACCACACAGAGCAACGGATGGAGAGCTGTAGTTAAATTCTGTATCAACCACCCTTGCTGCCATGACAGGTGATAGATGGAGGCAGCAATTAAAACTGGGTTACTAGTTTATGCTGTGGGCCCCGGACCTAAGCAGTGGAGATTTTGGTGCCTTTCCCCACAAACAAAGGCCATCAATCCTCAGCGCTGGCAGTGAGGGAACCAGCCTGAACAGGATATCAATAAAAAAAAAAAAAAAAGCAGGAGAGTAAGGAGGAAGCCTGCACGGAGACGGGTTTTTTTTTTTGTTTGTTTGTTTTTCTTAAACAGATTTAATATCAAGGGCAATCAATAAATAATACATTACTAGACAAGACTAGTATTTGAGTTTAGTAACTGGTTACAGACTAAGCAAACAATATAGTTTTAAAGTCTGTTACAATATTTTTTACTGGATATGAAATCATATGGTCATCTAATGGTGGATTCAATGGTTGACCTTTGCCTGCTCACAGATGATCTCTGCACATCCAGAGCTATGGGTGTAGTACCTGACTTTTTCAACCTCTCATGTAACAAGCTTAGCAACACTAAATCTATTACCAAGCCTTAACTTGGCAACAGCTTCACAGGGAGACGAGCTGACAGCCACTGGAAGCATGCAAACAGGCGTGGCAGGTTATATATTGCCAGGTAACTCTTTGGTTGCTCATGCCGATGTCAACAGAAGAATAACCGTAAGAATTATAAAGTAAGTAAATAAAGTAAGACTTCCTGTAGCTGTCGCCTACCACTGTGAGAGGAACATGAATATTTCCAACATTTAAACACCTCAAAACTGAGGTTTCAGTGCACTCAAAGTTTATGCCTGTCAGACCACTCAAGGAAGGTACTCAGCACTCAACACTCAAGTTTCCAATTATGTTATGAGGCGTTTATGGACAAACAAGTAGTGCCAGCGTCCCTTCTGTTACATGACAACGGTTGCGCGTCTCTGAGAAGAAACAGGTTAAAGAGGTGTTGTGTTTCCTAAGACAGTTGAATTGACAGGTCCACTGCAGACAGAGTCACAAACTGGCTTAAGATTGAATTCCAATGAAAACATTCCCACCTGCAATATCCCCTATACGGCCTCCCTCTCTGCTTTCTGACAGTCTGAGAAAATAAAGATATTGAAAGAAAGTAGATATCAAATGTCTTCATGTAACAAACAGTAGTAGTGTCATGTGCTACATGCTCTTTAGCTTCCCCTGACATTTATAAGCAGCTGGTGGTGCTAACAGAAGGGATCTCCTCAAATGGATTAGAACTTAAAGTCCTGCAGGATCAGACTTTATTAGTTGACAACAGGTTGGGGTACGAGTGCGTCCTAATGCAAAGACGATAAAAGAGGCCCAAGTTCACAGTCAACACAAATGTCCAGTGATGAACAAGAGACAAATGTGGCTGTCAAAACTCTTGAGCAAGGTATTGTTTGTGGTGCTTGTCATGGGGTCAATGAGGCTGTTTGCGGGTGGACATAGCTGTAAGGATAAAGAAGCCCAAACAGAAGTGTAGCAATTCAATAAGCTCGTGGTTTGGTGGGATTCACAATACAGGGTTAAGATTTTGATGCAATCATGTGGTTAGTTGGAATAACATTGTCCATAGTTGGTCACAAATGCAATTTTCCAAACCAAATATGGTAAATGGTGCCGTGCGGTAACATTAAACAACATGGATGCAAACACATTCTCGCAGACTCACAATATAGGACACCAACTGAGGCAAAGGTGCCTCTGCACGAGTCAGAGAAAAGTTTCAACTTGAGCAAACATTTGCGGTTATACCGAGCTGTAGGACTTCAATAAAGTAGGTATAAAGAGTGAGGGCAGGAAGGAGAGCATCCGGAGGAAAATAAGAAAAACAAGAGTCATCATCACACCCCTAATGTCTGTGCTTCGTGTCTTGAGGTGCGCCTTGTATGGTGCATCTCATCCATCAGGGACGAGGTCTTTTTCTGGCTCCTGCCAAATTAAGATCACAAAAACAGGGTGAGAGGGTCTGGGGGAGAGACCGAGGCCACATTTTATCTGGCAGGGTCATCTAATGGGTCACAGCCCCTGGGAGGTGTTGTTTTTGGGGGGCCAGCAAATGGACATGCCAGATGCCCCAAACAGGAAACAGGAAGTTGCTATTGAATGACGTAAAATATAAAAGCCTCTTCCAGGTGAGGCAAAAGTTGAGATATTTTGTTTTCCCATGTATGCTGACCTGATGAGCTACATCTGAACCCAGTGACAAAAACAATTATAGATGAATTACTTTAACACATGTTAGTATTTGATTAGCTTGCACTACTTTCTTGTAGAAGGACTCACAGAATTACTGTAATAAATCGGTACGGATTAATATCAGCTATGCATTGCAAGTTCAGTCCAACACAAAACACCATTAATAATGAACACCCTGACAATCTTAACAAATTGTGCCTGTAATCATTCAACTATGCTCCATGTTCAAGTAAAGCGACTCAGCAGTAAAATATGGGCTAGTGGTTTTTCATTTTGGTCTCCAGTGGTCCTGAACACGAAATTCCTCCTTGTGCCTATCAGTGTACTGGCCTTGACCAGCAAATCTTGACTTCCTGACGTGTCAAGGAGTAATGAAAGTAGAAGGAAGAGTTATTAATAACCTCCCCTAGCACTGACCGGGCCAACTGACCCAGCACAGGCTGACAGAGCTCTGATCAGCATCTGTGGTCTGAGCCAAGCGCACAAGGCTCAACCAGGGGTAACGGGAGGCCGTCTGTGTGTGTGTGGATTGTATGAAAGGTGGAAACCTAAAAAAGCGGAGGGACACACTTGAGTTGTTACTGGCAGGTACTAAGCTTAAATCAGAACATGGTTGCCCTAAAACAATTATATTTAAAAGGCAGATACATTTTCAGAGGAGAATTTTTAGAAACTGTGCTGAACAGTTGATCCATTCAGAAACCCACCTTTCGTGAACTTCATGTAATGGACCCTCTTTCTGGACGTCTTGGACTTCTCTTCCAAGCTGAATCCTTTCTGCTCCTCTGGTGGTGGTTCTATAGATAATATAGGAAATGTAAGAATATAAGAAAAATATGGTCATGTGTAGTTACAAACTTACCACGTTCAGTTTCATTGCACCTCTTTACCAACTCTGATATAACAGTACGTGCTTTGTTTCCCAGAACAGTGATAATGAAGATGTTCATTGTGTGACAGTGACTGTATCCATATGTTGCAGTGCAGCTCCCTCTACTGTCCAATAGATGGGCCGGCCAACCAGAAACAGCTGCACTGTAGTTTGGTGTAGTCATGTGTAGTTTGATACAGAGCCACAGTGTTGGCGAGGTTACCACTGACAGTAAGTACACATAATTTATCAACTCTAGATGGCTCTAGATATTACTGCCGACCAATTAAAGAGAAATAAAGTTTTTTACACAACTGAGGACACACTATGTGAGCTGCAGTGTTGCAAGAGGCAGTCAAGTTTAAGGTCTTTGTTTTTGGTTTATTCTGAAATCACTTAAGACATTTTCTTTAATGTGACACTGTTTTGTACACAATACCACCCCATGGAGTCGACCACCACAAATAAAATCTCCACCAGTTTGTAAACAGTGCATTACACAATACACATTACGCATCTTAACGCTGCTGTTTGTACATACCAGTACTGGTTTGTTGGTTGTTTTGACCATGGCAGTTGTTCAGCTGAGCAAGAAGGTCATTGAAATCATCTTGGTGGGCGATCCAGTTATCCTGTGAACACAGCAGATCTCAACACAACAGAACCAAGAAACTTCTGTTCGACAATAATGTATCTTTACAGTGTCAGATGATTTCAAAAGTAATGTTATAGATAGATACGGATTTGCACACTCAGTTGCCAGTTTATTACGTACACCAAGCTAAAACTAATGTAGTTTAATAAAACAGGGCTGCAATACATCCTCCCTCCATGACGGGTATAATGTGCTGTTTTTGTTGACTGTTATATCTGTATGGTCAATTTGGAGGCTGCAGTTTGTGATGCTGTTGAATTGTGTTACATTATACCAACAGGTGTTTCTATAATTTTGTCACTATTTATATCAATGAGGGTGGTCTAAGTAACAGAAACTACTCTGTATAATGCAACACTGTCCGACAGCTCATCCTCCAAAATGACCATATAGTTGAATCAACATGTCTGTAAAACAGTTTCCACAAGAACTGAACATTAACAACCTTCATGAAGAGAGGATTTATTGCAGGACTGATGTATAAGACTGCAACCAAGTGTGTATTCAACTGAATTAGAGCATTCGAACTAAAAGGCTTTTTTTATCTTCCCAAAACCAACCTTCTGGTTTGAAAGGACCTGCAATATGCCTCTTAAAAATTGAGGGTATGCATGCACCAGCTGTGCATGTCTCAATTTGTGATCAAAATGTGTGCTATTAAAGTCTGGCTCCTTCAGAAAGTGACACCAAGAGGAGGAAATAACACAAGCACAAGAGCAAGTGTTTACATGAAAATATTTTTAATAATAATGAACCTGAACTAAGGCACCAGTCCTTGGAAAATCACTCAAAAATAGACCTATTTGCTTTTAGGATGTGTTCAAACTAACAAAAAATACAAGACAACATGTGCTCACCTCATAGCTGGCACTGGTTCCAAGACCATAGTTGTTGTTTTTCACCTTTACTTTGATGTGGTCAGTGGAGCCTTGCTCACTTCTGCCCAGGCCCTTAACATGAAAAGTGAAAAAAGAAAACATAACACGTGACACAGGCGTTCACCAACTCATCCATTCACCGTTGACCCAACCTGAAACAGTAGATGTCCATCTCAACACTCACCTTGCCCTTGGACCAGCCCATTCGTTCCAGCATCTTCTGGCCAAATTTGGAGTCATCATTACTCCAGGCGCTGTTCCTGGGGTCAACAGACCACTTCTGCTTCCTCCGGGCTGGAGAGAGAACAGCAACATCATTACATAACAGTCAGCCAACAAAACGCACAGATGACACTGGTTTACTCTAAAACTACTGTTAACACAAAGATAGATACCAGATTCAGCCTCATCGCACCGCTGTTACACCGTAATGCCGTCCCGCGTTGGTCATTTAAATACACACATATTAAAACCTTAAATTATGATGTTAGTACTTCATCAATAAAAGCAATGCTAATCGATATACGCGGAACGGAAGGCTCCCTGTTTAGTCGATAACCAGCTCACATAATAACCAGGACATTAAGGTGTCACATGCATGTCAACTGTCAGCTGTCAACATTACGGGAATCACAGCCGAGGACAATGTTTTACACTCCAATTTCCGACCATGTGTTGAGAGAACAATGTGTCACAGCTTACAACAGGTTTATTAAAAACAGACTGCAAATAAATAAAACAATAAAGGCTATAAAAGGTCAATATAGTTAGCTAAAATGAGCTAATGGCAAGTTACTGCAGTTAAATGCAGAGTTACAAGAGATAACACGTGTTTACAGGCTGCTCTAGTTTATGCTAATGCTAATGTTAGCTACCCCAATACTTTAACGAGTACGAAATACTTCGGTCAGTCAGTCTCTTGACAGCTGGTAGTGGTTGTTGTTTGCAAAAATAAAACATATAAATACATATTGTTACATTGGAAAAAAAGGAAATATCCATCAAAACTCTAAAAGAAATTTACTTACGTTCAGCAAGCATGGACATCCTGGGGTCCTTAAACAGCTTGCCGAAGTCGAGTAGGCATCCCAGAAAAAGCCTGAAGAGAATATGTGACCACGCTGGTTGTTTATCGTAGACATATCCCTCAAAAATATTTATCGTGTGTCGTATTCCATACAGATGAAAGTGCATTAATTTCTGTATTACATTAACTTTTTATATTATCTTTGTTTTATTTGTTTCACTGCAATATATTTTCTTCGCCAAGGGAGGGCGCCACGGCCTCACAGCCACAGCATGAAAACATGCTATGTGCGATGGGCCACCCAGATTCAATTAACCTAAAACTACAGCTCGACTGATACTGGATCTTTGAGTTTGATACTGATATGTATCAATGTAAAGAAAATATGGCTAAATAAAATGTATAGACTACTCATACATTTAAATCGGTCACTAGAGTTGTGACTAAGATGAACAATAATATAATATATAATACACACTCATATGAAAAAGTAGATTTTTTTGTATTCAACTGAAATTCAACTATTACAATTCATATTTATAAAAACTAAATTACCACAACATTTGTTATCCTTGAGGCAAGGATCAAGTATTTTAAAAATTCAGACAGACAAAACATCTTCCAGTATACATTATATTCCAGCCAATATCAGCTGATATCAGCCCACTAATCTATTAGTCAAGCTCCACCTAAAACTAAAGTATGATATGTCCAAGTCAACAAAGCATTGCATAATGTGCTCTTGCTACAATACCTGCAGCCAATGCTGTAATGTTTTTACTGATCTAAGCCTGTGCAAGATCACATTTCAACAGTTTTTGGCATAGAGATGCTTCCTGTACTGACCACAAGCGATCATGAACACGTCAATGTGGTGCAGAGAGCTGAGGAGCTGCTTTAAATGAGGGGAACGAAGAAGAAGACGAGCATCATTTTGTCCTCTCTGAACACGGCTCCAAATACCTCTTTTTTGTGACAAGCTCTCTTGCTGCCAACAAAAACACTTTGAAACAGGAGCTTACAAGTGGCACTTGAAGGCAGCAGCTTTAGCCACAACTAAGTGAGCCGCTGGATTCTGCATGAATATTAGAGTCCTGTTATGTAACTAAAATCAACATATAAGACAATAGACGAATCTAAATACATAACCAGTAAGTGAAGCATTAGTAGAAAGCTATAGCTGCCTGATAAAGGAATGTAATAGCAGCAACAGTAACATTAGTGGACTAGTAATAGTGTCAGTGGTAGTTTCTTGGATGTTACTGGGTGGTTGCTTTGGTCTCACTTATAGTTGCTGTTAGGGTGTTATAGTACAGAGCCTGAAGTGATTATTAATTGATTGATGAAGTGCTGTAAAAGTCTAAAATCATTCCAGTGGCACTCACCAGGCTCCATATTTTGAGTGGTTGCTCTACAGTTTTAAGCGGTGGCTGGGACTGAGTGTCCTTGAATTACGTATTGGTTATGGTAATTATCAGCCTTATCAGAAGGAAAAAACCTTAGTCTTGATATGGCCAATGTTTACTTTAATTTGTGTGTGCCTAAAACCAAGAAATGGACATATATTAAATAGTCCCAGAAGGTGTTTACAGCTTAGTCCTTTGAAATCATGCCCAGGATTAAAAACAAAGGCTGACTTAGAGCCACCTCCAGGAGTTGTTTGCCTTGGGAAGGAGCCAACGTATCAAGTTTATGTCACCAAGGAAACTTTTTCCCCATCTGAATTCTAAAGGTAAAATTATGCTGTCAAATTAATCTTTAAAAGTGATTGAACAGTGAGAAACAGTTCGCGAGTGAGTGATTGTGAACGTTTCATGTATGATATCATAGCAGGGGAAAATTGCAAAAACTAAAACATAAATGTGCTTCAGAGTTATTAGTTTAGAGTTCCTCTCTCAGAACTGGACACCAGTCTAGTCTCAGTAACACACATGGTCTCTCCTGAGATGCAATTATTTTTATATGGTCTGTACAGTGACATATGTACCATACTGCAGCACTCTAAATTAAGACTGCCATTGGACATATTTACTTTTTCTTTTCATATCTAAATCTAATCAACAAATTTCGAAACAAAAAAATGACTTTGAGCACTATGTAAGGTAAGAGACTGACAATCTTGTATATCACAGAGTTTTGTCCTAATTGCACAGCTTTATGTGGGGATTAAAGTGAACAAGATCATCACATCTTCTGTTTCAGAGTCAGAAGACAGTTTGTTTCTATAATGGCCAAGGCTGAGTTGTGTGAAGCTCTAATCTGACCCCAAATCTGTGGTTAAAATTACCACCTCAAGCATGGGATTAAGGCAAGGTTGTGTAACAGTCTGAAACGGATCAGTGACAGTGAATATTGTCAACTTGGTTCAACCAAATTGTCCTACAAAGAAGCTGACATTAGAGCTCATAATACCTGAGCTTTCCATCCCTGTTTTGTTTTGTGTCTTACAGCCATTATGGCCTGATTTAAAATGATCAGAAAATTGCTTCAGTATGCACAGGTCACACTTTCAAACTGTGCATGCAAAGGTCAGATCAGGTCAAACACTCCATTCAAAATGTATAGCTCAGGGATCATTGAGTCCTAGAGCTCATAAATGTGACCATGATCCCAAAGCCAAAATTGATTTTCTGACCATCATAGTGGCAGTCTTGTTCCAGACTACTGGAGCAGAGAGAAGGCCATGCAAAGGCATTTCTCTAAACAACAAAAAAAAGAAGATTTTCAGCTCAGTTCTTTATTTTCCCACAAGAGGAAGTTCTTTTTGCAGCATAAAAAAACATCAGTAAAACAATAAGAGACATTAACAGCATGAAATCTGTCTGCTGGTTGCTTCTGTCTGTCTGTGATTATGAAACATCGTCACGTATGAGAAACAGAAACCACAAAACTGTACTGTAAGTGTAGGGGAGTGACATACAGTAGGCCTTTACATTACTCTGAAGGCTAGAGAGTGGGAGGAGGGTGGTGGTGGGGTCTTGGGCTCTATTACCATGGCAACACGTCTCCATGTGGAATAACAGCTGTGGCACAGAGTGTTATGGCGTTTTTGGCCCACCGCCCAGCAGCCCCCCTCTAGCCAATGGTCTTCTTTATGTCTCGCCCTTCACTTTCTGCCCCAGCCCCCACGTAAGCTGCTGCACACTGTTTGAATCTTATTACACGATGACGAACAAAACACTGGGGGCCCAGGAGACCGAGGGAGCTTTCTGATTGGCCGGTGGGAGGCGGGCTTGCAAGTGTGTGTGCACACCCAGGGAGACGTCTTACATAAGAGGCAAGGCTTCCCTCGCTACAGAGAGAAAAAGAAGTAAAAAAATAAATAAATAAAAAATAAGTGAAGACCATGTCACATGCGCCTTTGTTTCTGTTCAAAACACCTTCCTCCACCACCCTCTCAGTGCCTCTTCTTGGAAAGCTCCCTCTGTGTCACATTCACATGCAGAAATGCAAAATAAAATTTGTCTGTGGGGATATTTTGCCTCTGAAACAGGTCTACATGTGTGCATAGATTCTGTGTGTATGTGTTGTAAATCCTGAAAGATGTATGTTGATTTTTCAGTCATGCCCTCGTCCACAGCAGGCTGCTCTTGCTTCTTTAAGACCATCTCACAAATAGACACTCTGTTCCCGGCAGTAGGAAAACTGAATTAGAGCCATATGTGTAACATTTCAAATCCAATGCAAACATTGATTTTCATTTGCAATTCCACGTTGCTACCAAGCTCCTGGAGGTAGACGAACTGCATTCTTTCATATGAGGGAGAACAGAAATGACACTAAGTACTATTTAAAGGACTTTACCATCAACGGCACCTGTAGCACAAATGGTGTGTCCTGTTTGCTTCCCTGCTAGTTGTCTCATCTTTCTTTGTGAACTGAACACCTTTTATAAAGAGCTAAAACTTGCTTTCAAAGGAACAGGACACACTTTTGTAGTCATGCTAGTGTGATTAAGGTACTTCAGAGTTCATTTCCATGAGGTGTTGACATTGTTCTGTCTCTGGTTATACAAGCTGCAAAATCTTAGGAAAACAAAGATAATATTATTTGTAGAACATCTGATGGATGTGAGAACAGTGTGAAATCATTCCTACTTGAGTTACAGGATGTGTGTGTGGAAAAAGCCTGCACACAGTTTCATGAGTAAATTATGATTTTTCATTCCAGGCGGAGAGCACACCTGCAGCTTTATTGACACCCATTCACAGAGGAGAGGTGCTCATTAGTGACGAGAGCTCAAGAAGTGTTTGGAGCATGCATGCTCTCCAGTCTCTAATGAAAAATGCATCTTAGTTAACATTGAATTTTAGCTGAATGAGGCGAATCTCTCTGCGCACTCTCTGCGGCATGACTGCAAAACAAAACTAAACAAGGTCACACCGGAACAGCTGCAATTACTGACACAGAGAAATTGAAGAAAGGCTATCAAGCGTGTAGTGAAGGACACTGCTGTGCTCAGGGTTACAGTTTATGATCCCATTCTGTGTTTATTGATGTGCTGAGAAGGACACTTTTCTCATCTGGGATCGTTTTGTTTTTGTGCCTTCTGACTAGACTGTGGCTTAAATATTTTGATATGTTTAATATGTTTATATGATTGCCTGCAATATCAACCCCACTTCTCTGTACGAGATCCTTTTGGGGAAATACATTTGTTTATTTGTGACACACACTGGAGAAAATATGAACAAGGGAACCAAAGCCAGTTTGGGGAAAGCTATAATTTGAGTCTGTGCCACTGTGCTTGATTCTCATGTGCAACTCACTTTGCAATAAATATGAAGGCAGTAAAGGGTAAGATTTAAATATCTAAAATGTTAATTGTAGTCAGTGATCATCCACATCCACTACTAAAACATGTAATTGACTTATTTTTTTACACTCCATGCTGAAACAAAAAATGCAGTTGGTTAAGGCAGTAAAGGGTAAGCACTTGCACAATGAGTCCAATTCACGAAACAGGAATTTAATGAGTCACAAATGCCACCTGTCATTGCATAAGAGAAAAAGTTTCCAGCGTTAACCTTAACATGCAGTGAGGGCACATTTACAGCTGCGCAGTTACGGAGACAGCTGGATGTGTTTTCTCAAATGTCCACGTGTGCAAATCACAACTCTTGAATTACTTCTTCAAGCCATTTCATTCTTTGCGTCGCTTCTGGTTGGAGCACACACAGAGTTATCTATGGATTATATTACAGGTCTCAGCACAAGCTCAAACCTTCACCCGTTGAACTGAAACAGAATATACATACGACATACTCATATCCTCTCACGCAACACTGGTTTCAACCTGTTCAGGAATGCTGGAAAGGCAATATTTTGATTACATTAAAAAAGGTCAAATCTGATGATTGTAATTTCAGAGTGATTCTGCATGCCACTGCACTTTGCAGACTCTGGTGCATCTCATCTACGGGGGGTTACACACCGCCAGCAATGCTGCAATCGATATCCATCTAACACTCGACAGCTTGCGTAACTCACAGCCCAATAGGATTGCTTGGCTCGGCAAAAGAAAATAAATTCCTTCAATATTTAACCCATCTAAAACTCTGTTAGTAAAGACAGATCTGTGTTCTCAGGAGCTAAGAGATCACAGTTAGAGGCAGCGAGGACATTTTGTACTCAAATGTTTGCCATGGCATGTTCTCTGACACCCTGAGGGTAAGAACTGAGGTAACATTGCCTGTGGATTTTTTTTTTTTTTTCCATACAGTCTATAAACTTGTTAGAGATTAAATGGCCTCTTCATGTTGTGAAGGTGTGAAAACGACAACAGAAACCGGCAGAGGTATGTGGAAAAAAAGGTTTTATTGTCAAAGCCCATGTGAGCGAAAGAACAGACAGAACCTGCTAAGACTTTTCACATAGAAAACAATTTCAGCACTTTTAGAAATCATTGAAACACCGACACATGTGGCATAGTGTCACATTTCCCTTTTATTTCAAAATAATCCCCCGAGTTGATGAAAAACAAAATAACAAAAAGTGTACACTTACAAACAAGAGCGTTAAGAAATGCTTTCACTCGATGAAGCTCCCACATGTTTAACACTGACAGACAGAATAAATAATGTTACGTGGAATAAACAGAAGAACAATTCTTAAGAATTACCACTCTGCACTGCTTGAAATACAGACGCACTGTATCAGAAATCGCCCCAGCAGGTGATTAGGCTCATTTACTTGTAAGTAATTGTAATTTACAAATCCACATCAAAGCACACAACTTGTGCATTTGTACGCCCCTCAATCCAAAGTTACTGATTTTACTGAGCTTTAGGCCCTGAAAACCTGAATTTTAACAATCCTTGGAAATTTTGCAGAAAACAAAAACCCTGACCGATTTGGATTTCCAAAGAAAAACTGGTGGAAACACTTACAAATACACAATGCAACATTCTCCGTTTGTTTAAATTGATTTTTGCCCAGAAAACATTGCAGCATTTTGCGCAATTCATCAACATGCAAGTCATCTCCTTTTTCATCCAAACACAGGCCACGTTTGTTATCCCTGATAGCGCTGACAACCTGCCACTGACAGACTGCTCCTCACCGAATCTCCAAGGAGAAAATAGAAAGGGAAGGAGAGCAAAGCAGGGGTAGATAGACGAGAGCGGGGGAAGGATTGTCTAGCCCTCACTGACCTTTACATTCTGGAGACACGGTGGCTTTGTGCCAGGCAAGCAGAGCCCTTCTGATTTTACAGAGAAATGAGAGAACGACTATGTACAGGCCACGTTTCTCTATTCTCTTTGGTCAGTATTTTACATTATGTACAAAGAATACTCGGACCAATGGTGCGCGCCCTCTCAGTTGGCGTGAGCCATGCGCCTTTCTGCTCCAAAGAAGTTGAGCATTGTCTGGACGAGCTCTGGTAGATCGTAATCGTGCTTCCAGCCCCAGTCCTTCCGTGCGTTGGAGTCATCGAAGTTCATTGGCCAACTGTCAGCTGGAAAGAAACACATAAGCGAGACATAGAATTTTATTTCTAAAGAAAAACTTGCTGGTTTCTATCTGAGTAACCTGACTACAGAGCTGCATTTGTCAATAGCTTCTTTACCTTCAAGTGATACTACGCAGCTTTTGAAAGACAACCCCCCCCCAATCTTCTTCTTGCAAATGAAAAGTAAAATTCATGAGAAATAAAAGGCACCCTTGCTCAACTTAATACACTCAGGGTCTTTTTTGCTGTTACAGCCTTACTTGGTCTGGTATGACCAGTAGCTTATGGTGGCTAATGTTGGTCAGCTGTAAATAGATACTGCTGTGTTACTGACATTACTGAGTCAGTTTGTTGACTTTGACTTTTCTCTACTGTTTCTGTGCCAGGCTCAATAGAATCTGAGGAAATGAAGGTAAATCCAATCTGCATTTGTCCTGTATTTAACAGTTGTGGCCACAGCCGTCGGTGTTCAGCTTCACAGACTTCCTTTAAACAAACCAAAGGGAGACTCACCAATGGCCTGTCGTACGTGGTCAACGTCATACGTGACCTCCAGCTCAGGCATCTGCTTCTGGAGCTCCTGGGCCAGTTCCTCGGGGGTGAAGCTCATGGCGTTGATGTTGTAGGTCCTCATGCTCAGCGTGTCAGCTGGCGCCTCCATCACCTCCAGGGTGGCACGCAGGCAGTCGTCGATGTACATCATGGGCAGCCGTGTGTCGGGTTTCAAGTTGCACTCGAACTTGCCGGATTTGATTGCATCGTGGAAGATCTGGACGGCATAGTCTGCTCAGAAATAAAAACATTGTGATTAAACCAACTTTGACATAAAACCTTCTGATCAACTACAGAAAATAAAAAGCAGGGTGTGGTAGCTGTTCAGACAAGTGAAAATATGGAGATCATCGCATCGAGTTATCTGATGGCCTAAAAATACAACAAGTCTCGACGACTCTCTGGAATAATTCGGTTACATAACAAACTTGTGACATGACAGGAGCGGTACAGGAATAGACATCCATTAAAGTTGAAACCTTGTATATGGTCTGAATATCATCTCCCTCACCTGTTGTGCCACCTCCAGGCATGGAGTCAGCAGAGATGATTCCTGGGTAGCGGAGACAGCGGAAGTCCAGGCCGTAGCGGTGGTGGTAGTACTGTCGAGGAAGAGAAAGGAATCAGTTATTGATCATGAACAGATTACATTTAAAAAAATGCAACAACTTAAATACAAGAAGAGAAGAATAATGCCATGTTAAGTTGCCAGTAGGAGTGCATGGTTTATATGGGGTCTTGTTTTGGAGTAGCAAAAGAGGGAAAGAAATCGGAGATCTAACCTCTCCCATCAGCTCAGCATGGACTTTGGAGACACCATAGATGGTGCGAGGTCTCTGCACACAGAGATCTGGCGTGGGGTTGCGGGGAGAAGTGGGGCCGAAGGCACCGATGGTGCTAGGGACAAACAGGCGCAAGCCGTGCTCCGCCGCAATGTCCAAGATGTTGTGGAGCCCTAAGTAAACAGACAAAGAACCACACCATGAGAACACTGCACCTCACCTACGTTTAAGGGAACATTATTGTTGCTGTCACGATACTTAGATCCCATGAGACGAAGTTAGCTAGTCACTAGTGTGCTTACCTGTGATGTTAACAGAGCGCGCCAGGGCCACGTTAGCCTCTCCGACAGCACTGAGGAGGGCGCTGTAGTGAACCAGCCAAGTGATGCGGTTGTTCACCACAATTTCCCGCAGGTTCTTGTAGTCCAGGATGTCTGAGTAGATGAAGGGGCCTGGCGGTGATAGAGATGATTGAAGATTCAAGTCAACTGTTAAATGTGTCTTGTATAAAGTATTTATTTAGAATTTATTGTATCATTATTAAGTGGAAGCAGTAGATGCAATGACTCTGCTTGTGTTTCAGGGCCAACCCCTAGCTTGCAACAGACGTCCTTATAGCAGCTAACAAGCTCTTATTGTAAATGTGTGTTTCTTTCCTGTTACATGTATTTTTTCCTCATATGTCCTTTAAATTAAAAGCTCAGTTTTGTTTACAACTGGAAGCTGTTAACAGCGACCTTGATTACTGGACGTTAGCAGAACAAAGTCACTGTGTGTCACATACTGATTTGGAGTCATCACATCTTCATTTTTCAGTAAGATATGCCTTCCTCTTGAGCATAAATGAATGAAAGTCAATCAGAACTAGACAGGCTTTAATTGCAAACACTGTTGATCCATTTGGCAATAAAACTATGGTACATTTGTAACACATTAACAACCCTTATTGCCAAATGCCTGAAATTTTGAAGGGTATTAGTCACAGCTACAACACATTTTGACAACATCTAGGTGTTGTTCCTTGATTTACTGAACTTGTTGTCTGTCGTTTGGACAGAAGCATTTGCTAAATGAATGTAATGTAATTAGACACACCCTCTTGCAATCTTGCTTGAGTCGGATTAATTTCAGACTGCACAACTCAATTCTTAAACAATATACAAGTTGACTCACCACTGTGGAAGACGTTGCTTGGAGGTTTCCGGATGTCAGACAGAATGACGTTGTTCTTTCCAAACCTCTTCCTGTGAAGCAAATAGCCAACATTATACAACTTGAAAACAGAAACTCTTCTCACGTTGCTGCTGCAGGCAAACTACGTGTAATTTGTGCGCAGACAAAATGAGAACTTTTACCTCAACAACTTGGCGAGCCCCACGCCGAGCTGACCCAGGCCACCTGCGTTATTACATGGAGAGGGACAGAAAACACAAGTTGTAATCGGAGGTCACTGAACACATTAAATCATATAATAATCGTTAGTGCTGGTTTCCATGGAGACTGAACTAACTAAGGAGGAAAGTGGGCCATAAGAAAAAAGGCCACAGCATTTGCCGCCTACACTTTGTCTTTAACAGTCGTCCCTTTCTGCTTTCATCGCCAAACTTGTAAGAAATCCTGCAGAGTACAACTTCTCTTCATAAACCTCATCTTAACTTTGAGGCATGATAAAAACGTTGTTTAAAATAGATTGTACTGTGCTGAGTTTAATAAGTAAACTATTAAAAAGAAAACAGAAGCTGCGTACCTGTAATGAGCACCTTGGGGTGGTCTGTTTCCGAGAAGGACACGGAGTGGAAGCTGGCGTCAGACGTCACCTGCCGAGGGGAGAAGCTGATGTTGCGCACAGCCACCGTCAGGGGCTGGCAGCCGCACCCCGGGGTGCTGAGCAGGGCCTGCTTGGCCACCTTACTGAGGGTTCTGATGACAGGCATGCTGGTACCTGCGGAGGAAAAGAAGGTGTTCACACTTCTGGGGAGCATCTGGGTTGTTAAAGTCAGGCAGGCATCAGCAAAATTCAGTGTGTCAAGTTTTTTTTTTAATGTGAATATCTAGATGTACTATTCATGTTACTGCCATCATCTGGTGGCCTCTTTCAGTGCATTTTTTGGCCAAGACACGAAGGTCTGTGTCAAGAGATTTGGGCTCCTCTCCAGACATCAGGCGCCAGGAGGCAGACAGACAGACAGACAGACTGAGGACAGGGCGACAAAACTGGCTCTGAGGAGTTCATTTAAAACACTTTCGAATTTTTATCTGCGGCAAAATGGTGAAACTCGCAACAGTGACAAATCTTCAGAACAATGGAAACGGTCAGAGATGCCAAATGTGCCAGCAGGGGAGACACGTAGGCTACACTCATGCAAATGACAGGCTATTGTTTCCACCGAGGCGCAACGGAGCACTCGAGCACAGAGAACCGCCAAACATTATATAGACTTCACTCGCTGTTCACTTTTACAAAACTTCACAGCAGACATATATTTCAACATGCATTTCATTGTCTGGAGACGCACACGACTACAGAACACAAGCAGCATTAACGTGGCACACTGAAAGCAGCTCTCTAAAGTGCACCATCATGTACAGACAGCGCGGTAAGTTTCATCTCGCGAAAAGCGGCTTTCTCCATTAGTTCATCACCGCGCCGCCTCAACTTCAGCGCAACGCATCATTTCAGAGGCGAACTTACCGAGAGTGCAGTGAGCGTCCCAAAAAAGGACGGGAGAGAGTAACTTGAGAGTATTTATACTGCCCTGCCTTCAACGAGAGCCAATCAGGGAGAGAGGGCGTACAGTAGCAGACGAAAACAGTGCCAAGAACAGATCCACGATCAGACAGGACGGGATTTGGAAATATTTTTGGAACCTTTTTTTTCTCTAGAAATTACTTCATAGATCTATGTGTGCAACACTTTGTAGATTACTTCTCTTTTGTAGTAAAAAAAAAGAAAGTACAATGTAATATACAAGAGCATTATTATTGTTGTTATTATTATTATTATTATTATTATTATTATTATTATTATAGGTGTAGATTATAGATTAAGCATCAACAGTAAAACTATTTTGCGCAACAAAAAAAACCGTGCGCTCCTGTTCCATCTCTTGACCCTTTGCTCTCCTCACAGCATGTGCTGTTGACTGTTGTGCCAACAAGGTTTAACGTGCACATCATGTAAGCCAGTTGCGTAATAGCCTAATAACCCTAACCCCCCCCCCCCCCCCCCCCCCCTCCACACTTTTGGACCTTATGCGGCGCGCCATGGTCGGGATCTTTGGAGATAAGTCTATAATTTAGTGGTTTATTAATGGACGGGTTGCTGGGCGCCATGGACTGGGTTGGTGAGCAGCAGTGCGATCCAGAATACTATTTCAAATGTAATCTTTTCTTTTTAAAATAGGGATCTGTGAGGCGCAGTCAGCCATCCAGACAAATTACACCAGGCCAGTGCGCCGGAGTGAAGCTTGACCCACTGCCTGAGCTCAACACGTCACTGTTACACTGGCAGCCTGATATAATTCAGAAGATCTTTGCTTCTGGAAACAGAAGAGCTCCACGCGAGCACAGAAACGGTGAAATATCGGTTAAGCATATTAGAAAAAGGCCATTATAATGAAATAAAAGAAGCACATTAACAGGCAGCACGTGGTCGCGATGAGCAAATGAAATGCAGGATGGCTCATATTGATAAATGAGGTTAAAACATTAATTTAAAACACAATCTGACTAATAGCCTACAGGAAATATAACGGAGGCAGTTTACTCACCGGTTAATCTATAAGCAGCCAAAACTCCTGCCGGACTTGCTGGACGAGAATGAGATACTGCTTCCTCTCTGAGCTGATCCTGTAGCCTTCCGCTCTGACGTGTTGTCTGTGTTATCTCCGTCCAGTGTTGCATCAGCTGCGTCTTCAAGCTATATATCAGCGGCCATCTGGTTTCAGGGGAAGCCGGCTTTCTCTCGGATTGGTGGAGCCTCGGAGGTGCGGTCCTCCCTCACAGACCACGCCCCGCTGCCCGCTGCTTCGGCGCGGCTGCAAGTCCTCTCCATTCACTGCCAGTCAAATCTGAGGCCACGAGTACGGTTTTACGCGTCGTCTCCAAAAAAAGAAAAAAGAAAAAAAAAAGAAAAAACTGATTCCACACACGGAGCCATGTGGTGATTGATACTGCGTGAAGCCATATTAGTGATGGAGCCTTGTGGTGTAGGGGATGCAAAAATGACACAACCAAACTACCACAAATAACCTATTATATTGTATTGCATTACATTATATTGTATTATTTATGGCTGATTATTTACATTAACAATTGATCTGCCAATTACATTTTCGATCATTATCATATGGTGTTTAAAATGGCAGAAAATGGTACACAAAGTCACAATTTCCCAGAGCCAAATGTACGTACTGACATTGCTTATTTTGTCTAAAACCCAAAGATATTCAGTTTACTATCATAGAAGACCACAAAACCTGAAAATATTCACATTTAACAAGCAGATAAGTATGCTATAGTATATTTTAATTTCAATATTTACATCTAAAAATGTAAGATGTGAGTAAATCTAGGTTTAGTTGGGTTTTTCCACCAGGTTGTTTTTACAGAAATTTTACACCTTTCAGTTTAAATGTCTCCAAACATCCCCAGATGGCTCACAACTTGCAGGGTAATAAAAAGTACAAATAATAAGAATACTTTTTTAATGCCTTCATATACTTATAACACTTCCTGTATTCCAAACTTTAGATTACTGCCAAATGTCCTCAGAATTTCAAGTCTATATCTATATATACAGCTTTTCCATTTTCCCCTTAAATAACTTTAAGATTGGTTGATCAGTTGGCCTGACACCACAATATACTGTGTATCTTGTATTAACTTGCTCCAACATTGAAGCCGTAGGATGTTTACACTGAATGAAATATTCAAACCCATGTTTGAATTCAAATCGACATATCCTTGATGTCTTATGCATACTTTTATCCATTGCTTCCACAAAAGCCTGACATCTTTGTTATCTTTGGAAACTTTCTTTGGCCACACGGTCCGAGTTTGTAAAGGCTGATGCATGGTTTAAAACAGACTTTAAAGTAATTATTTTACCTTTTATCTCCTGTAATATAACCACTGTATATTAGTTTAGCTGTGATATTTGTATGATATCCCTGAACTCTGTTATACAACTGCAGTGATTCTAAAAATATTATCATGTAGCAACACAAGTGCTGCACGTCCTCAAGAGCATGACGGTGACAACAAGTCAGACCAAATGAGCTCACATGTCTGTACTGTGGGCCTATACAAACACTGAGAGTCAATGAGTCATTGAGTCATTTAAACATGGCTGGACGACACATGAACTTAAAACAAAATCACTGTGGCTGCACTGCACGTTTTTGTGACCTGACAGTGAAAGGGAGTGGTGAAACTCTACAGCCGCTCTGATTTGAATGCAACAGAATCCATTCCCGTTCATCATGGGAAAGGTAGGTTGACTGGCTCTGTTCTATCTACCGCAAACAAACCTCAAAGTCAAACAAAGAGGTTGACGATGTCTCTGAGTGGAGCGAACAAAAGGGCGGGCCTAAGATCTGTGCTGAAACGTGAGTGGTGGACAGGTGCACACCCCCACGCCTGTCATCACTGGGTAGGAAATGACTTGCTCAAAAACAAGTTAATCTGTAAACTGACACACTTTTGTTAAAAACAAAAATTTCTTTAAGGAGAACTTTGCATCCGTTTCCAAAAATCACGGACATATTTTGCCTTGAACATAGATAACCTCCACTCCTCATTCCCAGGCAACGTGATAGGAAAATGACACCTGATAACCGTGAGTGACATAGTTTTGGTTTAGTTTTTTTCTTTTAGTGTTAGTGTACTGGTGATTGCGAGGTTTAACCCCAGCTGAGAACATCAGCAGCAAAGACAAAAAACACAATTCATCATTTCTTCAAGTCTCGCCGACTTATCAATGGACCGACAAACTCAGAAAGACAGACTGTGTTTTCCCCTGAAGTCCATGACTGGCTGTAAATGTGTCTTCACTCAATGTCTACAATTAAATAGGGCTTAATTATCAAGTGTAATATAATTCAATACTACAGTATTACTCCAGAAAGTACCACAAACCCTCATTTCCACTCGACACCTGGTTGAGGGCACACACTGTCCTCCATTGTTCCAAGAGGCTGTAAATGCATCACGTGTGTTTTGAGCCATGAAATGGGAGTAGTGACAGAGCCAAGGCCACATTAATATGGAGAGAAGTGTGGAGCACTGTAAACACTGGCTGCCATCACATGCCTCCACGGAGCAGCTGATCCCTGGCTATTTATTCCCCGGTCACCTCATCAGATGATCCTTTCGTCACAGTGATGGCAACATGTTTTGTGAGGTGGCTGGGCCCCTGTTGACTAATCCTTATGTGGGAAAATTGAATTCTATGTCACCTGCCAGTATGGTGGAAACACACTTTGCATCATGCTGGGCAGTGACAGATGTCACCAGGGCCCCGAAGGTGACACGAGACATAAACCATTGCAGTATTTGTTGTTTTGGAAAATAACAATCAATTCTGATATTTCACCTTATGAAGTCGTTATGGTGAGCATTTTAGCATATCTGGATCGTGAGCTGCAGAATGCTCCTCTATGTTCACCAGCTAATCGCTAACTTTGGCTGTGTGGCATTTGGTGCTGGGCAGGTAGTGCAGGTTTTTAGAGCCTTTTCATAAAAACAGCTGCGATTAGAAACTGGGTCGATGAGAGCCGTGGGACTGAACCAATAAGGTAAAGTTGCTGGCTGTGAAACCAAAACCATGAAAATTGTAAGAGTCCGGTGATAATTCTCTGTCACTACAAGTGACACCGTTCACATGACACATAGTGATCTGATCCAATGTTTTTAAAAATATCGATTAGCGCAGCTTTAAAGTTTAGTACTATTACATCAATACATAAACAAAATTAATCTAAAAATGTTTTTATAGTCGATGAAATGTTAAGACTGATAGAAAAATTACACAAATCTTGCCGTGAGAACAAAAAGTCAAAATCAAACATCTTCTGTGCTATAATTTTTAATGGCTTGAAAATTAAAAAGAAAAACAATTTTTTGAACGACAATATAATTTTACAGACATCTGATCAGCAGTGATAAAAGAACTGAAACGTTTATTTTGCAGTAAGGCATTGCACAAAGCTGATAAGTACAAGAACATCAGAGAAAAGCATTATTTGTCCACAGGGCTGATAATCTTTTAGAGTTTTGTCAAAGCAACAATCATTTAAGGATAATATTAAGCACAATGCAAGCATTTGTACAATTGTAAATCACACCATTACCCTGATTGAACTCACTGTTCCATTCATGCACACACAAAGCAACGGTAGGTAAGGTGTAATTTTTTGGCAAAAGGAAACAAATTATTATAGTGTAGCTATAAGCAACTTTCCCTTTATAAAACAGTTTAGTGTAGTGGCTGGAATCAGTTCAGTTTAGTGTGATTATTATATCATTCAAAGCAGAACAGATGAAATGTGTGAAGATGACATGGAGACAAGGAGAGAAAATCTTACTGGCGGAACAAAATAAGGATGAAGACTGTGGATTTCATTTTACCCCAAAACTGCCATTTTGTTTGGATTTAAAGTGCAGTATAAAACCTTCCTAATAGTATTAATGGGAGTTTCCTTCACCCGTGTACAGCATTGAAAGATGAGCTTTAATGTCAGTGTTCCAAGAAAACTTGGCAACTTTCATGTTGTTTTAAATGTGTTCAGCTGCCTCTGCAATTACAGGTTTACAAGAAACCCCAACAATGTTTTTATGTGGCTTTTCCTGGTCATGGACTCGCTATGATGAGTCGCGGGTTGGTGAGAAAACGATCACTGTGGATGCGGGTGCCTGTGTCATCTGCAGTAAGTCTGATTAGTTGGATATATTGACATTTATTGTTTAATATGGCAGCGGCTGAGTGAGTACTAACAACAAACACTATATTAATTACAAGAGTATGTTTATGATGTGGTGGATGCCTTTCACACAAAGTGCATTAGTTTTGGATCTTGAACTACAAAACAGCAGATATGCATTCCGTTTGAACTTGAACACAGCAATTATTATATAACCAAAATATAAATTGGTCTTTAAAGCAAAATCTCACATTAATATAATATTTTCACTTTTTAAGCAGACAAACCTCTATGTGATTAACTCTGTAAAGTCTTTGCCACCATAATATTGACCAAACATAACCAGGCAAGCTGATGGACATTAACATTTTATAAAGGTTGTGTTAAATAAGTCTTTCTCAACACCACTGGCCGTGCTACTTACTGGAATGTCAAGTAATGATCTGATGAACACACAAGAGTCAGGTTATTTTGGTCGGACTCCTATTAAACAAGCCTCCCCTCTCACTGTACAGTACAGTAGGTGCTGACCCTACCTACGCTTATTATATCATCTCAACGTGCAGCAAAGTCACATGCTGCCTTATAGCACCCTATATGTTGCCATAGTTACTCTGCAGTGCTTCAGTGGCATATACATTCAGCAGGATATTGGGTGGCTGTGTCCCCTGTAGTAAATGAACATCTGAGGGACCGATATTCCCTCCTGAACGCGATCATAGCAACAAAAAATCATCGGATCCTATTAAAACACACTGAGAGGACACGGACTCACTCGCTGAATTTTTAGATAGCTGTGTATGTAAATGAGAGTCAGCGAGTGTGAGACGCGTGGGTTTGACGAGGCTTAGCAACTGTGAAGTCAGCCGACAAGCTGAAGCATCATTTAAGGAACTGAGCTTTTTTTTTCTGTACACACAGCTCTGTGTGCACACTAACATTAGAGTAGGGATGCAATTAGCAATTGTCTTCATTATCATTTAATCTGATGATAATTTTTTGGATGAATCAATCTATGAAAAAGTCTATGAAATGTCAAAAAATTGTGAAGAAATACCCGTCCAAACTCCCCAGAGCCCGAAGTGACATCTTCAAATTGGTCGCTTTGTCCGACCAACCGTCCCAAAACTCAAAGTTATTACATTTAAAATGAGTTATGACAAAGAAAAGCAGCAAATTCTCAGATTTTAGAAACTGGAACCAGTGAGTGTTTGACAATTTTTGCTTATAAAAATTACTCGGTCGACTAATTGATTAATCGACTAATTGTTTCAGATCTATATTTGAGGACAATGAGATAATGAGTGTTTGGCTTTTAGCAGCACTCTGAGAAGTAACTGGATGTGTGTTGTTTTGGTTTTATGAAACTTTTCCTCTCTCCTGCTTAGTTTCATTAACACAACGTGGAAAAAATTGCTAGAAATGTATGTTTCTTTTTTTCCTTTATGCCTGTAAGGTGTCAGGGCGCTCTTTCAGTCCTTTCACTCATGTAAACTGTGTGACAGATAACTTGAAGTTAATCTGTGCAGGAAACCAAAATGTAACAATATGTGCAAAATCCAAAATTATATTTGTTTGGATATTATATTCTCAAACATCTGAAAAGAATTTAAACCTAACCGAAGCCTAAAACCGGGCTGACATTGATCTGTTTTTGTATTTAGTTATATTTTCACATTTTCTACCTCTTTCTTCCATCTCGCTACCTTTCGCAGCTCTCTCTCTCTCTACGGCGTCTGCAGCAGAGGATCTTCAGTTTCCAGCTGGGCCAGCTGCCTGCGCAGGCTGTTTACTTTGTTCTGAAGCTCCTTGTTGTATTCAATTATATGTACCATTTCCTCAAAGGCCTCGTCCAAACACTTGGAGGAGCGGTTCCAGCGAAGGAACACTCCTGTAATAGAAAAGGGGGAGAGCACCGTGAATAATCTATAAAGAGCAAAACCTATTACAAGGAAGTGGTTTCTCTTATTCCTATTATGCTCTAACAAATGTACTAAGTGAACAGCCCAGTGCTTTGAGCTAAATGCTAACATGCTAAAATAATCACAATCATAACACTAACATGCTGAAGTTCAGCAGGTAAAACATGTTCACCATCATAGTTTAGCATGTTGGCACTGAGGGTGATAAAAATACAAAAAGCTAAAACAATCAAACAGAGCACCGACTGTGTGAACTGAGTTACTCTATGATGGTGGGTGGGGAACTTTGACAGGGGAACTTGAGGGACTGATACACTGGAAACACAAGTGTGACCACAGAGGTGTGCCACATGACTGGAATGTGCAACATAATGAGGAGGTGACTTGTCCGTCATAACAAGTGCAAGTGTGGCATAACAGGGATTTACTGTCATGCGTCTATGTGGCTAAAATGACACTTCTCTCACGCACTATTGAGATCTCAATTATTTTACTTGTGTTATTTATTTACATTTGGGTAGTTGAGGTAGGTAGGAGCATGATACTTTCCTGGATGGCACACATATTATACAATAGGGGAAGGAGACTGGGGGATAATGTGTGAGTGTGTCCCTATATGACTCTGGATTACACAGTAAACTAAGGCAATCGAAAATTGCAGTTTAAAGAGTCCCATTACTAAAGCATGGAGCCCTTACAACACTGCTCTGCACTTTTAGTAAAAGCGTCAACTCATCAAACTTCAACTGCCTGCCTAGTTGAAGGACAACAAGTGTGCCCACACCATCAGCCCCTATTAGTGTCAACATCTAGAGCTGCAGATATGGACTTCCATGGGGTCTTTTAAGTTGGCCGAGCAGCGTGCGTCATTCTCTATGAAAGCGTTGCATAAGCAGGATGTCTGTTGCATTTCACGTGCTTCAGTAGTTCTCATACATTCCAATTCATATAGGACGAGGGAGTGGCTCTAAGGCTTTTAGACAGGAAGGGGGGCCCCCCTCACACTGAACCAAATGACCCCTCATCTGTCTGTAAACCCGCCCCCTAGTTTTCTATGAATGGCTTGAGCTTTGAGCTGATTTGAGATTCAGCAAGTTCAAGCGTAGATACCCCTGGGACGTTTGCGGAGTCACTGAACCCACAATTATTGAAATGAACTAAATTCTTCTTATTTAAACAATTTCCAAAAATGTTTTATCACCATCATTACATTTGTGCTGGAATAAACCATACCACAAGCCAAACCATGCTCCTTAAAATATAGCCATTTAGAAATGTTTGTTGCATTTCATGAAGTCATTTCAGATCCCAGAAATCACGAAAAGGTTAGAAAATGTATTTCCAGCAGTGGATACTTAAGGTGCTATCTACTTAACATGCAATCCTCCATTTACAATGACCATAAATCACAAGAAAACAATCTTAAATCTTTAGAGAGTTTGCTTAGAAAAGACAGCAGCCTGATGAAATCTCACACTGCCAATGAGAGAAAAGAGCAGCATGCATTCACTTCACCCACACAGATTTTCTTAAGCATCATGCAACAATCACTGTATCACTGCTCATTTTGTTCATGTGGTGCTTTGAAACATAACAAAGTTTACTTCAAAGTATCAAGGTGGAAGGAGTTGTTAATAATTCAGACATCAAATTTACAGCTCAAATAAAAAAGTTTCTTAATCTGTTTAAATGAAGTGAGCAGCAGCAAAGTTTTCAGTCATCAAGTCATTATGTCACACTAACTGATATTACGTGGTGCAACATAAGCCTTAAATTCATAAAGGCTATTATAATGCAATTGCTACAGACAAGTACGAAAGTGTGCCACAGGACTAAGATTAGCGTGCATATGACGGCTAACTGCTAACTAGTAGTAAACCGTCAGTCTCAGGTGTCAGTGACACCTTCTGTGCAACCTATAATAAGACAAACATGCAAGCCAAACACACCATCGAGATGCCAGAGAAGCAATCTGAGCAATGTAGAAAATGTAAAGGTGCTGAAAGCCAAATGAGGGAAAAAAAAGTAATTTGAGCTCAGCAGCCACATGCAGAGTTTGACCTCTTCATGTGACATGGTTCATAAGGCTGGTTATCGCAGGTGGACGTTCACTACTGAGAAAGAAAATGCTAGAATGTTTGTTTACACAGTATTTGTAAAGACTAAATACCAAATCTTATCAGTCATATGCTCATTATTGTATTATAGCTTATTATGTTTGTACTGTACAACATGACTTAAGTTGTAGATAAACTCAGAATTTCTATCTTTTACCATTTACTAAATGTTTTTATTATATTTTATATATTATATTTTCGTGTCAAAAGGTCATGTAATTGGATGGATAGAATGGGGGAAATGGGGGCCTGTTGCTGTCACAAATTTCCCTGTAAAATAAAATGTATGGATGTTTGTAACTTTGAACATACGGCTGAAAGTAAATGGGGACTGTATGTTACAGTGTTTACTAGTGGCTGCAAACTGGTGAAATCAATAGCGCCCCCTTCTGGTGAGATTTCAGAGTGTCTGTCTGAGCAAAATAGTAATCACAGGTGAGACAATGAACAATTAACACAGTGTACCTGTGCCTATCACTGCGGTTTTCCCACCCATTGCTAACAATTGTTTTTGGCAATTAACGTCCTCACACTTGGTTTCAGGCCGGTCTTCAGTCCAAGCACAAACCAAAGACATGAGTCAAACCCACAAACTTATGTGACATGTGTCATGCTCTAAGTACACAGCACAGCATATGCACAGAGAAGCAGGCTTTTTGTGTCAAACAAGAATATCAGGATTGCTCTCAGTGGTGTAGCTACTGCCAGTCTGCTTTGGAACAAATTTACCACTGAGTGTGATAGTTTTATGATGAGTATGGCAACTCTAACCCTCTTCTATCATCTGTTCCAGCCAATCAAACAAAAGCTCCACTTAGTATATATCAAGCCTGTTTTTAAACCCCATTAAGTTCACTGTACTTGTTGCTGCAAGTTTTTGCCTTACACCTTTGTGGGTATTTTCACTTATTGTGATCAGTATTCCAAATTTCTAGTCTGAAGACCAGCTGAGTTTTCTTCTGTTCTACATTTAGTGTTGAGAGACACAGTTGTTTATTGCAGCATATTACAAATGTGACGGATGGACGTAACCTTTTAGGTCACCTGCTGTATATAATCTCAGTCACTGCATATCTTTTGTGTTTGTTTCTTACCTTCCCACAGCAGCAGGCTCTGAGGGGCCACTGAGGGCCAGATCACAAGACTGTTGGCCTCGTAGAGCGGATTGGTCAGACGCTCCAGTTCTTGGGGCCGATTCACCCACGACCAGAGGGACACAGTCTTCTCAGGCAGAGACAGTTTGGCTCTATGGAAAGGGTGAGAGGGTGTTAGGTCAACCAATAAGAACAGTGGTTGCCTTCAGTTTGTGGAAGTGGGCTTGTAACCTGCACAATGACACATCCCTGGATGTTGTCATTGATGTTGGTGAAAATATTCTCCTTTCCCTCAATAAAAACTTTTGAATTGACTTTGGGAAAGTCACCTAATCCACAGCTGTTCTCGTAAAGCTGCTTACCGGGCAGCAGCTCAAGAATGTGAAGGAAAGGCTCCATAAAATACTCTTTACATCAATGTCACGAAGGAGACATTACCACACTAATGGCCTACATACTGCATTTTAACTTTTATAAACACTGTATTGTATATACATGTATTTGATATGCAGGTGTACATGACATTGAGAGAATTACAGAGCAATACAAAACAAAATCAATAAGCATATGGCTGATATAAGCTAACCTCAACAGACTTACCTCTCAGCTGTGCTGTTGCCCAAGAAGGTGCCAAACTGAGAAGCATAGGCGTGTTCAAAGAGCAGCACCAGGAAGCTCTCGCTGAATTCAAAGGAGCATGGAAACTGGCGAAGGATCTGCCACACACAGTCCAAGAAGAGCAGGAAGACGGGAGCCTCTTGTCGAGGCTTGCTGTTGGAGTAGGCCGACTGGGCGCAGCGCTGCTGGAACGGGTGACCCGCCTGGGATAGATGGTAAAAGAGGGTTGGTCTCTAGTGATTGGTTAGGGAAAATCAAATCCCCCTCCCACACAGAAATCGGTTGAAGTAGAGGCAATGTCAAACTGAAGATGGAAACGGCGTGAGTGAGAGGAGAAATGCAAAGATGTGGACGTGATTACTACACCTGTGTACAAGTGTTTATGAATGTCAGCTTATGTGAGGTGATAAATATTTCTGTAACCTAATTTGTGGCCATATTGTTCCTTGTATGACCGACATATAAATACCAAAGTGTATTACAAAATAAGGTGTGTAATTTCAAGCTTTCAAGTAATTAATTTTATCAAAAAAGGTGAAAAAAATTTGGGCTGTGCTTCAAAGGTCAGATGAGCTTACCTGAAGCCACTCTCGCTCCACCAGGCCCTGGAAACCTCTGATGGTCCTGCAGGCCGGATCAAGGATGATCTGAGCCAAGGAGGTCACCTGCAGGGTGGAGTCTGCCCCCTCTGTACCGTGAACGAGCACAGACGCTCCCTCCCTAAGACGAAGTGTCACAGATTCAATACTGAGCACTGTGTTTTTCTCAATTCAGTATGTACAGAGCAGATGAACTGTGACGGTAATGCTTAGTATTTACTGGTCCTGGACTAGTATAACAAGCAAACTTTGGTCCCTGACCTGTCGATACACTGGGCAGCCAGGCAGGCCGTGGTGAGGATCTCCTTGACGTGAGTCTGCCAGCTGGAAGCCTCAAGCTTGCTTAACCAGCGGTCCATACTGTGCGACTGATCATTACACGCCTCTACCAGCTTTATCAGGCTCTCCTGGAGGACGTTAGACCTGGAAATGACAGATTTGTCACAACAGAATAGTTCATATATATTGAATACAGATTTCAGTCATACGAACACATGTATACAGTATCAGTCTTAGCAATATTCATTTTAAGAAAAAAAGGAAAAAAAAATACATAACAAGCATAGTGCCTTGTAGAACTCAGCACAAAGATTAGTTATTATTCAATGGAGCCACTGAAGCCCTTTAAGTCTCAGCACCTTTCGATTGCTTTGTGGATCCTCCTCCACTGAGGATAGTTAGCCTCAGACTCAAATCCTCCACCTCGAGCTTTGGCCTGCTGGGCAACATTGATAGTGCGCGTGTCAATGATGTAGCCGCGTTTGCCTGGCCGTAGGGTGGCGTTGATCAGCTTCTCGTCCTCCTTACACCGTCGCCCGTTGGTGCCTGTCAGAGGCTGCCCTGCTCGCATCATCACCTGAAAGTGGAAGTGATTAAAAAACGCAGTCCATACAAACAAAACTAAACCATGCCTACAGACAGTGTTCAGCCATTTCACAGTTTTTGCAACAGAAACAGTCAGAATCATATAAACTCCATTTCCCGGGCGCTCACCATGCCATTCTTCTTGTGGTAGTAGCTAAGTACTGGAAAGCGGCCACCATGACGGAAGGTAGCTACTTTCTTCAATGTGTCATCATCAACATCTTTGGGCACTGCTACTAAAGGGGGGTATGATGGACACACACTGAAGTCCTTGTTGACTTCACTCAGTCTCCATTCATCTGTCTGATAAAAGACATGGAGACAGGTTAAAAGAGGGGTGTTCAGCATGTACAATAGATGGCTGAGAGCATGTTAAGCGTGGAGGTGTTTGTCACTAATCATGTCTGTACCATAGACTCCAAATCTTTAAAGGCATCCTCTGGAAGAAATGAATTCCAGCCATCTTCTATGACTTCAAACATGGGCCGGTAGAAGAAAGGATACATCAGGGAGACTGAATCAAGCGTGGACAGAGCCTAGAGAGGAATAAAGAACATGTATTGTATATGTAGAATTTAATTTGACATTAAAAATGGGACAACCTTTTAGATAGTAAAAGTGAACATTTTGCAGTTAGAAACTAAAAAAATAATCTGTATTTGGCTTTTTGGCATGAAAATGTATGCTGTTTTTATTTACCTCAATAGAGCTGGTAATGTTGAGACACTCCTCCATGCCAGGGACGTCGAGCTGAATCACCCTAAGGTCTTTGCATTTGACTATGATGCTTCCCAGAGGCCCCACGAATCTGAAAGAGAAGTTGAAGATTTTATTCAAAAGGTGAACACAGCAGTTGTCATGGGAAAGATACAATGCTGGTACTGATGCCTCGCAGCGAGAATGCACGCATCTCCTATGATGCTGGGGAGTTGTCGACAGCATGGCTCCAATTCCACCCAAACAGATTTCTTCCTTACATGTTTGGTGGTGCATTTATGTGCAATCCTTAATTTACTTGTTTGCTTGTAATTTTTCACAGCCAATGTTTAATCCACAAAGCTGTTTACAGCTCCCCACCCTTCTCAACCACACAAAAGAAATTCTCAACCTGTGGGAAACACTATAGTGAGAGCACACAGTCAGACTCAAACTTCCTGCCACAACAGTTTCAGATACTCTCTCCAATGTTAAAGTCAAAAACAAATAGTTGAGAAATGCTCAGATCTGGTGCATGCAACCACAATATTTGCACGGAAAATACAGGCATAACCATAGTCAGGCACAACTCTACTTTCGCTCTGTGTTTCTTACCTTGTTACTCAAAATGATTTCACAGAATACATGCCCTGCTGATCTGCCTCTGCTTTCATAATGGGTGTTATAAAGAGTCATAATATACAACAATACACAGCACAATGTCTTCTTGTCATGTGTCATTGTCCTTTTAAGCGCAACTAATAAAACTGCATTTTGACAGGGACATTGTCTGAAAAACAGTGAAGGAAAAAGGTGTAAAAAACACAACAGTTAATAAGAAGCTCATCACCTCTTCTCTATAGAGTCAATGTTTGAGTGAAGCAGCCACAGTTCCTCTGTGTTGTCTTGTCTGGAGGAGAGAATCAGATGATGACCTGTCAAACACAGGGTCCCCTCCACAGTGGGCATGAAAGGCCGATGCAGGACAACCCCATCCACCCGAGGTGTCTTTATCAACTCTGCAAACTCCATGATCTGAAGAAAAGGGCAGCAGACAGCCCAGATACAGGGTAAAAAGAAATGCTTAGTATGGTTGTTTTTTTTTAACGCATATGGACAACGCAACCTATTAGCTAACGTTATTAAAGTTAAGACAGACTAACTCAAGCTCTGCTGTGTTACTTTTAAATAAAGACATCGTGCAAGTCGATGTCAATTAACATTAAACCAATAAATTCTGCAACATCTGTCAGCTAGCTTAACTTAGCTTGATTCAGGAAATGAAGTGGCTAACGCTAGCTAGCTAGCTAATCGTGACTATGAATTGTCTGTCACGTCTATATTTACGTCAACATGTTAACATCATACATTATGTAAATGTACAGAACAAAAAAAATCCTTTTTCATTGATGCTAAAATGATTTATCGCACAATTACCTGTTTATCTTTCCGTTTATCTGTTGTTGGGCGAGCCCGGTACGTTCACAAAAACACGCCGGCTGGAAACAACTGACTTGTGAAATTTGGCTCCGGACAATTTGAATAGGAAATTTCAAAATTCTTCTTTAAAAATTACAAAAAAGAATACTCTTTGCTTTCCAATGATTTTGAACTTTAACGCTACACTTAAATACATGCGAAGAGTTTATAACATCAACTCGGGACTCAATGTGACAAAACAAATTACGTGTAAGATGAAATATGAATGTATGTAAAATGTAGGTTGATCTCATTCATCCAGTTAGACAGACGTCGAGTCAAAATGAAATTATCTGCTGGATTTAAATTAAAGAGTTGAAGACTTTTCATCAATCGTCTGGAGCCTTATTTCAGAACTGCACTTCAGTTTAAGGAAAGATTTGTTCAGAAGATTTGTTCTATTTTAGGGTCTAACATCTAAAACATAACTAGTTTGGTCACTGATAGGGGTTCACGTCATAACCCTTTGCTCTGAAAGCCAAACACATTTTAAAAGAACTAAACCCATTTTTTTCAGAGCCACTGCATGGTCAAACATTTTAAATTACGATACAGGGATAGTGGTAAACAAAAGTATTTAGTAATTATTTATTTGTATTATTATATATGTCTATCAGCGACTGTGCAAAATGTTTCCATTGATTATTTGTTCAAGCATTAAATGCAAATGATTAGTAAAATCACACAGGTATTTATTTATTTATTTACCTCTTCATTATGAAATGAAAACCTACACATTTCCTCTATGGCACATCTTTTCACATTCCTGTTGCATACATGGAGCTGCTTTTATTTTTCAGACTCACCTATGTAACATCTATTCACTTGCTGCCTGTATGAAACATCTAACAATATCAAAAAGGGACACTAGGTGGTGACATTGAAAGATTTTTGAGAGACTTGTGGCCTGCATGATCATGGGAAATAAATGATAGTGCTGGCCAGGTGTAGAAAAATGTGTGCGTGTTATTTTGATAACAAATCATAGCTTGTAAGGGAGTAAAAAGGCCCCAGACTCAACAGTAGACTCTTCATGCAGACTAGGTGGTTTTGCTATTGGTTGGTCAGTCAGATTGCCTACATGACCTGTAAATAACTAAAAGGCAGCAAAAACCAGGTGGACTATATTCAATAAAAACAGCAGGCAGATAAGTCAGGTACATGAACAGGCTGGAAACTAGAAGGCAAGAATGTCAAGGCTACTTACACAATCTAACAGAAGGAAAAAGTAAATTGGCATCTATAGTGTATATACAGTCTTGCCAAACTAACAAGCAATTGCAGAGAAATATGAGGGGGGAAAAAGGAAGAAACCTCGGGAGACCCCTCTCTCCTTGGATGGCTGGGGATGGAATAGGAGCCAAAAGGAAAAATGGCAATTACAGTAAAATGAACAGAGTTTTAACAGTTAATCTAATGTCAAGATGTCCAGTGAAATAACTCCAATAAATTATGCCAGTGAAATGAGTCCAATGAAACAAGTCCAGTGTCAGTTATTTATGTTTTTCCAAGTTGATGGCGGTGTAGTCGGGGGTGATAAGTGGATGGGATCCCTTGGAGGATGTGCAGTATGACAGCGTGGGCAGCTTAGTGAAGCAGGGTAACTTGAAAGACGGGAGGCCCAGCTCTTCCTAACAGCCCCAGAGAAAAGAGCAGCACAGAATCCGGGGAACAGTGACGACTGAGGAGGAGAAGCCAGTAGGGCACACAGCGGGCAGCGGCAGACCAGACAGACTGGACTTCAGTATCCTGATGCACAAATGACAGAGGAGGAGAAGACCCGCAGGTTAAGAACGACCATAGTAGCAAACAGCTGGACGATGTGCTCCATCCACTAAACTCCACGACGGCCAATCTAGTTACTGATGAGACCAAGCCTGAGCTAAGAGTAAAGACACTCAAGTCATATCTTGATGGAATAGAGGTACTAAATACAATTTGAGTCTAGATTTAAAGATCAGAAGAGGACCGGCTTCCCGAACAGCAGCTGGGAGTTTATTCTAAAAAAGGGGGGTGTGGTTGATAAAAGCTGTTGCCTGAGGATTTTGTCTTTAGTTCTTAGGATAGCAAGGAGGCCTTCCTGCTGAGATCTTAAAGCACATGAAGGAACACACACTGACCTTGAATGGGAGACTCCCTAAAGAGGTGAACACTTTTGGAGAGAGAAGAAGAAGAAGAAGAGCAGATGGCTTGGCAAAGGCTATAACAGGCCTGTTTATTGTAGGCACGTCTTTGTCAGGGCAGTGTGTGTGTGTGTGTGTGTGTGTGATGTATTGCAAATCAGTGCAGTATTTGCTTCAGTTGCAGCTTGTCTGGTCTTCACAATAGATGGCTTGCTCTGGGCCTTTCCATCCCACATCATAGAGAATGCATGTACAGACGCCCCGGCTCAATTGAATGTGAAACCCAGCGTTGCTTTACAAACCAAATAACTGCCCTTCCTCTGAGGAAAAGATGCTTTGCTATGGCTTTTTTTTTTTTTTTTTTTAAATAAGATGGGCTGATAAAAAATAGCTTTCAAAGCAAATATTCACTTCACAGCCCTACACAGGATACAATAGAGTAACCTAACCTCTATGTTTTATTTAACAGGATGCTTAGACAAATGTGTTGGTGGAGGAGGAGATGATTTACTTAAGCATCTGTTATAAAAGGTTCAGTAATAAAACAGTAACTTTTATGGCAGCAGATGAATGTTTAAAGAGATAACACTTGATGAAACACACTTTACTCACCGTGCCTTGGAAGAATCTAAGGGAAAATATTAATAAACTTGTCAAAAACTAAATTTTCCATTAAAAGTACATTGATAGACCTGGATGAGTGACAACGACCGATGACTGTCAAACTGTCGCTATCGCTGAGTTTCAGTCACACAGATCAGATTTTGACATTTATTAACAAGCTCTGAGCATTTTGGAACATCTTCCGGCACATTTTAGGGATTGACAGTTTGTACCCACACCTACACCATATTACTCACTCAAGCTTTTCATTCAATTTCTGATAAAGACAATGTCCCATCCAACCTTCTGTTCTGAACGGCTTGTTTGGTGTTTGTTCTGTTGTGTGATGTCGTTTCGTTATTTTGGGCATGTCCAGTGAATCAGAGCAGCCTGTCACGGCAGATAATGATGACTTAAACGTGGGTGCAGAGTCTAATACCAAATTTTGTTGCGTAAGCTCTGTGAGAAGCTATTTTATTTCTTCGCTCAAAGCTGCATCAATAGCTCCACCGCCCTCTGAAAGTTTGGAAAGGTCATTTTATATCTTTATAAAGCTTATGAAATAAATGGCAGAACGATACATTTGTTTTTGTTTTTTTATTGTAAATTGAAGTTATTGTTTGGACAGATTTGTTCCGCCATGTCTGTGGTACATGAAGGAGTTTTGCATTGAGACGTCCACATCTGCTACAGCTGCAGTCATCAGCTCGCACCCCAAAGGGAAAAAACAGTGAAAAAAGTGTGAAAGCTCCTGAAGGATTCATCACTAATTACATTCTTTGCATTATTTAGCGCATGCAGCACACGCCACATGTGTGCTGCTGTAAACCTTGTAAGCCTGAGCAATATGTTTCCCTATTTGCTTTCATCAAATTTTCATACGTTTTGAGAGCTGGTTTTTCTCAGATCTCAGATCAGATCAAAACTGAGATCATTTAATGAAACATAGTCACAGAAAACAAAACAGCACCTGTCTGTGTCTGTTGCCTTTGATTTGCACATTCAAATAACAGACCTGAGATGAAATTAGTAACAACTAGTTTGCACTTTTGTTGATCAGGACAGCTAACAGACTTAAAACATTGCTAAATCTTAGCAGTAATTTGTTAATTGTTACTGAATAAGTATCTTTAGTATGTGTTGTACTATACTGAAAAGTGCATTACAGTGGTTTTTCCTAGCTGTTGGTAGTCCAAAGCCTAGTTAGTTTCTAGTCACTTGCAATATACTCACTCATAACTCATCTTTCGGTTAAATGTGTCACTGGTAGGTGAGATAAGATTTGACATGAGTGGTAACCTGATGTGTTTTTTATGTTACAGTTTGGGTGTGCTGAAAATGTCCCTCTTCTCAAACCCTGTTCCCAGTATTAAAAACACAAATCAGTTTCTCTTCTACTTTGCTGTAAAATCCATCAACATGAAAGTGAGCACATACAGATTGATTACGTTGCTTGTTTTCACCTTCTTAGTATGGTATAGTGACCTGAACACCGTGGTAAGCCTCAGCAGCAGCACAAACTTGAATAAACTCCCACAGACTTGTCATTGGCTTCTCGTTGCTACTTGTGTTGATTACACAGAGTCACGCCTCTGAAGTACAAAACATTAACATAGCCTTGTCCGCAATGCATCATTGATTTGCTCCACCTGAACATATCGCTCACAGGATGCAGGACTTACATACAAGTACAGCCGAATAGAAAGAATCACTGCTCCCTTCCTCTGCAGGTTCCTTGTCCATGGGTAGAAGTCACTCACACACACACACACACACACACACACACACACACACACACACACACACACACACACACTGTCTGATTTATTTAGCCTACGCCCCCATAACCAGCCTTCATACTGATCTCTTCCTCAGGAGGCCTGAGTTTTTCTTGCTCCTCCTGCCTTGTATTTTTAAGTCTGCTTTAATATTCACCCACTCACTCTGTCTCACACACACTCACGTTTGGCCTGTGATTTGTTTTTGTTTTGTTAGAAATGACTAATGCCTGTTTGCTGCCCTGTAAAGCCATTTGTGACAAATTGGATAAAAAGTGCTTTATAATTTGAATTGATGTCTCCTGATTTGATTGTTTCTATTGTGTGTGAACATTAGAGCTGAGTGTGCATCCAGAAGGCACTGTGGAGGCCTAACAGCCCTGAGGAAGAAGAGAAAATGAAGGCTACTCAGATGAAACAGGTTTCATGATGTGCCGGTACCTTGCACACAGCCACACAGTCTCTTGTGTGCATTCGATCACATTTAAAAAGTTATCCGGGCCCGGAGGAACGGCTACACCCTAATTCTTTTCATGCAGCATCACTGTGACTTTTTCCTCCCACTGCTTCCGTCCTCCGCAGATAAAGAAGTAACAATTCACCACGACAAGTGCTAGTCTTAAAGGAATGTAATCTTACATGATGTATTCACACCAGACCGTCTGGGACACTCTGATAGTTTAAAAAAAAACCTAAAAAGAATAAAATTAAAGCTTTGTATGTTTAGTTGAGCTGGATATATTTTAACTGTAATCACATGAAGTACACACAAGGAGTATGTTTGTATTGTCAGGTATATTATAATTACTTTTGGTGTGAAACCAGAAGATCTGGTCCAATGAACCCAGTCAGAAATAATTAAGTGAATTAATGTAGCCCTGGGCTCCAGCTCACTGGTCCAATGGCATCTCTTAACAAATACAGAAAAGCCTGCCAACTAGTCATGCTTTTCCTCTCTGTAATGTGTTAACATTTTGCTCCAGTGGGATTTATCATTAGTCACAAGACCAGCAGAGGTGGATATGATGATAGTATTAAAGTCTGCCTCCACTCGAAACATGATTACATGGTAAATGTAAACGTCCTGTAATAAGAAAAAGTCTTTTGTTAAATTTCTTCTTAGATGAATACAAAAAACACTCCCAGGTTAAATAGCATTATACAAACACATAATTTGTTGAAATTCCTAAATATCAAATTCTGGATCCAAGCTGCCTGGTGAAGTGCCATGGAGGGGTTTCAATGGCCCAAGGTTGTCTGCACTTCACATGATTTTGTACCCATACAAATGTACTATATAATTACAGTCTTCCCCTGTGTTTGGATTGGAAATTCATGTTACTGCTCAATGCTGAATTGATTTGGTGTGTCTGGTCTTTGTGTATGAACTTGTGAACAGCCAAGATAAGAGATGGTCAGTTTACTGTTTATAGATTGATAAATTCACGTGTACTTCTTGCACATTTTGACACAATATACCTTTGGCTTCACTGCCATTAACTTTTCTCTGTTTTTTCTCCAGTCTCCTTTAATCTTTTACACTCATAGTTTGAATTTTTACATTCTTTTTTGTGTGTGAATTAGTTGTCTGTGTGTTTACAAACCAGCTTGCCCCTTGGAGCTGAATTGAATTTAAAACCTTGAGTGTGAGGGCATTTTTGAAAAGTGAGGACATTTGGCCCAGTCCTTACTTCTTCAAAGGGCTCTTTGACAGTCAAGACTTAGTTTCAGGGTTAGTACTAGAACTAGGTTTAGGTTTAGGGGATGCATGTTTCAAAGAGTGTCCTCAGAGATAAAGGGAGAGGGAGTTTCAGCCCTATTTCAGCACTGGACAGCTCCCATCAAAACCGAACAGGAGAGCAGAGCGGACAGCGGGGGTGAGGCGGACATGATCCAATCAATCTCACACTGGATATGACCCTGCATGGCAGCTCTGTGAGCACAGTCTAATCACAGTGTTGTTGAGCCTGCAGCAGACTGGCCAGCCCTTTGCTCGCACATGCTACAAGAAGGGGGGGGGGGGGGGGGGTCACTTTTCAGCAAATGCTTAACCCCTAGACTGCTGCTGGGAAAAAATGCTGCAGGAAGGAGAGAAAACCTAACATGTCCCTTAGCAACCGGTCTAGAGTTCTATAGATTCACATATAGATGCATTCTGTCTTTTGGTGTGTGGATGTCGCTTATAGCTTGCTTTTCCATAGTTAACTTCCAATTTGTTGATGCAGGTTGGTAGAAATTACTTTTCTCTTACAAAAAAAGATTACTTTCACAAGTATACTAAACATACCCAATGCCGATAGTATCATATAGGAACATTAAACTCATACCAGGAGATACAAATACTAAAAAGCCCAGTGAGGACACTATAAACTCTTTATAGAGCAATAAAAGTCATTGCAGGATGCATTTTTCGTCAGCAGGAGAGCTTTTGTTTTTGTTCCGCTTTCCTCCAACAAAAAGTGACCCCACACTGTGTCACTGTGGCTGATTCAAATGTTCAAACAACAGGAAAGACTTCCTTTGGTGGTGATGAGGCATGTTGCATTACATCATGCAGTTCTCTCCTGCATATTTGGGGGCTTCAAACGAGACACTAGATGGCAACCACGTTGAGAAGGAGAAACGGTGTGAGAGTGTGTGTGTGTGTGTGTGTGTGTGTGTGTGTGTGTGTGTTTGTGTGTGTTTATGTGTGTGAGAGAGAGATAGAGGAGGGAAGAGAGAGAGAGGGAGGAAGGGAGAGGTGGGGGGATGAATTACGTCGGCGTGGGACAGTGGAGGGACGGTCTGCTCATGGCACTCAGCTTGCAGCTGGAGGAGAGCTGCAGAGAGGGGAAACAACTGAACAGCGGGGAATGAGATAATGCACAGGTAAAAATTGCTGGACCACAGTTGGATGCATGAGTTACCAATTGAACTGTCTGAACTTGTAGATTCGATTATTGATACCAGGTGGGAAAAGATCTGCAGTGGAGGGAAAGCGAGACAAGATGCGCTGCGTCCGTGGCGCCACTAGTGCGCTATCTGGGGACAGAGTGAGCGACGGCGACGCGCTGACACCCCGCTTTTAGATGGCTCCAACATTTGGGGTGCAAAACAGGTGTCAGGGAAGTGTCGTCACGAACCCCGGAAGCCGGAGGAGGTGGGAACATCAGAGGGAAAGATGGCAGCGAAATCCGATGGTCGCGGGGTCGTCACCGGTTTCGCCCAGCTGCACAACCTGGACGAGGTGGTGGGGACGGGAGAAGACGACACTCGGAACGGCAGCTCATTCCACATCTGCCATTGCTGCAACACCTCGTCGTGCTACTGGGGCTGCCGGAGCGCCTGCCTGCATTACCTCCGGGGGAAGGGGAAGGGGAAGGGGAGAGATGCGGCGCGGCCACCGCAGGAGGAGCGCCTCTGGCTGGACTGCCTGTGGATCATCCTGGCGCTGCTGGTCTTTTTCTGGGACGTGGGGACCGATTTGTGGCTGGCCATCGACTATTACCACAAGCAGGACTTCCTGTGGTCAGGCCTGACCCTGTTCTTCGTGCTGGTGCCCTCGGTTCTGGTCCAGATCCTGAGCTTCAGGTGGTTTGTGCAGGATTACACAGGGGGCGGACTGGGCTCCGTGGAGGGGCTGAGTAGTCGAAGAGCAGCCAGTCTGCAAAGAGACAGGTGCTGCCGCCTCTCTGTCTGGGTCTGGCAGACCGTCATACACATCTTTCAGATGGGACAAGTGTGGAGGTAAGACAAACTTCAAGTTTTGCCTTTAAAAGAATCAGTTAAACCCCTCAAAGCACGGCGCCGCCAGCTCCTCTCACTCCATCCATTCACTCTGCCTTGTAACCTCCTCTTGACTGTCACCTGGTATAACCCGTTGTTGTGGACATGACTGGGGTGAAAATCAGCTCCGTGGTGATGCCATTACGCTCGCCTCACAGCCTCCACTATTTGGTGTCACACATGCCTGTATTTGCATTTCCAATACATGTAGTTACATCTTGAGCGTGTTGCAACATATTTCATGCTCTCAGCCAAAACGTGTCCAGAACAAACTGCTACAGCTGCACAGAAATTACACCGCGGTGATTATTTCATCACAGTGCGCCATTGCGCTTGTGTGGGGAGGGAAGAGGGCTATTTGTTCAAAGACGGACAGGTAGTAGCCGAAAGCTTGTGTGTGTGTGTGTGTGTGTGTGTGTGTGTGTGTGTGCGTGTGTATGAGCGCGCGTGCGCGCGTGTCTGAGTGTGTATCAGGCGCGCCGCTCACATCACAGTGCATCACACGGCGCACGGTCGCCTCGATTCACCCGCTCTTCCCTCCCCGCATCAAATACTCCAACTCTGCAACTAGAGGCCAGACGAGCATCTGTTTTCACGGCTCACAAAACTACATCTTCCCCCCACAGACATGATGTCATCGATTCCTCTGCGACGCTCGACATCTTTGGTCCCCAAGTCCGCTTCTTGGCCATACAAATCGATGCGTCGGGGGACCGCGGGGACACTCGCGGTGTTCGTCTCTGCGCGTAATCTGTGACATGTAGCGGCTACAGCAGTAGTAAAATGTGACACTGGTGCGCGCAGCTCATCTGGTCCATTTAGGCTGTTCAGTCGGAGCTTCTGAGCAGCGAGTTGTTTTTGGTGCAGACAGACGCAGTGGCTGGCATTTAATGGGGGGAAAAAAAGTAACGCATGACGGCTGCTCTGAGAGGACTGCCAGCGGCTAAAAAAATGTAAAACAGCACACTGCGAGACTCAGTGGAAGGGGTCAAATCATTTCATTTCAGTTCAGTTCAGGTTTCAGTCGACGTCTGTGGCGTTTTTGTGCACCAGAAACTGAGCACTGATTCTGTTACAGTGGTTGTGTTTGACAGCTGCCTTCGCTCCTCATCAGACAAATGGATACTCTAAGCCATGATTGTGTTGTAATCTAATGCATGAGAACATTTGTGCTACAGGATAAATTACTCACAAACTGAGACTGAGAGTACAATCTGAACTGAAACTCACTGACCTTTTTGGAAAAAAAAATTTGCCATAAGGCTTAAATGAGATACCTTCTCATCCAGTTTCACCTGCCCCCCCCTCACAATTTAGTCTGAAAATAAGCCTAATTTCCTTTCCATGTGGCATCTTCACTCTTATCTTCAAGTTACATTTAGTGCATGCAGGCACATCCCCTGTCAAGATGGGTTTTCCCAGAATGAGACAATCCATTCTGTATTCCTCATCAGACTCATTTTGAGCTGCACCTGAAGGCTATTATATTGATTAGCTGCAGTTGCATTGGCTCAAGTTTATTTACTCTAGTGCAGTTCAATTGATTACATTGCTCATATCTGTAGCGGGAGGAAGATGTGGAGAGTGTTGTGAACTGTTGCACAGTCAAAGTCATTGGCTGTGTTGGTGGTAATAGTGGTTGATGCATGTGAAGGTAAACCTTTGAGTGAGAGCAATCTCTGTTGCAGTAAGCAGCAGCTGTCTGCTGTGTCACTGGACAGGATGTACCAGTGTCGGGGAAAGAAACATTGCACATGGTCTTGTCTCATTCTTGTATGCATAATGTACTTTATGTCCACCATATTGTAGAAATTGTATAGAAATATTACCTTGTGTATATTAATGTCTACGTTGTGTCTATGTTTTGTAGGGGCCTACAAATTGGGGTAGCTAAACGTTTTGGGAAAATATGCTTATGGTTAGTTAGCTTAGCTTAGCACAAACAGGAGGAAACAGCTAGCCTGGCTCTGTCCAAACGTAACAAAATCCATCTGCTATAGCACCTCTCAAGCTCTCTAATTAAGTTATGTGTTATGTCACTATTTCTTCCTGGCGTCTTAGATGGTTGCCTGGCAACTGCAGCCATAACCCCCCGGCACATAGCCGTAAAACAGCAAATTGTTGGGGTGCCCTGTAGCTCACCTGGTTGAGCGGGCGTCCCATATATAATAAAAGGCCACCTTTCCTGTCTCTCTCGTCTGTCACTATCGATTAAAGGCAAAAAGCCCGAAAAAGTATCTTTAAAAAAACAAATAGCAATTTGTCGTTTTTTAAACTTCGGGTTTTGTATGTATTAAACAAACATACAAGCTTTAGATGTGCTGGTATGTGGATTTTGTTACCTTTGGACAGAGCTAGGCCAGCTATTTTGCCGTTTGTGCTAAGCTAAGCTAACTGCTATCTGTAGCCTTGTATTTAGCAAACATATCTGAGAGCAGTATCGATGTTCTCATCCTGTCCGCCGCCAGGAAGCTAATAAGCATATTTCCCAAAATGTCAAACTATTCCTTTCAGAAAATTGATAAACAAATACTGTTGGTGTGTATAGTGAAGACTATATAGACATTAGAAATATTTGCTTTTAAGGACATTTATACGGTTTTCACCCCTAGCTTCAAATTTACATGTACAGTTGTAGAAATTGACCTAAGATGAACCGAATCGAACTTTACTAAATCAAAGTAAAAAAAAGAAACTAGTGCGTTGAAACTTGCTTATGAGGAACTCAAGTAAACATAATGTGTTGGTGTGTATGTTGTGACAGCACAAAGCCAGGGGCGAGGGATCATTGTCAGGCCACTGTCTCCCTTCGGACATGATCCGCCTGGCTGCTGGTTCGGGGGTTGAGGGTCAAAAGCTGCTCTTGTCAGCTTAGTGAGAGTTCACAACCCACAGGACTAACACTTGATATGGAGATTATTAGGCACTGTGAGAGGCCAAACTGCCAAAAGGTAGCATATGTTATCATATTACATTGTAGTATGGTGCATGAACATATATTAAACAACACGTTGCTTATTTTAGGTTTTAGTTCCACTATATGATGCAATTTATTGGATTTGTCTGAACTTTTCCTATCTAGTATTTTGTCATCATATGGGGAATAAATGATCATTTTCTATGACTGGATTTCAAAACAACTATCACTGCAACTGTTAATGAGATGCTACAGTATCAGTTTGTGAAATGTTTTGCCTTCATTAATGTGAGAAAACAAGATGAAGTGCTGACAGTCAACAACACTGCCTCATCATGTCTCATTACTCAATTCTAGTTTCAATTCTACATTCAATTAGCTGCTTTCCCTCTGTGCACCTGAGGACCGAGCTGATGACAGAATGGCCAAGCTTGTTTTGCAGTTATCCCCTTGTTAATTGTTGACTGAACGGGGGAGGATTCCTCTCCCATCTGTAATCCCACCATGTCACTGGCTCACCACAGCTCTTTCATGTCGTCCTCCCTGTGAATCACCGGCACTGCTGACGGTGTCCCCTTAAGCTTTAGAGATTCTGCACACATACGCTCAGGCGCACAGTGGATCACACATACACAGAGGTCTCCTGGCAGTACGATGGACAGCTTAATCAGTGTAAACCCAAATTAGCGTCTGGCTGAAAAAGAACTGCATCCATCTTTGCCCCCCTTCCCCCGAGGAAATCCGTGCAGAAAGTTTTGGAAGCTCTTTGTTGTTGGGAAATCCCAGCAGAATTGGGTGGGGTGTCGTCGTCTTCTTTCCTTTTAATTTCTTATAGTTGGAGGTGAAAATATTGTATAAAAGGACATTTCCAGTAGCTTCTCACAAACTGAGAAGAATTTCAAGACTGAGCAGTGAGCAACATCAAATATCTTCTGAAGCCATTCTTTGTCTCAGTATTAAAAGAAAAATATGTGCTGCAGCTTAAAAACAACCTCTAAATACAATCAGTAACCAAATATTTAAACGTGGTTAAACTATTAAATACTATTGCACATTTAAAAGGGCACTCCACTGATATTACACATTAAGTTCAGTTAACTCACCACAACAAGTACTATATCTGGAAAACAGCGGTATAATGTCTTCCGTGGCTCTGGAGGGAGCTTTTCAGAGCTTGAAAAAAATTACCCCGTTGATGTCATCATTTAGGAGGCACGGAGCCTAGGTCTAATGGAGGCTGCTATGGAAATGTATTGTAGGAAATGTAAGATCCAGGATTTTTGGAGCTTGACCCAAACTAGAGACTAAAGGTCAGGATATCTTGGCCTGTACAAAAATGAAGCCAAAATATCCCGGATATGGCTGCTGCCATCTTGCACTGGTGACGTCATTTGGAGTCAGAGTCTGCACAGTGGTGATTGGGGAGTGGAGCCGCGGTATCAAGGTCCCACCCAATCGTGAGCACACCACAGTCAATCTCAGCTGTCAATCATGCATCAAATACCTAATTGAAACCAAATGTATCAGAAAAATGAACACTTGAACAAACATCGGCGTGATAAGAACTACCTAAAATGAAATAATTTATCTCACTTACTTTTTTTCCGTTTGGCCCATGTCCCATTCGCTAACATGGAGGGGGCGGGGTTTATGACCTATACTGCAGCCAGCCACCAGGGAGCGATCGAGATGTTTTGGCTTCACTTTCAGGGAGCTGTTATGTCGTCCATCTTTATATACAGTCTATGGTCTCGGGAGCTGTCCCTCCTGAAAAGACTGATCTTCTCTTGTCCTCTTTGTGCGAGCTGTCCAGTGCTGATACGTTTTAATGCATTGGCATTTTTAACTTCAAGCAGCCCTTTACCAATTTAAACACACTGAGCATTGTAGGGTGTGTGTACATGAGAGTGTGTATTGATTTATACTGTCTCACTGGGTGTCATACAGCCTCCCAGACAAACACAACACTGTGTTGCACAGCATCTTAACCACAATGAAGACGATATCTAGAAGATATGAGTCATGGTGTGATAGTGATATTAGGTTTAAAATGATATTCAGTGCACATTTGGACTCTTGCTGTCAATAGTGAAGGGTGGAACAGACTAATGTTGGCCTTGTTAGTTTCTGTTAAGTAATGTCTGCATATTAAAATGAATAGAGTAGGTAGTTGGATTTCAGTAGGGTTAATGAGAAAGATGTATGTTAATTCCTGTTGTTTTTCATTATGTTACATTGAGTGTGTGGGTTGTATTATTGTATAAACATAATATATTCCAGTTCAGTGCCAAAATGAAATACACTTCAGACTGCTGAATTGCAAATCTTCCATATGTGTAGGGGTCAAATGAGACCACAGTGAGAATGATAAATATGCTGGTAAACATCTACGTTCTTGTCATTGTATAACTGAAACTGTACATTTATCTTGGCTGTCAAGAAATCCTCCAGTTCTGCAGGAATCAAAGAAGTGGGGACCAATCCCCCCTGCACCTTGCAATTGTACAAAATGTTTCAACACCACAAATCTGATGCTTGGATTACACTTTAATCCAGAACAAGAGTGGGCTCACCACAGAGCAACATGAAGAAATCGCCTCATGGTTGACATCTGCCTCTGTTTCCTAGCCTGGTAAATATTAATACAGACTGGGAAGGAGTCGACAAAAGCCTCTCTTGGCTGGCTGGGCTGCTTGTAGTTGCCAAAAAATCTTTGTACACGCGGTGAAGCGAGACATTGAGATGATACAATGCAACCAGCTGCCCTGTCAAGGAAAAAAAAACAGCTGAGGGGGTGAAAGAGGGAAAAGATGAAGGCTTGGATAAATTGGTTACAATCCATGTAATTATGTATTGAGAGTTTAAAATGGCGAAAGATAGGAACATCTTGTTCCCTCCACTGTGGAGGCACTGGAGTATTTTAGGAGTGAAGGAACCAACAGATAGACGGCTGGGTCGCACTAGGCTGCTCATTCTGTTTGCGGGCAGATTAAATAAATCTGTGAATCTCCTTAAAAAATCCAATTGTTTTCCACTGTTGTAATGGAAAAAATATTGTGTCTTGATGTTCATTTTATAAGAAACACATTACAACACTTTAAATACCACTAACTTAACGTTGTTCTAGAGTGAACGAAAGATGAAAAGAGCAGGGACAGACGGAAAGCACTTATCTTTCTTAAAGTACACGTCTGACTCTGTTGTGTTATTTACAGACAGCACATTAAACTTCCATTGCTGCTTTGGAACATATCAGTGCAACGCTACTCATTTTCTCATTAGCACTGATAACAGGGGACAAACCTTTAAAGTCAGCGCTCGAAGAAAACCCCCAATTATGTGACAGAGGAGCCTATCAAAATGCAAGAAAGCATTCAATGCAAGCCGGCTTTCTTTGGAACCTGTCACAGCTGGGGGTAAAGAGACGGAAAGCCATAAATGATACCGAAATATGTGCTTCAGCTTTTCAAGTAGCAGAGGGAGAGAGGGGGATCTGAAAAACCGATTCAATTGCTGTTTTGGTTCAGTGTCATCAGGATGTGAGTTCAAGCTGGGTTATTGAATTAGAGAGTATTGCTGGAAAATGTTTGATTCAGCATGCGGTATTCAGTTGAATCCAAATGTTTCACCTCTTAATAAACAGACAGATGCACCATTTAACAGTCTGTCATGAAAATCAACAAGTTTTAACAGAATGTTGTTGGTGACCCTACCTCTGTATGTAAGGGTAAAACCCTAAATAAATTAGTAGCCAACATGTTAGCTGATTGCAATCCTATTTTCACAGGCGGTAACACCCACTGTTACTGCAGAGAGCTCTTAAGCTCAGTGTAGGGCAAATTAATGGGGATGAAGAGCCTGTGATGATGCTTGATTTAACCGCCTCAGGCCTGCCTCCTGAGCAAAACAATATTTAGTAGTACAAGCCTGAAGGCCCTGATGTTACATCCTTGCTGCCTCTCAACGCTGGTCAACAGACAGAAACAGGCCGGCACCCATGAAGGAATATTAAGCACACGGGCAGATGGGTTACCAGACAGATTTGTGTGCAGATCACATACATATGTGTATACGCACATACACAAACCACACCTCAGGGGAGTTGAGAGTAGCTTTTTTATATACCTCCTTATATGCAGTCTCACGTCCCAGCCTCTCTCTTGCTCACAGACACACAGAAACACACACGCCTTGGCAGAATTACACATTTCCATGTCCTGTTTCTTTAGGCACTTTAGATCAGAGAGAGGTGGTGCAGCCAGTGGACAATGAACCCCTCCCACCCTCCCCTGGCTCTCCTCTTTTATGAAAAGTCATCTCCTGCACACTTTCCCTCAGAGCACAGAGATTAAGCTATTAAAAACACATCAGTGAGCCACACCAGTGCACTGGGTGACATGTTTGTTTATTTTAATAAACATGGGCACTGGAGTTTATTTTGATTCAATCCCACAAACACCATCTTGCTGCCAGAAATACTCACAAGAGCACTAAATGTGTTTTAATCCGCAGCTGAAAGTAGTACCCAATAAATGCACTATTTACTCTTGATTGAGTAATGTTTGCTTAAAACGACAGTGTCCAGCTGTTATGAAATTACTGAACCTTTTTTTAAAAAAGGAGTTAATATGTGTAGCCTGTTTTTTAAAGATTTCAGTGTGGGAACCAGTGGGCTTGTGGCTGAGTGCACAGACAGGACAGGGAAGTCAGGAAGCGATGAGAGATGGACTATTGCATTGTTGGTTTTGGTCTATTCATTCAAAACCAGCCTTATCCTTTAAATTTGACACATCTTTTCCTGATTCAGAGTGTTTTTCAATTTGCTTCTGTGTACTGTAGGCTCTGTTAACATGTTTACACTCTTCTTTTCTGCTTGCTACAGTTGTAGCTTGCGAGCTTGTGGAACTTGGCTCATGACAATGTAGGATTTATTGACTTTGAAGTCTGGTGTTTGTGTGCCTAGTTCTATTTGGCAATTAGATTGGCTGCATCAGTTCAATTCTCAATCCTCCCTACAGCTGTCTGTTATTTCCATTCTCCTCTAAACAAAAATCTAAATCTGCCCTGTTGCAACTCTTCCTTTGAGCTCATTCAGAAGTGTTCACAACAAACACACCGTGCATGTTGTGTGATATTTTTTCACATTAGTCTACTGCATATTCTACTCAGAGAAAATCATTACCTGGGCCCAGAGGATATCCAGTGCAAGTTGAAATGCTTACACACAAAGGCTACTTTTCATCTGGAGACCCCAGCCTAATAGCTATATTCCTAATATATATTTATGCTTCCATTTCTCCTGAAATAGTTGAGGCCTACACTCCCAGATGCACTATTTGAGATCATCATGCGTTCTCCCCGTACACTCTCTCTATCCATTAGTGCTCTCCATAAGCTCAAGCCACCACATTACCATCTGTCCTCCCTGCGAAGTTAACATATGTTTTTATTCTTATCCCTCCCTATCACTTACACCTATTAATGTTCTTAGGCTTCTCATAAAGCCTTTTATCCCCCACCATCCATCCTGGAAGAAGACACCTCACTGTGTGTTCCTCTATGCTGTCTTATCCTCTCTTTATTTGCTATCTTTAGAAGAATCTGGCTCTCTACATTGTGAGCTCAAATGCTGTGTCCCCTACCACTAGTTAAAGTCATCATGCTACCTCCCTCCCCTCCATCTTTCTCTTTATGTCTATGCCTCTCTCCCTGTGTTGCCTTCACATAAAGCTGCACTTGACCTCCATTTCTGTCAAGGAAACTGGAGCATCTGGCTCCTGCCCCATTACAACTCAACACCTCCTCCCTGCCTCCCTTATCCTGCTATACCACCCATCTTTTACTCCCTACAGAGCCCATTTTCAGATCTCCCACATTCCGCCGTCCTTTTAGTTTTTCACTTCTGCTCCCTCTTTCTGACAAAACGTCTCATTTGTGCAGGAAACTGTTACACCTCGGTTCATGAGTCAACCTGTGGCTTAATAGCTCTCCTCTCACGCTACATGCCATTTCTTTGGATTCACTGCTTTTCACAGGCACTTATTTATGCGCTGTTGAAAAGACTTCACACAATAGAGCAAATTGATACAAAAAGCTGCACAAGGGAGAGGTTATAACCAACATTTGAAGGGTCTTTAAATAAGATTTTGATATTACTACTGAATCAAATTACTCCTTTATTGTAAATGGGTTGCTAGTACTGCAGATCCAACTGAGAATCAACGCCCCATGATGCAGTGCTGTGCAGCTTTCAGCCCCACTTTTCAGCTCAAGAAAAAAAATGTTCACATACATCTGTGGGAAGCTGCACTCAGCCCAGGAGATCATATAAACTGGTTGCACACAACCTGCCCAGTGTGAAGTGGAAGTAAACAAGTGGCAGGTGAAGAAAGTCAAACATTTACAAAGCCAAACAGTCCCAGATATTAACACCCAAACCAAGGGTAAAATAGTGTAAATACTGGACTAAAGTTTAATAACAATAATAATATTAAACTTTATTTGAATAGCAATATTCAATGGACAAGAAAACAAACAATAAAATGGAAGGCCAGTGCAAATGAAGATTGACAATACGCCATGCGGCCGTAGTGGGGCAGGGGTTCAACAGGGTAAAAGCACTTGTTTGCAATGACAGAGATTTGGATAAATCCTGGGCAGCAGTGTTCACTGCTTAGCAACGTGCTCCATCGAACAGAGTCGAACAGTTTGTACTGTCATTGCAGTGTTGTCTCTTGCCGTTTAGTTGTCGGGGCAGAGGGGTGTGGAGTCTTGAGAAGAAGTGTGAGCCTCTGCGTGACCTTTGCCCCTTGCCGTCAGGTAAAAAGAAGCAGCTGTATATTGGAGGAGACGCATGACTACAGCGACAACGACGACAGTAATTGGCAGGTTCAAAATTGGAGAAAAAGAGCAGAAAAATAGATAGATGTCCTCATAATTACATTATGTTTTAGCTAATGATGTACATTTAGTAGCACGCATGAATACTTTGAGGTTTGTTAGTATGTTGGACCACTACTCAACGCACATTTCATTGCAGTTAAATAGGATCAATCGTGTTTTAGCAATATATGATAAATCATCACAATACACCTAACCTGGTAACACTTTATTTGTCAACAACTATAACTTTTCCCAAAAAAGCTTCCATAACAGGTGTGTAAATGGTTAATAAATCCTGTACAACGTAGTATTACATAGTTGCAATCATATACAATGAAAGAGACGTGTACCCAAAACCTAATTATCAAATTATTTTTGTACATCTTTCTTAAAATCCTCACACACACACACACACACACACGCACATGCATACACACACTTCATAGCTATTTTTGATGCTGTCTGTGTTTCATTCATATCTGGGCTGTGTCTTAGAAGCTGCATCAGCAGTGCTCAGAGAAGACCACCATTGTTTGAGTCTAATCATGGTCGACGCTCCAGGCGTCAGTTTGATAAACAGACAATCTCTGCTTATAAATAATTGAACAGCCCCGTTAGTTCTCTCGCTCTCACAGTGTCACACTTGCAGGGTTTCGCAGTCGTCTCTTCTCAGTCTCATATTTGCATGGTGATACCCTGCTTAGTGAGCTGTTACACTCACTGAGAAATGAGCTATATGAAGATACGCTGCCTGCAAAGTCAAAAGAGCTCACTCCTTTCACCAAATCAGTGCCGTTGCATGCAGAGTGTGCATGCTGTCTCAGCTCACTGAGCAGGGTGTCACCGTGCTAATATGAGAATGAGAAGAAGACAAAATCATGCCAACTCTGACAGTGAGAGAAGTGAGTAAAATACACTGCTGTGCAGTCGTTTCTTATGTATGTTATCATTTTCCAACTCACTGCATAGCGCTCCTTTTCAGAAAGTTGTCAACATGCAAACATAAACACACACCAAGTTGTTACAGCTCGCACTGATTTTTTGAGTACATTAAAAATCCCTTAGAAAAGAGCACCAGAACATCTATCTTAAGGATCTTAAGGAGCAGTGCCAACAGATTATCAGATATGAACTCATAACAGGTATTAGCGAGAGTATATGTGTGTCACTGTGAGCATATGTATGGTACTTCTGATTAGTTTTTGTTGTATTATTATTATTAGTTAGATTGGAGAGGTATGGCAAGTATGCTTTATCATTTAATAATAAAATATTTGTTTCATATGTAGAAATGTATTTTACACGCAGACTATTGATGGTAATTTATAAAGGAATAGTTTGACATTTTGGGAAATACACTTGTTTGCTTTCTTGCAGAGAGTTTGATGAGAAGATCAATACCACCCTCATGTTTGTTCAAAATAAAGCTAAAGTCAGGAGACAGTTAGCTTAGCTTAGCATGAATACTGACTAAGAAATAGTCCCACACATAACCCCATAACCAGCTAGCTTGGTCAGAGCCAGGGTAGCTGCTTCCCTTGGTTTGCTGGTCTTTACAGTATTATGCTAAGCTAACCATCTCCTGCCTCCAGCTTCATATTTTACAGACAGATATGACAGAAGTACTCATCTTCTCAACTCTCGGCAAGGAGATAAGAGTTTCCCAAGAGATTAAATTTTTTTAAAAACATGTTTTTACAGTATATGTAAACCAGCTTGCATCCTCACGCTTTGAATTCATGTTCATGTGACATTTCCTGTAAGAAAAACCTGGCCCACATAATGTTAGGGGCTTCATCATATTTAGGACAGCCCATATTCAGGCCTCCTGCTCAGCAGTCCATCACTGTCCTTCGTGTGTCCTTCCTCTCTTCCTGATGCTTGTGGCTGGGTGGCTTTTTCCTTTCTTCAGGTGACCGTGGCGAGCCAGGAGAGCTAAATTGGGTTCTTGAGGGGGACCTGAGAGCATCACAGCAGAGAGGTCATCTGCTCAGGAGTCCAACAGTGATCAGTTAGATGTCACATATCACCACCTCTTCAGGTCGGACAGGGAATGGGTCTACACCAAGTGTGCTTCAGATGTTGAAACTCAGACCTATTTTCTTTGCTTCCCGGTTATTTTGTCTTTCTCTTCTCTGACTCTTGTACTTCTTCATGTCTGTCTCTGTTTCTATTTGTGTTTGCTCTTTCCCTACCGTTTATTTCCCACCTCTCCTCCCTCTTTACCTCCATCACTATTTTTCTTCTCCTATCTCTTGTTTTGTTTCCACTGCATCCCCGCTCCCTGTCTGTTTGCCCTCACAGTGAATTACATATTAACAACAGCCTGTATGCTTTGGGCCCTGCGGCGTTTTTAAATACACTGTGGTCAGTGTGCTTGTGTGTTCAGACAAAAGCAGCAGGAACTTGCTGATGGCACTACGCCTTATATACAAACACACACAAGAAAAACTTAGAACTTCAGCCACCTGCCTCTCACTCATGCTATATACGTGTAAATGCTTATTTATGCATGTATGTATGTAAATGTGTGAGTGTGTGTGTGTGTGAATACATGCATGGGAGGTGTGAATGTTCTTTTGCCTTATGCTACAATGAGTGCTGAGAGGCAGTTGACTCATCTCATATGGTATAGTGTAAAACATCTGATGCTTTGCCGTGAAGTTTGGCTCTGCAGAAAGACATGGCGTGACATTGTTAATGAGATTATTACAGATTCAGATCCTCATTAGTGGAAGTCATTTTGAAAGACAAAATGTATAGCAAGCACACTTTATTTATAGCACTTTTCAAAACATAAATTCCAAAGTGCTATACAGAAAGAAGAAAAGAGGGAGATAAAAGTCAGTTTTAAGATGTTTTTTTTTTAATGATGTGCATTGATTTAGTGTATATAACACTTTGTGATAGGCCGTTCTAGAGTCAAGGAGCATGATAGCCTGTATTTTTCAGTCTTGACCTTGTAACAGCCAGAAGGACACAACAACTCTTGTAAGTGCAGAGGGGCTTGACCATGTAATGCCTTGTATGATAATACTAAAAATCTAAAATCATTCCTATAACTGATAGGGGGCCAATTGAGAGACGCTAAAGCTTCAGTAATGTATGATCTACGTCTTGTTTTTGTTAAAAGCCTTGCTGCAGAGTTCTGTGCCAGCTGTAGTCGAAATAGAGAGGATTTGCTAAGGCAGGTGACCTAATAAAAGCATAGATGACTTTTTCAAAATCTTCAGGCTGAAGGAAGGATCTCATACTTTGCGATTTGATGTGGGTGGATAAAGCTGGACTGAACCAGATATTTCAATGGACTTAACATTTTTGCACATGAACAAGTAATTGTGTGCATATCAGTATCTTGTTATACCTAAGAGGTAAAAATACAGCCATGTGTCATCAGCATGAAAGTAATAACAGATATCAAAACATTAAATTACGTGGCCTATGTGGCCAAGGAGAAGTATGTACACAGAGAACATAATTGGACCAAGAACTGACCCTTGTGGGACACCATTTATTAAAACTTGATCATTTATGGAGACGAGAATGTTCAGTGAGACCGGATTTAAACTACTCAAATGTGGATCAAGATATCTCTGATGTCACTGCATAAAACAGGGAAATTAAATAAAATCTGAATACACAACAAAAGTCTAAATATTATGTTTATGTACAAGCAACCTTGATTGCTATACATACACTTATATACATAACAATCATGTGGTTTTCTAATATGCAAGGGATATTATATACCATATGACTTGCCAATTTGGGTCCAAGATGTGGATGAACATTGTTCCACTTTATACTTCGTCTGCAGTGGTTTCAGGATGAAATGGAGTCAGTGAGATATTTTCAGCCACCGTGTCTGAGTGGATTAGTCCAGTATTCCTTTAAGGGACATAACAGTTTGAAAACTGCTACTGCGACTCCCTTGCCTCCATATGGATTACAGGTTTGGAAGAAACAACAAAAAAGTAGACGATAAATATCCCTTCCGCGAGAGCTGTTGATTTTATTTACTTCACACATTTATCTATTATAAATTATGGAAGAACACAAATAGATTTGCATCTAATCTTTAATTAAGTAAGGACTTGCTATAATGTATTTACAGCATTTCTTAGACTCCTCATACTCTTTTTTCCCCCCTCTCTCTGTCTCTTTCTCTCACCCACACATGCAGCAGTCCTGAGTAGCCATATGGCTAATTTACACGTTTTTAACCCATTTCCTCACATTTCCTGTCTTTATAAAGTTGCCATTTTCGACCTGAAAATTGACGGCAACCCCTCTTTCTATGTTTGCCTCTGCTCACATTTTGCAATAACTGGATTTATGCTCTGTGGAGTTTTATGTAGAACGCGCCAAGATTAGCGGGATGTTTAATCATGGAGCCTTTTGAAATAAGCTTAACATTTATTGGAATGCTAGGCGACCCCCCCCCCCCCCCCCCCCAAAAAAAGAAAAAAGAATAAAACAGCACAGGAATTATTTTAGTCTGCGCTGAGGAGAAAGGTCCTTGGGAATACAAAATCAAGCAGCCCTGTCAATGTTTGAGTGTCTGTTTATTGATTTATTTGGGACTTATTTGATATTGTGTTTTCTGTGCAGAACTTTGAGGCTTTTCCCAAACCATTTATGTCCAAGAGAGAGATGGTTGTTCTTTTTTTTTTTTCTTGTCCTGTCGGGCATTTTTCCCTCACTGGCACAAGCGATTCCAGACAGGTCTTTGTCTTTTTTGGCATGGTTGAGCTCTCCTCTCTCTCACCTCCCCATTGGGCACAAATCTCTGCTCTTTGAAGACAACTGAATGTAACAGAACATGGAGCAATATGCAGCACCGTCATGCACCACAAGCTGACAGCAGACATAAAATCTGCACCGTGACGAGTTTGGGCTCCAATGTGCAGTATTTTAACCCAAAATGAGACCTTTAGGCAGCTTCTCATCAAGACTTTAGTTCAGAGGATCATAAGGCACCTACAGGAACAGGTGTAGAGGGTGGGTTGGCTGGAAGTCCTTCACTGACCTAACAGGGCGATCTTACTTAAACCTCTCTCCACCTCAGCACAAATGCATTTGAACTAATTTGTCAGTATAGCCCCTGAAGGTGACCCTACACCATTACAGTCTTTATTTTCTCCTTATCTCACCTCAGACTTATGGCGTTAGTGTAAACAGGGCAACCAATCCACATCCATGCCCTTATTAGGCCTTGAATCTCTAATGCATTTTTATTAGAGCAAGACCAATAAATTGACCGTACCAATATCAGCCTATATCAGCGTATTGTAGGTATATCAGCAAAATTGGCCGTTTGTCCTCCAGAGAGCAGTTTACGACCTCAGTGACCTGTTTGCTACCAAAACTAAACAAAACATTTAGCTGTGGTTTGTTCTGATTCAAAGTCTGTCTGTAAGAGACTTTCTTGTAGAGAAAAATCTTGACATTAATCGTTAATGATTATGATTTATTTATGACTTTTATACTGTATTTCATGTAGAATATAAAGCTTTGTAAAACATTAACTACACTTAATGTTTCTCTCCTGTCATCTGGAACAGAGAAGCTCGTCTGTGTATTTTTTTGTATATTTGCAGTTTGACACATCAAATAAATGTCTGCATTCGACAGCTCAAATGGGCATTTTGGACATTTAGAAAGGCTCACTCACAAAGTCTATAATCACACTTTAACTGAGTGTCATTTAAAGCGTCACTTGCAATTATATTACATTACATTGTATGTCGTAACATGACTCCTACTAATCCCCTGAATAACAATGAGTCTATTTGGCTCACTATGACCACCTACATAACTGCACATACCTGTTACATGAATATACCACGCCGAATGCTGTTATTGCTGTGCAGTTATTTTCACACTTCAGCTGACTGTGTGTGTGTGTGTGTGTGTGTGTGTGTGTGTGTGTGTGTGTGTGTCTGTGTGTGCATGCTGGCTTGTGTGTTTGTGCGTTCCCCTCCTGGATTTGGACTGCTGACGATGATTTGATGTGTCAGGTTTCATTTACACCTGTCCCTGCCAGAGACACTGTGAAATTAATTGAGCCAAAACATTAATTCGCTGAAAGGCATAGTATGTAACATTTCCACATTAAAATGTGTAAAAACGACTAGACCTATGTTATATATTTTGTTGAGTTGTGTAATTACATTATCCCACATTGGTCGCCTGTTAATGGCATCATATCCTCTTTACACGATAGTTGTTATAACTTCTGGGGAAACACCAGATGATATGTTAGAGAGTGAGAAAGGAATATAATGTCACAGAATTATACTCAGTAATCCAATAGAGACCTAATTTATTGAGATGATATTTCAGTGTCGACTGTATGTGCTACTATGACAAGTGGCTCATGCCAGCTACCAAGCTAATGTGCACGGCAACGTTATAATGTTACAACAATGTTCAACAGGCTCATAAAGTTATTTTTAGATTGTTTTGACTGTTTTGATTGAATTTGCCTCATAACGTAATCTACGGTAGTCGACTCATCTAATGGTAAGTTAGCAAGTTAACGTTACATTAGCTTACGTTACTTACAGCTATTTCATTGGAATGAAATGACATAACGTGAATAAACATGAATAAAACTTTAATACATTTCCTTGTCCGTGTCACGATAGATTTTCATCGTGTTGGTGGTTGTTTAACAATGAAGATAACAACTCCCATGATCCCTCGCCACTTCACAACATCATCAAACTACGTCTCTGTTACTGTTTTGATTGAGAGGCCCCTAGCGGCAGAAATTACATACTGTGCATTTAAGGTTTCTCAAAATGCCCAACCAGTCATTAACATGCCTCACATCAAAGCTTTTGGCTTTTTTTCCTGTGTGCAATGGAGAGGAAATACCAGAGCCAAGCAAAATATCTGTGTTGCCTGTGTGTGTGTGTGAGAGAGTGATTGAAGGAGAGAAAGACAAAGACGGTGAGAGGACGAAGAGATCATAGGAAAGCTCTGCACTGGAACTTGATTATGAGGTTGTGAAAATGCTCTGTCTGCCGCTTTTTGAGGGAGACTCTCTGAATACATTTGTTCTATAGTGAGAATTATTAAATAGATCATCTGACAGTACAGTAATAATGCAATTAATTATTCGCAGCTGAACTCCCTGTGCAGTTTTAATTAGCTCTTTGCGCAGCATCTGCCCATCAGAATTACAACTAAGAATCTGACACTTCATTTTCCAAGTGTCAAAATGGCTGGGGAATTTATCAGCAGAGCGGTGTTGGTGGAGAGCATATGATGTGTAAATAAAGCTGTTGAGATAAAGTTTCTGCATTTTTAGACATTTGGGGGGATTTACAGGAAAGCTGTGGTGACGTTGTGAATTTGTACAGCCTATTGTGTTCTGTGAAATGTACATATAATACTAATATAATATAATATAATAAGTTACATATAAACAATTGCTGTTTGTATACTGAAACGTCCCTATGATTTTAAACTGAGTCAACCTCTGAGTGATGATGATTAAGTTACTTTGAGGCAGACATCAGGTATGTGGGACAAAGAAAGTATAAATACACTGTTCATTTTTGTTTTATATTTATATTTCATGTACTATGTAGCAAGTACGGTATATCTATGGTTTTTCAGTATTTTTGGAGGTAGGTAGAGAAGGAATGAAGGAATGTTAAAATCTTTATCTCGAATAAAAGAAAAACCACCCTATCTAAAGCTTATGTGTTGCTTGTTTAGAATTGATGTCCTCCAAGCCTCAGTATTATATGATATGTGAATTATATTAAAGTAATTCAGCACATAGTAAAAGTATCTTAGCCATACAACATCAGCATCATCTTATTGCCCGTTATTAATGAAGCAGTTATGCCTTCTGTGGAGAAGCGGTATTAGACGAATGTGCGAGCGGCAGGCAGCAGCCAGAGGAGGTGCCTCTTTGTCAGCAGTATTAGGTTGAGCTTCTGCAGGCGAGGGTGTCAGTCAGAGTTGGGCTGGTTAACATGTGAGGAGAGTTTACTGAAATACATCAGTGTTTGAACCAGCCTCAGTCATGGGTTCGTGTGTGACATCATCATTTCACAGGGGCAGACACTGATGGTGGTGGAAAGAGCCTATAGCTGAAAATCTGAGTGGATGTGACCTGGAGCGGGATTCCTGATGAGCTCACTTGAAGGACCCATTCCCCAGCTGATTCTGATGAAAACTGGAGGTGGAGGTGGTTCTCATTAATCGGTCACTGAAATGACAGCTGGCAGCAGCAGAGAAAGAAACAGTTTTTAAAGTTTGACAGCAGCGGGATGATTTGCTCACAGAGGTCTTGGCAAAAATCTGATTGGTTTAGATGAAAATTGTAAACGCCCTCAGTCAGCAGAGAGTTGGAAGCGGGAAAGGGTAAAACTTAATTAAAAGAGTAAGCATGAAAGATAGTCTTCCTGATTGAACCGTCACTAAGTTTCATATCCTCCAGTTCCCATGAAGTCCCACAATTGAAGACAGAAAGTTCTGACAAATTAACCGGAGTGTTGCTTGTCTTTACATGTGTCTCGTGAAACTAGTCCTATTAAAAATTCGTATGTGTTAGAAGCTCTTTTTGTGACATATTTTTGAAGTTTCCTTCTCTCCATTTTTGGTTTGACATACATATTTTACTGTTTGTGGCCTGTAGTCAGAGAGCTGTGTGTATCGAGAACTGTTAATGAGATAATGCCCTGCTGCAAACTGTGACCTAGATTCATAGTGGAGTCCAGCACTGACCAGTCAAACCAGTGCTGCTGTACAGTGGCTGAAACACACACAGCTCCAGCCATGCGGAGAAACATGAAGAACAAAAAGCACCACCCCTCTCTATGTCTCCTCCTCTCTGTGCTGTATTTTTCATCAAAATATATTTCAGTCAGAAGAAATCAGTGGAAGTGTATAACTGTATTTATTGAGGTTAGCAACAGAGGAAGGCTTTGACGATAAGACTCAATGAGGGGCAGAAAGATTGTTCAGATTTGGTCGAAATTTGTGCATGTAAGGGACTTTGACAGCGTGGGACAGTGGAAGTGATGGAGAAGATTAGAGTGGAAAGAAATAGCAGTATCAAGTTCACTCAGAGAAAAAAAAGACAAAATGTGAGAGAAAAGATCTTCCTAATTGAACCAAAGCTCCTTCACATATCAGCAACTCTAAGCCAAATGCTGCACAGGAGCAGGAATCACACCGGAGTTTCTCACTAAGCTTTTGTCCTGTTTGAAAAGAACACATTTAAGATATATACATGTTAAAACTATGGCAAATAAACCAATACTATCTGCTTGGCTAGATACAATATTCTAAGTGAAACAATATGTTTTCTTTTTTGTAATTTGGGTGAACCCCTTTAAAAACACACAACAGCATAATAACCCTAATAGCCATTAAAGAATTAAGAGCACCAAAATTCAAAAGGAAAGATACCCCAATGCAGAATTTGACTGGCAGGTGATGTAAGACTAAGGCAAGATCAAATGATGCATGCATCTAAGTGAATAAGTGCAATTTATTTTAACAATGCACAGTGGCAGGGGCACCCATGTGCTCCCTGTTGTGTCCAGTGAGGTAGAAAACATTGTCTGCTCACAGCCATCCACCTGTCTGACCTGCTGACCGTGATGCTACAGTGTGCAGCCTTGTCACTGGATGACCTCGGTGACTCATGCTAGTCTGAGCAGTCTGCTTCTGCGGCCCACTCTGCTCCTGCTCACCCACTGACATAAGTTTTGTCTCACTGTGCTTGTCTGCCATCCCTCTGTTTACTCGCCACTCTCCCATTTTTACTGCTTTCTCCCCTCCAGGGCCTCTATTTTATTTATTTATTTATTTTTTCCACTTTGCCGTCTTCTCCCACATTTCTGCTCACACAGTCATCTCTTTCTTTCTCTCGTTCCTCTGGTTCTTTCCCCAGACCTACCCTGGTGGGCCTTGGCGGGCAGCAGGCGATGACAGTTGTATTAGCAGTCGATTGCGAGGTCACTTTCACTCAGCCCCACTGAGACTCAGCAGCACTGTCTGAGCCACAGAAACAAAGAGAGGAATATGAGAGGGTAGTAAATGGAAAATATTGAAAAACAGAGAGAGACTGGAAATATATATATATGTATATCTATCTATCTATATATATATATATATAGATAGATAGATAGATAGATAGATAGATAGATGTATATCTATCTATCTATATATACTGTACATAGGAGAGAGAAGGATAAAGAAGTGTAGTAATGAAACAGAGTTATGAGTAAAATGAAATCTGAAAGTATCTGAGGTAAAATGAGGTGAATACATCATTTGAGTGCACTGAATGTTTTATTTCCTGCTGTGTAAAATGAAAAAAAAAAAAGAAAAACTTTCTCATCGGGCTCTGATGATTTTCATGACATGAACTCCACCTACGTATGATTATGTTTATTTTCTGTGGTCCTTTCAGCTTGAATGAGGGAAGTGTGAGACTGAGTGTGGGTGTAAAATCTAATGTAGAGGGACCATCTCTTGATTGACATTTAATCGCCATGGCAACGAGTGGGCTGAGAGTGACTGCTCCCCTGAGAGCTTTTAGTCGCCAGGTTGCAAGAAAGACGGGAGACTGAGGACTTTCTAACTGAGCCTTACCACTGTCGTTTTCCACAGCTTCTTTCTAAGGAGTCCAGCACCAAAAACGGACCCCTTGCACCCTCTAAACCCACCTATGCAGATGTTCACTATTCAAATGTAGCCGTTAGTCGTGATTAAGTGTTCAATGACGCTCAGCCCATGCTTGTTGGATTCTGCCGGCCCTGGCTCTTGCAGGACTTTGGGTGCTAAGCGCCATTACTATCATTTCGTCTCCCAGTTGGACGTCGGCTTCCAGCGGCATTGTGTTGATTACAAGGTTCTGTGGTAGGTCTCAGGTTCAAAGGAACAACACGATGACGGCGACACTCTCTGGCTTCCAGATGGTGTTTGTCTCCGTCTTGTGATCTGGCTCTGCACAGTGTTGACTCATCCCACTGTCTCCTATTGCCTTCCCCCCTTGACACTGTCTCTCTGTTTCTCTCTCCTGTCTCAGACACTTGTCTCCCTGCAAGCTTTGCATAAAGTGTGGATGTGCATAAAGAGTGGAATCAGTATGAACTGTTGAGCAAACAGCGATGTGAGCAGTCGCTCTAACGTTTGTGCATGGAATTCTGAAGAAGAGAGAAAAGGCGCGTGGGTGGGAGGACGGGGAATCCCTACGAATCTGAACTGTAATGCTGTGTTTGTTTTCCATATTGGCTATGTGCAGACCAGCATCTCTTTCTCAGCATCTCTTACACACACTCTATACCACTCCAGTTTCATTTCATCTGCAGGTGGCACTGGATATGGGTGTTCAAAAACTCACAGAAGAGTCACATCTAGTTACCATAGCATCCATTTGTAAGCACAAACCCCCCTGCTGAGGTCCAAGTGCGCGGGCGTTTCGAGCCCTGTGCAGATGGTGTCATGCCGACGCGCCACCCAGCAGGGGTCCACTGAACTTATTGGAGAGTCAGGGTGGGCGGATTCTTGCGTTGGTGCTTTGCACAAGATGTTTTGTCTTCAGTCTGCTTATTCTAAAGGGTAATGAGAGGCAAGGGCCTCCCACAGAGTGACTCTGTCCTCTGCTTTGGTGGGTATATCTGCTCTGGACAATGATGTCATGCAGTTATCATGGACTCTACATGGTATGTGGTGATACTCTTTTGTATTAAATACATGTATTCAAAAATAAAATCAAGCTTGCAGTGATATTAAAGGAGAATCACTCTGAAATTCAGCTTTGGAATACCAATAATGTATAAATGAGATTTTCTACCAAATCATCTCACCTGCTCAAGGCATGGTGAAGGAGGTGATTAACAAGATAGAAAAGAGGAAAAAAACAAATCTGGGAAATACAGAAATTTGTTAATTTTCTCAGACTTTTTGTCTTGATATTTGCTTTCTTCTTGTGTTATACTATCTAGTTTTGCCTTTTCATACCGCTTCAGGCTTCAGGAAGGAAAATTCACTCTGGTTGAACTGCTCACAGCTGATAAACATGAACAACCTGTGACGAGGGGTCACAAATTGGCAAAAAGGTCAGAAACCACTGGTTTGACGACTTCAACAGGATCCAGGAAACAATTCTAGGGATTGATGCGTATTAATGAAATTGGTAGCACTAACAAGGTTAAAACACTGTCCAGTTATTTTCATTAAAATACTTCTATTTTAATCTGACATCAAAGATAACAGATTTAAATATTTATATTTTATATATTTTTTATCTCTATAGCTGTAAGATAGACTTACTCAAGTTATCAAATCCTTAAGTCTATATGTAAATTCTTGAAACTTAAAGTTATTCCCCCCTTCAGCTCCACTGGATTGTGAAAGTGTGAGAAGGATGGCAGGGAGAGCAAAATTCATAAAGAGTCATAATGCAAGCTGGGTTTGGTGTAATTTTTGACATTTTAAGTGGAGACGATGGCCTCTTAATGATGTGCCTCCTCTGGATCAATGCGTAGAGGATGACGGGCTGTTTTAATGACCTATATAACACATCCCAGCAGCTCAGTCTTCTTTTAGTTTCATTTCCTAGAATACACTGCAACCAGAGCTCAACAGTGGAGGGTGCATGTGAATAACTTGTGACGGGGCACTTATTTCTTGGCTCCACCCACCATTACGTGGCCTCTCTCTTTCCTTCTCGGCTGTCAGGTATCGTTCTGGTTACAGGCAGCTCCTCTGAGAATTGCAGAAAAGGAGCTGTGTGTGTAAAGCCCCGGGCTGTGCCGCTACTGAGACAGTTCTCAGCTTCTCCCTGGAAATTACAGTTTCTCCCGCAGTCACTCACTCACACACAGCCTGGTGGAGACAGAGGAAATTGACAAGGGACAGAGGGATGTGGAGTTAGAGGGATGATAGCGGATTTAAGACACAAGCTCTGGCTACTGGTACATGCTTTATTTGAGAGGAAAGCCAGCCAACATTGGTGTAGACAGATTATTGTGAAACTGCATTACCCATTTTTACACTGATGCAGTACTTTATAGTAGTAACATAAAATGTAAAATGGGCAGTGCGATGCTGATACTATGAGTAATACTTAAAACTAAGAATTCACATGTAGTTCTGATATACATCAGTGAATCAGTGATATTATTGATGTTAGTCACAATAGCAAGAGGCTCTGCTATGCTCCTGACCTCAGATCTCCACCACAGTTACTGTTACGAGAACTGTCGCTACACTTCTGCAGTGTTAGAATCCTTTGATGAATTTGTTCATTTGAAATACAAGAAAGTGTTTAACTTCTATAAAAAAAAGGTTATTGACACAAATTAAGGGTAATAAACATAAATCAAACATCAGTTCCTTGGCTAAACTACACTTGGATTGAGTAGCCTACAAACACATTGGCCGTCAGCACAGTAATATCTTATCCGGCTGCCAAAGTAAGGAGGGATACGAGCCAATGCATCCCATTATTGCAAGAAAAAAAAGATGTGTGCCATTGTTGCTCTGTTCAACATGAATTTACTTAATGCAGGATGTGCCTTTACCAGATCCTCTTATGTTTGAGGAGCTAATTAATAGTGACTCAACTGTGGGAGAGAGTCCTATTGTCCACATTAACTGCAAAGTGTATGAAAGATATGCATTCTTCTCCGTCCTCACAATGACTGTATTATACGGATTTAACTCAGGACACAATTGCACAAAACTGTCTTTACGCAAGATGAAAGAAGTTCTGTACGAGACAAGGGTGTGCTTATACATATATTCATCATTTCTCAAACATTTGACTAATGGTGAAATACTTTTTGCTCTTTAAAATTAATGTTACTACTTGTTAATACATAATTAAGTTTGCTGTTTATGTTTATTCCTTTATACAGAAAAGAAAGATTTGCATGCTGTTACATCACTTCTTCCACATTAAGAAAACATCAAGGAAAGAAGAGCGACAAAGCAGTTTGTCATCGCATGTTTTTTTCAGTGCCTTTCATAAAAAGCGCCTTGACAAAACTGGGTAAAAGGACTGAGAGAGGAAAGATGAGAAATAATGTAAAAGAGGTGAAAAACAGAAGGTGAAAATTGGGAAAGAGGACCGAGAGTGTGGAAAGCAAAGAAATAAGGAATTGAAGGTAAAAAAAAAACAAAAGAAAGGTTCAGAATGGGTCACAACGAGAGGAGACTTTCGAAAGCGTTCCTGCCCATGCACTATGCAAAGAGGTTTTGATCTCAGTCTCCAGGCCTCATGAATGCCTACTGATCTTACTGTGAGTTTTTACTTTTAAATCTTGCCATCACATCTTCGTACAATGTCTACACAGCGTGACTTGACCCGATTAAAGCTATTCCTGTCTTGGTTGTAGTATGAGGTATTTATTTATTTATTTATTTTGTTCCATTTCTGGCCTTAAATTGCACTTGTAAGATAGTGAGGACTTTACAAAGGCAAATGTAATATTGCATGGTTGGATAATATAACCATGCTGGTAAAGGATGTGTCAATGCTCTTCACATGAATGCTTCTGTGAGAATGATGTTGGTCTTTCCAAAGATTTTAATAGCTTGACCTACTCTGGGGGAAGTACTAGACCTCCCAGTCATGAATTTTGATACCGCTTTTATGTCTGTATGGTAAATACGAAGCTACAGCCATCATTAGGGGAAACAGCTAGTCTAGGTCTGTCCAAAGTTTACAAAATGTCTCCCAGAACCTCTAAAGGTCACAAATTAACGCTTGAGATCTTGTTTGTTTAATAAGTATAAAGGAGTATAAAAAACGACAATTTGTGGTTTTAAAGTGGTTGTGCAGGAATTTCTTGGCTGTGCGCAGTGTATTTATGCTAATCTAAGTTAATGGGTTGCTGGCTGTAGCTTCACATGAGCGTGGTATCCATCTTCTCATCTAACGCTCAGAAAGAGAGCTAATAAGCGTATTTCTCAAAATTCTTTAAACTCAGTCGCATTTCATTTTGTTATCTGGTCCAATGTTCTCATACATCTTATTTTAAGGAAATTTGGTTATGATCCAGTTAAGGTAGTGTGGCAGAGGTAGAGAGTCCAGTGTAATTCTTTTCCATCACTCACATTTATCATATCCCTGTATGTTAATGATTGATGATTATTTGCAATCAAAGTTTTGTTCTGGACATAGCCAGGTGGAATTAAAGTTTACCTGTACCCTTTTTCAAGAATTCAGTGTTGTATTGAAAGAGACTTACTGAGTAGTTTATCATCACTAGCATGTAGTCCTTTATGAAACCTTTCGTACTGGTAAGCACCACTAATGTTGCTGCATTGCTATACAGAATTTAGCCAAAAATACATTAATCTCAACACTTTATTTTCAGTAATGCATCAATCCATAGCTTTTAAAAAACAGACAAAATAGATAGATAATATAGAAGCCAATTCTTCAGCTGATCTTCCTAGACATTTCTCATTTGTGTGTGTCCTTTGGATCTGTAAGATGAAGCTGTGTACAGGGTGGTACGCCGGTGGTCCCTGGTCTGACTCTGGGTCAGTGCACAGCCTCACAAGGTGAGCAACTGCCATTAAAGCCTCCACTAACGACTTATTGACTCTCTGAGCATGCTCCGTCCAGGGTGCTTCAAAGGTAGAGCTGGCAGGGCTGTGATTTGTTATTCGATGGGACAAGACCGTTTGAAGTCAACTCTGCCTCGTCTTGCACTCTGACAGACACTGTGCAGAAAACAGTAAATATAGGAAAAGCCAAGAAGATACGAGCCTCTGAAGTTGTACAGAAATATTTGAGCTGAATGTTCTGTCATATAGCTGACGTATAGGGAGAATTCTCCTTTGAAAAAGCTCCATATTTTCAGCTGCATGTATATTTAGCCTCAGACTGTACTGTATGTGTCGCATTACTTTGTGCACAGTCCTGTTTTTGTTTACTGAATACAGCTTGTGGGTTTCTTCTCTTTCAGACTTGGCTCCATTTACAGCAGTGCACTTGTGTGTGTGTGTGTGTGTGTGTGTGTGTGTGTGTGTGTGTGTGTGTGTGTGTGTGTGCCTTATAGTGCTGCTTATATCCCGGGCTGCTTTAGGAACGCAACCCGACCGTAACATATTGAGCCTTTCTGAGGACATTTCTCTCTCTTGTGTGCTGCCTTTGATGGAAGTGTGTCACAGGCTTGAGATGCAGCCGTTTGATGTGGTCTGATGTGAGTTGGGGAGGTGACCTGGGTGCAAACACAGATAAGCATGCACACACACACAGGCACTAGCTAATTATCCACTCCCAGATGTTTCGTTTTTTGGATGCGCGGCGACCCTGGCACAAAGGGAATCCTTATCATGTGGCACCAACAACAAAATAAGGTTATAAGAATTAACTTGTTTATTAACTGTGCCCCTCTTAACCCCCTGTTCCTTCTCCTGTCTGTGCATTGTGTACAGCCTCATGTTTGCTGTGTGGTAATTTTATTAAACACAGTGTAGGAATATGCAACATATCCCAGATAGCAATCACATGTGGGCCGATTCCAGCTGAGGTGTGGCTCACTGCTGACTTCGGTAAAAGATTATAGGCCATACCTGGGGCAGACATGTATACATACTGGAAATCTGATCAGTATTTTCATTTTTCAAGTTGTAATTATTTTAGAGGTAGGACTTCTTCCTTTTAAATTCTGGCAGATGATTTCATTTGAACTGCTGGGCGATACTGTAGGATATCGTTTCGGTGCGTGCCTTTGAGCTTCAACAGAAGGCTGCGGGTAAGATCAGCCACTGCGGCGGTTTCGAAAAAGTATGGTAGTCATTGTTTCTACGTTCTTGTGAGAACTTTGATGTTTGATATTCTTTGCTACTCATGTATTTTGAGTGTGGATGCATGTGCCTGAGACAAACGCGTTGTAGCGTTGCAGGTTTACTGGCAAACTAACTTCAAACTAACAACAGGCATCTAAATTTTAACTTTTTTCCCCAACTGGTCCATGGACGTGGATGGTTACATCTCATAGGAAGCTGTGTCTGACCTGACAAAAAGCATTGATTTTGGACTACGGATCATACAGGAATTGCAGTTATTTTAAATATACTACACCCTCCCCTCTCACCCTGCCCCACCACACACACTGAAACAGAGGTCTGCTAACACTTTAAACACTTTGCTTTATAACAGCTCACTTTGGTCAGTTTTTTGCTGTTTGATATTTTATTATTTGGATCACATGTTTGGTACGGTTTTGTGGTTCAAATGAAAACAAAGGCTGTTCAAATTGCATTCACAAAACAGTATGTTATATGTGTACACATGATATTTTTTTCTCTAAAGTTACACAGATATTGCGAGATATCAGATATCTTCGTAGGTTACTGTTTTGTACTGTACACTGCAGAATTGCCTAGATAGTGACAACCATTGTTTTATGTTCTATCTGTTGCTGTCTGGGAAAGCACAAACTGAATAATGAAGGTCCTGAAACTAGACTTGACTCAGGGACTCAAGACAGTTGACACATAAGCTTGCAGAAAGCAGTAAGCTTGGAGCTTTCAGGGACCCTGTAGTTCTGGGGCTCAGGGGCAATTTGCCCCTTTATGGTTGGTAAACCAGCCTCGCACCCAAAGTTTGACTACACGAAGGCACCGTTCAAGTTTACGTGCTGATCATGGCAACAATGATTCTGCTTGGAGAACTATTCCCCCCCCAGTAAACATACAGGAACATTAAATCTTCGTGAAATCCACTATACCAAAAGCTTAGCACATAAGGAGGAGGTCGGGTGGTGAAGGGAGCACACAGCGTTGGCGTGAGTGTATCAGCAGAGTAATTGTGAGCGCAGCCTGTACGCATACATAGCTGATTGGACATTACTATTCAGCTGGGAGCCAAGCAGCTGATCTTGCTATGTGGGCCCACCACCTGCAAGTGTAGGACTCTTGTGTCATATTTACTACTGACTTCGAAAGCTGGCCTTTTGGGAGAATTTTGCAGAATCCTTACTATGTGTTGTCATTTGTTAATCACTGAATTGTCTTGTGATCATTTTTGCCAAACAAAAACCTCATGAATAAATTAGAGCATATAACTCCTTCAGAACGTCTGACACATACAAACAGTTGTCTGGGACGTAACAGATGGCTGTGTTGCGATAGTGAATGATTACACACAGTTGTATGTAGATCACACTTGGGCATATCAAACAACACAGTGTGTGGATGTTGATTTACTCTACTGTGGATGTACAGTGTATTTTCCTCTTGGTAGGAAAACAATCTTGGAATTTCATCATGTTAAAAACTTAATGGCTTCAAAACTTCATGGTCAACTAGTGTCTCCAAATATTTTAAGCGCAGTGGGGTAGAAAAGCAAAGAGAGTGTGTGTTTAGTAGGATTTCCACCGTGCGCTGCCTCCTGGGCGAACACAGGCACCAACACACTGTAGCTCTTTTGGTTCAGCTGTCCACTTTAGATATAGATCGACATTCCCTTGTCAGAGACGAGCACCTTTGCCCACAGTGAGGGAGACAAAGATGTCAATGTGTCCCCTCTCCATCTCTTTCTCTTTCTGTTTCTCCATCTCCGTCGCTGTCTGTCTGTCTGTCTGTCTCTTTCAAGTTTCATGTGCTTCCAGACCGCTGATATTGACAGCTTGTTTTTCCCACAAAGTGCTGAGTTTTCGGGAGACTGTCGCTTCCCATTTGCTATTTAATATTTCAGCGTGAGATGTTTCTGGGTGTTGTTGCTACAGGGCCTGCTACAAGGGATTGGGGCTTCGGTGACTTGCATGAAAAACAATTTGTGGACTGCACTGAGGCTGATGTGAAAAAGTTTGAATGAAAAATACGTTTTTCATGAGTTGGAACACAATATCTTTTTTTTATCAAGAAATGCATCTATATTTAAACTACTGCCGGAAATGTAATTTACGTAGCAGCTCCAGTTTGACAACAAATTGACTGTTTGCAAGCCCTGACAAATACAGGCTTCTCATTACTAGCTGGTGACTGTCGATTTTCTTGGCTGAACCACTCTTGTAAGCTAGCTAAATAAGCCAATAATAGCTCCACGTGTTGGTTGAAAACACTTTCTCCGGCTGACTTTTGAATGTTTACAACTGACAAATTTTGAAATGAGAACCCTGTAAATGGCTGCAGGCAGCATGTGGTGCTAAGAGACTGAGGCTGAAAGTGCATGTCCCAGTCAAAAAGTCAGCACCTCACCAGAAACTAGAAACTGCAGTGTAGAACTAGTTTGTCCTTGTGTTTTTAGACAAAGTTTTCACTTTTAACTTTACAAGAGAAAAAGGATGAGGGCTACCCGTTGCTTCGGCTAATGTTAGCGGGGGTTTCTGAAGTGTAAACTTGAGCAAATCCGAGCAGGACAGACCCGCTAAGCCTAAATTCTGATAGCATCCAGAATCAGAAATACTATACAGCAGGTGTGCAAGTTGTGAATGGGGATTGGAAGTAATGTTCAGTTACTACTGTACTGTTAGTTAACTGGACATGATTTCAGCTTACCTTGGAGCAGATAAACACACTGTTTAATCCATTCGTTACATTTTTGGTCTTGTGATTTTAGATTTGGAAAGGATAAAAAAACCCTGTCCAAAACCATGTCTCTTTCTCCGCATGCTTTGGCATGTTGAGAAATCCAAAGCTTGACAGGCCTGTCGGGATGGTTGAGCTCGATCAATCATTTCTTTTTGGGTGAAATAGACAGTGTCCAAATGAGTGAAGTTCATAGACGGTTTCTCATCAGCTCCACCTTGATCATTTTCATCTGCAGATCAATTCTACCAAATAATCCGCAGTTCTCACAATGTCTTCATATAGCAAGACAAGTGAAAATCCTGTTTTTTTCCTAAGCTGTGTGCTGCTTCTAACAGGAGCCTGTGTGATTTAGATTTCCTTCCTTGATGTTGAAGCATGAGTAGGGTTTTGCCTGCCCTCCCTGAGAGAGCGCTGGAGTAATAGCAGCTGCTCAGTCCTGATTAGAGCCACCGTCCTTACAGAGCCAGGCCCACACATCTCTGTCCTACTTTCTCTTCCTCTCCTCCTCCTCCTCCTGATCTTCCTCTCTCCCTAGTTCCCCACCCGCTCCTAAAGTCATGCTCCAAGCTGCTGCTTAAGAATCACAAAATCACACTGCATACAATTTTTTTTTTCTTGTTGATCCTAGTGCCTTTTTTTTTAAAACCCCAGTTGGTTTTTCAGCCACCCATAACTTCTTATCCTATGAGAAGATATGCAGCATTTTTAGCTTGTATGAAAAAAAACACACATACATATGCCTCCACACTCGCATGTACACAGGCCCACATAAGGTTAATATTGGGACAGAAATGTGTCTAAATTTGTTTTCCAAAACCATACACCTACATACACACCCACAGACATGTACACAAACACACTACAGTTATCAGTGATAGCAAACCTTGGCGAGGTATCTCTGTATTGGTGGATCCCTACACCTGCAATAAACAACCAATGTATCTTAAAGCTTAGTTGTGTGTTGAACCTTTTAAGGTTTGCTTTTTGTGAGTATCACTAGGCTAATTTAAAAAACACTATTTGAAAGAGTTTGCTTTAATGTGCTGCAACTGTGTGTCCTTCAACGTGTCACTGGGGCAGTTGTAATCTGTACATTTTTACGGGTGCATTTGTGAATGCGTAGGTGTGTGATGAGAGTCTCTGCTGTGTTCTTGACATTAAGTGCAAAACAAACTGCAAATAATTATAAAAAATCTTTCTTAAAGCCCCACTCCAGTGTATTTTGGCATTTTTTATGATATTTCACATTTTTGATAGTGATAGTTTCAGATCATCTTTTACAGGCACATATTTCTGTGTGTGCTGTTTTTCCTTGTCAAAATGATGACCAGACAGGCTGAAGCAGCTCCTCTGACTCAAATTACCCCAGGGTCAGGGCAAGTTGAGCTGCTACATGTGGGATGGGATGCTTTTTATGAAATATTTAAAACCATATTTTTTTTCCCAATTTGGAGAGTCTTCTGTAACTTTAGTAGGATGCAATGTTGGCACACAGGCCTCAGTAATTTGGTTCGGTTAATTAGAGCAGGTACGCAGCCCAGACAGCACCAGCAAGAGGACGTGTTTAGCTGATGGCCAGTCTTTAAGTACAATTAACATTTCATTTAAAAATGAAAGAAACAAATCCACTATGTTCCATGCCAAATGACTCATTTCACACTTAGAAAAATTTTTAATAAACTCAGTCAGGGAGTCCCAAAACAACATTGGTTTGGCTGGTTGGTCTTGTCGACACATCCAAAGTGATGGTGCATTAAAAAAGGTTTGCAGAAAATAGAAGCCTAATGAAGAAAACAAAAATAGGAGAAAAAAAAAAACAAAGGAGGAAGAGGAGAGGATAGAAGCGAGCAAGGAAGGAGGGAGTAAGCTTCCTGTCCTCTTCCCCCCGGGCTGAGTAGGAGCAGATTGTTCAGCCTAAGGTTGGACATGCTCAGGGGTTTTGTGAATGAAATGGACGCCTTGGCTCTGTGCCCGTACATTACACAGCTAGGTTTTCTCCTGTCTTCCTTCCCGTCCCTCCTCCGCTGCCCTCGCTCCCTCCTATTCATCAGGAGACTTCCCAGACTGCAACATGTTGGAGTCCAGTTACCATCACTTAGCAACTCCCAGGAGTCATCAGCTCTCTCTGATGCTCTCTCTCTCACTCTCTCTCTCTCTCCGTCTCTTTGTCTCAATTCAATTCAAATAAGCTTTAAATTATTGTAATTCAGTAAAGCATATGTATTGTACAGTATATATTGTAAAACTAAAGGTTTATTATTAAATTACAAAGACATATAAAAGGTAAGTAAAGGGAACTCCATTTGTGACAAAAGTTATAAAATAAAAGACATACTGGTTATATGTCATTTAGGATGTTACATACATGAGTTAATCTATAGTTTAATCTAAATACACTGAGTGAGCTAATGCTGATGTGTATTTTGCAATAGACATGGTATCATCTTCTTCTCCAAGTATCAGTACAGTTTTTTTTAACTAATAATGATAATGTTTTCATGATTTGTTCATATTTGGGGCTATAACAGTAAAAAATCAATTCCATCTTTAATGTATCCTTTCCACTCTGACCATTACTTACTGCTTCTTCTCATTCACTTACTCAGCCCACATTTACAGGCAAACACACACACAACCTCATTTAAACTCTCATCCAAACAACCACAGACCCTCTCTTCTTTCTTCCTCTCTCTCCATCCACCCACTGAACTTAAAGTGCTCTGTAGCGGTAATGGCCAACCTGTGTTTCGCCATGCCACATGACATGTGGAACAAGCCTTAATGGAGAGAAACATGGCTCCATTCAGGTTTACCAGTGTACTAGTTCTTTCAGATGGAAGGTATGCATGATTGGAAACTTCACTTGGAAATCACAGTGACAAAACAGCTGAACAAAATATTGAACTCTGTTTAAAGCTTTTCATATAACTGGACTGCAGTTAGAAAACAAGCTGACTCATCAGAGGTGTGTCTAGGAGGTGACAAGGGGTGGTCTTTGTCATCTCTTAAAACTCAAAGGTTTAACACTCAAGGTGAAATCCTCAGTTATCATCACTTTGGCAGTTTATCTTGCAACTACATGTCCTGGAAATAGACGACTTCAGACCAATAACAATAACTGGCAAAGATAATTGCAGCACACATTGTTTAAATTGACCATAACTTAATTATAGGTTAAATACGAAGCTTTGATGCTACACCCAGGACATCAGACATTTTGGGAAATACGCTTGTTTGCTTTCTTGCCAAAAGTTGTGAGAATACCGATATCGATACCACTTTTATATCTGCCTGTTAAATATGAAGCTACAGTCTGGAGACAATTAGCTTAGCATTAAGAGTGGGAGCAGGGGGAAACAGCTAGCCAGCTAGATCTGTTTGAAGATTAAAAAATCCACCTGTTAGCTCCTCTGAAGCTCACTAATTACAGAAACACGTTATATCTTGTGTTTTTACGGGGGGTTTAGTGCTGGATTATTTCTTGGCCAGGAATTAATCTTTATGCTAAGCTAAGCTAACTGACTGCTGGGTTAGCTGGGTTCATATTTAACAGACAGACATGAGAGTGTCATCAATCTTCTCATCGAACTCTCAGCGAGAAAGTGAATATGTGTATTTTCCAAAATGCCGAACAATTCCTTTAATATCCATGGATGTTGTGAGGTGTTATTTGGCGTCTTACGACTGATGGACTCTCCAGTGAGGTCTATATATATAAATATATACATAGGTTCTTTCTCAAATACTTGAGCTTCAAATTCAGCCACAGCTCACTGTCCTGCAGTCCAGTTTATTCTATACATGTCTGAGATTTGTATCTGTCAGTGTTTTTTCACCTCTATCTTTAAACTATTCAATAAAAACACACTCATCCCTCATGTCATGTTGTCAACACATAATACATACTACACTATTTTCAACACACAGTATGTATCTTATCACACATCACAGCCCTTTCCTTTTCACCCTGAGGTGCAGACAAGGAGATATACCTGCTATGATACACACACTTCTTTTATTGATACGACAAGCATGACTGCATGAGGGATGTTTCCGTCTGTTCAAACAGCCAATCATTTACTCCTTGTGCTGATGAAGTCCCTTCAGAGGGGGCAGAAGCCTAGATCCGGTATCCAACGGGGGGCTGTGCCCTGTCAGCATCCGATCTTCCCTGCGTAGATTCATGGAAGAAAGGAAGAGTTCCCAGGATACCTCTATCGATCTGGCCCCATCCCCCACATCTCTTTTTTCCCTCTATCCTCCATCTCACCATCCCCCAGCCGAGAATGGTAGAGCAGACCCAGGAGTTCTCATCCTAGCTGAGTCTGTACGTGTGTGTTGTGTCTGCTACTCTGTGTGTGCTTGTATGCGTTTTTAAGAGCTGGAAAAGCTGACACCATGAATCCAGGCAGCTCTCTCAGAGGATTTATATCATATTGTGTTAGCCAGTGTTTGGGTGATGGGAGGAAGCTGTTTATGGGGCTGAAAATGCTGGAACGGGCAGGAGAGATATTTTTTCCACCAGCATTGTGTGTGTGTGTGTGTGTGTTCCTGAAGGAAACTATGATGACTCTTAATTTTTTTCCCTCATTGTCAGTAACCATATCTCTCTCAGTCTGCTGTGCAGCCCTACTGCACTTGTGCATGTCTGTGACCTTAAAGTACCCCGCATAGCTAAAGCACCTCTGGATTAGTTTTTATGGTGGCCACTTAATGTGCTTTCTCTCACTCTCTCTCTCTATCTGTCTGTCTCTCGCTCTCCTTCCCTGTGCCTGCCAGGCTGATATTTTGATCTGTCACAACAGGTTTCGCTCAGCGGGCCTGTCAGTGACTAGCAGTTGGGGGCTCACACATATGCTTTGTGCCACTGGATCCCCTCAGGTTAGCATGGGGCTCGGGGCTTTCCCATAGTGACACCGTCTGATGGTGTGAAGCCTGGTGTAAAAATGTGGTCATGTGTGTGCATATGTGTGTGTCTGTCTTGAAAACGTGTGAAGATGTGCGCAAGTTGTTTTTGGTGTAGGTGTTTTATGTGTCATATTCATGACATGCTGTGGGAACCGACATGTTGGTCTGTGCTCACATTTTATATATCTGTGTGTGTGTGTGTTACAGAGAAAATGTGCACACTAATACTATAAAATTTGATAAGCTTGTTGAAATCGCTCCTATAGTGTGTGTGTGTTTCTGTAAGTGTGTGTGTGTGTGTGTGTGTGTGTGTGTGTGTGTGTGTGTGTGTGTGTGTGTATTTGTGTCCCCATAAGCCTCAGTAGCAACAGCAGTGTCACTTATGATGGATGAGCTGACATATACTGCATGTCAATAATGAGCTAGCTCACTTTCCTCTCACACATTCACACCTTCCTCTTAGAGAAGGGCTCCTATCTTTCAAATGAGCACGTTATGTGACTAATCTTCCTCTCCAGTCAGTGCGCCTGTGAAAATAGGGCAATTTTGAGACTGCTGTGTGTGGGAGCTTTCTGCATTTTCCCAGGGGTATATTCCCTAAAGAGGAAGATTAATATATCAATGGATGACTTGATCATAGTCAAACATACACATGTGCTTGTGTGTGTGTGTGTGTGTGTGTGTATGTGTGTCTGAGCGTGCGTTTGAGAGTGAGAGCATGTGCGCAGTTCTAGGGAGCCACCTCCTTTATTTGCATGTCTGGAGCGAACATCTATCATCATCATCAAGGCGCTGCAAAACAGTGAGGCAGGCAGGCGCCGCCGACGCTCTCGGGAGAGAGACTGAACACACTTTCAAACCTTTACTGCAGCGATATCAAACATTTCTTAAATGCCTTCGCCTCGGGGCAAAGGCACACTACGCACACGCATGCACAGATGCAAACAGACAGATTCTGTTTTATATCATTTTTCTTTCCTCTTGCTGACTGTGTTTGTATTTTCCCCGTCATTCACCATATCACACACACAAACCCCCTCATAAAGATGGGGTATAAAAACACCTGAGGAAACATCCTCCAGCACTCGATAATAATTGCTTAAAAGCCACCAAATTCTCCTCATTAAAACTCTCTTTCCCTTCATCTACAGCATATTTTTGAATGCTGATGGCAAGAGTGGCTCAATCCATTTTTGGGAGCCAGAGGGGATCACTGGGCAGCACTAAAGAGGAGAGGGTAACGTCGAAATGGTACAGCCTGATAGATAGAGGAGCAAGAGACAGTGTGTGTGAGCGGAATAGTAAAAAGAGCCCCCGAGACGATGGGGAGGATGAGGAGGGGGGCGCATGGGGGGGAGGAAAGGAGCAAGAGCGAAGGAGGGAGGAGTATGGTGGAGTGGAGGCACAGAGCCAGAAAATTGCATTGCGTGCTCGGTGATTAGTTTACCTCCTGGGTCTCATTCTGTCTCACTCCCCTCCTCTCACTCTCCTCTCACTCCCCAGGTTCTTTTCTACCTCTAGTAGCTTTTCCTTGTGTCTTTGTCTTGCCACTTTCGCTGCCTCTCGCCTCCTTCCACTTCCTCTGTCACTACATCACACTGTCACTTCTCTCTATTCTCTCCTCCTCTTCTACACTTTCTTGGCGGTTATCTCCACTGCCTCTCCTCTCTATCTCTGCCCCCCTCCTTCCTCCCTCCTCCTCCTCTTTTCCTCCTTGTGTGCTGACTTGGCTCTCGCCTCCATTCTTGCGTTATCTTCAGGGGCTTGAGAAATGCATAATGCCACCTAACCTGTAAGCAAACCTTAAAAAAACAAAAACAAAACACTGTGAGATGATCATGTGCTTTTGGTAATGTGTTAGTAGCGGTAAAAACTCTCAGGCACAAAGGAGATTTACTCAGAGAACTTTCAACCAGTCTCTAAATTCTGGAAGCATTTTAACGCCATAAGCCAGTCCTGCTAATTATAGTCTTAAGAGCAATAAACATGAGCTTCAAGTGTCTCGCACAGTGCAGCAGGAGTGCTGACACTGAATGGAAGTCGGCCTCTGCACAGCCCCTTTTGGTTTGGTGCTCTTTGAAAAGCAAGTGGGTCAAGCCTTTTCTTCTTAATCCGCACATAATCTGGCCCTTCCTCTAGTTGAAGAGCATGCCACAAAAACAGTACAGGAGGGGTGGGGAGACAGAGAGTGATGACAGACAGCAGGAAAGGGAGAGAGAAAGAGGATTTCACCTGAGGCTGCGGGGGCATTTCTCTCCAAAGAAAGCTTTTTCAGGTAGTAGAAGGCCACAGAGTGACAAATTGCTTTTACTGTAATAACTGCCTATCCTAATATTCAAGCTCATTCTGTCAAATGCTTCTCAGTGGCAGAGGAAGTCATACAGCGCCACGTTTCATGTGTGTGTGCCTCGGGTAGAAACTCTACAATCTACATCTGATAAAAAGAGCTGTGACACCAGCTGTAATGTGCTGTGTGTTTGAGAAGGTAATTCAGAAATATCACTGCAACTGGCACTTTAACCTTTAAAAAACAAACAACAAATCAAAAAGCTGTTGCCAGCCAACTCAAATCAAAAACAATGAAGATCGAGAGTGGAGCCTATCCCAGCATGCAGAGGGGGAGAGGCAGCGTATTTGCACAGTGTTTTAGCACTGAAACAATTAGTCAATTAATCTGCAACTATTTTGATATTTAATTAATAGTTATTTCTCAAGCAAAATGCCAAAAATGCTCTAGTTCCAGCTTCTCAGTTGTGCGGATTTGCTGCTTTACTTTGTCGTATGTGATATTAAACTGAATATCTTTGGGTTTTGGACTGCTTGTCAGACAAAACAAGACATTTGAAGACATCACCTTGGGCTTTAGTGAAAAACTGTATTTTTCACATTTTATAGAACAAAAGATCAATCGATTAATCAAAAGAATATTCAGCAGTGTAAACAATAATGAAACGTTTGGTTTCAGCCCTAAAGTGTTTTAGTGTTTTTTATAGTAAATCTGCAAGTATCTTTCAGCGCTCCACTTTTTGTCCTCTCATTGAAAATAGTACATTCAGCAAAACCAGGTGAACAACAGAGGTAGTAACAGTATCTACATGAATACTAGTTGAGTAACCACAGGAGGTAAAAACAAACAAACACTGCTGTGGGATGGAATCATGAATTCAAAAAAGGAAAGAAAAAAAATAATACTGTAAACATTGCTGTTTTGGGGAGAATGTTAAGAATGTTTTGGGGGAAATGTTACAAGCCAGATCTCCTTCTTAAACTTAGATTTAGAGTTCAGGCTATGGAGACTGCAGGTTTGGCCTCTGTGCAATCTCCATTTGATGATGTTGGTCGGAGCCGTGTAAAAACTGTTGAATCAAATCAATCCTTTAATTAAGCCTGCCCTTCATTTGATTACCCATCTGGACATTGGATAGTGGAGCCACGTTGTTGTTGATAGCTGCTAATGCCCAGCTGAAGTGATCAATAGCATTCTGTATCTGAAAGGCAAGGCAACATCCCTTCTCTTTAGCACTGATACAGAATCTGCACCTCCTTATCTGTATCATGCTTTAGTCCATTATTGGAGAATGACCCCAAATTATCTTGGATCAGCTTGAATCTCTGGCTGTCGTCCATCTAAAGGCAGAGAGGCCTTGATCATGTGACTCGTGTACATCTCTTTCTTCTCCACATGCCTCCTCCACTATCATCTTATATATTTTCCTGCCATGTCCTTTTTTTTTTTACCCTCTTCTCTCTGCTTTCCTCTCTTCTTAGTGGTGGTGCTGTGTCACGTGATCCCAGGGCAATGAGCTGGGGTACCTGAGGACCGTTGCTAATGGTAACAAATGACTGGCTGCACAGAGAGAAAAAGAGTACAGCAGAGGAGAGGAGAGCTACTATACATGCTGGGGGTCAGTGTTTGTGCTCTGTGCACAGGTAAAGAAAGGGAGGAAAAGCTTTTTTCCCACTGAAATGCGAAACAATATCAGTTTTCTTCAACATCCTCATCATCACACAGTGAAGGGAATAGTTTGACATTTTAGGAAATACACTTATTCACTTTCTTTTTAGATGAAAAGAGGGGACCAGGGGGCCATTAGCTTATCTTAGCATAAAGACTTGACCTTTCTTAGCCGAGCGCAGAATGCACAGAGTCATCACAGTGAGGTTGCCAGTTAACCAGCAGAAACTCCAGGAAGTCATTGCTCACGGGCAATAAATAGTCCAGCACGTAACCCTATATAAAACCAAGTGTTGTCTATATAAACCTTAAACCAGACTAGCTGTTTTCTCCTGTTTACAGTCTCAATGCTAAGCTAAGCTAACTGTCTCCAGGTAACAGACGTTAAGTATGAAGCTACAAAATGGTATTGATCTTCTCATAACCTTTGGCAATCATTTGTTCTGGTTCTACAGGAAACAATTGGACACAGGCAGACAAATTTCAGTAACAGTACAAATTCCAGGTTGCTATGACAATATGATGCCAACAAGCTAATGTCAGTTTATAAATGAAGCACCAAACTACAGCAAGCTTGTATTTAACTGGTAAGATTCTCACTGGCATTAGTGACCTTTGAAAAAAATGCCCATCATAAATCACTTCCTCTAACAGACCACATGAAATGATGTATATGTATGAAGTGTTATAATTACAGTGATATTATTTAGTCAAGATGTCAGAGGTGGTTAACCAGTGCGCACTCCAAGAACTGACAGGGTGGAGCAGAGTTGACACAGCATCTCTCATCTCGGCTTGCCGTTCCCCATCGCTTTCAGCTTGCATCATGTCAACCTGGTCTCCATTCAACATTCCAGCAGCTCTCGGTGTAGGAATCACCCAAAGGCACTGGTCACAGATCGTTGTGTGTTTGCATGTGAGTGTATCTGACCTCGCCTGTGGGACTCAGATCTCAACTCAGCCAGCCTTTCATCCAGGGCTATTCGCCGCCATAAGGGGGATAAAGACATATCGGATGTAGGATCAGTGGTACACTGTTAAAGGGGAAGCCCATTGAGCCACAAAGTGTTTCCGAAAAGTGCAAAAATCCTTTGTCTTGACATTTTTTTCAAAACACCTATGTTATATTTTCATTTCCTATTCCTCTCCCATAGCAGCTAAGATGCTGAGTTGAAGGGATGTTTGCTATAACAGTTTTCTTTGGCACTGTACAAATTGGCGAATGATGAATAACACAACACTGGCATCACTGTTAAGCTCCCGGCGGAGCTGTGATACTTTCATTCACTGTAAAGGGCAAAAGGATGGCAGATTTGTGAGACGGCCTTCTGAAGTGTCCTTGAGCAAGAGTCCCAGCCAGTTTTTCTATAGCTGACCCATGCTGCTGACCTCGCTGTGGCTGAGTGAAAAGATGACTTTCTCCCTCAAAAATCAACACTAGAAATGCTATTAGCCATTCATACATAGACTGCTGCCATCCTGGCGAGGTAACTCCAGGTGCTCCAGGAGACAGGAAAATCTGTCCTTTACATACTTTAATAGAAAGCCACAACAGGAATTTCTGCTTAACACACATGCAGTTTATAAAGTCTGGATAGGAGCATGAAAGAGGACGATATTGAGTGTGTTTTCTGTACTAAGTGAGCATGATTGCTACTTCAAAATACTGGTAATTAGACTAAAAGAAAGAGACCTTAAACTTGGAGTAACAGAATGGCATAGTATTTGAATCAATTTGATCAAGAGTTAATGTTGGTGTATGCTTAAAGCAAAGAAGTTTGACGCAATAATCATTGTAATGAGGATGATAATACACTTTGAAGCATACCGACTCCTTCATGCAGGCAGAGGGCTGTGCATACGTAGAGGGAAGAATTTTGTCACAAATGGATCTTTATCATGTCACTTTTCTACACTTTACAGTAACAGTTATATCCTAGAAACTTTAAAGCAGTGGACATGGTGAAACCTCTAGATTAGAAAAGATCAAATACAGGACACACATAACACATTTCACATAACAAGGGGCAATTAAGGTCGGACCAAAAGGCCTGAGAAATCTTCTGACCAGAGCATCCAGATCAATATGCAGTAGAGCTGCAAAAATAAAACATCAGAAAACAGTAAAATTTCTATAATCTAAGATGACGTAATCAAATCACTTGTTGATCAACAGTCAAAAAACTATAATATTAAATGTAAAACAAGGAAAAGAAATTCTCCATTTAACAAGCTAGAAACATCAAATGTGTGGCATTTTTGCTTTATATAATTAGACTAAACAATTAATTTACAGTAGTTACCGATTCATTTCCTTTCAATCAACTAATTGATACATTTACTAAGCTCTAATATGTAGGTATATTACAGTTTGTAGTATTTAATTGCTTTGTCAAAATATGTTTGCGTCTTAGAATTGTTTGCAACTCTTTGTAGATTTTAGTCCTCACAGTAATTGTTGCTCCTGTTGTGCAGTTTCATGTCATCTAGTAAAGGGCAATGTTTTTATTAAATACTGGTTATATTAAAACAACATTCTTAGACAACATAGAGATGCATTCCTGATGGAGAGATATGCTGGTATAATCTAACTGGGCAACGAGGAGGGAGAGGCACAAATGAAAAAGCACCAAAAAGGTGGAGACAGAGCCAAACAGCACAGGTAGAGAGGACACAGAATGACCATGAATAGGCAGTACCTGCTGTAACTGCTACCCGGCTCCCCCACACTCCCACACACACACACACCCCCGCCACTTTTCAAAATCAGCATCGAAAAAGAAGAAAAAAATTTCCACACAGAAATTGAATTCTGTCTTAGAGGCGAGGTGGGGTGTTCGGGAGAGTTATGAAAAGAGAGAAAGACACAGAGAAGTGAGGATACCGAGCAAAATAGGGAGAATTTAAATCTCCCTGATAAAGGAGGTTTAAACCTCATTGAGAGTCGATGTGCGGCCCCTTGGAGTGACTCAGGGTGTGACTCATTGCAGCTGGCATTGCCTCCACCTTACACACACACACACACACACATTTTCATAAACCCTCAGGCCTTGCGTATGTTATGTGTCCCCCATACTTAGTGTCCTGCCAGATTCCACCTGTTAACAGACGATGCATAAGCTCTGCTTCACGCTGCTGTAATAGTACTTGTGATCTTCTTATGAATCAGCTTATGACAAGATATGAATGCGGTCTGAGCTGCTGAGCCTTCCCACGAGCATGACTTCGGAGACAGATGCTGTTAAACTTGGCTAGGTGTGTGTGTGTGTGTGTGTGTGTGTGTGTGATCCTTCTAACCACCCACTCAAGGGATTAGTGTAAGGGTGGTTGGATGACTCATCGGTCAATGACTTTGGAGGAGAGGGAGGAACAACATGGCCAAGTCGTCCACATGGTGTGTGTGTGTGTGTTTGTCATTCCACCTGTCCCTCACTGCAGCTCATGCTCAGATCTCAAACTGTAAACTTGTGTAAACATGTCTGTATCTGGGCTTTACATCAGATGTCTTCCTTTAGTTAATAATTACAGATGCAGGCAAATCTCTCGTTTCAGAAGATGTTTGTGATTGTGCGTGTATGTGTGGGGGGGTAATGGTTGCCAGTGTCTCGACAGCAATGACAGACGGCTGAGCTTGGAACACGACCCCGGCACAGCGTCGAGCTGTTAGGCCATGCGTACGCTGCTTAACGAGCCATGAGCGATTGCTATGATCTCGCCACAAATAATTCATGAGGAGCCCTGTAGAGGAGCTATGGAGCTAAAAGGGAAGGGGGGGGGGGCATGAAGGAGTGGACCACAGCATAAGTGGAGTGAGGGGAGGAAGACAGAGAGAGCTCCATCTGACAAATGTGTCTGGAATAGAAAGGAATTCCCCTATTACCTACAGCGCTGACAAGTATGCCTGTGCACGCGTGTGTGTATGTATTTGTGTGTGCTTATTTTTAGAGAGCCATTTGTGTTACTACATCTGAAAAAAAGGCACAGTGGGAGTGTTAACAGTGTGCATCACAATTGCGGGATGTGTGTGAGATTCTCGCGAATGCATGCACTATGTGTGTGTTGGAGACGCGATGGAGTGAGTTCAGATTTTTCTGACAGCCGTGAAACCCAAAGTGTTTAACTGTACTGTACTGTAAGTATTTTTTTGTTGTTGCTGAAACCAAGGGAATATGAACTAACCAAGTATATTATCAGAGAGGAGAGAGGAAAGGGGAGTGGATGTGTACAGTGAGAACTCTCATTTAGCTTTTTGTGCTTTAGCTTTAATGCCTCTACTATTGGAAAAAAATCCATTTTGCCCAAAGAATAAACCCCATTGACTTGGTGATTCTCTGACTTTTCACTTATCCAGAGAAATATTTCATCATCTACTACATGGATTGGTGAGTCCTTTTGTACTAACATTCATGGTTCCCAGATGATGCGTCCTAATGACTTTGGTGATACCATGACTTTTACTTTAGCGCCATCATGAAGTTCAGATTGGTTGCTTTGAGTTAAATGTCTTGACAACTATTGGATCAATTCCAATTAAATTGGCTACAGGATGAACTTTACATCTGGTGCCACCATCAGGTCAAAAATGTAATTTGTCCTTTGTTTTATGACCAAATACCTGCAAAACCAATGACATATTAGCATGCTAACATGCTAAAAAAAAAAAGGTGTGAATTGTAAACACTACACCTGCCAAACATCGGCATGTTAGCTTTGTCACTGCGAGCATCGTAGCATGCTGCCATCAGCATTGAGCTCAAAGCACTGCTGTGCCAAAGTACAGCCTCACAGAGCTGCTAGCATGGCTGTAGAGTCTTGTTTTATCAAAAGCGAGACAGCGACGGAGGCCATGAAGATTACTATTTCTGACGGAGGAACTACAGACCAGTGAGACGTATCACTGGAACACACAGACTAATGGAAATTGGGGGATGAAGACAAAGGGCCCGTGTAGGTCTCTGTGGCATGTCATTAGTGAGGGAGACGGGTTGACTTGTTCCATCTGACATTTACCAGTCCAACTGAAAATGTCACGGAATGCCAGCCTTACCTCCAGATATAATGGTGCCTCTTACAGCCCAGAGCTATTGATCCCAAAAAACTTTTGTCCATTTTTGCCCCCTCTCTTGTTCCCCTTGTCCACTGTCCCGAGAAAGACCACCATGCCTGTGCTCCTAAATTTCCTTGCCCAGCCAGACCTATTTTCTCTATTTTTACTCCATGCATTAGCAGCCTTGACTCAGGGGGTAGAGGATGCCATAACAGTGCTAGGGACAGAATAGGGGGGGGATTTTGTGTATCTTTTGTTACAATAAAGCATGGATAATACCTGTATACAATATGTGTATAAAACACCTGAATGTGCATATTTGTCAGCCACATCTGAGAGCTACTGTAACACAGCTGCTAAAATGTACCTAATTCCAGAGTTTCTCAAGTCTCCACATTAATATTGTAGCTACAGATGGAGCTCTGTTTGTTTCATTTCTTTCCCACCTTTTGGGAAAATCTGGCTGTCTTTTCAGGTTAGCTAATTGACTGTCTGACTGACAGACTGGACCATGTAAAGGTTTGCCAACTTTGTCAGAAAAAGCAAAGGGAAGCAGCGGGAGCTTTGCTGTGGGCACAAAAAAAAGAATAATTCACTTTAGTTCCCTAGTTTGTGCTCAGATGTGTCTTATTTCCTTCTACATGTAACAGTTATAGGTGTTTTTTGTGATCTCTCACCAGAGCATGCTTATTTTCTTGGCCATGAAATAGTTATTTAGTGATAAAGAAAAGTGTTTGTCTGTGTTGTGATCTCCGTATGTAATAAATTATACTGTAAGTACTAATTCTGCAAAAATAACAACCTCAAATCAATTTTCTCAAGATCAGAGCAAATGTGTCACATCAAAATAATGTCTCATGGAAAACAAAGCGTTTGTCGAGTGCAAGTAAACAAAAAGTGAGAAACAATTGCCACTCAGGCCTTCCATGTGTACCACATGTATTTCATGTTCCAGTTATCACATTTAACTGAAGGTCTGGTGAGCTGTTGTATTGTGTGTGTGGAGAATAGGAACTGGTTAACGCTTAAATCTTAGCCAAAACAATAACCAAAAGCAATCAGACCCTACGAGACGATGCATTCTTTACAGTGCACGGTTCTCAGCGTCATTTCAAATTGAACAGTAATCTCTTCCCCAATAGCTAATGCAGAAGCTAATTATGTTGAAAACCACTCATAAGCATTTCCTAGTTTTGTTTGTTTTGCTGCAGTGGATTTGTGTCTCACTTTTAGGAACTGAATTTAGATCCATGGCCTCTCAATTTGTTTTGGGGAGTGCTACTGTCTAGTCTATTTCTGTCCTTGCTACACTATTGTCCTCGGTTGACTGCCTTCACATCAAGTGCTGGATTTATTTGGCCACTCTGCCAGCTCAGGCAGATAGGCCCTGCAGATACCACCCAATATGCAATGGCTAAAGTCACTGTTAAGATAACTATAAACCACTATAACTGTCATACTGGTTTCAGTGATTGTTTTCTCTACAGCCAGACTCGGGCTACCACGTTTGAAGAACTAAAGTTGTTTTCCTGCCAGACTGCTGTTTTCCCTTTTTTTTTTGTAGTTTTGATTTTCTTTTGTTGGAGGGATTGATGTTTTTTCACTGTGCATTTTCAAGCTTATGGTGTGATGTTCCTGTCCAAAGCTTCGGTCCGCTAAATGTTTTCCTCATCATTGTTTACTTGTCTTCTGCACACGTTAATTGGCGGCTCCGACTGCAGCGCTCCATTTCAAAATCCATACCCAAAGAAGATTACAATCTTAATTAGTTATAACACAGGCCTGAGCATATTACATTTTTGCTCAGCAGCACACAATGACTCTCGGTGTCTTGTCCTTTAAAAAAAGAAAAGCAGTGGTACAGCTTTGATTGCAATAGGAGCTTGATTCAATTAACTGCCACTTTTCAACTGGATTGCCTACCATCTCCCTGGCTTCACCAGAGTCACTTCACCATTATGTAACCCCATCACTCATGAAAATAGCCAGTCCAGCCGCTTACAATATGGGTCATGTGATGCACTTAAGAGAATGATTTTTGCCTTGCTTACTATATGCATCCTATAACAAGTTCAAAAACCACACCTTCAGAGGCCATAAAGACACTTGCAAAATGTTTTTAATCCGGCCATGGCAGTGATGTTTTCCTCCATGCTGCTTTACAAAGGCTGTTATATTGTGGAGTAAAGCTGCTAAGATATGAAAGTAGTCACTTGGTGCTCAGGGATGCGATTCTTTTGAATATGAGAGACTTTTTAAGTGAGAATGTTTTTTCATTTTAGTTAACATTGGTGTTATTTTCTTCATGTATATCTTTTCCTTTCACAACTACATCTTCTTGCTTTGAGAACAAGGTGTTTGTGTTCACATACGTTTATGTGACGATCAAAATCCACACATTTTTGTCAAATCCTTTAAGTGTTCTTTCCATTAAAGTCAACTTCATTTGAATATCTGAAAAGTCCCTTTCACTAATTCAAGAAACCAATGATAAACTCCTCATGAATGCAGATTGATGTATTAAAATGTGCAGCTAAGTATGCCCTCTAGTGTTGTCAAAACTCAACCATGTGCAGGTGTGCTGAATAGTGAATTTATTAATTTCTCCGGGTAGCAAAGATCCAATATTGATGTCAGCAAGTGTTCTTGCGCCTTTTGTATCAGTACAGTGAAATATTTATGAATGTTGGGATTGTTTAACCGCCCCTCTTTTCTCTGTCTGCAGGTACATACGCACCATGTACCTTGGTATACAAAGTCACCGGCAGAAGGAGAACCAGCGGCGTTTTTACTGGGCTATGATGTACGAGTATGCCGATGTCAACATGCTGCGACTGCTAGAGACCTTCTTAGAAAGCGCCCCTCAGCTGGTGCTGCAGCTCTGCATCATGATCCAGAGCAACAAGGCTGAGTGGCTGCAGTGTAAGGGGTTCCCTAAGGCTCTATATGAGCAACACTAGTCTAATTTTGTGTAGTTCAAGACATCTCTCATCTCTGTCTTTTTTGCATTGTACTGTATGTCATACTGTGGTTATCGCATGATGCTGAGACACTTCCATATTTTACACTGACGATCCATTTTTCTGTGAAGTTCACATATCACTCTATTTACAGTGTGCAATATTCTCCACCGTTGTATCCAATTTCCAACATTCATCACTTTTGTTATTGGAACCTCTTTTACAATTCCAGTTTCCTCGTGCAATACAGCTCCCCAAGGAAGGCAATTCAATCATAACAAGTGATACCCTTCCCTGTCTGGGTGTCTATAGAAATGCCATCAATACATTTGCTGAGAGGCACCATGCTGCTGCTCTGCAGATAATCCTCTATCATTTTTCATGCAGCAGGTTACCGCTCTGACATATCTGCTGTCTCTACCATTATACAAATCTTAAGGAAACTGAATTGGTGCACTAAATGGAGACTGTGTTGACTGAATGACCTATGATGATCTTGGTAATAATATGCCTTTCAAAACTGTGATGGATTGCTTTGGCTGAAATGAAACATACTGTATACAGTAAGTGGAATGGCAGCCAAGTCGAGATAAAACCAGAATTCTTTGGGTTATGCTTCGCACTTCAAATGAAACTGGGGTTTTCTTTCATTTTCTGATGTTTTTAGAACCATCTAACAGCATCTGTCAGTACCTCTGCCATTCTTGGTCTTTCTCTGCTTTTACTCTTACTCTCTCTGTCTATATTCCCAGGTGTCTCTGCCATGTCCTCCCTCCTGTCCCTGGCTTGGGTGCTAGCCTCTTACCACAAACTCCTGCGTGACTCACGTGACGACAAGAAGAGCATGAGTTACAGAGGTGCCCTGGTGCATCTGTTCTGGCGCCTCTTTACCATCTCCTCACGGGTGCTCTCCCTTGCCCTATTTGCCTCTGTTTTCCACATCTACTTTGGCATTTTTGTGGTGCTCCATTGGTGCGCCATGGCTTTCTGGGTCATCCATGGCGGCACCGACTTCTGCATGTCCAAGTGGGAGGAGGTACTGTTCAACATGGTGGTGGGCGTGGTCTATGTCTTCTGTTGGTTCAATGTACGTGAGGGCCGGACGCGGTACAGAATGGTGGCCTACTACACAGTAGTACTGTTAGAGAATGCCATCCTCAGCTCCCTTTGGTATGCGTACCGTGACCCAGCCACCACTGACGCCTATGCCTCTTTTGCCCTCTGCGGCGTCTTCCTGTGCTTTGCCTCAGGTGTGGCCTGTATGGTTCTCTATTACGGGGTTCTACACCCCATGGGCCCCCGGCTGAGGGTGCTGGCCAGCTCCTGCTGTGCTGAGCTGCTGTGGGGCCTTCCATTACCCCCTGAGGCCGAGCCCATGGCACCCACTCCGGGCCCCCGTGGCTCTCAGGCCACCCCCACACGGGGTCTGGCAGGGGAACATGAGGAGTCCGATGAAACAGCCACGGACACCTGCCTTCCGGTTTTCCAGGTGAGGTCCACAGAGCCTGTGGATGCAGCTGGCAGGCCCATCCGGCCTGAGGGTCCTCTCATCAAGATAGACATGCCCAGAAAACGCTACCCAGCCTGGGATGCACACTTTGTGGATCGGCGCTTGCGCAGGACCATAAATGTGCTGCAGTACATTAGCCCTAATGCGGTGGGCATCAGGTATAGGGATGGTCCGCTCCTTTATGAACTCCTGCAGTACGAATCCTCCCTCTGAAGGCATCTCCCGCAGCTCTGTCACCTCCTCTTACACACAACAATGCACATGCGTTTCCTTTCTTTCATTCTGCTCTTCCTCCTCTCCAGATATTATCTCTTTCCATTCGACTCGGCTCTCTTCTCTTCTCACCTCTATGATCATTCAATTTTTCTGCAGGAGATGTGTGTTTTGTCAACTGAAAATCTGTCAAGACAGTCTGAACACACAGTCATGATTTATTTTTGGAAAAAACATCCAGTACAGAGAGAAAATTATGAACCTACAATATCTTATGTGATACATACAGAAGTCTCATATAAATCCCTCTACATTGATAGAGGAGGGTTCTGTATGGGTGTGTAGATAACATATGAATGTTTCATTATGAAATGTGTTTAATGCATTATACTGTATTGGTGATTCAACCTGTGAATACTTGTGAAGGGCATATTGTATGTCCCTGTGACATGGGACTGGCGCAAAGCCTGATGGGAATGATGGAGGAGAGTCTCGGAGGGGGCAGGTCTTTGCACATCCCAACATTTACTGCCATTCTTTATGTGAATTATTGAAATGTATGATAATGTTTACCAAGTCCTTAGCCTGTAAATTAAAAAGCACTGACATTTCTGTCATGATACATTACAGAAAGGACACGATCAAAGATGTGTCAAAGAGAAGCAATTCAAAATGGATTTTCCCTCTGTGAGCTTACGTGACTCAAGTGTATCCTGGCTGTACTATTTTTGTTCAAAATCCTAAATCGTAATCGCATCATGTATGGAAGAAAAAAGAAGCACACTGACCTTCAATCAGTTCCACCCACATATTCAATTTTTACAGTGCAGACTGCCCTCCAGTGGAGGCAAGCTGTAACAGCATGCCTTACTTGGTCATTTCTGCCCGTAGTTGTGACAGCACAAAATATGAAGATAAGCACCTGAGGTGAAAAGACACAATGAAAGGAATGTAGAATGTAGTTGAAATGAGCACAACGTTTTCTAAATTGGTGGGTAGAAAATCACAGTAAAAAACATTCCAAAGACTTTTTTTTAAAGATTGTAGGTGTTTAGCAAAGGGTAGAAGGGTACAAATGTGTGTTCACACGCACTTTTTTTCAAAAGTGCAAAGACAGCCTTCAAGGAATCCTCCACCATTCCCTTCTGAATCCAAGAAAGTACTCCCTTATCCAACCTCCCTATTTTGTTTTTCTTATCAACAAATGTTTTAGGTTGATTAATATATGCGTATTGGGTGCAAAGACTTGTAATAAGTTCTTGAAAAAAATATGACAAATCTGATATTTCTATGCTATTATACTTCAGTGCGTATTTGTGTCCACATTTATAGTCATTGACATAACTATATTTTGCCAGAACACACACTTTTTTACATAACAAAAAATGTTGTGCGGTGCAGTTAAAAGGTATACTCCTCAACATCAGTGCGCCCTCAAAGAGGTTATACTCTTACATGGGTGCACAGGGCGACTGTTCTGGCACCTGCTAGCGCAGTTGAAACAAAGCCAAATCGCATCTTACAGTACTGTCTTTCCAACTTATCTGCCCCCTTGAACCAGTAGAATGAGTCCTTGCAAAATGTGTGCCATCTATAGGCCTGCTGTGCAGCAATTATACACTGAAATACATCTCCCAGCTGAACCTGCGGGAGCTCTCCACTGCAGATACAGACCACTGTATTCACTCATGACAAAAATAAAAAAACATGCCTTCTATGTCAAAGGAGCTTGACTAAAATTTCCAGCGAGGGCTACTGAACAACTCATGAGAAAAATGAATGCATTTCATACTCCAATTTTATCTATTTACTCAAATGATTCATCTGAATATATAATGTGTGTTTTTTACATTGCAGTGTTTGGCATGACTTTAGTATGAGGCATTAGTACAAATGCACCCAACAAGGGATGGCCAACAGCCCTACACAAAACAGAGATTCCTTTCTCCTGGCTTACTGGCTTCCTGCCTAGCTGTGGCCACACGTGCCTGTTAACATCGTACTGTAAAAGGCAGATGCCATGTAAGTCCAGGCCAAAGGTGAGAGGGGGTTTTTGCCGGGGTTGGAAAAGAACATGAGGACAGATTGTGATAAAGGGCCTGACTGGAGTTTGGTGGATGATTCCTTGTGTTCTTGTGTGAGAAAGAGTTTTTACTTTTACTGTACAACCTACAGTATGTATAAGGGGATCTACGTATGCTTGCGTCTCCTCAGCCCTTTCCCACAGCTCTGTTCTCTCACCGACTGTTCGGCTCCATCCTCGGTTGCTGCTCCGCCCTCTTCCCCATCTCTGCGGTGCTGGGCCTTGGTACCCTCCAGTGAAACACTCTCACACTCTCTGGTAACTGAACAACGGGGTTGAGGCTGAACAACTGGAGATCCTGACATGAGAACATGCAATGAGGTACACTGCCATAACCAAGAGCTTCAACATCCAGGGTCTGCCACCCTTCAGCTTAAAAGCGATGTTCAGCCCTGAGTAATTGAGAACTGTTGGGTCAGCTAGGGTGGAGCAAACATCCGACACACCATATGTATAGATACACATGAGTATGCAAACAACCAACTTGTTCATTGTTTACCATAGTAGCCAGAGTAGTTCCTCTCTGTTGTAGTGAATGAACAGCCATGTTAATAGTTAGTCAATGAATGAATAATGAATAATAAATATTGTTAAATTTAAAAAAAAACCTAAGCAAAACAGCCAATACAGGGGTTCCTCAGGACCAACAAACAAGACCACTGAACCAGCTGACTCAGGGGTGTCTCAATGCAGTTCTCATCCCCAGGCATGTCCTCAAGGGTCTCCATTTTTTCCTTAACATATTGCATCCTGGACCACTCCTCGGCTGGGATTGTACCACTAAATTACAGTTTGCACACTTTGTTTTCTTGGTAACGATTACTCATTCTTATTAGTAGGGGGAGGGGCATTTTTTTGTGGTAGTTGGCTGCCTGGCGTACGGTGCATCCTTTCTAAACACTGCTGACCTTTTCCAGACGTGGACAAATGTCCAAATCAGGTGCAAATACACTGTGATTCATTCATTTTTGTGTGTGTGTGTGTGGGAGACGACGGTATATTATATAGCATTATAGACAAGATTATGTACAACTGGGCTGCATTTCATCTAGTGGTGCTTCATGTCGTAAAACGCCATTATGCTTGCTTAACTGTGTCATTAGGATACTAGTAATGACAGTTAATTAAACTAATTGGTTTTAATTAAGTCTACAAAGAGTCTATCTACAAATCTGGATTTTTATGAAACATGCAGTATATTTTAAGTATTTCTACAGAACAATCACCATTTTGCCACATTCTGTATCTCGTGAAAATGATTAGCTAGAAGCTGGTTAATAAGTGGGTTTTAGTTTTTGTATATTTTTCTTGTTTTCTTTAAATTATACACGGGTTTCAAGAGCTAAGCTACACAAGAGTGAAAGTGGAGGCCGTAACTATACTGAACAGTGTAGTATTCAGGCTGCCACACTTTATACCATAAACATGGTCACAAAGAAATCCCCTACAGAGAATTGTTTCTGTCAGGTTATCTGCCCAACTCCACATCCCTCGACAGCCACAACACACAGCAAGAGCGTTTGAACAGCAAGCTTGTTCTTCTCAGTCCTTGTTGTGCCTTGTTACTTTGGGTGCTTCAATCCAGCCATGGCAGCCAGGTCCGCAAAACAACAATGCCAATGTCTTTCTTTACTTGTTTCATGTGCCAGCACACTCACCAAGACAACGACAACAACCAAACAATATTCTCACTGTCTGTCTCCCCGAAAACCAGATCAAGCCAAGTTCTCAATTCCGTCAGCTCACACCTCAACAGCGCTATTTAGTCTTACAGTTTCATCCAAGTTGTCATCTACTGGACTGTACTGTTTCCTAGCTACAGTGTTACAACTAAACTTCACAGTGTGACAGAACCAAGTGGTGGGCACTGTGTGAAACCCAGTTATTGGTTCAGTCAAAGACGTAGGAGAAAAAGTAAGGCAATACTGAACATCTTCCGTACTTGAACGTAGGGTTCTTCATCTTTATTACGTTTGAGTATGCCGAATCGCAGCAGCCCCAGTAGATTCAGCAAGTTACAATTAGCAGTTTGGACTGAGCTCAAAAGCGTTAGTTTTGGACTGTTTGATGGATAGTCTTACCAGATGCCAGCCACGACACCGAACGATGTGGTCAATGATTGTTTTGTACTTTTGTCTATGCCTTTACATCTTCTTCTGTCTTGCAATGATGAATGATTTGTAGTGCCAAGATGTAAACTTTCTGTGTCGTTTGTCTCGTGTGAACAATACATCCTCTAGCCAAAACAATAATGCCTGCAGTTGGAATAAAACATGGAAGAAGTCAATGATGACAAAATGCGCAAAAAAAAAATCATTTATGTTGCATTTTCTAACAATGGAATGAGGAAACAGGCCCGATCACTGATTCACTTTTGAATAACCTAATTTCCTGGTTTTCCCACCACCTCCTAGCATGCCTTTAGAACTCATTGTGAGGTGACCCGCAACATTTAGCATGTAAGTGCTCTCGACTGCACAACAAACCCTCTGATTTCTGCATTAATGTGTAGCAGCAGGTCATTGTAGTGTTTGACTTGGTTTAAGTCTGTACCTTTGTGTCATGACCATCTGTTTGACCATTGGAGCAGTACGTTCAGATGATAAAACGGTGCATTTTCTTCTTTTACTTTTGATCCTTCTTTGATTTTTGTTAATAACCTGGTGCTGAATAAATACATTTTAAAAGGTGCTACCACTGTGGACTCCAGAGTCCACTTTTTGGCTTTCTGAGAGCATAGCCTTCAGGTTGACTGAAACTTGCAGTCTCAAAATGCTCGAGAGCTAGCACCTCAAATCCACACAGTTTACAGCAGAACTCAACTCTCAATGGTGCCATTTTTAAGTTTCCAATCTGCACAAAAACCAACAGTTACTCTACTGTTCATACAGTGTTTATTATACTGGTTTCAGCATACGGTATGTTTTTGTTTTACTATGATTCAATCTGCACTAGGATTTTTTTCTTTCTTTTCTCTGAGAGAATGAAACTGGTAGATGACAAAATGCATCTTTTTTTGGCAAACGCACAGGAGCACAAATGTACTTCTGCTACTGGGATTTGGGTAAAAAAAAAATATATAGAACGTGATTGCTGTGTTGTAAATTCCTGTCATCTATATGTCCTTAATCTGTGTGTATCTATTTTTGTTGTTATTGTAGAATTGGCTGTAATATTTTGTTTAAAAATGGATTTGATATTCCAATGAAGCGACTATGGTTGTCATATTAATTGCTGCTGATTTTTGAAATTGTTATCAAAGGTGTTGGGAAATATTGCTTTGTTTATATTCAATCAATTTCTAGATTGTGTTAGCTTGTTGGTGTATTTCACAAATCTATCAGGATACTCCCTAGACTATATGATTTATCCGGGGTATTCCAAAAGTTGGCACAACGTCAGTAAGCAAATTTGCTACAATCTGTAGCATGTTTCTGAAAGTGTACTCATACAACCTATGTTGTGACTGAGAACATATAAGGAATGATTTCTTTGTTGTTGTTAAATATAAAATGTAAGTAAATTGTTTCATGGAATCCCCGTTCTTTAAAAAAGCAAAACTGATGTCCTATTTTTGGGAACAATATGAATATTATTAATAACATATGGTGCTAAAGTTCTTTTTGTATGTTTTGGTTTTTAGATGAAAAGAGAAATATTATGCTGAAAATGTAATGTTAAGCCTTACTGTAGATTCATATATCAGACTGTTCATCCCAGAAGAGAAAAATAAATATAGTATTTGAAAGTGCAACATATCAGTACTGTATTCACATGCACATTTCACATTTCAACAGATGGAAGCAGCTGCCACATATATGGCCTGTAAAGGTGTAAGACGTGAGCCTACACACTTTGGGCTAAAGTTTAGAGAATGTGTCCTAATATATTGCTTTACAGTTAATCTTTCAGCTTGTTATTAGTGCATCTTGAAATGTAGCTAGTTTAAGGCCTGCACACCCACACAGGTGTTTTCCTTTACTTTGATTAGACCTCTGCAGGTTAAAGTTGTAGAGGGAATTATTACTGTATGTGACGCCGCCAAACTGATGTTCTAATAAGAATGATAAAGGCCTAAGTTGTCTGGCATAAACAGCAACTAAACTGCAAGAAAGTGAGAGACCTGAGACAAACAAGTGAAAACACCTGCGTGGTTTGACGATGGCAGCGTTGGGGCTTTTAACATGGTTAAAAGATTAACTTTGCTAATCATTTCACGAACCACAACCACCACTAATTACAAAGGAATTTATTTTTTTCATTGGAACAATAGTTAAAATATAAATGTTGAGTCTGGGGTCATCTTTTTTGGACACATTTTGGAAAAATATACAATATAGTATATTGAGAGATTACATCTGCTGAGAATCTTTTTATACTCTTCATAAAATAAAAGCCAAATAAGGCCCCACAAACTTAATAACTAGGTTACTAAATGTAATACTTTTTCATCATCATACTTGCATTGATGCCCACGTGTACTGCTATTTGCAAATGAGTTAAAAGTGTATATTCATATTTGAACACAGACCTTTAACATAACAAATTCAGCCCAAATACCTGGAGGTTAGCGTTTCATTCTTACAATTTAAATGAAGAAATTAAAAGGCACCTAATGAGGCCATTTAGTGACATTTCCTGACCATCCCAAATACTTCAAACCAATAGCAGACACAGGTTTAGGAAAATAAAGACACATGAATATGATTTTATTAAAAAGTTAATACCACTGACAGTTACTGGACGTGTGCAGAGCTTACCCTTCTTTTGTTGGCACTCGTGCAGCCAACCTTGTGAGTGACTGGTCTCTTTTACTATCTGATAGCCTCCTGCTGTATCAATACATGTTTCTGTCTTTCTCCACTTGTCTCTCATCTGCCTCTCTCTCTGTTGCTGTCTTGTTTGTCTGTCTACGTTCGTGTCCTAGTAAAACAGGGATAAAAAACACTAATTGTAAACAGCGTGTCAAGATTGCTCCACTCACAGATGTTACAAGTGAAACACATCAGGGCAAGACATTTACAATCATCTTAGCGGGAAAACACAAGTGTAACAATAATAACAGCTTCATTGGATTTAGGTGTGTCAGGTCAAGAGGTATGGCTTACTGGGACTCTTAAACAGAAACGAGCCACCTGTACTTTTTCTCAATTTCTTAAAAGTAGAAAATATCAGCTGTGAAAAAAACTCTGTTGTTTGTGCATAATTAAGTGATCAAAAGTGTGAGATTTTGGACTTTCAACCATAAAGCAATATACGTAGCATTAATATTAAGATATGTTACAGTCTAGTCACTTATGCAAAAGGCAATCCTTGTCTGCATTTCTGGCTATAATGCTTTGGTCTGAAGTGAATCTCTGTCATTGAATAATTTCATTATTCTTTATTCTAACGTTAGTTAGCTTCTTGAAAAGCTGCCCGTGAAGTAACACTACAGTACGGTTTCGTCAAACTGGCTTCTCTGATCACTCGGCCGTATTATCACTGTAATACACAGTAGCAGCTGTTTTGGTTTGTGCAAAGCAAAGCATGCTGGACCACAGTTCAACGCCCAAAATGGCGGCACGATTGAAAAGTTTTGCCTGTCTTATCCGAGTTTGTCTTCCTCACAGACTATTTCTTTAGTTATTTTAACAGCACCGAAGCACACACTTTTCATACTGGTGGCACGCCGGCATTTTCTCTAATGGTTGTGGAATAAGGCAAAAATCAGGATGGCGTTTTGCTATCAGCTCAAATTCGGGCATCACTTTACCAATGCTAGGCTAGGCTAAGCTAGGCTAGCAAGCTAACTACTGTCAGATGAGGGCTGGTTAAAAGCTTCGGTAGTTATGTCTTTTCCCACCTGGATCTCCACGCTGAACTGAATATGAAGAAGAGGATCTTCACGTAGAAATGGAGGATGATGTGAAAAAAGTGAAAAAGGTAAGTCGGCAATTGACATACTTTGTACTGCAAGTTGACTAGCTAGCTAAGGCAACTTACTAGCTAGTCAGACCTGGCGAGCTTAGCTGTTAACCGGCTAAGTTTAACCAAATATCAAGTAAATATCAGCGGACAGGGGCAAATCCCTCACGATAACTCACTGACATGTTTGTTCTATCAATCGGCGTTACTTTAAGTGCGCATAAACCGAATGGGCATTAAATAAAGGTAAACTAAGGCGCAACAGATTGACCCTAAAAGAGCGATCGAAGTGTTAAAGTGAAGTTTAAAACGTTATCGTTACTGTCTCGGTTCAGGATGTTTTTGTTTCTCATAGTTATATTAATATCTACTCCAACACATTTGTTCGCTCTGTAGTACATTTAAAACGTGTTCCGATATTGTCTGTGTTCGCTGTGGTAAATGTATTTTATAGGAAATCACCGGTCATTGTTGTTATGGCCATTAATGAGGTTAATGTATTATCCGTAGTGTGATGCTGATATACCACAGTGTCAGTATTCTCTAAAAGGTAGTGAAAGCACAACCAGGTTTCCCAGAGTAATAACCCAAGTTGTTATGTGTAGGCATGGGTCAGGCAAGATCTGTGTGCTCAACATCAGCTGTCAGAGGCAGCAGTTATCAGTGTCAGTCATGCTAAAGGGAATCAGCACTCCGGGTTATGCCAACTATCCAGCCCTCTCTCACACACAGTACATTACAGGCACTACCAAGTGATCCCGTTTGATATGGAGACATATCTTTATGTCCAGACACATAGCTGACATTTCTTTTTATCTTTTCTTCCTACTGTGTCTGAGAACAAACAGAGGAGATTCTGGTTCTTCTGGTTGGCACAGGAGGAAACTGAAGGGCAGGACCCACCAAATCCATGCAGGACATGACATTGACAAGCTCTCACAGCCCAATGAGAAGTGAAGTGTCTTGAGGTTAACATCTTTGCTATGATCGTGCTGGTCATTCTATCTCCCCCCCCCCCCCCCAGTGACAAAAACACTTATGTTACCTCCCAGCTAATTCCGCGTCCTCATGATGTGAACAGAAATGAAGTGATATCCTAGTGTTAAGAAGGTTTGTTGTGGCAAGGAAATGTTTTTGTCAGCAGTGTTAACTAACCCAAAGCCTGCTCTTCGTTTGATAAGCAGTAACTTTAAAACTTCCACTCAAAGTAACTTATCACTGAGAATAAATTGCCTAGTCGTGACCACAAAAAAGATAGATCCATAGTAAATATATTTAAATGCATATCTATCAGCATTGTAGCTTTTTGGAAAGTTGAATATCCTTTCTTGTTATGTTTTGACCTCCTTGATACTGGTGAGGGTGGATGATCTTTGCTTTTAGGGACCAGTGTCACCAGTACATACAGTTCTTGTTTGTGCCACTTGGTGGTGATAGTGAACAGCATTTGTCCCAGATGTATTTTAATATTCACTGTACAGAATTAGCCTACATTATTACACAGGCTCAAGTGAAAGCTCAGACCTCTTCATATGATAACATGCTAACTGATTTCTCTTTTATCAGAGCTTTCTACTTGTCAGGGGAAGCTCTGGGAACTTATGACATTTAGACAAAGTCTGGACACTGTCAGAATTTTACAGCTGTATTACCTTACAGTAACATAGCAGAATGAACGCTGTCTGTACTCACACATACACTGTATTAGCCTGCTTTCAGCCCAGCTGGAGTGGTGATGTTGTACAGACACTAACAAATCAACAATGAAGAAAAGTGCTGCAGCTGAGATCTGGAAAGATCTGGGAAAGATCATAGCATTTTACTTAAAAACTCAGTCATAGTTTTTAGGCGTATCGGAGACAAATAGGTCTTAGATTACAAGAGATTGGACTGTTCTTATACTGTGAGAACGTTTTGAGAGTCCACCTGCACTTGTTTTCACCCTGGCCATCACAGCACAAAGAAGCCATATCGTACCCACAATTGTGTTTCTCTTCTGAACTGACTTTCACCAAAAGAGGCACTTGTTGCTCTTAAGGCCCTTCACTGAGCTCAGTTACGGTAGCTGTTGTCTCACATTTCACAAGGAAAAGCCATAAAATGTTAATGCGCTTGTCTTTACGAGCTACGTACTGTTAAATAATGCACTGATACTACAGTAACGCTATAGTTTTCCTGTTGTGGATATTGTCAGCCAACATCATCTAGATGACGTTTACTCTTCTTGCTTGATTTTATGCTTGTAGAGCAAAGTTGTTACATTTACCTTTTCATAGAGTGGCCGAAAAAAGGAAATAAATCCTATAGAGCCACATCAGATTGTCTGCACCTTTCACCTTATTGAATCTGCAGTGTAAACAGCGTTGCAGATGCAACATCTGTGGTTAGCATAATAGAATAAACAAGGTCTTGTATTTCTGTGGTGTAGCATCAACATGTCTGGACCTTGAGTTGCAGAGTCCTGAGTGAGTGATGGAGGGCAGCAATCATCATGTCACAATAATATGAAGATGAGGAGTAAAAGTAATTATCACCTATTCGCCACACACTCTCTTTTGTCTGTCTTCAACATCTGATACAGTTTTCAAAACAACATGAGAAGTCATTAAGCGTTCTCAGTATTCAAAGCATGAATGCGCGTGTCATCACAGGAAGTTGTGGCTAGTCCTCTTCCTGTTCTTGTGCCTGAGTATAAAGACAGAGACACTTCCCTTCCTCTGTGACGGGGTCACACCCCTCACATACACACTCAGGCTGTGTTTGATCCTGTACGTCTGTCACTGGTTGGCAGCTGTCACTGTGTGTGTGTGAGTGTGTGTGTGTGTGCGTGTGTGTGTGTGTGTGAGTGGAGGCGACAGGTGACCAGTTAAGACAGTTAAGAGTGTGAGTATAGCAGCATCCGTGCCGTTGAATAGGCGACTCTTCTAGTGCGTGGGTTCATGGAGAACGAGGTAGGCTTTTTAAAATGCTGTGAATCAAGAGACATGCTTTGAAATGCTTTGTATTATGCATAGGCTTAATGCCAGAAAATTGGAAAATTGATCAAGCTCTTGAGCAGTGCTGCCGTGTTGACATTGATTGATACAAAAGCTAAAGAATTATATAATTTCATGGTTTTTTTACTGGCCATTTGCAATCAAAGCAATGAAGAGGTTTTGGAGAAAAGGAAACTGCTTGTTGATGTTTTGAGGTTAATGTTCATGATTTTCGATTCTCCATCATGTTTTACATTGACTTCAACTGCAAAACCACCCAGTATTTCAAAATGCAGTTTCCTTTTGCACATGCTATTGTTGACATTTGAGCAACAGTATTGGGTAACACGAAGGGCTGTCCATCTGCTGTATCTTACTCTGCAGCTACTAGCACAGTCAGGGGAAGCAGCAGAAAGTACAAGGCGTATAAGTACCACAGTCAACAGAAGTTTGATATAGTTCTTTTTGGAAGGACATTAAACTTGTAGCTGCAATTGCACTTGCTTTACCGTGTTGCCAGCCCTTTGCAATTAAACCCTATGTATGTTGTGGATATGAATAGTGCTGTAATTATTATAATATATATATATATAATAATATTCTGTTGCAAAGAAACATACTGTCAATGGATTACAATTCAGAGAGTCTGAAATGCTACATATCCACACAAATTGAGTCTCAGTTCTCACTGCATTTTTGAAGGCAGCTCAACAATCTTCTAATTTCTCTCCACCCTGTTCTCTTTGTCTTTTTTCACTAGCCTGGTATCGTGTCTCCGTTCAAGCGAGTCTTCCTGAAAGGAGAGAAGGGGAGAGACAAGAAGGCCCAGGAGAAAGCCACAGAACGCAGGGCCCTCCACACCTTCTCACTCTCTCAGCCTGACCACCGCATCGACCCTGACATCCTGCTCAATGACTACATTGAGAAGGAAGTCAAAGTGAGTGCGACTAGCAGAGATATAAAGTCCCTATCCATATATTAAAAATACTGTAGTACAATTGATTTAGGAGGCCATAATGATTTATTTGATATCTTTATTAAAGTGTGTGTGTTGTGCATGTTCTATCCTGTCCAGTACTTGGGGCAGCTGACATCAGTTCCAGGATACTTGAACCCATCGAGTCGCACAGAAGTGCTGCAGCTCATTGACACTGCAAGGGTAAGTAGTACATAACTGACATAAATAATATTCAATGAGATTCCTTAAATTGTTGAGTTCTGTTCATGCAAACATAAGAATACAGATGATAAAAGCTTTAATGCTTATACTTATTGGTGTTGAACTGGAATAATAAAGTTGTCAGATATGGTATTTATAATTTCTATCATAACGGGGATAATTACCCACCTTGTATACCTCTGTGATTCTCAGAAGTCCCATCAGTTGGCAGGCCAGCTGACATCAGAGCAGGATGCAGTGGTGAGCTTGTCGGCGTACAACATAAAGCTTGTATGGCGTGATGGAGAAGACATCATCCTGAGAGTGCCCATCCATGATATTGCTGCTGTTTCCTACATCAGGGACGACTCTTTGCACCTCGTGGTGATCAAAACAGGTAAAAAATTACATAAATAAAAGTTCCTGTAAATGTTAAGTTGTAGTCACTGTTGTCAGGTCCCTCTGGTTCTTTGTTTGGTAATGTTGTCATTGCACAAGGACAAATTAATTAGCAGGGAATAATAGGGATCTGATAATGTTCAATCCAATTTAAAACAAGCGTAAATGACATCTTTCATTACTAGCAATAATGTCAAATTATTTTGTAGCTTAAATAATGCGGCCCAATAATGAAGAAAAGTTTGGATTCATATATTTCAAAAAATATCCAAAGTAGTGTCTGCTAAGTTGGCAACAATTCAACATTTAAACAATCAAATATCACTGTGTGTGTTTGTCTCTGTTTTTCAGCCCAGGAGTCAGGAGGTTCTCCTTGTCCCAGCTCATGTCCTGATCTCAACAAGTCTCAGACCCTGAGCTCCTTGTCAGAGAGTGGAGCTGTGCTTGTGGAGGTCTGCTGTCTGCTTGTGCTGGCCGTTGATAATAAGGTATTATTTTGCATCCATCTACGTTTTGGACGCCTTTAAGTGTCAGAATGTAACCAGAATCAACTACAGAAATTAAAAAACACTGTTTTGTTGGTACAGCGAGGCAGACATTGACTTCTAGTTGCCAGCAATAACTTAGATTTTTGAAATCTAGGGTAATGAAACGACCCTAGCTAACCACAGTCTGAAGTCTGTTATGCGTGTTCCTACTGGTATAAAGACAGGACTGAATGTAAAGACCACAAATGGTAAATTACAGTGAAATGAGCAGAATTCAGCTCATCATGATGCACTTGTCAGTCTCACACAGGGATTAGTTTCTGCAGTGGAGTGCTTTGTTAATTGCTAATGTTTTTCTCCTTCAGGCAGCAGCAGAGGAGCTGTGTCTTTTGCTCAGCCAGGTGTTTCAGATCGTTTACACAGAATCAACCATCGACTTCTTGGACAGAGCCATTTTTGATGGAGCAACTACACCTACCAGACACCTTTCTCTATACAGCGGTAAGGAAAAAAACAAACTGAATGAGACTCATTTTATACATTATTGGTTTTATTTTTTTAACAAGCTTAACATATATGTTTTTGTAAAATTTGATTGGTGTAATATTGTGTAATACTGTTTTACTCTGGATATCTTTGGAGTTTTACCCTCTTCTCAAGCTACTAAAGTGCCAGATCTCAAGTCAGGTATGAACCTGTAAATATATACTTTTTTTGGCTATTATTTTGCAGATGACTCTTCAAGCAAAGTGGATGTTAAGGAGGCCTTTGAAGGGGAAGCCAGCACATTGTAAGTACAGCGTTGAGTCCTACCTCGACGATGGGTTTTCAAATTTCAGACACAGTGATGAAGACAGATTTTGACCCAAGGGGTGCATTCGTCTCTCAGTCCTTTCCAGGGCTCTATGGAGGCAGAAGAAAACTCTGCATCCCCTTCCACCCCAGCGTCCCCTCAGACGAAGACCGCAAGTGAAGGAGAGCTCAGCACCACTGCTGCAGAGCTGCTGCAGGACTACATGACCACAGTATGATGATTTCACCCTCTTTCTTTGTCCCGTTCTGTATTTGAGAATAAGGCATTTTTTCAAGTTGTATTAATATATTATTTTTTTCTTCTTCTAGCTGCGGACAAAACTGTCATCACAGGAGATCCAGCAGTTTGCCACCCTCCTCCATGAATACCGTAACGGTGCCTCCATCCATGAGTTCTGCATTAACCTGCGACAACTCTACGGGGACAGCAGGAAGTTCCTTCTACTTGGTATGACCATTCTGTTTCCCCATAAGTTAAGATACATTGACATTACACATTACTTGTGTAGCTAGACAATTTCTCATCAACCTCAACAAGGACTTAAAGCACAACATTTGTTTAGAAAAGGAGATCAACAGTAGGCTATTATATACAGTTATATTTAGAACATGTGTTTGTAAGTAGCCAAAATTTGTTTGTGAAACCAGGCGTTGTCAAAGTCACTGGACTCAACTCAAAAGTCTATTAGATCCATGTTTTGATTTCCAGACCTCTGAGCGTTTCGGGCCGTGTGAGATTAGTTTTGTGTGAATCAACTGAAAACTGGTTTAATGAAAACGTGTTAGTAGAAGAGCACAACAAGCTGTGTACAAATTGTATTTATGGTAGCATGATATTTTGGCTTCATTTTTGTACAGTGGGAGGAAGTGGAGACACTTTGTCCATCTTTATATACAGTCTATGGTCTCTCCATGTCAGGAAGTGCTTGCTAACCGAGTAGCTGTTGCCACTGGAAATGCTTTTCACTGCATAAGCTTTGTTTTCTGTCCAATATGTTGAACTTGTCTAATGTTTGGTCATAGTTACACCGGTGCCACTTTCATTGTTCATTCACACTCGGATGTATTAATTAACACTAAGTAGCTGCTCCCAAACTGGATTGATTGTGCTGATGTGGTCAGTTGTGATTGGATGCTGGGGAATAGTGAAGCACACAGTCGACAGCAGTGTCACAGTTGTGCTTGGTGGTTATGCCAGTATAGCCACACCTCCACAGTTTGGGACCCACTTTCGTCTCCTTATTAAAATGGGAGACATTATAAAAACCAATATGTGAGTAAAACTACCGTCTGCACTGCTGTCTCCTCAATAATGTAAATCTACCTGCGTGTTATATCAGAATAAGTTTAACACAATCATATTTGTCTGTGACTATATGCAATATAATGTGCCCCTGCAGGCCTACGACCCTTCATACCAGAGAAGGACAGCCAGCACTTTGAGAATTTCCTCGAGACCATTGGCGTGAAGGACGGCCGAGGCATCATTACAGACAGCTTTGGTCGTTACCGGCGCACCGCCAGCTCCGCCTCTGATTCCACCACCAATGGCAACGGAGCAGCCGGAGGAAGCGCCGCCTCAGACGAGGGCCAGGAGGCCTCTGAGGGAGACGAGTGGGACCGCATGATCACCGATATCAGTAATGACATCGAGGCTCTCGGCTGCAGTATGGACCAGGAGGGAGTGACGCCCTGACGTGGTGAATAAAGGGAGCTGAGGACACGGAATGGCAGCCAATCCTCAACTGAGCAGTAGGCATGAGCTGAACGGATCAGATGAAGGTGGTCCTTAGCACTGACCTAAGATTTGGTTAATTGTATTTTCCTCTAATTGTCAAGAGGAAGTTCCATAGTCCCTACGCACTCAAGGAAAACCTCAACCTATTATCACAAAAACATGAAGTCAACAAATGCACTTATGCAGACCCTGTAGATGACGTGCAGTCAGCTGGCTATTTTTGCATTTCAGAGGGATTCATAGCCTCTGATGTATTTTTAAAGTTTCTTTGATTTTTTTGTACTCATTTATTGGCAGTATCTGCCATGGCTGTCAGCAATGTAGCGAGTCTTTGAAAATAGTCAGTCTGTTTTGAATACCCTTAAAGACTCTGGAGAATCCATCAGAGGACAGTGGACATGTTTTAGAAGGTTAAGACTGAGGCTGTAATGGTGTGTGCTTTTGTATTACTATAGGTCAATCCGCTCTATCCGCCAGGAGAACTTTCTTCATTTATTTCACATTTGTTTGTTGCTGTGAGAGTGTGACATTTTTCTATATATAATTTTGTTTTTCAATAAGATTTGTGTACCACTTTGTTTTACACTATCATTTGTTTATCAGTGTTTACTCATTTATATAATTTTGCCTTTATTCAAACTGACCAAGGAAATGCTGTAAAAACAAAAATTCTCATTCAATGTAAGCGATTGAGTGGGGACTGTCTTTGACAAAGCCAGTTAGGTTATGGCTGATATAAAATTGTATTTTTTTTGTTTCCTCTGCAGGTCATCTAGTTATGTCTTGTGACATTGCATTTATCTGTCATTGTGCCTTTACACTGCAGTACTGCTGCCAACTGTCTGTCACACACGGACAGGTAATTATGAACTGTAACTACAGTCGTTGAGCAAATCATGGTTATTAAATAACAGCTACTTTATACTGATTGTCTGTTTTTTGTTGTAAAATGACAAGCATTGTGACGTATTTTGAAAAACAACATGGTTATTATTCTTTACACCTGTCTGCTGCATTATCAGCAGTTTGAAGTGAGACTAACCTCTTCATTTAATTTGACTTTCATACACTGAAACTGACAAGTTGTGTCAGTTTTCTAATCTGATTCTGATCCTCTCTGACTGATCATCTGCTTGGGTGCACCTAAGCTGCTGTGGAACTTCAGCCCGAGTTTCATCAAAGCAATCACGCTGGATGCTGCCCTCAAAGTTAGGGATTAGTTTTGTGAGTCTGAGGGACGAGAAGTTGGCAGTAGAGTTCGAGTCGAGCACATTCCACTCTGTAAAGCCACTCACCAGGTTTTTAAACCATTTCCTTCACAGTTCTACTTTTATATGATTTTCCTCAGTAAGTTTGAAAGTACAAAACCAACTGGAATCAAGAGGTGTTCGTCCATTGTCTGGGTTGTCTCATGGTTGTTGTGGGAATGAAGCAGAGGTATAGGAGTGCATGCACGGACTGGAACCCTACACCTGGGTTCACATAGCCTCTTTGGCTTGAGATGCTGTCTGCCTTGAACAAAAGGATGAGATAATCAAGGAGCCTATGATCTCACTGAGCAAATACAGATTCTTTCTCATCACATGTGCAAACTATTCTTGGTTAGTTGTACCCGTTTGCAACAATGTTGCTTCATTGTTTTGGTACAGGAGGAGAGTAAATTATTGTTTCTGACATGGTCTCGGCTTTCTCACTGTATGTGGCAGAATCCTAATTGGCCTCCTGTAAACTCTCATCTTAATCCAGTTTTAGTCACAACAGAATGACTCACTGCAGTGCCTCATTTGAAGCAAGTCATCATTAAATAGATCAGTTAGTTTAATTAAGTAATTCAAAGATCCCATGCTGTTTTACAAAGAGTTTGACAATTATCTTAACAACAATGACCGGAGCCCCTGCCGTGCTAGATTAGATGCTTGAAGCAAAACATTTTACTTACATTTACATTTACAAATCCAAATAATATATAGCTTCACATTTATAAAAAACAGTAACCTGTGATTCACTTAAGACCCTGTTGCTAGCCAAATCCAAAATGAAAAGGAATCTGCAAGCATGGGGCTTTTTCCTCAAATTAATATTCCACATAGAAAGCTGTGGTTTAAAAGCAATTTTTAGCTCCTTGACATGTTTAATGTGTGTCCAGGAACAGGTCCAAGTGTTCCCCTGACCTTATAAATCTATTTTCTAAGAACCAACACAGTCAGAATCAGTGTGTCGACACTCCAGGGGTTTAATTGTGTGGTCAAGCTTAAAGCCTCATGAGTTAGCTACGTGTCTTGTTTCGCCAACAAAAACAGTCTGATTCAGCTCTCATTTCCACACCACTGAAAATTAAGAGTGTCATAAATGTTTTCCAGTAAATCATTGATAGAGCGGTCAAAGTTCCAGCTTTGCAAAGAGTCACAAATGAGGAAATAGGAATTTTTGTCATGACATCATCTAGGTCAGCATCCAAAAAGGAGCCAAAATAAGGAATAACCAATCACTTAAAATACTGCAGTTTGTCTATTTATTGTGTTCATCTCTGGGCTGTGGTGTTCTGGCCTTCAAACGCCTCATCCTTACTGTAAATCATTGCTGTGATGGGATGCACCGAGACACTCCTACACAAAGGCTCGGCATGAGATGCAGTCTGGGATGCTCGCCAGTCTCACCCTGCGGTTCACCTTGGTGAGGTTTCTGTCAGCCATTCATGCTCCATGTTTGCAGCTCAGTCACGGTGAGAACTGCGTCTCTGCGGTGTTACATCTGTTATGTTCCTGGAACAGGATGGCAGCTACATTCCCAGTCAAGAACATCGGGGAAAAAAAGCTCTTGGTAGACAAAAGGTGAAGATAGCAATTAACTGACTGCATCCTTCTTTACACTGGAGGAAAGTCTTCACATACAATAATTTCCCTTAAGCTCATATTGTAGTTTGTTTGTCCAAACCAACCAAAAGCAACTGCATATTTAAACTCTCAGCACGATGCCTAATTTTTGCATCAGGACTGTGGCTTTTGATACAGTGTCTGGTCTTCATGCTTCAGCTGCAGAGACAGTGCCTGATTTTATGCCTGTCAAGTCATTTTGTCATGCACATGAGATGGTTTAGGCATGAAATTAATAAAATGGAAAATTCCAGGGAACTACACAAAACTGGAATCTAAACAAGCATAAAGTACTTTTTGTTTTTAATTTTCTCTGGAACAAACTGCTTGTTACACAGCATTTATTTCATTGTAATAGCTTAAAAAGTCTTATGGTACAACAGAAAGAAAGAAATGAAACCATCTTGATCACCAGCAGCTTGTTAGAAAAAGTATGCGATAGCCCCTTTGGCAGCCTTTCAGTCAAAAGGAGTTGTGGCTTTCAGCTGCGATAAGCTCACATAAAGCTGGAGCTCATGCATGAAAATCTCAGGCTCAGCAAAGTCATTCATGACATGCCACTTCAGGCCCTCCAGATGGAGAGGGACACAGGGTTCAGCGAGCGGGACACACTGACTCTCACATGCAAAACCATCTTCACACATACCCAAAACTGTGGGAGCCCGGGCTGTTTACACATTATTTATGCAAGTTGTTGTGCCGGGTGCACAGATGACAGCAATTAGCAGAGCAAAAGAATTAAGACAGACATGACTGAGAAGCTCATTTGAAGAAAGGAGGTGAGATACCCACTTGTTTGTTTTCTGGCTGAGCGTTTGATGAGAACATCGATAACATCTCTCACATCTGCCTGTTAAATATGAAGCAACAGCCCGCAGCTGGTTAGCTTAGCTTAGCTTAGCTTAAGGAAAAGACAGGAAACAGAGGGAAACAGCTAGTCTGGCTTAGTTGGAAAGTAAAGAATCAATCTACCAGTACCTCTAACGCTGACTAATTACAGAACAATTTATATGGGCTGTTTAATCTGTACAAAAACAAATGTAAAAATGTGCCATTTATGGGGGATTATGTGCCGGACTGTTTCGTCAAACATAACCTCAAGCAAAACGGCAAATTGATGTTTTTACACTTTTTGTATGGATTAAACAAACCAACTACTGTATAAGGTGTTAATTAGAGATGCTGGTATTCAAATGAGCATAGTTTGGAAAATGTCAAAATATCACAAGAAATCCTAAAACGGTAGTTGTTTTTTAGAGCAGGTAAGACACTGGGGACATAGCAGGACATTCCATTAAGATATTGTGTTAAAAGCCCCCAGCTTAAGAGCAACTTTAGGTGTTTAATTAGTCCACAGTGACGTACAGTGCGTCTAAGTGCAAAAAGATTGCAGGTTCAGTGTATCTAAGCTACTTTATTTTTTATAATCCTTCCATGGTTCAGTGAGCACTTTCATACACAGTGTACTGATGAAAGACTCCCTGCTTATCCTGTGTTTGAGTGACAAGTCTTACCTCAAGGGAACATAAGAGGCCACAGGTGACATTTTGTTGCGATGACAGCAAATCAAAGGGTGAAAAAGTAACACATCCAACTTCTTGATGGATTATTTATTTCGGGTACATTTGTGAAAACATACTAGCGCTAACAATGACCCTTTTAGGGTACCATACTTTACCAAACCAGTTTTAAGGCATGTTCCTGTCAATTATTAGGCTTAGTAACACAAGATCAAGGTGTTTTCTTGCCAGGTGGTTTTGTGCCTCACTGTTCAGGGGACACAGCAAACTTAGACAATACAAAAGTATTGTGTTGGTACAAAAAGCAAAACATAATGTTGGAACAGTCTGAGCAGTAGTAGTCACCAATGTTAAACCTCATTTCAGTGGTAATCTGCTCTATTGGTACCATTGGCACCGTTGTGGCTAACAAATTAGACGTCTTGTGTGTGAGAGCATTAAAGCTGTGCTTTTGTGCAGGTTGTATTATTGTATATCTGGGCCACAAGGAGGGGCATCTCAAACCCTGAAACTCCTTTTTGCTGTTGCATGGTCTGCGCATTGGGACTATACTTCACTCAAATTTCATATGCTCACATTTCAAATGCAAACCCCCACGACCCAAAAGAAAAGGAGTAAGGAAAGGTTACCTCCAATGACATATCCCATCATTACTGCCGACATAACAGAAGGCTCACATCAAGATCCACATAATCATGTCATTCCGTACACAGGGATGTAGATGAGCTATAATTCAATATTTATCCATGAAACTAAACCATGCTTTTGTTTCAAACAAACAATCTCATCTCAAATGGTTACTTTCAGGCTGGAACTCAACAATTAGAGCATGAAAAGGGCAAAGCTCTAACATCCTTACGTATAAGAAGCAAACTTCTGCAAAAGACTTGAAACCAACTAGTGCAATTTGACAATCATTATAAAGAATTCATCATACTCTACAAAAAAGCATTGCTGGCTAAATTGATACTTCTATGCGCTAAAATCAAATATGCATTGGGTATAGTATAGTGTGCTATTTGTATACAATATTAAGGCATCTTTTTAAAAACAAGAAACATTCAGATTAAAAGACACATCTTGACTGTCACTGAAAGCATCATACAGAGATCTGTATGCAGTAAAAATACATTTAAATATTTAATCTGTGCTTGATGAATCTTGGCTTGTAGATAGAAACCACAAAAGCCCCAGCAAACAACCAAAGTATATGGAAATATATCGGGTAACTGGTAACAATATAACTGATTAGTGGACAGGAATAAGCTTGAGATGGCTTTACTTTAGTTTTAAAAAAGTATTCTGTTTCAAGTCATGATGGCCTAAAGGTCTAAAATCTGCTGCGGTTGTAAGACAGATTGGTTTCTGTATTTAGCTGCCATGTATAGTTAAGTGGCAAAAACACTACATATGTACCTACTACACTCAAATTATTCTTTCTAAATAATATACATTACCTAAATCTCTCTCTTGATTATAGGGACTGTAAAACAGGATTTACATCTAGGTTCATCCTCACAACATTGTGGTCAAGCCCTAAATGCACAAAGGATTTCACCACTGTCTAACATCTGGCCACGGCTGGCACGTTGCACTGGAGCAAAGATTTTCTGCCTGAAGTGCGATCACTGCCACTAGCAGAGCGAGAAACGGCGAGAGTTAATGTTCATCTTGGTGACGCCGATGAGTCTCAGCGGGGCCGAGAGGCCGAGCCCCGGGGTGACTGGACATTCGCACAGCAGGTCGGACAGCTCGTCCCGCTCCTCAAGGCCAAAGGTGGCGTCGTTGAGCATCCGGCGATGCAGGTGGCACGTCTGCTCTATCTTCAGCTTGTTAATGTCGCTCCGGAGCCGCATGAGCTGCCTCGCCAGCTGCTGGTCCTGCAAGCGCATGTCTGTCTGATGGAGAGAGACAGAAAACAGTCTGCTGATTAACTTATTAATCTCTTAATCAACTAGAATTTTCCCTGGATGGAGTTGCTCAGTTGTGGTTGTTTTTCAGGGGGTGTTATTTATTAATTAGTGCAGACAGTGTCAGGCTAGTTGTTACCCCCCCCCCCGTTTCCAGTCTTTCTGCTAAGATAAGCTAATAATTTCCTGGCTGTGGCTCTATATTTACATGAGAGTGGAATCAATTTCTCATCTAACCCTCTGCAGGAAAGCGAATAAGTGTACTTCCTAAACCTATTCTAAAAACAACAATGTAGTTCACATGATCTAGATTCACTGGAGGTCCATGCATTCAGTCCTTATTGTGTAACAAAATCTAAAAAGAAAACTCACAGTGGGACATCCACACACAAGTTTCTCATCATAAGCTCTCTCAGTTTGATCTCTTTGGTGCCCACTGTCTCTGTGCAAACGTCTGTGCAATGATCATAATCACCCCTCTTGTCCACTGTCTTTGTGCAAAATGTTTGTGAGCATGATTCTGCCTCGGACAGTGCCTCTTTGCGTGCTCAGTCCAAGCCACCCATGAACTGTGGGTGAATGTGTGGAGTAATTGAGCAGAGTAAAAATGATTATGCTGGAAGAAACTGCGCGTAACAAATGTCTGATGCTGTTGCCTGAGTCCAAATCAATCTCACTCACTCATGTCAATGGGATTCCTCTGGTCAGTAATTGGACATTTGTGTCCATTGTTAAATTCTAATTAGCCAAGTAGCAGGAAGTTATTTTCTATTCTGGCCATTAACTGCAAAATTAAAAATCCCTTCAAATTAATAATTGTGAATGAAAGTGTGTATTTGAATCTTGAGTATCCAATATACTGTATGTGTTAGCGCTAAGTGCCTAAACAAGATCTTTGTAATGGGCCATCCACTGGCTGCAAATACTAAACAAAATAAGATATTATAAACTTAAAGCAAACTGCTCCATATTTCAACAATAGATGATACATTTGTACATTGTAAAGAATTTAAGTCATGTCTCACCAGTTCTCTCCTCAGCCAACTGAGAGCTTCATCAATGTTCCCAAATCCCTTCAGTACACCTGATGGCAACTTGCACTGAATCACATCAGAGTTCACCACAGTCTCTTTGGGTGTGACTGCTTTCCCTTCAGGCTCCACTTGGATGGGGCATTTTCCAGTTCCTGACTCTCTGGAGCTTTCTGCCTCGAGCCTGGCTTTCCACTCCAGGTAGGAAGGTCTCCTGGTCTCCAGTCTTAATTTCTCTGTCAAGGCCTTCAGGTTCATGAGATGGTCATCTGTGGGCAGATCCACGTCTTCCCCACATTCGGCTTCCTCCTGGACACAAGCCCCATCTACCATAATCTGAGGAGCTGAGGGTGCGTCCATCATTAATATACTAAATACAAAAATCTCCTTAAAAAATGTGTCAAAATAAAAACAGATAAAGGTATCTGTTCTTCATTGGTGGCCTCTTTCGTTGTTACAAATAAAAATAGTTGTAGGATTTTGTCCTTCCTACGTCCAATCTTCAAAAGATCCTTAAGATCTCCATTGGTGTTTTGGAGGCAGAGTATCTTAAGAACTGCAGAGGAGAGAAGAAGCAAGTCATGAAACATTTGCTGACTATGCCACTGGCAACCACTTTCAAATGACAAGAGGCAAAACTAACGCGACATCTGACAAAAAGGCTACCTCAACTTTGGCATGACAGGCTCAGTTGTATGACTGGATAGAATATATTAATATGACAGGTGTAATTAAAGTTTGTGCACGCTGTCCTTCGAAGTGTAAACTGATTTCGATTGAGCATTTGGCTTCTCATATATGAAATAATAAAGGACCAGCACACTGAGGGAACCCACCTCCAGGATTTTCATTTAACAGGAACAAATTGTTTCCATGGCAATGACACAGGCACTGTAAATGAATCAGCAATTTTCCACCTCCTGTCCTCAGGGCTTATTGCCTTGAAGTGACAGACAACTGGCAGTTGGGTTGGCTGATAGTCTGGCTCTTTTACAGCAACCCTTCTATTTATAGCTAAAAACATACAGTATGTGACAAAAATACACATTTCCAAAATTACTTTAACGGATTCTGAACATTGCAGGCATATTTAAGTACTCCTCATTTTGTCTCCCAGGCAGAAATTAACAGCAATAAGAGTCGACAGCCCTGGCTGGCTCTGTGAGGCATAGCAGTGCTTTGAGCTAAATGCTAACATCAGCATGCTAACATGCTCACAATGACAATGCTAACCCCTGGTCGGGTCACCATCTTAATTTAGTGTGTTAGCATGCTAAAGTACAGCTGAGGCTGATGGGAATCATTAGTCTTGCAGGTATTTGTTCATGAACCAAAGTATTGGACAAACTGAAGTTGTGACCTAATGGTGGCGCTAGATGGAAAGTTAGAGGAACCAGTGTCGTCCCGAGGAGGAGTTTAAACCATGTCACCATCATCGTGGTGCAAGCCCTATAGAGGAATATTCAGGAGAATACTAAAATTAGTAGGATTCTTGCTCTGGGGACCATTAATGTCTGTAAAATATGTAAAGGCAATCCATCCAATAGTTGCTGAGATATTTCGGTCTGGACCAAAGTGGTGGGCTGACCTACAGACTAACATGGCTAAAGAGTTATATCACATAACATTTTTAAAGGAACCAGTATTTTTATCATGCTATACATCCATACACCCATAGATTTACACCACAACATATGGCATCCAAATCCAAATCTCACTACTTTTTAATCCGCCCAGTTTAGGAATACTGGGGTGAGTATCGAGGCCCACAGGAAAGATTAACTCTAATAGCATCACAAACTAAATCTTTAACGCAGCCTCTTAAATGATATAGCAAACACACACTCATAAAGCAGACTTTCTGCCCTGGGTCCTCTTACAAAGTCTTCAAGCACTCAATAAGTGGTTAGTGCTCAGTTATTCCATAATGGGCACAGCAGACCAGCAATGAAGTCATTGCCCTTGTATCTAATGATAGGCTTGGCTGTTTAGCAAGGTAAAATAGACCTCTGACTGTGCAGAGTAGCTGACCTATGAATGCCCACGAAAGGATCCTCTCCTTATTCTCTAAAGGAGTCAGTCTCTGGAGACCACATTGTTAAAGGAGACCAATGAAGGAGGAGGAAAATCCATGTCACATGCAGTTCGTAAAGACCCTGTATGTACAATAAGGAATACAAATACGAACTGCAGAGGCAAGAGGTTTCGAAACATAGAGGAAAAAGTGTGGGTACGCAATTATTATATAACGAGCTGTGACCACAATTATAAGGAAATAAAGGGTTTAAAGTTATAATATCAAAAACCCCAAGCCAGCCTCTTGTTGGCTGCCTGATCATTTAAGAGGCACTTTTGGTAAACCCAGCCACTTTTGAATAGACCAGCAGGAAATCTGTATCTTAAAGAAGCCAAAATTTACATCCTGAATATCAAATGCAGCCTGGGGAAAATACAAACACGGACAAATCTTGGAGGGAGAAAAAAAGACCATTTATCCCCATTATCCAAATGCCCCAACTGCCATCTAAATCACCAAGCATCAGCCATACATTCCTCTGGTTTTAAGGCAGCAGAATTTGATTGCTCAGCAACATCCAGTTGCAGTGTTGCCACACCAATAACATTTATTTTGTGGTGTTGGACTATAAGATGCCAAAACTTGGTCTGGCTTAAGAAGTCTGGCTCTCCTATCTGGAACATGCAAGCATGTCTACATAATAAACATGACTGCAGAGTAAAGGCTTTAGTGTGTATCTCTCATATCTATAACATAACACACCTCTGAGTCATTTCCATTCAGAGGTGTTGAATTTCAGACTTGAGGGCTGATTATGCAGTGATATACAGTACAGTGCATGAGAATATGAGCATTATCTATAGAAATCATCAGCAGAATCAAGTTTAAGAGTGGCCTCATACAATTGCTCTTCATAAAGGTAAACACTTAATTACTGTGGCATATTGGATTCCTTTATTATGGCAACAGAAACGTAATAAAGCAGCCTGAGGTTCAAAATAAGCAGCATTAACAGCCTAAACCAATCACAACACTGGATATCAGTATCAACAGGTGTTCTTCCCTGTTCTCTTAAGTGCAGAAGGATGATGAATTTGTATAAAAGGCACATTTGGAGAGGCTACGATACTTTCTAAAAAAGATCTAACATATTCTATAACAGCTTCTACGTAAATATCATTGTGACCATCAAGCATGACTCCTTCTGTCTTTAATCGAATCACATCACCTAAAGTTAAACAGACCATATACTATAATACAACCTGAAATTGTATGTGCCTGCATAGCTATGTGTGATGGGTTGTAGTCACACACACACACACACACACACACAATAAACTATCATGTCAACATTATATAAGTAAGAAAAACATGTTTCTCTCCTTAATAACTTTATTTGTGAAAAAACGTCAACACAAAACATAGCTATTGTAACGAGAGTAAAACAACTTAATACCTTATTTCCTTCTTTAGATTTCACTTTACCTTATTTTAGTCTTAGCCTAGCTCATAAAAGGGGTGGGGTGGGGTGGGGGGTCGGAATGTCAAGCTGTGGTCAAGTTTACTCATTTCATACTTTTTTCTCATTTTGTTCATGCAGCCCAGTTAGTTTCTCAGCATAAAGGCAACATCATGTATTTCTCATTGGTCTCTCCAGGTTTACAGCCTAGCATCACTACACCACATTAAGGCTAAAGTTTAACTTAACGGATAAACCGGGAGATACTGCGTCCACATCTTCTCCACGTGAGCAGACATTCATTTTAACCTCCGCTTGCCTTTCTGACACCGCGCTGCAAGGTGAGACGCTGCCGGCATCCTGCTGTAATTCAAACTGCGTGTGGCTCGTTTACCTTGTAAGAATCCCCCTGCTGCGGTCCAGCATGAAGTCAGCCAGCCAGAGTCCAAGCAGCCGCATCAGTGAAGACCATCACGAGCCCTCTCTCTCTCTGATATCATCCCTCTAACAGCTCCACGGTCCACTTGTTTTTGAGCAGAGAGCTACCGGAGGAGGGGCGGGAAGGTTGCGTCAGGTTCTGGTTGCTTGGAGACGTCCCAGGAATCCCTATCAGACTTCCCGCCGCATGAATATTAATGAAAGTGCGTCACAGACTGATAACTTAGCAACAGCTTCACTCTTACTATTATTTATTTTCAGTCCACAAAATACCACAAATAAACTTTTTTTTAAACAATACAATTTGACAATAAGTACAAAATGTGAAAAATTTGAATACAGACTCATTAACATCAAAGTTTTCATTGGTGGTTACACATTTCATCCATTACGAAAGTTACTACAATAAATTCTGCCAGAATAAGTTCAAAGAGCTCTTCAAAAATGGACATATCTTGTAGTATCCACGTTGCAGTTTGTATATTGATGCAGAGTGGTAATGTAAGTGTAAGAAGTGATTTTTCATCATAGAATATAAGTCTATAAGAAGTCAACATAAATAAATATAGATAAAAATAGAGCATTTTGTCTATTCACTTCAATATAGCTTGTAATTTCTACAGCCACTGGTTTGTTTTACTGCTGCTGCCATCTCATGAGACACGCTATCATCCCTGCAGGGGAATATTGATATTTGAATATAGATACTATGTGAATTTCTAGTAACTTTGTGTATCAGCCCTCCAACAACCAGTATCTTCAAATTCAAGTTAGTCAAATAGTAACCATTTCTGTCTGCTAAAACACAACATAGGCTAGATTGATTTCATTTCACACACAACTACACTAGCTTTCAGTGTGCTTACATTGATTATCTAGCATAATTTGGGGGGCATTAACATGTTTAATACATTTTCCTTGTAATAGGACATCAGTATCAATATAATATTGGTGGTTAAAAACCTGCAGAAAAATTGCCATTTTTATGAAGTTTTATAATAAAAGTTTTACAAATAACCCGTTTTATAATTGTCAAACATTCAGCAAGCAGTGTAAACATGCTGTGATTGTCATATTGCTTAGTGGTACATTCTTTTGGCATGGACTCTAAAATAACATTACGGTGCCCAAACTTTGTCTGAATACAGATCCCAAACCAATCAATAATAACAGAAACCCCAAACTATTATTAGTGAAACATATGGCAAAGCACTAAAATGTGAAATGCAAAGAAATGTGATTTGTAGCCAAACTCTATTTCATAGAGCCACAGTCTACACTATACTTATACAGTAAGTTCAACTAGCATTAAACCAGATCAAAAGGGTCCCATATTACCAGTTTCAGCAACACTGTGAAAACTATCTTTGTCATCCATGTGTCTACACGTGCATCTGAATGCTTAAAGATCACATCAATTACAAATATTCTACATGATGAAACATTAAAGACAGTAACACAAGATAAAGACTTAGCATTTATATAGTCATATATTATTCATAGATTATTTGCAGAAACTTTCACCTCTATGTTTGCTTCTCTTGATAATGTTGACATTTGTATTGGGAAATCAAGTGTGACTTGAATTTATAGAACATGTTCATCACTCAGTCTCTTATATTTTGTGACTGGCAGATGTGACTGCCCGCTATGAGACTGACTCAAATCTAAATTCATTTCATAAAGTAAGTTCCTCTATGTCATCGTCAAATGAAGCGATGGCACGGATAGCAGGTCTACTATCTGCAACGTGTAGGGTGTTCATGGAGGACGCTGGAGGGGTGGAAGACCCTGAGCTGAAGCTGAGCAGTCCTTCCCTTCTTGAACGTACTCCATTGGTAGTTGGAGGACTGTTGAGGACCTCCATTTTATTGGAGGCGCTCACACTGTCACCAGCAGGTGTTGCCAGAGCACCAAATAGCTGCTGCATGAGGCTAGACTTCCTGTCATTCCCCACTCCTCTTTCTGTCCCCTTTTCTTTCTCTAGCTCCACCCCTCTCAGACTAAACACACCTATTGCTTCTAATGCAGAGTCCCTGTCCTCCATGGGCGGAGGTGGAGGGAAGCCTGAAGAACCTCGCAAAGCTGAATTTCCAAAAGAAGGCGCGTAGCTTCCGAATGCCAAGTCGTCGCTGGAGATTTGGGACCGTAGGGCTCTCCTCCCCATTCCTGTCATACCAGCCCCACCCTCTTTGCCTGATCTTCTCCTTCCACCTTCCCTGCTTCCAGCACCAGCGCGTAAACTGGCCAACTCCTCCGATTCTGTGAGGTTAAAAATTGAAGAGTCATGGTTCCTCTGCTCAGGAGGACAAGGAGAAGAATTGTCACTGGCGCCCTTATTGGACTCAGAAGGACTAGACTCTGCAAACATGGTGTCCGGGGCTCCGTGGTTGTGACGGTCTATTTCACGCATCTTAGCCAGCAGCTGTTCTTTTTTGCGGCGAGCTTCCTCTGCTGCTTGCCGATTGGCCAGAGTCTCCTGGTTCCACCTCTCCACCTCTTCCTGGACATGGCCACGCTTCCTGTTGTTCTCTTCCTCCTGGTCTAACAGGGAGCTTGTCCTCTTTCTGTCTTCTTCTTCTTTCTCCCACCCTGTGGACATAAGATACAGCCATTACTGTTGCTTTCTTGTGCCTTTTACTTATTTTCTCAACAGGGACACGTATGTATACTCTTGGTTTATCTTACCATCTCTTAGTCTCTTAGCCTTCTCCTTTAGCACATTTAGCTCCTGGTTGAGTTGCTGTTTCTCCTCTTTCTCCTGCTCTTTCTCCTTCACCAACTCCTTCTCCTTGTCCCTTTCTTTTTCTTCGTCTCTCATCTTCTGCTGCTCCCACTTTTGATGTCTGTCTTCTGTCTCTGCCTGTCTGTCCACTCTGTCAAGCTCCTGTTGACGTCAATTGATTGAGAGAAAGAAGCATGAGAGGTGAATGATGGACAAATAACAGTGACAGAAGATGAAGTGTGGACATTGGGGTATAGTGAAGTGGAGTCACTTTACCTTGAGTGATAGGTATTCATCAGGTGCCTGTTCACTGTACTCATTGGCATCAGTGATGGCAGGGGGAGGTGTGGGGAAATCCACACTAGACAGCCTGTCTTTAGTCTGCGCTGCCTTGGTGCTGCTCCTGCTGGGGACTATGTGTGAAACAAAAGCAGATAATATATTAGAGTTCATTTTGCTAATCCAAACCATCCTTTGATACAGAGCACTAGTTTTATGACCAATATATATTAGCGTCAATGTTCAACAACTTTTCAAAACCATTTTGATATGCATAAACATGCAAAACGTGGTGCACACGCAATTTTAATGACTCTTCCAGGTTTTCCATGACCATAGGAACAATGACACATCATTAGAGCTTAAGGGTTTGTGATAAACACGGTTTAGCTAACTGCACAAATGAGCTTCTGTTTCCCTAAAACAAACACACAAGTTCATGGAACAGCAGCAACCAATGGTTAGGCCCTACCTTTCCGCTTTGTGCCACTGTCACTATCTTTTCTAAGTGAGGGTTTCATCATGCGGTTGGCATAGATGTTCTTGGCATCTAGTTCTCTCTCCTTCTCCTGATGAGAAAATAAATCAACAAAGGGAACATGTCATACACTGAGCAATCTGCTTTTTATGCCCAATCATAAAGAAACAATTGGTTTCAGTTGGTATCTTTAAGAATATTATTGTGCGTATAGACCTTGAGTTTGTTGGTCAGTCGCTCCAGCTCCTCCTGCAGAGTCCTTATCTCCTCCTGGGCACTGATCGTCTTCTTCCTCTCTGCAGCCAGCTGCCTCTGGTAACTGCTGTTGCTCAGCTCCATGCTACGCTCCATCTCCTTCAAACACACACAGGTAAACAAATACACTTTCCAGAAGCTGCATGACAGAAAGGAACTATAGACTAACAAGTAATAGCACTAGATTCTAGAAAAATTAAATGTTTGCAAAGCTCAGCTTTATCAATAAATAGGTAAATAAATGAAATCTAAACTTACCTTAATCTTTCGCTCTGCCTCTTGGGCTCGTGCCTTCTCTTCTTCTAGCCTGCGGCTTAGCTCATCTCTGGCTCCCAACTCCCGCTGGTCGACCAGCTTCTTCAGCCGCGCGATAGTCGTCTGACTCCTTTGCAGCTGCTCCTCGCTGTCCTTCATCCGCCGCTCAGCAGTCCGTTCCCGCTCTTGAGTACGCCTGAGCCGTTCACGCAGCACGTGGGTCTCGTTGGAGTGGCGCGACAGTAGCTGGGAAATCTCGCTTTCTGTGTCATCGTAGCGCTGCAGGGCTTTCTCTTGACGTACCTGAAGCTGCAGCATTGGAAGAAGAAATTCAATTTTAGGGTGACACAGGTGTTCAAGATGATCAGAATCACAATCACAATCACAATCAGAAATACTTTATTGATCCCCGGGGGGGAAATTGTACAGTACTGGTGCTCCCATTCAAGAGTAGAAAGTAGCAAAAATTTAGAACTAAAAGTATATACAAAATATAAAAATAAGAAATAGAAAATAAAAAATATACACATTTACAATATTTAAGTGAAAATAAAAGTAAAAATATATACAATAACAATGTGTGTATATATATATATATATATATATATACAGTGCTTAACAAATTTATTAGACCACCACCCAGTGTAAGGGGTTTGCCACCGCTGCCCTAAATTAACAGTATTGCTGATTACCAAAATATTTTATGTTTCTGTAATGGTTAATCCACCAGTATGTGCAAGCCAAGCTCTTAAATTAAAAGCACGGTAAAGTAATAGTAAAGCACATTATTATTTTTTGATTGAAATGCCAAATTACAGTTATTTACTTGCATTCCTGAACAGAAAAATCTGTTTTGTGGTTGTAAGAATGCAAGCTGTTATCAGGGCCAGAGGAGGTCATACAAAATATTAAGATTTTTGGTAATATATGTGAATAAGGACTATTTAGTTGTTCCAGTTTGTTATTTGCCTAATAAATAACAATACAATGTTTAGTTTGGAACATGTTTTTGACAGATTTCTAAAATATCTGTGTTTTCTCATTTTTATGACAGGTGGTCTAATAAATTTGTTAAGCACTATATATATGTGTGTGTGTGTGTGTGTATTGCACTGTTGTGTATGACTATATATGTATTGCACTGAAAATTTAAGGAATAAATAATAATGAGGTAGTATGTGTAGGAGCAGGTCCAGATTTTCAGTCTGTTTCTTCTGAGTGTCTGTGACACTCAGAGGGAGGAGTTGAACAGTTTGATGGCCATGGGCAGGAATGATTTCCTGTGGCGCTCCGTTGTACTGACCAGTATGTCATGGAGAGGATGTGAGACATTGAGAGGAAGAAAAGAGATTTTAAAAGGTAAAAGATTATGTGATTGATTTTCCTGCCAAGATGTGTGTTTATGTTGTCGTAAGAATTATTTTTAACAATTATACATGATCATTGGCCACTAAAATCTGACATTGTTTCGTCAAGACTCTCTACGTTTCCTGGCCTCATATATTTGACCCAAACTTAACTAGAGGGTTAGGTCTACCTGTCTGAGAATTCGATTCTCCTTCTGCAGCTCGTCAGTGCGCTGTTGCAGCTCAGCAAGTGCATTACGCAATTCATTGATCTTTAGCAGGCGGGCTGAAAGCATCCTCTTGGTCACCAGGTCCAGGTCTTTAGGGGGTGTGGAGTCCTTGCTTTGTGAACGCACTCCCCTGCGATGCTGCTGAGTCAGGGGTTGGCCACCTGGACGCTGGGGGCGAGATACACCCCGGCGCCCCACACCACCTGCCAGTAGAGAAACACACATGATGTAGAAATAATTTAAAAGGTAACGACAATAAACACTTTCACAGGCCTTTACTGACACAGATGGACAAGTGCACTTGTAGTGGTGAATATAAACTAGGGTTGAAGTTAAAGCCTGATGAAAACCGTACTCATGACAACATAATGAGCGTGTTGTTAATGACTTTAATAATATTCAAATGGAACTTAAGCAGGCAAAATTTGCTGTGTATAACAATTAATTTGTGAGTCAAAGTTCAGGGTAAAAACTGCTCAAAACAATCTTAATCCATGTTTCGTCCGTCAGCAGAAGCTGCCATGTTAAAATCTGCCTTACACTGCCATCACCTGGCCAGCAAAGCAAATTTAATCAGTAAGGGATAAGTTTCATTCATACTAAATCATTTCCTTGCTTTACATACCTGTCTTGTGGAGAGGGCTGCTTGAAATCCTCTTTGCCCGCACTCCTCTTTGAGGGCTAGGGGATGGAGTCCGGGACTGGGAGTATGGTGAGAGCGTGCCCTCTGAAGGAGACTCATTCTCATACTCCTCTGAGTAAAACGACTCACTACTTCTCCGTCCCTCTCCATCTGATATCCGGTCCCGATCTGGATCTGAGTGCCAGGTTCGGGTTTTCGATCTACTCTCAACGCAGTCTTTTTCATCCTTATCCTGGATCTTGTCCCGGAAGTTCTTTTTGTGTTTATGGAAGGATGATTCTCTGGAGTCTTTCTTTGTGCTTGACGATCTTTGATCAACATCCCGGTTGTCTTCATATGGATCAGTTATGCTTTCAGATTCCATGTTGTCGCTTTGAGAAGAAATGCTGTGTTGAACTTAAACACAAAAAGTGGGAAAAAAAAACACATCAGACTTTGAATTACATTACAATTTGTTACAATTTAACAGTAGCAAAGGCTTACTTGTACAAGAAGCACCTTACTTAATTTAACAGACTTACATTAAAAGTGATAAACAGAACTCAACATTTGTACTGTGCTACTCAGATGAAAATTCTCAATATTCATCCAAAAGAGTAATAAGAAGCTAGGCCGACTGGTTTCTCTCAGGTTTTCTGTATTGTGTGTCTTGGTCACTAAGCGACAACACACATGAGGTGGAATTTTCCGTGGGGCTGAATGATGTATGATATCACTATTCCACACCACTGCTGCTACATGAGATACTAGCCTGCCTCCATCGGCCCTGGTGACTTATTAAACAGCCAGATTATTACTTTTGACTGCAGTAAAATGCACATGAACACACATGTTCAAAGAATACAGAAAAAGAGGAGAAAGAAATTAAGCTATAATGTGTTTAGGTGTTCTGACTTGATATTTTTATTCTGTTGATTGTAGATATAGTGTTGCATATTAAATGTATATTGTACCACGTATATACCTTCCTGCACAGTTTTATTATTTTACATTATTTTGTCTGTAACTGTATTTGTCTAATAGCATTTTCACACATTTGCCCACAAAGTTTTCTGTCTATACAAAAGAATAAATATAGAATTCACGACTAATACTGAGGGACCAGTACGCTTTTTAATATTTGTGTTAATAGCATATAAAGGTCATGCAGTCATCTGGCCCTTTAATCAGCCGTGACAATAATAGAATTGCTTAATGTATCTATGGCAACACCAGTACAGACAACAGCATCACCATAAGCAAAAAATTGCTTAACTGTCTGCCAAGCAGTACAGAAAGTCCGGCACCTTAATACAAACCTGTTTTTGGAAACTGTGTCATTACATTAGTGTTCATTACATACAGACTACACACTTTAACATTGAAAATGGCTCTCATGTAATGTATGTCCTCCTCTAAAATCATTAGCAAGAAATACACACTAAGATATGCCTGGATGTACAATATTATCTATAGTCAATAGTATCTTCACACTCACCACATAGGTGACATTATATCCCCATCGTCTCTGTTGTCATCATTCACATCTTCTGCTTCATCGTGCTCATGGCTGACTGTCTCCGGAGGCTCCTGATAACGCTATTACATGAGAAGATCCATGTCGTCGGGTCACAAGCTCTCTAGTGAAAGCAAATATACAAACAAATACGTACTATCAATGGCTTACTATAGCGATAGTACTAGCTTCACAGGCCGGCTGTCTGTGACACCAACAGATTGGATTAAAATAGGCCGTCTGTTGTTGACAGGCGCACTGTTGTGAGGCTGCCTACCACGTAAAAGCATTAAAATGTAGCTAGTACCTGAAGCCAACCACACTTCTCACTGGGCCCTTTACTCGTATACAACATGATCAAATAGACGTGAATAAGAGAGAAAAGTAGGTATTCAAAGCATAACGTTACTGACTATGGCCTTAGCCTATAAGGGGTTGCAGAAAGCTAACAGTGATGGAGGATTGACTTATTGATGATAGCTTATTATGCTAGCATAGCAACACAAAACGACCATCAACAGGTGGGATGTGTTTTAACGTTAGCGCTCGATGTCTACTGGCACCAACCTGTCCGTTTTCCGCATCTTTTAAATCTTACTGGCTTTGTCTTATTTAACTTACGTTTAACTTTGTAGTAATGGACAGCTTCTTGTTTAGACTGGACGGCTAATGTTAGCTACAAAACTACATCGGTTACTGGCAAGCTAGAATTAACTTTAGCTAACTTAGCTACCGTTAGATGTAAGAAGGCATGGTCGTCCGCCTTTTGTTGAAACAAAGAGCCATGGCTATCGTTTTAAAATGCATCGTCCACAGTGAAACAGCAAGACGGAGTTCAGATAACAGCTATCCTTGGCTAGTTTTTCGTCCACGCCTTGAGGTTTGCTCCTGTCCTGCCGCTGACGCCCTACCATGGCAACCGCAGCAGTCCCTGCAGTACCACTTAAACACCAGAGTGGCGCTGTATTACGTGTTGTGATAAAAAAAATAGCTGTAGGTTTGTAGTGGTGTCAACTGGCACCACATATTTGCTTTGTGTTTATATCATAATGCACTGCTATCTGGTCATCATATATGTAAGATATCATAGTCATTCTCAGCTGCTGATATGGTCTCTTGCTCATGCTGTGCAATATTTCAATTGTGCTAAAGTTTTGAGGATGTGAGCATATGCAATGTCTGTCACTTCAGCAGCAGCATGTGAATGTATGCTAGACACACAGATCTATCTGGACATCTGGATCTACAACTGCATTAGAATACACACAGTGATGGATGCATAGCCAGATTTTTTTTAATTAATGTTTAAGTGCCGCTGAATCTGGATTCATACCACAAACTGATTGAGACATGCCTAAATTCACCAAATCTGAATGAAATCTGAAATACTAAGTGATAAACTAACTGGACACAAGTCAGGCCAGAATCCTGAGAACTACATTTCCCTGTTATCAACCCCCCTACCCGAAACTAGCTGGGGAGGTCACCTACGTCAAGTTGCCAGAAATGACCAGAGTCAAGCAGACGTAAAAATGTTTTTTTTTCTTTCAAAATAAACAGGTATGGTTTGACATTAAAATGATATATTTGTGATCTACGCAAACGCAAATGATATAATATGATTATAGAAATCCCCTTGAATCGGACCATTAGCATCTCCTAATTTGATTAAATAACATCTAATTGTGTTTGGTTAAGAGTTGTTCACGTAAAGGCACATGCAGAAAGCTTCCAACTATATTTATTTGGACCTCAGATTTGGTCCATACTCTCTTCATTTCACAATGTTACGCACTGTATTTTTTGTTCTACAAAAAACAATTGCCACATAGAGCAATCACGTTGTTTGACAGTTTATTTATTTTGAAAATCACTACCGGAAGCCCAGTGTTTTGCATGATGTCTGTTGCATCTGTGCACTGAGTGAGAATCGTTGAGCGCCACAGTCAGCAGAGACGCACGCTGTTTTATTACCATGGCTCAGTTCAAACATCGGAGACGCGGTTCTTCTCTCATCTAAAAGACGGCCTGCAGTTTAAAGCCTGTACTTGTTATTTCGGGAATAAACGAGACTCGCTGCCCACAAACAGTTTGTTTGTCGACTGTCTGACATTAATTTGAGATTAAGATGGTCATCAAGGTTTACATCGCCTCATCAAGTGGCTCTGTCGCGGTGAGTGTTTGCTAATGTGTTTACAAGCTTGTTGACAGTCGCATATGAGGAATGCAGGCATATTACAAATGCATGTGGAAATGTTTAAGCCGAATAGTGTTTATTTGCCATTATGTAACTGCACTGTGAGTGCGACTGTTTGCGCTCATCGACTTCAGACTGTTCACAAGCAGTGAAAGTAATCAGCATCATTCAGACAGGCGGGCAGGTCTCTCACTGACTTAAGATGCACATTTTTAATTGTCAGGGTTGGTTTCTTATCTGAGCGATGCATGTGTCATTTCAGCCTGTTGAATGTTTGTCATGTTTTGTCATATTGCACACCACCTGACCTGCAGGCCTCCATTGTGCAAAAGCTTAATAAATAACACCGTCTTGTAAAACTTCTTCCTCCTATAGGTAGAACAAAGTGCGTGTAAACAAGCCAGGAGATGTCCATTTGCATGCAGGACAAAATAACAGTAACACTTTATTAACTCTGACCTCAAAAAGAACAGAATCAGTGTCTCAGTATTTACAGCAGATTTGTGTTGTGCTACAGGACCTCCACTGATATTTTATACATATTCATGATGAATATCCTTTTACTATCATCAGGAGCAGTTAGAGGTGCTCCTCTGGAACAATGCTTCAGTCCTTTTTTTGGAGTGACCTTACTCTTATTTGTGTTGTGAGATGTTCCTTTCTACTTGTTCAACCCCTGAGTAAATCTGGGGAGCGGTTCCTACAGTATTATGCAGAAGGCTTACTCCAAATCTATAAGACTGATTTATGTCAGTAGGTGTAATTAGAAGGCCATTTACTGTGGGTCTTGTGTACTGCTGAAATGATTAATTGACTAGTGGTTCAACAGAAAAAATTAGTTGATAGCTATTATGATGATTGATTTCAGCTTCTCGGATGTGAGTTTGTGTGGGGGTTTTTTTTTATCGTTGAATAGTGAATTTGTTTTGGAGATGTCACTTTGAGCTCTCAAAAATTGTTTTATAGACTCAACATTAAATGGATTCATCTGAAAAACTACTTGACAGATGAATCCACAGTGAAAGCAATCATTAGTTGCAGACCTAGTCATGTAGTGCCTCTTGGGGAACAACAGGCACATGCCACTGGGAAGGCCCAGCTGATACAGAGTGTGAGCAGAAAATCATCAAACAATACTCCCGCGTGAATGCTTCAAGTCTTAGGTAATGGGACAAATGAGTAATATATTTATTTTATCACGTCAGTAAAGGACAGCACAATCTTTGAGTGTTTACAAAGGAGTTATTTTTAACTCTATGACACATACATTCAAAACACACAGACTCCCTCTCTCTTCCACACACACACACACACACACACACACACACTGTGCTTCCAGTCACGCATGCTAGAATAGGTCCACCATTTGGGTCAGTTATGTGAGTGTGGAGCTCATGTGAATGTGATTCACTCTGAATGCTTTTGAATTGAGTGTAATTGAGTTACAAGTGACTGAGTAAAGAGGAAAGGTGAGGCTGGATCCCGCAGCCGATTTAAAGTGACATGGATGTGTGCGAGTAAAAATGAAAGACGGAGACTATAGTAGAGTGAGATGGAGATGGAGGAAGACAATAATACTGTGTAAGAGAGGGAGTCCAGGAGAGGAAAGCTGGAAAAACAGACAGGTGCAACACAGGCAGGAAAAAGACTCAAGGGGAAAGTAATAATCAAAACACCACAGTGTCCCCATAAAAATGAGCAGTTCACAGCTTAACAACAGCAGATTAATGGGGTGGAAATCATCACCACAGAATGAATGAAGTGCAAATTAGGTTATACCCCACTCCTCAGTGCATATGGAAGTTCAGTCTCTATCAGATGTTTTTCTGTCATTTCCTAATTCCCTGGCAATTATCAGGAATGTAGTTGTTAATAATTAAAAAATAGTCACCACTACACATTATCTGTAAGTAAGAAAGGATTTCACGCTTAGAAAGCACAATAATCCCTCCTCTTGACCAAGACTGTGCAATGCAAGTTTGTAGTAGCAATGTTTGGAAAAATCCAGTCCATCTACACTTTACCTCTTTTTGAGGAGGAGTTGAGGAAGGCTTGATATTCAGATTTCTTTCTTATCACCATAACAAAACGATATCATTTCAGCCTGTTGTAGCTCCAACAAATAACACATTTCTATTTTGCTCACATTGGTGTAATTTGTGTATTTTTTCTATCACAAGTCCTCTCTTTCCCTGTGTCTCTCTCTGTCCACGACTGCAGGATTAGTCTTAACCTCCAGTTAATCCCTACATTTCAGAAAGTGCTCACGAACAATGCATGCATACTCACATACTGTAATGTGAGTGTTTGTATGTCTTTTAATCCTACGTGCACAGACATTCAAAAAAAAAAATCTGAACTCATCCTTCCCCCTAACACACACTCTCACTCACCCTCACTGGGGCCACCTCTTTCATTATTTAGACTCATGCTGCCTGCCTTTCAGCTCAGAGGAAGGTCGTCTCATTTATACTATATTGGAGACCAGCTATGTGACATAGTATGGACTCATGGAGTTTTAACCTTTTGACACGAACAAACAGACAGCTTTCTCTTTAAAGACAGTCACTGTCCTTGCAGTTCATTTACTTTTCAGAGTCCAGATGAAGCTGTTTAATGGCCACACACAGAGAATCACTGTTTGAAAGACACAGCAGATTATTTGCCTCGTCTTGTTTGGGTGTGTGTCTGTAACAGACTGTCCAGAACAATCCCTTACTGTCTTTAAGGTAAAACAATAGCTCCATTGTTTCCTTTAGCATCATTAAACTAATGGACACACATGACATGTATACACACACAAGCACACAGGGCTGATGTCATTCAATTTTCATCATTTCATTCAATTATTGTTTTTGTTTTTATTTCATCCTTTTCATCAATCAAAGGCAGAATTCCTAGAAAAATGTTTTACGCTGTTTTATATTTGTTTACACTGTCACAAATTGTTTGGAATAATCAGCCCTTTTGTGATGTTAATGAATGCTCAAGCATACATACTGTATTGACCAAATTTGAGTCACCACGAGAGACTGCATTAGATGATGAAAATGGAGACAAAACAGAATGAATGAATAAACAAAGTGGATATTGTTAAAAGTAGAAACCATTAATGAATGTTTACAGGACGTCTGATGTTGATACTGAATGTGACATGATTTCATGCTCCAAACAAACTCTGAATAACTGGATGTTAGAAATAATGCAAATCAATGAAAAAGATGAAGGGAAAAAGGGCACAAAACAAAACTGCAGTTCAATAAAATAAGTGATTTCCCTCCCTTCATCTTTCTAATCATAATTGCTTCTATTCCTTGAAAACTGGAGAACATCAGGACGGAGAGGAGACTGACACTCAGCTGGTAGAGGTCTGAGACGTAGACTGTGTCTCTGTGTCTCTGTGTCTAACGTGTTTACGAGCTTCCCTTTCCGTGGGAGTTTTGTGTCTTCTAAAATTATCCGAGGAATGTTTTTTTTTTCTCTCAGCATTCACAAACAATGTCACGCAGTTTCACTCACACATATCCCAGGGCACATAGGATAATACCATAGGGAGCTGTTACATCCATCCCATAGACCACAAATGGGAGAGAAAACACGTAACACCCTAATTCATTAGATAATAGTTCCGCTTAGAGAGCCTCTCCTGAAATCTAGTAAACTGTCTTGGTGTGATATAAGGTCATAATACTGTATTGAAAAAGGATGTCAGCTTTGCAATTTAAAACCTAAGCTCTTCCACTAATCAATAATCCTTCTTAATGTCCCCATCACCAATGGAGTCACTATGCAGTGAATACATACAGTACACTCCACGTGTGTGTGTGTGTGTGTGTGTGTGTGTGTGTGTGTGTGTGTGTGTGTGTGTGTGTGTGTGTGTGTGAGAGAGAGAGAAACCCTGCTCTGATTCGATGGGGGTCTGCTTATGGTTTGTCATTGCAGGAGTGTATTAAAGATCCAATTGCTTGGCCAAGAGCAGTATACAGAGATGGGGAACGCCATACGCACATACTGCACAGTGTCCAGCTGCACTTTATGTACACATGAAGGCAATATGAGATTATACCTTTGCAGATAATGTACATTTGTTCACTTTGGCTTATTGTTGATGTAGCAAAGCCGTTGTCATTTTTCTTTTTATAAGGTTTTTTTTTATGGACATCTGTATCTTCTTACAGGCGACCATCTCTCCCAAACCAACCCTCCTCCACTGTTCTTTCTTTTATTCATTTTCACCCTCTCCAGGTAAAGAAGCATCAGCAGGCAGTGGTGGGTTTCCTGGAGGCCAATCGAATCAGCTTCCAGGAAGTAGACATTACCATGCTGGAGGAGCAGAGGCTCTGGATGTACCGTAACATCCCCAGAGACAAGCAGCCGGAGAAAGGCAACCCACTGCCTCCACAGATCTTCAACGAGGATCGCTACTGTGGGGTGCGATGGATTTGTGTTTCTAATGTTTATAATAAGCAACCGTCCATTTTTTGGACGGCGTTCTGTTTTATAGTATTTACAGTAGGTACCATGTGAAGTTTTCATTGATTGTCATCTATACACATATCCTTATGGATAAACAACAACAACATACTCCTCTGATCCATTACATCGCTCTGTTAGTTACTATGACCCACAAGCTAACGTCAAGTGTTGTTTTATATGATGGGCGGAGTTAGCCAATCGCCCTAAATCACATTTGATTGGATAGATTTATGCCGAGTTCAAATGAGTCATCCTAAATAAAGTAACATTTTACAGGAGGAGTAAAGAGGGACACAGGATTATAATTTATTTTAAAGGCGGAGACCATGAAATTGAGTTTTTACATATGGAGTATGGATTATTGTTAAAGCTCAAGATGGTTATGTCAATAATTCACATAAATGCAAGTCAGTACAAGGTTGAGCTAACTATGCTGGTGAATGAGTTTGATCAGTCAGAGCTTGCCATTTTATGTCCTCCACTTTGCACGCTACTCTGTAATCCTGTCGTAATCCAGTTTCATGGATGGGGCAGATTATCTGCTCTGTCTGCTGTCACTTTCACTGGCCAAGGTAATCCAACATTACTCTGCAATGTCATGGCCATTGAGTTACATTAAAAACAGCAGTGGAGGGACTACTTGGCAGCGTTGTTTACAACCATCTTTCAAATTGTGGAGATTATGTAACACTCAACATCCTCTTTTTTTTGTCTTTCCCCTCAGGACTATGAAGACTTCTTCCAATCAAAGGAGGACAACACTGTGTTTGCATTCCTTGGGCTCAGTTCCCAGCCCTCAGTGAAAGTAAGGGAGAGTGTGTAGGCATTTGTGGCTGTATGGCACATTAACACCAGCAAGTGCATTCACAATTTGGACACAGAAATACATGCTGTCTCTGTGGTATAAATCATGCAGCCAACAAGTTTCACTAATTTCTGTAAACTGCCTCTGAAACATTTGATTTATAGCTTATTGGTATTTAAAGCGCATCAGCTTCTTTTGGGAGAAAAAAACCCAACTAATCCCATACATCTAGATTCAGAGGCCTTGTCTCCTCCCCCTCAATCCGTTATACAAATATTGAGATTTATCTGCTGTGTCTCCCAAATATAAATATGGAGTCTCATCTTCATATTGGAACTGGACTATGTCAGTGATTTTGAAAGAACACAAAATTACTGGGACCATTCGATGATCCTATTGTCTAACATCAAAGGAGCTTATTTCTATTCATCACTAAAGAGTATGTATTTGATTTCCCCCGGTCACATCCCTTTTCCATCTCCTCTAGAGGTTGATTGGATAACTAAGTTAAAAAAGATCTGATTACATATAAACCAGCAGGATGCTGCAGATGCATTCAGTTATATATATAGCATATAATGTGTGGTCTAGTAAATCTACGGAGAATGTAGATGATAATTGTTTTTTGCCCCCCAATCTCTAGGATTCCGAGTCGTAACCTAAGTCAAACTGCTGGTATGTGACGTCCAGGGAACCTTAAAATATGAGGACAAAAATGGCATCACTTCCTGTGTTCCTTCTGCTACGATGCCAGCAGGTCGCCAAACATCAGACCCCGTGGATTTCACCCTGTACGACTTCCCCTGACTTCAAAAACTCTTTAAACAAAATTCCACCATCTCCACGAAGTGTCCGATTCTTAAGAGGCCACCAAGACTTAAACACAAAACAAGGGGATTAACTTTACGATGATGCATTTGTGTTTCCTTTTCATGTTTAACACACTGTGACAAACACTGTTGGTAGCATAAATTCTGTGCAAACTAGAAGACTATGTAGCAGCTTTTGCATCAGTAGACCAGTTGCTTTAGGTCCATCTACAATGCAGTGAACTGATCAGGTACAGCAGTGCAGCACAAGTCACCTGTATCGTGTGTGTGTGTGTGTGTGTCTTTCTCAATCAGCAGCTGTTAATGAAGGCCGTGTTAAGTGTGAGGTGTCCTGAGATGCAGCACTTAATGCAACCTGAAACAACCTGAGCCATCGTGTGTGTGTGTGTGTGTCTGTGTGTCTGTGTGTCTGTGTGTGTGTGAGAGAGAGGTGACCGGGACAAATGCAGCTTAACACAAAGCAGATGAGACTAAATGATAAAAAAAAATATACCTAATATCATTTGCCAGCATTCATGTTAAGTTTATAGACCCTGCCATCATATAAAACAAACCTTGTTCTCGTATCATTCCACTGCCAAACTACTTTTATTAAAGGACAAGGTTGCTGTTATTCTATGTATTTTTGTTTGATAAATCCAATAAAAAGACCAAAACCAACAATGTGTTGGTCTGTCTCTTGGCACGATCTGTCTTCCATACCCTCTCTGTGTACATCCCATTCAGTCCTACTGAAGCAAACATAACTCAAACAGGAGTATATAGTGTATTTGTTGCGGGCTATTTTAAGCCATGGATTAATACTCATTTGGTGCTCTAGTGATTATTCACGGCAGCAGGACAGTGCATGTAGGATTTTCCCAAAATAAACTACTGTGCCCAGGTTCATTGTAATGAAGGAACATGTCACCCAGTGCATCGGTGTGGCTCATTCATGTGTCTACTACATCCTTTACTGCTACTACTACTATCTACATGTTCAGCAATACCTTCCGGTGCTGACGGTGAGGTCATTTCACCGATACGACCTCCATTTTTCGAATGATGGTCTCTTCTTTGAGTGGAACAAACCACAAACAATGCTGGACTTTCAAAATAAAACCCCCAGCTTGTAACAGGAGCTTACTGGGGGACTAAAGACAAGGCTGGAATTTTAAGATAAGTAATTCATTTCAGGTTTCTGAATTCTCAGAAATGCTCTGTAATTTATTCTATGTTTTCAGACAACTACTACTTGCATATTTTAAGCTTTATTTTAAGCTACAGAAACCATTCAAATCTTAAAACTTGCTCTTTTAATTTATGCTTCTATTCAACTTTTTTTTTTTTTTTAACCATTTATACTTGGTACTTAACAATTTATTACAATAGAAGTGACAACCATTGACATTACAGTTAAGCTTCCAGGTTTTTGAGCAGTGTGGTGCAATATATTTGAGCTTTCAGATTTTTAAAGCAAATTAATTTCAGATTTCTGCATTTTCAGCAATGCTTTGTGATTTATTTCAGCTGTCAGCATTCATATGCATTTTCAGTAGGAAATGCAATTTTCCAGTTTCATTTTTCCCTTTTTCATGGGATTTGTTGACAACATAAAAATATAGATAATCACCAGCTTTATCCTCTAATCAAGACTGCCATAGACAAGGCATGGTTACAATCATGGTCACATGAGCTACAGGAGTACGCTTCACAGATTATCAAAGTCTTATCTGACAGAGGACAGGAGATAAGAAATTGTAGTTTATTGCTCAGAGATAATCGAGTGGAAAAGCTCTGCGCTGAAAGACTCTGCCTCCCCTTCTCTCTTTCTATTTCCAAATGTCTGAGTAAACAAATGCTGAAATGTGAGCGGACTGCCCTCTGTGTGTTTTACATATGTCATGAACATAAATTAACACATCACGGCCAACTATTAGTCCCGTCATCCAATCAGTATCCTATGTTCTCTCTCCCAAACTCCAGCGCTAAGCCCTTTCTCTTCATGTCTCTTGTCCTTATTAAATTATCATGGGTGAGTGGTTGACTAATTCCTTTATGTTTACACATGAAGGACACACACAAACAATTAACTGTATGCGTATTTCACACAACAAAGCAAATTACAATATTTTCAGTTGATGGACCTCAGTATTTTTCATGTGCATGTTTTTGTCCAAGTAATACTACTACAAAATTAGCTTCAGAAAGTGATTAAAGTGCTACACTTTGCATATTCGAAACCCCTTTGTTGCAGAGGTTGGGAGGTCATTTTGTTTTTTGTGATGCAGAAACCCATATTGACAAGTGAAAGCAAAATTTGGTAAACAAATGTTCTTTGGTGTCATGTAGGCATATCATACCTGCAGAGTCAGAATAAACTCAGTAAACATCACCACCTCTTGGACACACCTGTGCAGTGGTTGCAAAACCTGGACAAGAAGAATGGACTCAATTACAGACTCCAGAGACAGGTGGCGTGGGAGAAAAATCTGTCGTTACTTGGTCAAAAAGCAGCCTTACAGTAAGCAACATGAAGATAGTCAAACAACAGGCAATGGAACAAACTAATGGTGAGTAGCTGATCAGCCTGGAGGTGGAGTCATTTGGAGCGGGAAGCTCTGCAGTGGCAGCTAGTGGACAGTTGAGGAAGGAGTCTGGAAGGAGATTTTAGGATGTTGCAAATGTAAATAGAGAAAACAGGACAAGTGGAGGCAGAAGAGGGAGAAACGGCGGATGGAGCAGATTAATCTGACACAGTATTGCCTTTGTTGTGGCTGTGAATTAAAATCTTTCATTCATTTTAATTGTGATGTTCAAAGTATATCTTTAATATTCATCCATTTCATGAAAACCTTTGAAATGCTTTGTACTACAGATGAATGGATGTTTGTTGGCAACAATTTCCTCTAATCTGACACCAGTAAATGAAAAGATACATACTGTACTTGCTATTTACAAATTATTGATGATTTAAAAACACTGAATGCCTGCATCTCTCCATTTAAAGCTTTTTTTTACTCACTTCTAGCAGGTAAGTGTCCTGACGATTCTTCAAGGGTTGCTAGACTGCTTTCTTGTTTTCAGGCAGCTCATAGTGCCCTCATAGTGCCCTCTTGTCCCAGATGAGTTGTAATGTCATTTCCCATCAGAGAATGATGCATATCTCTGTGTCTGTAATGATTTACCCAGACATCAATATGTGCTTAACCTGCTGTCCAAACCTCAGTATCCTCAGTTCTGTCATAAGAGAAAACACTGATAGAAGACTGAGAAGACTGCAGTCTAACCAAACACTGATGTTCCCTTCTAAGACTGTTTCATTTATTAGTTCTTAGAGGTGCTTCGCGAGACAAAGGCAAATATTTGAGACTATTATGTGCCAGATTTTTTTTCTTTCCTTTCTTGTTAATCCTCTTTCAGCCCCTCAGATTTATTTTATAACCCCTTAAGGGGGTGTCCCGACCCCCAGGTTGTGAAAAACATTAGGCCGTCCTTAATGTTATTAGTAACACCTGTGCTTTTCTTACTATGACGTCTGCAGGGAAAAGGCCTATTTAGCTTACAATAACTCAACTCAAAACCAATAATTATTTATCAGTTATATACTAGTTAAATATGTATAGGCAAGAGTTAATCAGTGAACACGTAGGAAAAAAATTTATGAAATGATTTTTCATGATATAATGTGGCCTCAGGAAGTGTAATATGTGGTCATTTTGTGAAATGGCGACACGTGCTACTGTAACTGGAGGCAAATTAAGGAAATTCATCATGTGTGCAAACAGATGGAACAAACCAGGCAACTCAAATTGCTGAATAGACAAGTCAGTTAGGCAATGTCACGCACAGCGTCCATGTAATGTACAATATATTATAGACAAAAGAACATGACCTTGGCAAAAACCACATTCAGACAGGTGAAATAATGCCAATAAATTCTATCAAAATATGAATGCATTCCTGGATATTGCTGATTTTGCATCCGGCTGTTCCACGTTTTTTGGGGGCGCTTTGAGAACGGTTGGAAATCTACTTGCAGCATCGACTGTGGCTCCAATTGTGCAGTAGCAATTCTGGTTGCTCCCATGACATTTCACAGAAGACACTGTCGATGCAAAATATTTTGAGATGCATAACAGGAACTAAAAAAATGCAAAAGTTACTGAGGTTCAAACCTTCACAAGGGGAAGTGTTGGTGAGTCATGTTAATGGTAAGATGTGGGACAAGAACTGGTTCTGTCAGGTCAAGCATTTGTGAAAGAACAAATCTCAGTGGATTGAGGTCTGTTGCCTCAGATTATTAATTGTTCTGATGAGCAAAAAACTGCATCAACCCATTTCGTAAGGTAAGAAAATGACATTTGAGTGCTTTTGGGTAAACAATCCGTTTAAAGGTGCATCAGAGGAGGACTCTTGTCCATAATGGCCATGGATTTACAAAATACAGACAAAACAGACCTGGATTCTTTTTACAGCAAAATCCAGGTAAAAAAAATGTTAAGATATTAACCAGGATTGACCATATTAAGGTTAAATACACAATATACAACAAAACAAAAAGAATAATTTGAATATTTTCTTTTCATGTTTAAAAATGTATCATTATTGGTAGGATTAAAATTTAAATAAGAACGCACCTGCCAAATAATTTTCGGTGTAGCAAAGCTTACATTTATAATGGAATTGAATGTGGAATGGATTTGCATTAATATTTTCAAATTGGAGGTACAACATATAGCAAATGTCTTTATGCTAGTTCATACTACTTCACTGAAAGGGGGGAGATGGCTGTGTTGTGTACAAATTCAACATAAAAAGGACGGCAGTGAATGAGGTGGGAGGGGAAAGGTGGTTCTGTTTAGCATTGGGAGTCAGTGGTCAAGTGAACCTCTTGACATTTGTACATAACAACTCTCCTTTGATCTGCATTTCCCTTTTGTTTTTCTGCAGCTGATCATTTGTCGTGTCCGTAAATAAGTGTTATTATCATGTACAACTGCTTGCAGCATTATGTTACATGTGGGTGTGTTTTCTTGTTGAGTATAATGTCTTTTTCAAATAGTAATGTAGATGTTGTGTAAAACAAAATGATCTCCCATCATCCTCTGTCTTTAATGATTGATCAAAATGTCAACATGCATCCAGGTTGCAGTCCAAGTCCAGGCAGCCCCGTTTTATTTGTAACAATTACTGGATCTGTACACGGGCTTCTTTCCTTTTGGTGTTTCCAACATGATCAACCTTTTATTTTGAATTGTTAGTTGATTTTAATAGCTGCCCAGACTTGTTGGATTTTGAAGGTAAGAGGGATACTCTATCACCAGATTTTGATAAAAAGTATTTTTCTGCTACAGACAAACAGCACCACAAAGACAACACCCTTTTTGAATGAAGAGTAACAATACTTCTTTCGTTTCTACTGTACCTTGACAGCATTTGACCCACTTCGAATACACAATATGATCTCCATTTCTGCAGAAAAACGACGTTTCATTTTTTATATGTCAATAGGTAAGTTTCTGTTTTTTCAGTTTGACTTCTTCCTTTTGACTTTTGTTTTCTTTACATCTTAAATCAAACTGTATGAGTGCAGAAGAGTCAAATAGTTTGGTTGCATACTCTCAAAACCATGAGAGATTTACAGTAAACAGAAGTTGTAAGCGTTTGTGTCAAAAGAATAGTATTTTATTATTGAAAGTGTTGTCAAATTGATCAAAGAAATATTCTTTCTTTGATCAATTTGACAAAGTTTATGTTGGATAATTGTGTTATATATGTGTTATATATTTTGGGACCTGCAGGAAAATATAATGCTACATCTCAAGGGGCCTTATATTGATTCGTAATACATTTAATAAATTACAACACTGACTGCTATGCATTTAATGGACAATATTGTTTGAAACATTAATGACAAATCTCTGGGCTGTTTCTGCTGTAGGCCTACTGAGTCTATCACTGCTCACAGGTCAGTAAGTTCTATTTGTGTTTCATGCCTGGAAACCCGTGCATATCAATAAGATATTTAGATTTCTACATCCCGACTTTTTGTTATTGAGTTCATGGTGACACAACCTACAGCTATTGTGCTTTCATTTTTCATTTCCAGAATGTGAGAAAGTTAAGCTGGTCGGGCCTTCGCGTTGCTCGGGTAGATTGGAGATATACCACAGAGACAGTTGGGGAACAGTGTGTGATGATCAGTGGAGCATTGCCAATGCTGACGTAGTGTGCCGAGAGTTAAACTGTGGGACAGTTCTTGAGTCCAAAAAAAGTGCCTTCTTTGGAGAGGGAAAGGACCACATCTGGCTGGATGATGTGCAGTGTACCGGTTTTGAGTCCTCCATCCTCAAGTGCCCACACAAACCACTCGGGGAAAATAACTGTGGCCACGTTGAAGATGTTGGGGTTATCTGTTCAGGTAAGACTTAATTCACGTATCTCAGTTATGTTTGCTTTACTTGACCCACTTGTGTTTTATTCAATGTTGAATTACCAGTAAGATACCACTCAATTAGACTGGAAACAGGGGAAAACATAAAAAGGTGAATTGTTGTTTTAAAAAACAAGATTTAACATGTTATGTGGTGAACTGGTGGCAGATTTTGTCACCTTCGAACAGAACCAGGCTCCCTGTTTCCCCTGTTTCCACTCTTTCTGCTCAGCTAAGATAATCCGATGCTGGCTGTAGCCTTATGTGTGTCAGGTAGATTTGAAAGTGGTTTGATGTTCTCACCTCTGAGTAAGACTATTTCCCAAAATGTGGAACTTTTGCTTTACATATTAATCAGGCTAAAACATGAAATCACAGAGTTAGCTCCTAAAATCAAGCATCACAGAAAGCGTGCCTTCCGTTATTTATTTTTAAGACCAGAAATGTGGAACTGTCAAGAGAAATTGGGAAATACAGCTGTGGAGAAAAGCAGCTAATGTAGCATTTATCTCAGCAACTGATCGTATTATTTTCTCACTGAGAGATTGTATTGTCAGTTCACAATTTACTTGTTTACCTGTTGTCTGCTACCTATGGTGGTAATGCGGTTGCAGCAGAAGCACAACAGCAAGGCCAGCACGTGACAGGCTGCTGCAAATGTAAAGTGCAAAGGGTAGAAGGTAGAAATGGGAGATAAACCAAAACCTAACAGTGAGCAGCTGACCTATTTTTGGTCTTGTCTGTATGTTTGGTAAAAAGTCACATGCTTTCACCTCATGTCACCTTCCTTCTACATCTTTGTTCAAAACAAGGCAACATGAGTGTTCATGCGTTGCTATGAAAGAAGTGGTATTTTAAAAATTCAAATATTTAAAGGGGTGGGAAGTGCGACTTAGCATTGAAAGATCAAAGCAGCAGAGGCTGCGATATCCTGACTTTTAGTCCCTTGCATGGGTCAAGCTCCACAAACACCGGATCCCACATTTCCCATAATGCAACTCAGTGGTGTCTTTCATTCAACCGCCCTGATTACATCATCAGGGTTAGTTTTTTAGACTTTGGAAAGCTTCCTTCAGGACCACAGAAAACACTATAAAGCTGTACTCCTCATGACGAGTAAAGTGAACTTGATGTGTACAATTGGTGGAATGCCCCTTTAAAAATATATTTCTGAACCTGGGATGGAAATTGAACTAGCTCTGTTGCATGACTTTAACAGTATGGGTAATATGTGTAATATATGTGACATTTCTGTATTAAATACATAGACATTCATTATTTTCAAAGTTTAAATTTCTACATCATTTGCAGAACATGTAAGGCTGCTCAATGGGAGCAACCGTTGTAATGGCAGAGTGGAAATCTATCATGAACACAGCTGGAAACGAATATGCAGCAGTGACTGGGCCAGGGAAGAAGCTGAAGTGATCTGTCGAGAGATTAACTGTGGCTCTCCAATCACTCCTTCTGAGGAGCTAAATTTTGGAGAGGCACATGACCTGGATGGAGTCAAAACCTCCTGTTTGGGAAATGAGACCTCTCTCTCACAGTGCAGAGTTCAAGAATTCAAGGAAATCTGTGCTGATGCTACTGTTGTCTGTGCAAGTAAGTCATCAATGTGTTCAAACTACATCAGTTATCTTGTGGTCTTGTGGCTTCTGAATAAACATGCACTTTATTTTTTCTTTTCCACCTGACAGACAGTAAACCAATTCGGCTGATGAATGGGACTAATCAGTGCTCTGGCCGAGTGGAAATCTACCATGATGGACAGTGGGGAACAGTTTGTGATGACAGATGGGGCATGCAGGAAGCGGCTGTTGCATGCCGAGAGATGAACTGTGGGAATCCTCTCACAGTCAGGTACAAGGCGTTCTTCGGCAGAGGTCAGGATCGAGTTTGGTTGGACGATGTTGAATGTACTGGTCATGAGAAATCCCTTGCTGACTGCCCGCACAGAGGTTTTGGAGAGAACGACTGTGACCACAATGAAGATGCTGGTGTTATATGCTCAGGTAACATGTGCTCTACTGTTTGTTGCTCAGATATGTCACATATGCTGAAGTACTTTATATATCATCAGTTTGGTCAAAATCACCCCAAGACACCCAAATTTTCAGTGCCAGAGCAATAAACAATAAACATGATAAACTATGACTTGGAAATACTTATTTTTTTTAAATCTCCAATGAATACTGAATTGGAAATTCAAGAGACATTCCTATATGTGCATTTGTGTGCAGTGGTGATGCAAGCATAGCCATTTCTGGAAAATATTGATTGGTTTTCCCATGAGAAATTTTCTAAAACATTACTTTAAAATTAATATACTATTTGAAATCTCTACCATGTTAGAAAATCCTCCTGCAAAATGTCACAATCATCATTTACTGTTCCTCTTTTTGTGGTTGTTCTTTTTATTTAGAAGCAGTACAATCTGTTCTCCTTACCTCAAACTATATCATTAGGAAATACTCTGTCATTGCTGAAATATTAACACTTTGAATACAATACCTCTCTTTAACTGCTTGCTTTCCAGATGTAGTCAGATTGTTCAATGGGACTGACCGCTGCTCTGGCAGAGTGGAGGTCTTCCACAATGGCCGATGGGGGAAAATGTGTAATAGCAACTGGGGCCATGAAGAGGCTACAGTGGTGTGTAAGGAACTCAACTGTGGAGCCCCCAGAAAATCCCAAGAAAGCTTCAATTTTGGTGAAAGCGGACTGAGAGGGTATACAAGTAGATGCTCTGGCAATGTGAGCTCTATCAACCAGTGCACACTTCAAGAAATCACGGGGAGATGTGAAGGTGTTTCTCTTTCATGTGCAGGTAAGACACAAACGATAGATATATACACTACTCACAATAAGTTAGGGATATTGTGAGAGACTCAGTGGATGTCATACATACGGTGTTTGTTTCACTTCAGAGATTTTTGGGATAGGGAGGCAATTGTATTGGGGTGATAGACACACCTCATTTTGTGTTTTCCACGTAATGGTCTCACTGTGTACAGTGTGCCTTACATATTGGGGCCAATACCAAAAAATACCAAAAGACAACCCTTTTCAATGTGGCATCAATTTCAACATTCTGTGGGTATAAAAAGCTGGTATTGTCAGTAAGTCATTCCAAGTTCATCATTCAAACAGCCATGAACACACGACGTCACTTAACGGACGAGCAGTGCCACCTGGCCATAGCGCGCCTTCGGGTCGGTGGCAGGCAGTCAGATGTTGCTCGTGAACTTGGTGTGTCTCAAAGTGTCATCAGCAGACTTACATCAAGACACAGAACTACTGGCAGAGTTCGTGACAGACCCAGGAGTGGAGCCCCACGAGTGACAGACCGCAATGATGACCAGTACCTAAGGACCTATGCACTCAGACATCGTTATGCAACTGCCACACAGCTGCAGGCCCGTTTACGAGATGTGAGGGGTACTAGGGTTTCCAGACAAACTATTCGCAACCGACTCCACCGCTTTGGCTTGAATGCCAGACGACCGTTGCAGGTGACTCCACTGACACCAAGACACCGCCGTGAACGTTTGCAGTGGGCACAAGACCATGTGACCTGGACAATGCAGCAGTGGTCTACCGTCCTGTTCACTGATGAGTGTCGGGTCACCTTGCACAGAAATGATGGTCGTCAGCGTTGCTGGAGAAGGCGAGGTGAGCGATACACCGAGTTCAACATGGTCCCCAGGGTTCCCTTTGGTGGAGGAGGTGCAACAGTCTGGGCAGGCATCACCAGTCAGCGCAAAACAGATTTGGTTACTGTAGATGGCTCAGTCACTGGTGGTTCTTACCTCAGAGACATCATAGAACCCATCATCATCCCCCAATTTCGCCAGCACACCCCCAACTTTCTGTTCATGGATGATGATGCTCCATCACATCGTGCCAGAATTGTCACAGCTCGACTTCAGGAAGTCGGAGTGCCTCATATGGTATGGCCAGCAATGTCCCCTGACCTGAACCCCATAGAGCACGTCTGGGACCAGCTGAAGCAGAGACTGGATGATCGTACCCCACCCCCACGTGACCTGGCAGAACTGCGTGTAGCACTTGTGGAAGAGTGGAACGCATTGCCTCAGAACAACATCATGAGGCTAGTGAGGAGCATGAGACGTCGCTGTCAAGCTGTCATTGCGGCAAATGGTGGAAACACCCACTACTGACATTGTCAGTTTTTGTTATTTGGGGCTATCCTTGTTATTGTCTAAATTTTTGGGGTAATAAATATCAAACTAATGAAAATGGTGTTTCCTCTCATCCATTATTAGTAATATCAAAGTGAACTTTTACTTATTTCATTAAAATTCAGACCAAATAGGACAAGCACTCATATAAATAACAATATCCCTAACTTATTGTGAGTAGTGTATATACTGTTTCACCGGTCATTAAAACGGTCATGTGGTCGTTACGAACAAGATTAGCCTAGTGAAATTACTAGTGAATATTTTGGCCTGATGGTGGCACTAACACACTATCCTCTTGGGGGTCTGTGTTTAGCACCTGAAGTGTTGGAAGGATCAACCATACAGTCATTGGCATGCTTAAAGGATACAGCTGCTGATACTCTATATCTTTGTTATTATTTACATATCCCATGAAAATGCAAAAAACAACAATGTGTTAGTCTGTCTCTCAATACTTTGTGACTTCTGTACCCTGTCTGTGGCACTCAGCCCCAAGCCCACTGATTTCAACTGAAGACTTACATCTTTAACAGCAGGTCACAAACATAATCAGAATCAGAATCAGAAATACTTTATTGATCCCCGGGGGGAAATTGTACAGTACCGGTGCTCCCATACAGTATACTTTTATCTTTAAAACATTTTATAAAACGTTACTTAAATCGTGCATTTGTTTGAGACTATTTTCAGGGAAGCTAGTGAGTATTTACAGGATGATGTATGTGGGATTGACTCAAAATAAACTGCAACGCCCATGTTCATCATAATGAAGGAACATGTCACCCAGCAGCGGTGTGGCTCATTTATGTGCTTTTTAATAATTTTTGTGAGTACTTTTAACATGAGTGGTCCTGTCCTCAGGTAATCCACCGCTAAGGCTTGTCAATGGCACTGACCGATGCTCTGGTAGAGTGGAGGTTCAGCATGAGGATCAGTGGGGAACAGTGTGTGATGATGAGTGGGACCTCAGAGATGCTCAGGTGGTGTGCAGAGCCATGGACTGTGGAACAGCTCAGACAGCAAAATCTAGTGCCTTCTTTGGTCAAGGCCAAGGAGACATCTGGCTGGATGACGTCAACTGTGTCGGTAATGAGACGTCCCTTTTGCACTGCAAACATCCCTCCCTTGGAGAAAATAACTGTGGCCATGGCGAAGATGCCGGCGTGGTGTGCTCAGGTATCATCTCGGTTGTGTTGTTCATTCCTCTTTGTTAACACATTATTTCACAGAGTGCTTTTTACATTTGCATTTATCTGTCGCCCCTAATGCCTCATAATATTTTGCTGATCATTGTGAAGAATTAAACTGTTAAGATCACAAATAAATATTACATTTATTTCCACTACAGTATATAAATCACAATATCACATACAATTTGAATTAACCAGATATTTCCTTCAAACATGTCTAAACACCAACTAACTAATTACTGTTCTCTCTCCTTTGCTTTCCAGCTACCATTAGACTGATCAATGGGAGTGACCAGTGCTCAGGCAGGGTGGAGTTTCACCATGGTGGCCACTGGTCACCAGCATATAATGTTAACTGGGGAATGAATGAAGCTACGGTGGTGTGCAGAGAGATGAACTGTGGAGATCCTGTCAAGGTCTCAGGATCATTTGGTCGAGGCAGAGAACTGAATGGTTATAAGATCAGTTGTGGCGGTAGAGAGAGCTCTCTCACACAGTGCACGCTGAGAGAATATGTCAGGACCAGCCACGATCGTATTGAAGAGGCAGGTGTCGTATGTTCAGGTATGAAAAAATACAGAAATAAAAATAAACACAAGAGTTGGACTGCATGTACCGTACATTCATAGAACAGCTGTCATTTCCAGGTAACGTGAAGTTGGCAGATGGGCACAATCGTTGTGTTGGGAGAGTGGAGTTCTATGACAAAGGCCAGTGGGGGACTGTGTGTGGTGAATCCTGGGATATTAATGATGCAACGGTGGTGTGCAGACAGATGGACTGCGGGAGGGCTCATAAGATTACCACCATGGTTGAGTATGGCCATGGCACAGGACAGACCTGGATTGATCAAATTGAATGCAATGGATTGGAGTCAACACTGACTCAGTGCCCTCAAAGACCATTTAGAGACAAAACTTGCAACACAACCTCAGTTGCTGGTGTTATCTGCACAGGTAAGAAAATATACAAAAAAGGTCAAAACATAATACAGTCTTGTTTGTTGTTGTTTAGTTGTATTGCCCCTATCTTTTTTTTGTAAGCAGATGCTATCAGCACCCAGGTGTCCATAGCCAACAATGCTATTTGCACCCGGGGTGGAACCTAACCAAACTGAGTTTCACAATGATAACCAGGAGTTAGCAAGCCTTTGGTTAGGTTAGGAAAAGATCATGGTTTGAGTTTTTAAAAAAAAGTCAACATTGACTTTTGGTTTCACACAGGACATGAACAGAAAGTCATCTCACCCATCCAACCCTACCTGCTCCCTATGTGGTCTTTGTCGCTCTTTATACAACATCACCTGACAGCATGACACATGACCAATACTAGCTGACATAAAAGAAAGATGAAACTTTCCCAATAGAAGTAAATTCCTGAGGACCTCCCGTAGATGGGTTAGATGGCGACTTGTTTTGTTTCCTAACCGCAACCTCTACTTCTTCTACTCTGTTCTCTGGCAGATTACAGTTATGTGTATGGAACTACGCTTTGCAATGAGCCTAGTTTATTGGCTTCAAACCAGTTAATGGGAATGCGCCTAATTTGCATTTTTTTGCGACTTTTCAAATTTCACGTATAACTCTCTAGACAGTTGAATGGAAACAATTCAAAGTGTCCCTATTCACTTCATGATTAAAGTCGTAATTCCTCAATCCATCATATGAAAGAAAAGAAAGTAAAAAATAATTACTTTGCCTATTAACACTATTTAAAGCTATGCTTGAATAGATTGATAGAACTGAAGCAGGTAACTTGACTTGCAACTGGTTAATGTTCATTTTAATTAAGACAATTCTACATATCAGCTGAAATTTTATCAGCACGTCACATGTTCTTATGTCCTTGTTGTTAAAGGTGTTGTGTTCCAAATCGAAATTGTGTACAATGTAGGAAACAAGAAAGTATTTCACTTTTTCTCTGATAAGTATTTATCTGCATCACATCTTTGTCTTCATATAAATGAATTTGAAATGTCTGATAACATATAATCACTTTAGTTTACTTGACATCACAGGAAGTTTGGAGGTCCGGTTGGCTAATGGTAAGGATGAGTGCTCTGGCAGAGTGGAGGTCCGTCAAGGCGATCTGTGGCAAACGGTGTGTGACGCAGACTGGACCCTGAGTAAAGCTCAGGTGGTGTGTGAGCAGCTGGAGTGCGGACATGCAATGAACGCTCCCGGCAGTGCCCATTTTGGCCAAGGCATTGGATCAGTAGTGGAGGCTAGCCATTCGTGTTTTGACAATGTGACATCTCTTCAGCAATGCTCACTCAAAGGTTTCAGAAGAGCGACGTGTGGGCATGAACGTGATGCCGGTGTTCTCTGTGCAGGTAAAGCCCTTTAAATGTGTTCACAATTCTCATATGCAGTTGGACAAATAATATAACATCATCAGAATTTGTGTCACAATTGTATCCTGTTTACACATATCAAGTAAAAACAGTGGAGTGGGAAATTATTATATTTACTTATTCAATCAAGTGCAAAATCATGCTTAAAGGAATAGTTTGACATTTTAGGAAGTGCTCTAATTTTCTTTGTCATCAAGAGTTAGGTGAGAAGACTGATACCTCTCTCACTTCTGTAAGTAGTAAATCAGTATTAGTCAGATATAAAGTGCTACGAAGTGAGCTTTAGAGGTGCTGGTAGGCAGGTTTTGTTACTTTAAGACAGAGCCTGGTTCCCCGTTTTCAGTCTTTATGCTAAGCTAAGCTAACCTGGCGCTGGCTGTAGTTATATTTATAGTACAGATATGAAAGTGGTATTGATCTTCAAATGTAATGTTCAGCAAGAAAGTGAATTTAAATATTTACCAAAATTATTTTTTCGACCATTTCCCCCTTTTTGCTGTTGAAATTAGCTTCTGATATGATGATGGGACAAGCAGTACTTTCAAAACACAATAGGAAATGTATTTACATTGTGTTTTAAAAATGGAAATGTACGTGTGTTAAAACACATGTATGCAATTTAAAAACAGGTTTACATCCAAATGCACTTTTAGAATTGTATGTAAATGCATGTCTCAATGACTGTCCTTTGCATTTGGACTCACTTCCTTTTTGTTTTCATTTGCAGCACAGCTCCGGTTGGTTGGCGGCTCAGGTGAATGCTCCGGTAGAGTGGAGATCTTATATAAAGGCCAGTGGGGAACCGTGTGTGACGATGAATGGGAAATAAGCAATGCTGATGTGGTATGTAGACAGATTGGCTGCGGTCATGCAGTTTCTTCTCCCACAAGTGCCCACTTTGGTAGAGGCACTGGTCCAATATGGCTGGATAATGTGGAGTGTACAGGCCAAGAGTCTGCTCTCTCGCACTGTTCGCACCCTACTTATGGAGAAAATAACTGCGGGCATGGTGAAGACGCTGGCGCTATCTGTTTAGGTAAGAGGCCTGGCTGAGTTTGAATCTATGAATGAAGTCATTATCTCCCAACTGGTATTAGATGAGGCTGCATCCGCTGTTGTGACAAAACAAACCTACTACAACTTGTTATCTGTTTCAGGTGCTCTACAGAAGCCTCAAATCACTTTGAGTCCTGCTCCAGAGGTAAACTGGGGTGACAGAGTTGAAATCACCTGCACTGTAGTAACAGAACACTTGGGTGGGACCTTTGTCTTGAAAAAGACCCAAGGATCATTTAAAATGGAAAGATATTCTGAACACGAAGCTGTAACCTTTAACTTCCCTACAGTGGACTTCAGCCAAAAGGGGTCGTACTTCTGTGAATATCAAAAGAAATTGCTCAGTCAAGTCATCTATTATCCTCAAGGAAATCCAGCTGATCTGTCTGTCATAGGTCAGTAATTATATGCTTTGTTTGTCCACTTGGACATAATTGTTGAAATTTTGACTGTGCCTATGCTGAAATGATCTATATGAGTTTGTAAAAAGCTTGTCACTATTCTGCAGTGACCTTGGAGCCGCCTAGCATCTCCCTGACATCTCCTCATGCAATGGTGATCTACAGCCCTGACAAAATATCGGTCACCAAAGGCAACAGCTTCTCCGTCACTTGTTCGACTCATTCCAAATATCCTGGAGGTTTCTTCTATCTGACAAAGTCTAACATGAGCAACACTAAACCGAAGTCAGCGTTTGGCCACTCTATCTTCTACCTGGCATACTTTGAATTCCCTGCCATAGATTATGAACACCAAGGAGAGTATAGCTGTGTCTTCGGTGTTAACATCTCCTCCATGTCCTTCTGTTCTGTTCCCTCGAAGTCACTCCAAATCACTGTAGTCGGTAAGACCCAAAGAGTGTTTATTTGTCTTTCCACAGTGATCATAACTAGTTATCTCCTTCGCTAACTCTACTGCATGACCTTTTAATCCCCACAGCAGCCTCATCCTCTTCAGTTGTCTCAGGGGTTGTGGGAGGGCTGGTGGTGTTACTGCTCGTGCTGGTTGTAGGTTACCTGGTCTGGAGAAGGAGAGGGAGGGGTGCTGGTAAGTGGCAGACATATACACTTTTTATATTTCAAAATTACAGCAATGCCCCCTTTCTTTTTAATGCCATATAAGTGTAAATGTGTAAAGCTGCATCAATTCATATTTTGGCATTAACAATAAAAAAGGAGATAGAGAGAGATGATAAACATATCTAAAGGGGAGTAAACGTCCACTGGAAACATCGCAACACCAGATGAATGATAATGCTGCTCCTTTGCTCCTTGTCTGTCGGATGTGTAAACAGGTGAATGTTTGCTAACACGTTCGCTGTGACAACTTTAGAAGGGGTTAACATGGCCGTGCTGTGTTTACAGCTTGTTGTGCTGCCCCCAAGTGGCCAAAAGAATTCAGTTAAAATGACATAGACCTTGTCGCGCTGGAGCTCTAAACCTTCTTTAAAAGACTGTTGTTGTCATGGTTATGTTATGCTCACTTTTCAGGTACCATGGTTCAGTTTAGTAACAGGTTTGGAGGAGCAATAAAACAAGATGTGGAAGAGAGAAGCAATGGAGCATTCGATGGAAGGTAGTAAAAATGGAGAACATAGTTGATGTTATTTGCGAGGATATATATGGAGGATCTATTTATGTTAGATCAAAGAACTTGAAAGACATCCTACTGATTGCAGTTGTCACCCTCCTTATCTCCCTCAGAGACCGCGGTACCCAAGTGAATGACAGTGGACACAGTCGCGCCCAGAAAGACAAGAATGCTGATGTTGATTCTGATAACTCTGTCGAGAGGGTCCCTGAAGACCTGGCTGGGAGAGTGTGTTATGAGCTTGAACCACTCGTTCTCTCGTGATAACGAAACAACTCCAGGAATAACCTGTCATGTGATTTCACTACATTTAAAGAGCGACATAACACTGGGCGGAAAACAGGCTTTCACTGCTCTCTCTGGTTGAAAGTTTCAAGTTTGTTGCACCTGTGATGGTGATGTCACGGTGTACTAACACACCCTGGAGTACACTTCTACATCGTAGCGAAGGGGAGGTTTTTTTGCTTTTTTGCTGGTGTTCAGTTGCTCTTTAAGGTAGACCATGGGAACATTTGAGTCCTGTTTTAAGTGTTTTTACACCTCTTTTTAAGAAATTATTCAGAAATATAATGACTTCATGATTCCTCAAATAGATGCTGTAGTATTTGCTTTAAAAGATTTTGAAAATAAACTTTGCAGACACTGAAAATTATATTTTGAATGACACTTGTGTAAACAAAAGTTGTTTTTTGTCCCATACTTATTCCATTGGTGATTTTTACTTTTCTGGGAGATTCTGCCAATCACAGAGCTATGGTCCACTGATCTGTAGGAAAATATTGATTACATTGTCTTTGTATTGCATGAATTTGCTATTTTTGATGTATGTGAGTGCTCATCAATAAATTTGTATTTCTTACAACACTTAAACCTTTTTCTGTTTATTTTGTTTTTTAATCCAGTTTACACATAATAATGACACCCTTCTGATTAGGGAGCAAATATGCTTTAACTTTACCAAAACCGCCACCAAGATAGAATATACACCATCAAATACCGCTATGAATTCTTAATTTGTGTAAATCTTTCAAATAATCATCAATTGCAATATAATAATAATAATAATCATCATCATAATCTGCGCAGTAAAGAAGCAGCTAAATTGAATTCAGCCATCATTCCTTTTATCATTTACATCTGTGGTTGTCCGACTGTGATATGTCAAAATGTCTTCCATGAAAAAAGGCCTTATAGTTGAGTGAAGTATGGACTATTTTCCTCTGAAATGTGGTGGAGTAGAAATATAAAGTAGCATAAACCATAAATACTCAAGTCAAGTACAAGTACCTCTAAGCTGTGTTTATGTACAGTATTGGAGTGAATGTACTTAGTTACTTTCCACCACTGCTGGTAGTGTGTGTGAGTGTGTGTCAGTTGTTTCACAATAGATGCAGGCAGGATACAACTGGAATGGCAGTCAGACAGGTGGGTGTGGCCACGCAGGCAGGGAAGCCGTGTCCAAACCTGCTCACCTTGTCTGATGTTGCAGCAAACCAGCACCACATACCTGCATTTAGGATACTGGAACATTGTCTCTTGACTTTGTCACATTTTGTCTCTGGATCAAGGTGTTCTTGTTAAAATAGCAGATATGCCAGTCAAAGTGTTTTATTCCAGCGTGAGCGCTTCCAAGGAGGTACAGTATGCTGTCTTACTCCATTCTTTTACTTGTAGGCATATTGTTGATACAGTAATGTTAAACAAACTCTTGTACGGCATGTTGAATTCAGTATATCATGCTCTTGTGTGTACAGTATTTACATTTTACTTGTAGACAAACTGGAGCTGCTCATTGTAGACAGTGAAGCGAATTTTACTGCAAAAGAGAACTTGGTATAACCGTAGATGTCAAAAGGCTACACGTGAATTTAATATTCTTGCAAATGTAACTGATGTGATATTGTCCTCTCCAGATAAAGAAAAGTCAGCAAAAAATCTTTGACATCCTTGGCGCCAAGAAAATCCCCTACGAAGCTGTGGACATTTCTCAGGCTTCTGAAGATAAGGATTTAATGAGGGAGATAGCAGGGCCGACTGCACTGCCCCCTCAAATATGCAATGGGGACGTCTACTGTGGGGTAAGTCTCACACACTCACCTCCAAAAGTAATGAGAAGCTGCATTGACAATTTAACACCTTCTCAAAATTAATGGAGTGATGACTGAGTGTAAATCGTTTACACGTTTGCTACATCTGTCACAGGAAAAAAAGATCTTTGGTAGTCTAGGGTGTAGTCACAGGGATTAAATCAATATTTACAGGATATTATACCACCCACAGATTTGCACACACACACACACACACACACACACACACACACACAGATGTCAGAAATGCATGCATAAGTGCACAGCAATACATTCAACACACAGGTATGCTGGCACACACCCTCATCACTCCTCCAACACACCTACACCCACACATTTCAGGATTCCATTCAGACTTTGCTGTGACAGAAAAGTTGGCTCTGGCTTAAGGAGTGCACCTTTGAAGAGGTATACATTTTCATAGAGTTCTGTTTTATGTCCTCAAAGATGATCATTTTTAGCCACGCTAGCAGCATGGCTTTAGGGGTGGTGATGACAGTGGGTCGGCCTGTCTGGCCGCCACTTTATTCCAGGCTGAAACATCTCGACTACTATTGTATAAATATTCATGGTGAATTCCCACCATACCAGGTGTTGCTCAGATTAGCGCAGGGTTGTGCAGGTTTTTCACGCAGGGCTATAGTGTCTGAATGTGGCTGTCTTGTTTTCTTTTCAGGCATTGTTATGTTTCTTAAATGTAGATTCTTATACAGGAAGAGCACCACCTTCCTTAATATCAACTCTGCCTTACCATTATGAACCTTATATTGTGCCCAAGCTGTTAGAGGATTATAGAACATGTACAGCACACAATCTCTACAACATATGATAATTAACAAATATATTAAGATGTGTTGAAAAAAATCTGTATAATATCTGTTTCTCTTTCTCTCTATCTTTCTGCATTTCCTCCACCCTCACCCCCAACACCTTTCTTTCTTTCAGGATTTTACTGCATTTGATAATGCAATCGAGTTGGAACAATTAGAGGAGTTTCTCAAACTCTAAAAGGAATGGAGACCAGCTATGGAACAAGTCAACCACATCGCCATGTCATATCTACAAACAAACAAAAAATAAATCTATAAAAGACTATATTAACATATGTTTCCTTTTGTTTTGATTGTTATGACATGTTTTATTCATATAGGGTGAGGGTTAAATACGTTTCTAGCCTTCCTTTCAGGGAAAGGCATATGAGAGGTTTTGGAGTTGCACATCTGAGCAGTTGATGAATGTATGATTATAATGAAAGTTCTTAAAATGTTAGTGTTAATAATAAATAAATCATTGACATGAGTTTTGTCATTTCTTATTTTTGTGAAAGACTAGTACAAGGTGGTATCTACCTGCAGATTTACCAGTGAGGTAAGGAAGACGTTAAACTGTTACTGTATAATGTCACCTTATGTAAACACAATAATGTAAACATGATGTCTAAGAAACAATGAATATTGTGACCAGCTAGAGTTTTTCTCTTAAAAATCCTCAGCCAGTCAAAGTATCCAGTTCAACAGGGAGATTTATTAACTAATCAGATCAGAGCATCAGCACAGCAACAGATCATATTTGCAGTGTGTCACTGAACCTACACAAAACCACACCTATAGTCTAACGGTCTAACTATATTTGCCCCTAATACTGACTGAAATAACCAAAATATAGTTTAGGAAAAGTGGGAACACTGTAGACAGAAAATGCCAAACACAATAATACCAGTAACATTGCTGAACCATGCATAAACAAAGACGATAACATCCATAAACCTGTTAGTCTGGTGCTTGCTTGGAGGCTTTCACTACACCTACCCCTGGAGTGCTACAACATTAAGAAAAAACTAATATTTTAAAATGCACTGTTGTAGGGAGGACTTTATATAAACTACACAGAGTGTGTAGACTGACTTAACCTGTCAGTTATAGTTTAAAATGTACATTGATAGAGGTTGATACTGAGTAGGTCTTTTCAGGGACTTTGTATTCAGGGACTTTTGGAATATTCAGGGAATATATATATATTAACATTTTCTTCTATTATTGTGAAAAGAAGCTATAATAGAAGAAATAAAATATTGGCTTATTTTACACGTTCATAGTTGTATTACATATGTATTTATTCAAGATTCATATGATTATTTCATAATGTTTTATATATTTGTGTAATATTATACACTCAGGGTTTCCACCTGATACGAATGTTTGAATACAAAGATGTATTTGTTTGAGTTTATTTGGTAACAGAGAGAGAAAACAGCATTTGAAGTCAGTCAGGGATTCTTCGCAACAACCTCGGACAATTGAAACTGCAACAGGCAGCTCATTGGTCGCCACTGCATGGAGCAGATGGGGCCTGGTGGTATTAAAAGAATGTCGCGGGTTTATGACGTCCTCTTTACCCGCTAGCCGAGAGGAGGTTTTGGTGTGTTTTCTCAACTACCGGCACAATCTACAGGATTACTCAAACATCTCAATTTATAAATTCATGACGGTTAGCTGTTTGAGATAAATAATGACTCTCCTTTCATATCTGTTCTTTATTGCAGAACTTTACGTCAAACATCCATCTTAAATCAACAATGGCCGAGGAAGGGTGAGCATGACGTTTATATCTGCTGCTAGCATACACAGTGTAAACCGGGATGTATAGCAAAACGGCGCTGACAAGAACCGACTTTTTGAAGTGGTGTAATCTTTAATTATTTTGCGTACCTATTATTTGTGGGGCGATAAGGTGTAGTCTGTTTAACGCGAGCTAACTGGCTAGCTTAACCGAGTTGCAGGGCCACTTGATACCTGCGCATATAACGTTAGCAAGGCATCAAATGTAACGTTACGTATGGTTAAAACTTATAAGATGGTTGCGCCTACATGAGCTTGTTCTGCTCTTGGTAATCCCAATCATTTAATGTCATTTCACCGGGGAAAAGTCGGTGGCTGCAATGACGTTACAATATTAAGATATGTACCAATCTTTGCCTCCCCACTTTGAGCAGTAAGCTGAATTTGAAAGATCAAAGCAGTGCAATTTGGTAGCACATGTAAAAGTTAAGAGCTTATGTAAAATGTCTCAATCAGTTGGACAACTACTGCATCAGATGTAGAAAAATGCTACTTGTAAAGCAAATTGACTGCACAAATGTTTAGGTAAATATGAAAACTAGATTTCCACTCAGGATTATGAGATGTTTAACTGCCAAATTTCTGAAGGAAAGTTTCATTTACTTGGTCATCTGGACAATCAAACATCTAAATTGGAAGGAGTCCCAGGATACCAATAATCACAATACACAACAGGACTGAACTAGCAACTCTGGATGGATCAAAACTGATGTCTATACTAATTAGGTTTTTTTTCTTTTTTATAAGCAATCTATTTTACTATTTTATGATTGGAAGCACCACAAGGTGATTCATGTAATCTGTCAACATTTTGTGGAGGGGATGAGGTTACTCACCACTCAACAAATGCTATACATGTAAACACATTGCGCTGAATGTACTGACTTACAAGTTGTCATGTAAACTCAGTTTTTGCTGTAGTTTAACTTACAGATATAAGCCTGAGGTTAAACCTCGTCTGAAAGCAAACTACACTTTTTCCTCAAGTGTCTAATTGTTTAGAGCGATGTGAAATATGTTACCCCACTGATATTGAAGGGTCAGCTGTCCTGTGGCATTCAACTAAATTTTAAATGTACCTTCTCTAAATGAGCTCTCTGTTGCTTGAATGATGACTTTACATTCTTTTGTCGGATACCCCTTCACTCTACAATGAGTGAGATCCTCATTCTGACTTGCTGGAAGCTCTCCTAGAATCCACAAATTTGTCATCCCCGTTGTGGTAAAAATGTAACCTATTTTTCTTGTCCACCTATTTTTGATAGCATGGCTGCTGGAGGTGTCATGGATGTCAACACCGCTCTTCCTGAAGTGCTCAAGACCTCTCTTATCCACGATGGCCTCGCCCGTGGTATCCGTGAGGCCACCAAGGCCCTGGACAAGTGAGTAATTATTTTACCATATCAATATTTAGTTTTGTCTTTTTTTTTTTTAGGTATATCACTGATGATGTCTTGGCTCCCTCTACTGAATACTGTGAGGAGATTGCCATTGTTACCCAATTTCTGTCTGAGATGTGCCGTCGCATATTGAAATGTGTAATGGTGTATGACCCCTTACAGCGACTTAATTCAGTGTTGTTTTGCAGGCGTCAGGCCCATCTCTGCGCTCTTGCAGCCAACTGCGATGAGCCCATGTACGTCAAGCTGGTGGAGGCCCTCTGCGCTGAGCATCAGATCAACCTAATAAAGGTAATGAGCCTCAAGACCAGACTGATGTAGCATCAGTTGTGTGTGGTGGGGTGCCTTAATGCCAGGTGTCGTGGAGTAATATGTAGCATGTTGTGTGGCGTGCTGCTGTATCGTTGATGATAATTTGGCTCCCTCTACTGAATACTGTGAGGAGATCGCCTCTGTTACCCAATTTCTGTCTGAGATACAGCCAAGAGTACCCACGTTGCTGCCATTTTCTCTGCACAGCTATATGAAAGCAATTGTGACTACACCTCAGTGCACATTAGTGACCGTTTATCAGCAGTAATTGACAAGGTTGTTCAAATGGGTTCTTTAAAGGCCTAGTGATGGTAGTTAAAACACTGTTTAACTTTATTTCAGGTTGATGACAACAAGAAGCTCGGCGAGTGGGTTGGTCTGTGCAAGATCGACCGTGAGGGCAAACCCCGCAAGGTAGTGGGCTGCAGCTGTGTCGTTGTCAAGGTAAATGACACTCTTGCATGGTTTTCCATTCCCCTTTTTTCAAATTTGGCCTACATTCAAGCCAAAGAAATCTACTATATTTCCTACATAAAAGAAAGTACAGATTGCTGTTTAGTAAGACATCAGGATTTAGGTCTAGATCTGCCAGTCAAGTGCAGGTGCTGTGCCTCGTGCTATGCAGCTGTTGTTGATAACTCTTGGCTAGATAACTGCCAGGGTACGAGCCCCGTCGCCTACCTGTGGTGTCTGGGGTCCCTAAAAATGGCTACATGTAGTAACTCATGACAGAAAGATGATTGACAGGTAATCACTGTAGTTAATCTGAAACTCTGGCCATGTGCTGATTGTTCAACTCAGCATAACTCTATTTTAATTTCTAGTTTCCAAAGATATTAATAGGTCTGGCTGAATTTTGGGAGATGATGCACAAGAAACTAACTGGCCATTTAATGGTAAAATCCAGAGTTTAAGAGGTTAATTGGTATTTATACAGTGAACTAGTCATGTCAAGTGTTGCTCAGCTTGGTGTTATTTAGAGCAGCGACTGAAAGATGGTGTTTTTGATGCTCATATTGGAGTTCAAGATCTTTGAGTGTTGAAACTATCTGATAATGCCTAAAATTAGTTTTTTTTGTATGATTTGGTTAGCAAAGATGTCATATGAATTGTGTGAACTATTTTGGAAAATAACACATCAGTGCTCTGTTGTGGCAGTTTCTGAACTACTGCTGGTTCCCTGAAAGGTTTTTTTTTTTTTGGTTTTTTTTAAAGTAGTGGGTGACTCATATGGTTTCACTCGGGTAGCAGTAACATGCCAAGATATGCTGCAAAGGCATGGAAGAAGATTGCAAGCAAACATGGATGTAAACAATGCTATATTTAAAATGCTTATCAGCACAACATGTTAGACCTCAAGGTTGCACACAATGTGTTCTTTTTGACACTGAATGTAAAAATAACTTGTTCAGGACCCCCTTTTAAAAAAAATTTACAGTTTCTAAATAACCTCAAACATCGTTGATAATTCTGTTTGATTTGTTCTGGTTGACATGCAGATATGTGAGAAGCTTAATTGGCCTGTAATATCAAACTACTACTTCTCTCTACAGGACTATGGCAAGGAGTCTCAAGCCAAGGATGTGATTGAGGAATACTTCAAAGCCAAGAAATGAGATGTGAATAAAAAGTGGAAATGAAGCGGTTGTCTGAAGTAGTCTCTTTACCCTTTTTGGATATTTAACTAACCAAAGTCAATTGTGACTATAAAGTCAGTCTGGTTAGGTATGAAATTGTATTTCAGCAAACTCAAATCTTTAGACCATACAGTTAATGCTAATGGTGTTGAAAGTGATTTGAGCAGAAATTATATAGGTTAAAATTGTAGTTTGTCTGATTTCACATCTGTGTCTGGGTATTTCTGAACTATAAAATGATTCTGAAAATGAGATACAGCACTGTATTAATTTATTTGGTTATAAGTTTGATCAGTAATGAATTTCATTAGGGAAGACAAGATGCATAGGTCATTTGGATAAGTTTTCTCCTTTTATATCTACATACATAGACATTTCTGAATAAAGAAAAGACATTCAAACACATTAAGGCACAACACATCATGACGCACATCTGCAACCCCCCTCCCCCCAAAAGAAATACAAAAATCCAGAAGGAAAAAAGCCCCCCCTCCCCAAAAAAGTGTTTTTCTTTGATTAAAAACATCCACCACTGCCCATTTAAGTTTATTGTAAATAATTTACATAAGTTTCCGCCACAGACTGCATTGTTGTGATTATTAGACCACCAGGAAGAAAACACTTACAAAATAATAAAGCAGCCGTTATCCCCGCACACATAATGCTGCCTGTACAGAGAAGCCCTAATTGTTTGAAGACAGTTCGTCCAGGGTGACCCACAACAGGCCTGATGAAGAAACATCCTCCCCGGCCAAGGGAGGTGTTTAGCCTCTCCAAGCTTTCAGTCTGCTACAGCTACAGGGACAGTAGACTGGGTTTTCACAGCGGTCCGTTCCCAGCTTCAGGACCACAAGAGGTTGAGTGATCTCTTAACCCCACTGTTCTTTTACCTCTTTTTTGCTTCTTAAGACCGTTCAGAGTTTGTAAATCCAGACGTTCAAAAAACAAGACAAAAAGAAAAATCACAAAAAACAGTTGCAGTGTATTGTTTGTTCTTAAATAGTTATACAAAAGAAGGGGGCTGACCATGTCCATGGTAACATTGCATGAGTCCATATTGCTATAATAGTTACAGGTACTCAAACTCCAGTGCTTGGTGTAGTGCCAGCAGGTCAGAGTGACTGGATATCCTCCAGAAAGGCATGTTGTGCTGCGGAGTGAACATACATCATTAGAACCAGCAGTACTGTTTCCGCAGCTTCACACCACCACCTTAAGTCATGCAAGCTACACTACAGTAGCTTGTAGCTGCTTGCTTTGCAAAAGCACTGCAAACAAAATCCATGCAATCCTAAGGCTTAAAGGAAGAGTTCAGCATTGTGGGAAACATGCTCATCTGCTTCCGTACTGATGGTTCATTTAGATGAGACAATTGATATCACTCAACATGGGAGAATGGTATCAATCTTCTCATCTAACTCAGCAAGAAAGCCAATATGCATATTTCCCTTAATGTCAAACTATTCCTTTAACAATCCCAGCACCCACCATGAATGAAACCCAAAGCTGGAGATATGCTACGCATTAGAGTATATCACTACTTTTCTTCTTTTTGTTGTGATATAACTCTACTTTTCTCTCACATAAACTACAGTATCAATGGAAAATATGACTCGACAGACTACTGGATAACAACCAGCATTATTCCAACAACAAACTCTAATGAGATTGTTCAAAGCTTAATCACTGTGCAATATTTATTTTGAGTATCAAATGTGACACAAATAAAGTTGATTTTAGAACTATATCATCCAAATCAATTAATTTCATTTTCATCATTCTCACAAATAAAGTATATTTGACTTTCAAAAGTAGGTGCAAAATGTACATGAGCCAAGCCTCAATCTCACATTTTCACTTTGACAGTTGCGATCAAAAATCTCCCGTCACTCCATGAAAAAGAAAACAAAAAAGGCAACAGCAAGTAGAACGGAAAAAAAGTGAACGACCAACACAAAACCTCTACAGCAAAGAAAGGCAGGCTTCGTCCAATCAGAGTTCACACTGTGAGGAGTAGGCGGGGTTGCGGTGAGGTTGCGGGTCCATTACCTTTTTGGCCGCCTGCTCCTCTTCCACACCGTCCCCAATTACAACATACACTACTTTCCTGCCAAACCTTTGCATTATGCGTTCAAAGCAACTCTCTTTTCCTGTGAAAAAAACAAATAAACAAGGGGAGGAAGGAGGGGGTCACAAGGTCAGAGGGGTCAAAGTTCAGAAGTCGTTTGTTTACCTGGCTGGCTGCATGCTCTTCATCCTTCCCATCGCCAATCACAACATATGTAATGTTAGTGCCAAAGCGGGAGACTATACGCTCAAAACAGCTCTCTTTGCCTGGAGACAAACAAATGGCTTTCACAGGTTTTTCTTTTGTTGATTTAGATGGAAATAAAACACATGAAGAGGCAGAGCTGTGTGTATCAAGGGTGACACACACACACACACACACACACACACACACACACACACACACACACACACACACACACACACACACACACACACACACACACACACACACACACTCACTCTCCATTATCCCACAGCTCACTCTGATTGATCCTGACACCCACATGTTGCATCCTGAGAGGTCACTTCCATTCCGATAAATATAATCAATCTGGTTGCCAGGGCAACTCGAAGATCAGTGTCACACCCCATATTAACCTTAAGCCTTTTTTCCTGCACAGTGCACACAGCGCAAATTGCATGTAGAGTAACTCCATATGCAAAGTAACATATCCAGGAGTCCACAGGATGTGGCATCTGACCCGAAACACTTAATGCAGTCTGCCTGTGTCTTAAACCTCAGGCAGTTGTCATGGTTACCACATTGCTACATCAATTTGAATCAAGGCGCCGTGAGGTTGAACTGGGTGTAACATAAGCTCACAAACACACACACTTGGCTTTGAGTTTTCTTTCCTAAATGTTTTGGCTCTCTGCCCCACCCCGCTAATCGGAGTTGTTTTGTTTCCTTTGTGCAGATTGACATACGGTTGAATATAATTTATTGTTGGCCACAGCTGCGGTACACTGGCGTAACCGGCTGAGGTTCAGGCTAATGGAGTCCGTTCAGCATGTGGGCGTCCGGCCCGGGAAGATCCCACGAGTGTCAGAGTTGTTCAAGGAAAGATCCGGAGCGTGAGAGATGAGGACGGATATGATGTTGTCGTTTCGGTCAGTGTGAGCTGGAGAAGTCTGGGATCAAACGAGGCATATTGAAGACCCTGCACACCCACACAGGTGCTTTCAGTTACTCTGGCTAATTAGACTTCAGCTCAGGTAGAAATTGGGTGGAGCTATGATGGGATTCCATGAGGTCACCACACTTCCAGAACCAATTGGAATGATTTTCCCACCCGAACGTCTGCAACAAGGCGGTCAGAATGCTAACATGTAAAAATGCTGTCTTTTAACGCAGCTGTTATTTTTCTTCAGTGTTGTACAGCAGCCCTATCAGTAAAAGTGAAGTGCTAAAAATCGTTGATCACTTCTTCTTCAATAATGTAATAGAATGCACTCAGTGTAGTAAAATCATTTCAATCGGGGATGTATGTGGTCTGATACTGTAGCATGCTCAAAGAGGCACCTATTATTTTGTGTTTTTCATCCCAAATGTCATGTCACTTTATAGGTTGAAATGTCACAATTTAATGTTAACTTGTTTACTTTAAAACACTTCATACTCTCACTGTCACTAGTACTTGCTGCCTTCTTGCTCAAAGGTCAAGGTGCGTGCGTGTGTGTGTGTTTGTCCAAAGCGTAACCACCATGATATTGTTTTCCTTTAATAAAGATTTAATGTCAATTTGGTTTGTGTTTACTTTTTCTTTCTCTCTCTCACACACACACACACACACACACACACACACACACACACACACACACACACACACACACACACACATACACACACACACACACACACACAGTGTAAAATAAAACATACTGTAACTCAAACATTCCCCACCAACCGTCCAGTGGACCTGAGCCCAACTAAAGCAATAAGTTTGATATCACAACAGGATATCAGTAACATATGGAGTAGATGAAGAGACATCAAAATAATAGATAACCAACAAAATACATGTGGCCTTTGAACCATTAAAATACCAAAGTCAAATTTATATAATCAATTGCTATTTAATAACTTCTATTCCACATTTTATATAATATTTTATATATTATTTCCATCGTATTAGAATTTATGGAATTTGTGCGCACAAATGAGTGTTTGCCTCTTACCTATTTTTGTTGCACTGTAAATGTTCTCAATGGGGAAAACAGATCCCAGACTATATAAGAGAACTTTAGCCAGCGCTGGTATGAGCTGCGTTGTGGTCACCATCACATTTACACAGTTACTCCTGTGGGACACAAAGACGGAGAGCAGACCTTATTATGTCGAGGCGGGTGAAAGGAGAGATGAGAGGATCGATAGAGGGACGAATGGATCATGAATTCATGTCCTTTGATGCTGAATATGGATTAGTTCCCACGCTCTAAATCCCGACTTTATTAATCACAGTCTCTGTGAAAGAAAGAATAACCTAAAGTGGCACCTGGAGCTGATGATGGACAAGGACTTGAGTGCGTGGGTAAGCCAGGAGTCGGTCAGAGCCTCCACCTCGGCTCTGAGCTGCAGCCAGGCGTCTCTTTTAGCTGGACCCAGCAGACCTGAAGCACAGCAGGACTTTAGTAAACCCTCACAGCATCAGGCATCACACGTGCACGGGTAAAACAAAGTCCATCCATTAGACCCATATGTAGTCTTAGGCGAGCCTTTAATGAAATGTTTCCTATTACAAACTGTAAAACCTGTGATACACCTTCATTTAATGTGTCTTAGTGTGACTTCCAATTCTAGGTTTTCTCTCTTTTTTTGTCTTTTGATAATTGTTTCATTCATGTCTTTAGAAAAGGTTTGCTAAAACTCATTTGTCAGCTATCAGATACATTTAACACTATTATTTCATTATAACTATTATTATAAAATTGCCGTAGTGACATCGAGAGGTTTAAGGAAATCATTAACAGAAGCTGCAGCCCCTCTCTAGAATATAAGGACAACATGAAACAAGCCAATTCTTTTGGTGCATGAACCTTTCAGACCAAACTTTAATCTCATTTCAGACCCATGCAGTTCTGGTAGAGAACTTAATAACCCCCCCCCCCCCCCCCCCCCCCCCAACCCCCCTCCCCAACCCCCCTCTTAACTGTCCCTGGTGTCCAACAAACTCCCGTCAGATTGGCTTACCCCCCACATTGTTTTTGTACGAGCTATACAACTCTTTGACTCGTCGGTAGCGGAAGGCCAGTTTCCTCATCCAGTCGACCCCGCCGCGGACACCCGTAGCCAGGCACAGGTTGGCGCTGGTTGCAGCTGCATGGAAGCCATCAGTTGCAAAACTGTAAGTACTGTCAATAATAATGATATGTTTTATTTGAAAAATCTGCTCTGGTAGAACAAAAAGATCAAATGGTTATTTATATTATCTCGTACTATAACAGAAACAAAATATGTATTCGTAAGAATGCAATTTATTACCATCTTTAAAATGCAGACAATTAAACAGAATAAACACAATTTAATGAAATTGTTGATCAAATGAATCTATTATTAACAAAGAGCAAATACAACTTTGAGTACAAAATAACAAAAACTGAATAATTTACTGAATTCATAGCCTATGAAAATAAATAAATGGATATAATCAGCTGTTTACATTGTACAAACATTATTGTGAAATGTAAAATTCTCACCTTAAGTCCTGGCCATTGTCGTCTGATGATACATCATCAATATGTACCTGATCACACTCCTGTAAACACACACACACACACACACAAATAACATTTCATGATCCCATGCAGGGAAATTCAGAAGCGCAAGAACAGCTGCATACTGTAGATAAGTAACTTCAAAAAGCTAGAATACTACATACATTATGAACATGTATTATGTACAAATGAAGATGAAAAAAACTCAAGTATACAAATATATATAAATAAAGGTTACTATACAATAACATAAATAACTAGAAAGTATATTGTGACAAAAACTGTCAAAATAAAGTTTAAACATTAAAAATCAAACCCAACATATTCTGCTTGGCAAATGTATAAATGTATTAAATCAATTTACCATCAACAACTATAACAAAACAGCACATGTTAAAATTGGTGCAGCATTTACAGCTCGTGGTGTGTCACATCATATTACACCACTAGAGGGCAGTAGTAGTATTTCATTGAATGACAGCCTGCGGCTTCAAGAAATGTTTACGTGCTTAATGTTGTGCTTTGCGGAAAATTTGAATAACTCCTTTCAACGTGCCCTTGAACATTTCAAATGTGTGTTTTTGTGTGTGTCAGTCTGATACAACTGTGTCTCACCTCCAGGTCATTAAAGAATAAGTGTGTGTCAGCCAAGTTGAAGATCATCTCTTCCATCCTCAGACCCAGCGTTACCGCCATAGGAGGGTCCTAATGGCAGAGGACAGTAAAAGATAACATCATTATTATCGTCATCATGACATCACCATTATGACAAATGATTGCCTTTACTCTCTCCTGGAAACATTACTTCCTCCTGTCCCCAAAAACCATTTCAGTTTTTGGGACAGGAGGAATTAACGTCTGCCCTGCAACCCCCACTTGTAGAGTTGGTACGCCCCACTCATCACAGCAGATGCTGACAGACAGGTTGCACTTGTTCTGTCCCATCAACATTCCTCATGCCTGGTGGGGGGGTATGTGTTTGTGGGGGGTGAGAGGAAGAGTGTGTGTCTTCATGTGTGTGTTGCAGAGAGTAGGTACCCTCAAAGGGAGACGCTGTGCTGAGTGTGTGTGTGTGGTATGTGAATGGTTTGTGTGTGTGAGTGTTTGGGAGAACGCAGCCTGCCCTGCCAGCCAGGGGCTCAGCTGCAAAAACCATCATCAGTGATAGGTCAGCAAGGGACGACTGCTTGCTGCGCGATTTGCTGACGCCGTCAGACGACCAGAATAGAAAGAAACGAACAGGAAGGGGAGTGAAAGTGAGCGAGCGAGGCACACAGACACAGAACGAGAGCGAGAGGTGGCATTCCAGAGAGTGAGAAAGTGCAAAAAAGAGAGAGTGAATGCTCCATAAAATTGAAAGATGTGAAGTGTGCAGAGCTCTCCAAAACTTAACAGCTGCTAATAGTGATAGCAGCACTGTATTTCTTTTCCTGCTCCCGTCAATCACAGAGACAACAGGCACTTGAGTTTGTCTCTCAGGTAATGATTACGTTGGCTGCCAGCCAAAGGAGAGTTGAGGACATCAGTGTTTGTCGAAACACTCACTGCTCAAATGTGTAAATTCCCTTTGAGGAGTTGATTTTTTGGGCCGTGCTTTGGGCTCCAGAAAGGCTGAGGTGGCTTTTTATTTTGCCAGACGAAGTTCAATCAATCACAGAGAATTGCAAATATCACTCTGGCCTGGCAAGGGTAGCCTGAAACAATTCCACTCTCCACCTCCGCTGTCACTGGAAACTCAACCCTTCATGATGATGGGAACATTATCCCGGGTTATAATAACTCCTGTGTTGAGAAATGAGGAGTGTGACGGGTGTGCATCTGTGTAAAAAAAGACGTGTATATGTATATTCATTGAAAAAGGGGAACATCATTTAGAGCAGTTGTACCCTCGGCGCCCGTATGAGAAGGGTACTCAGGTCTTGCGGTTGCTATGTCAACAGTGTAAACACTATTTTGGGCGAGGTGTGAACAGACACAGCTGCCACTATATTTCTCGAGGGCAGCAGCAGCAAATGAAGTGAAAAAAATGTTCTAACAATTACTTTAAGGAAAATATTCTGACGGGTATCTTTTTTTCATGCGAATGCTACGTCAGTTTACATGGGCCTATGCGAGTGAAGACGACAACTTGGTTTGTGCTTTATCACAAAACATGACAAATTATCAGAGGCTACATGACACCTAATTTTCAAGTCAGGAGAAATGCAGAACTTTCTCTACATAAGGCAAAACTTAAATTGTTATATTATCCTTTGGTATTCAGTATTTCTCTACTATAAAAACAATGCAAACCAAGCTGAATTAACCACAAGGCCACATGTGTTCTCTCCCGCTTACTCATACACACACACACACACACACACACACACACACACACAGCAATTTACAACTCACCAGGGCCTTTCTTATACCCATTAAATCCCAATTGCCAAACATTAAATTCCACAACTACAGAGCAACTAGGAAGTACATCAGTGCCCATAAACCCTATCTGTAAAACGCATGGGCTTCTATGGCTGGCTCCAAATGATGTGTGTGTGTGTGTGTGTGTGTGTGCGTGTGTGTGTGAGTGCTGTGCCAGCTTTTGTTCGACTGCCAAATAAGAATATCAGAACGGACTCTGCAGGCTGCAGAGTGGGATGCGAAGCCCGTACAGGCAGGCTGGTGGCTACTCCGGTGCCCACAGGAAACGACATCACCCAATAAAAATCTGTAACCTTGGCCACATAGGATGATCCCAGATCAGAGCCAAGCACTATTAAAAATAAAGGGAACTATAAACAGTGTAGCTGTTATGTGAGAAGGCGAGACCACCAAATAAGTTCACAATGAAGGTTGGAATAAACATCAGTCCAAGTAAGAAATAAGCATGTTGAATTATGATTAAACTAATTTAAGCATGAGCAATTATTAATGGCTTTTAAATGTATTCTTAATATGTAGTACATTTAAAGACTGTATGTGGTCATCATCATAAATTGACCAGAACATTCCTGAAGTAGTTGATGCAATGTTAGGAATATACTGGGGGAAATGAAGCTTATTCAAAATGGTGTACTCAGTGTGAGTTGCATTTTATAAACGACTGGATGAAAGAGATAAAGTCCTCTCAACTACTTTGAGAAGACTTGGTTTACACCTTTGGTTTCAGAGGGGGGAGGTGATGTGGTGGATTATTGTGCTTTCATAATAATGGTGGCGAAAAAAAACAACTATCCCTAGGGTTAAAATCACATTTAGTTTCATTGGTAGATAATCTTGTATTTGCATCTTTACTAAATATAACTTTTTCCTTTAATGCTTTATCTTTGACCGGTGTTCAATTATAGCATCTTTTCAGGAAATTATTAACTTTTACGAAATATAATAATTAATCAATATAAATGAAAGAATTTTTTTCTACCCCAAAAAACATAAAGAAGAGATGGAAACACTTTTTTCCGTCCTGAATAGTGCCTGCAGCTCTGTGTGTAGCCTGTGAGGCGAAGAATGGGGCAAACAAAAGTCCTCGGAGCACTCGCTGCTGAGGACTTGTAAGGCTTATTGAGAGGTTGATGCTTCAGTTATAAATCCACCATTTGGCAAATTGTGGTGAGTTTTGAAAAGCAGTGTGATTTAATCTTGTTAACTTTGGCCTGTGTGGTCCCAGCTGTAACCTGGGATTCCACGTTGGCAGACAGAACAAAAAATGGATGGATGGTGACGATCTTACCTTGCCATATTTCTGTGCATAGGAGCCCGTGAGCAAAGAGTGGAAGACAATGATTGTCTCGTCCAGATCCCACACAAACACCCTCTGGAGAACAACAAAAGTGAGAAAGTTTCTTTTAGAAATGGAACGTCTTTTTATCCTACTCATGCTGTACTGGACAGTTACACGGGTGGTCCGGCTCTCTATCAGCGTTTCCTCTGTTGGACTTCAAAGGGAATACCACATATCCGTTGAGATTTGAATGGAATATTCAGTCAGTACTGTTAGTGCTCCGTCAGTGGGTGTTTTTTGGTCCCTTACCTCCAGGTCACTATCAGGGGGAGGGGAGGGGTTGTTCTTGCGGCCCCTGCCCCGGGACTTGGACCCCCCACTCCGGCAGGCTCGGTCATCCAGCTCTTTGATGGGCGTGGAGGGGCTCTGCACTGTATCAAAGTCCCCTGAGCGTGTGTGCAAACACAGACATTTTAAACATTTAAAATTTACAAATGATCAAATGTCTGTCTCAAACTGCACGAGCGATCACAAACATATATTTCGCTGCATTAAAGCAACAGTAATGACGTGGTTTGAGCTGATCCCACAGGTGTTCTGGAGTTGTAACCACTTCAGGAAAAGCAATAACTCAGACTATGTGCAGTAATAAGCCATCTTGTCAAGTTTAATAATTCAAGGTAATTGGCACAACAGATCGACTACCAAGAAACCTAAACAAAAGTACCATTGGTTTTCTGACTGATTCATGATAACATGCAATGTAAAGATTTAACAGAGGAGGGGAAGGATGGAACTGTGCAATAAATTAGAAAAGTTAGGTAATCTGATGCTTCTTGCAAAGATACTGTACATACAAAATTCGGCAGGAGACACACATTCTTGTGCGCACACACACCCTCCTAATGCCATATGCTCCCACTGCTGTGTGGTAACTAGAACCAGACTCTAAGCTTCGGCTCTCATATTGTTATGTCTCAATCAGGGAGAGCCTGAGAGGGGGGGGGGTAAAGACACAAAAAGACACAAAGAGCATGTGTGCGACAAAAAAACACAAAACAAAGTAAAACAGATACCAAGTGCAACTCCCAGAGAAGAGAAAAAAGAGAAATAGTGAGAAAAGCAGTGAGAGGGAAAGTGCCAGTGACAGGAAGAATGATAAGCTCCTTTAATCAGGCTTCCTGAACTACCGCCAAGATAAACCAAAGAAAAACGTGAAAAAAAAGAAACCGAAAACTGAATACCAAGCCGTATTTCTGCTCTTTCTTATTGTGCCTTCTCTTCATTCATATTCAGCATAACTTCACTCTCATCAAAGCCTCTGAGGCTAATGTAAACATATGCAGATTCTCCAATTAGTGAGTGCGACGCCAGGTAGCTATGGCTACAGTTCGAAGTTACTTCCTGTGCTTCATCTTGGCTGAAAGGGAGTTTTGAACTCAGTTACTAAAAACTGTGGTATTTTTCTACTGGAAACAAGATCATGGAGCCAGCATCAAGGAACGGTGAAAAAAAAGAAATCTGACATTTGTTTGCATATTTATGAAGTTAGAAGTGTTGGTGATTTGATGGGTTGTGTTTCTTTTTTAAATACAAACCAGGGTGAAGTTCAGCAGCCTGTCCGGTCATGGCAGGGGCGGGATCTTGCAGCTGATAGGCTGCCGTGGAGCCTGTGCCATCCACGCTGTTGGAGGTCATATAAGTCCCGTAATTGGAGGCGGAATAATACTGGGCATACTGGTTTTGGCCAAACGTCGTATATGAGGGATAATCCTGCAGAGAATAACATGAAGTATGAGCACACAAAGACAAAGAACGGAGAAAAAAACAGGAAAATTGAGACGTCTCTCTGGAAAGGTTCAGACTGACTTTGTGTCCCCTCTTATTTCTCTAACCTTTTATTCCCTTGATTCTGTGTTTTATATCTCCAAAACAATTAAAACCTTGTGTTGCTGCTTTTTACTGACCCAGAGGAGATGGGCGCTTTTATGAGTCAGCTCTCTAAACCTGTCACTACGTCCATCTCTACAAGTCCTTATAAACCGGAGCACACCACATGACACACGCACACATGCACTGTTGGTGTGTGCAAGCATGCATACACGGACTTGCTTTCTATTAGTCTCTCTCTCGCTTTCAGGCTCTTGCTTGCTTTCTCTTTTTCTGTTAAACTCATACACACACACACACACACACACACACACACACACACATTATTCCCCTTAATCCACCCACACAAGCCAAACCTTGACTTTCTTCCTGTAAACAGCCACATCTATCATAGTGGGACATTAAAATCCCCCTTTAAGCATTTTACTGCCACAGTACAATTCATCATATGGACATAGAGAAATATTCAGACCAAAACACTCTTTCACAAAGAATTGTCTGTGTCTCTCCTAAGTTTGTCCCTGTTGCAAGGTCACAGTGTAAATTAGATTTTTATTTCTTTAAGCGGCTCTGAATGACGAAAGTTGTGTGGGAGCGTGACTGTAAAACCACTTCTGGTCTCAAATACTATCGCAGCCCGTGCCATCCAAAATCCTCATCTTTAGTTTGAGCCGGCATAATGAGGGAAATGACATTAGCTTGAGCACTCAGAGCAAACACGGAGCATGGTTGATCTGCTCCGGCAAGAACTCCCTTGGGAAATGGGCTTTGTTATTGGCCTGGGAAAATGTTACTTAAGCTAACTTTCAGCTGGACTGTAGCAGCGGTCCAGGTTTAAACTAAAGCACAAAGCCTGCACACACACACATACACACACACACACACACACACACACACACACACACACACACACACACACACACACACACACACAGTATATAGACAATGAGGGACCTGCTGTGTGGCAGTGTAGTTGGCGGGGTTGGACACTGAGTTGTTGGTGGCGTAGAGGCCTGAGGAAGGAGTGAAACTGGAACCTTGGGACAAAAAATAAATAAAAGGAATTAGACAGCAGAGAAGAAAAATGGAGACACAAACATTTTACAAAAGATCATTTTTCTGTCGCCATTTTCAGCAACAATTTAAAATACTGAGGATATTTCCCCTAATTTTTTTAACAAGAAAAGAATGATTGAAAGTATGATTATGTTTTTATATTGAGGTGTTAGGTGAAAGTATATGTTTCAAAACTGACCTGGCATCTGATAGGGTGAGTATGCAGTCTGTCCGGGCTGAGGTGTGGTGAAGCCGGGGCTGTAGCTGAGGCCGGTCTGCAGAGGAGACTGACTCTGAGTCAGACCGCTCTCTGTCTTAATGCCCGGCAGCATCACACCGAGGTCTTTAACAAGGAAAAAAACACACACACACACACAGAATATTATACAATGTTTGCGTATTTTACAGCATCAGTTTTGTTGAAACGACATATTTTAGGCCCTCATCAATCCTTAAATAGTGCTGTCGTTCTGGCTTTACTTGCATTGAGCTCCATTTATGTCACTCTTGGCTTCAAAAGTCATAATTGAAAGGGCGGAAATATTTCTTAATTCTTAGTACTTAGGTTTTACTCTAACCCTGATCATAAATGACATCTTTTAGGCCTTTAAGTTTTGTTTGCTTGCTAATTTTATAGCCAATCAAAATAAACAAGAGAAAAGTAATCTAATCTTAATTTGTTTGTGCAATTCTATATTCCTATAATAACTTAGTTTGAATTCTGTGTTTTTTTCGATTTATAATCACACAGAAAACATCCAACAATGCCCTCTTCTCTAAAACTATCCCACCAAGGTTCACTCTGAGTACATTTGACACAAGACCCACTTCAGTAAATCTTTGTAAAGTAACAGTTCTTCTTCTTCAGTTGGAGACCTTTTTTCAGTGTTGACTACAAAATAAGCCCCTACTTAAACGTGACAGTTAGACTGTCTTTGTAAGTGTGTGTTTATTGATACCATAGGTGGACAGTCCGTATGCCTGTCCCGTCTGGGAGTAAGCAGTGTAGACGGTCGACTGCTGCATGCTGCTGAACTGGGGTTGACCGGCGTACGTCGGCATGGGAGGGGCTGCCGGCGTGGAGAGGATGTGAGGGTAGGGCCTGGGATAGGACAGGAACGACAATAAGGATTATAATGACTGACAGACTGAATTGTGGCAGGTAGATTGATAATATTTTGTACAATTAGTGTTGTAGAAGTATAGGAGAAGGTGAAAGTCAGACTTACTTCGATGGGTAGAGGGGAGGGGAGTACTGGTGGGCTGAACGAGGGCTGTACCCACTGCTGGTGATTACTAAAAACAGCACAATAATCCAAAACAACAAGGCAACAGTGGGTTATGAATTGGTGTCGACTCAAATCTTTTAACAAAACCACTCGCAAACAGCACAATTCAAGGCCTCTGGCTTGTTTGAGTAGAAACGCTGTTCCAGTAAACATAATTTGAAGCATTTTGAATGGAGAGAAGCCAAAGTCTCCCCCTTCAGAGAGCACCGTAGTGCATGAAACCCTTACAGCGGGCCTCATAGTAAAACACAATGTCTGTTTGTGGTCATTGAGATGTCAGAGCTCAAATACTGACAAACACCCCGCTGCTTCTAAACCCTCACTGTGTGTGTTGCTTAATGGTTTTGTGCCTCAGTGTGTGTGTGTGTGTTTTGCAGCGTGAAGGAGCACGGGGTCGTGTGCGAGTCAAAAAAAAAAAAAAGCCAAGTGTAAAAATGTCTCTCCCTCTCTCTCATCCCCCTGCCAGCCTTTGATGACGCAATCCAAGGACAGGCAATACTTCATGGGATTAAAGCTTTCAGCGGGCCTACAACTGAGCTGAAATGGATGAAGGTGTTTGTGTGCGTCTGAGAAAACAGAGTGACACAATGCTGACTGACTAGTACAGAGGGCATTATACATGAGTGCATTTCTGTGGGCAGATGTGTGTGTGTTACCTGAGCCTGCGTATGTGTCCAATACTGTGTCGCCTGTCGTAGTGACTGTATCGCTGTTGTTCATAGGCTCTGTTTTCACTTAAGGAAGACGGAAAAGATCGGTGTTAGGGGAGGCCAGTAAGGAAGTACTATCTCTCTCTGACACATACACACACACACACACACACACAAAGAAAACCTTACTGAGTAAAGAGCAGGAAACTACCATGCATTTCCAGTATGGGAGCGAATGCTGTGTGCAGGGTTCCCACTATAATCGATATATACAATTCGACAGCTTTTATATGACTTTCTATAACCAAGTCAAAACACCACCATGACCAAAAGGTTTCATTCCTCATTGGTTTTTTAATGTCTCGTTGTTGTTTTTTTGGTAATGATTAAGTTTTGAAAATATAAAGTGGCCCTTTGACAAAATCCAGATATTTTCTTACTTCCCGATCAAATCAAATCAGTTTTTCATGAATTTGTTGAGTGGTGGGAACCCTGCATATATATCCACACACGCTGTGATAAATTCATAATAGGATCCAAAGAGCAGGGAACACTGCACAGCAAATGAAAATCATTGCAATTCTGGCTCAAAAAAAACAAAAACATCAGATCTAGGACCAGCCTAAACTATAGAAACCCATTCCTTTTGCATTTAAGGTAATACTGTATGACTTCTGGCCTTGGATTCACACACATGCACCTCTGTACCATAGTCCTTGGAGCCCGGGGCAGGGGGCGGGCTGCTGCAGCCCAACAGCCAATCAGCCGTGTTTAGAACTGTCATGTTTTCACCTAAAGGGGTGCAAGGTGGGAAGGTGGTGAGGATACGACGCACTGAGAACCAGACGCCATTTGTATTTTAAAAAGGTATTCTTAAAGAAATAGTTCAACATTTTGGGAAATGCACTTATTCACTTTCTTGCCAAGAGTTATATGAGAAGGTCGGTCTGTTGTTTTTTCACTTTGGTTTTTGTTCAGATTAACCCAACGGGATAAAGCGTGTTAATTAGTGTGCTGGTTGGCGGATTCAGGCTAGCTGTTCCCTCTGTTTCCAGTCTTTATGCTAAGCTAAAGCAAATCGTCTCTTGGCTCTAACTTTAAGCAATGAATTAGTTTTTGGCCAATTGGGGGCAGCAGAAAAAAGCTGTAAACACAAAATATTGTTACCTTATGACGCTGAAATGGTTTTGTTAGCAAACAGATTCCTAATTACACATCCAACATATACGAGCAACATTAGCATTCATTTGATGTCATATTTCTGGCCAACTGATGAATGTTCGTCCAACATTCACTCTCCTTTTACCTCTGTTTTGCTCTCCACCGACTCCTGAGGGAAATATCTGTCTCTTTTGCTGTTAAATGCTCTTGGTGCTGGGCAGGTAGCTTACAGTGGGAAATTTGGAGCTTTTTCACTGAAAAACAGCTGCCTGCTACTGCTGGAAACTATGCTGATGAGAGTGAAGCAAAACTATGAACAGAAAAACGCTCAAATGCTCCAATATCTCCACAATATCTGTGGGTTAGTCACTACGAGCGACACCTTTCACATCGACAAGTACTTGTTGTGCTTTAACAGAGACATGAGCGTGGTACCAATCCTCTCATCTAACTCTCAACACAGCAAAAAAGCTTATTTCCCAAACACTTTTTAAAAGAGAAGCACGCCTGTTAACCACCTTAACATCCTACATGATGCTTTTCAGTTACTACTCTTGTTTCTCTCTGAACATGATTAAAACTCATCATCAGTGACCATCTGAGAACTCCATTTAATTCAGGACAACTTCATTAATCCCCTCGGGGAGCAATACAACCCATCGGACAAGCCCTGATGAAGACAAATGAGTTGCTATGGAGATGGCCCGCGGGCCCGAGCTCTGGCTGATGTCAGGTGAGGGGAATGTTGGGTATGTAGTTTGTTTTGGCTGTGAGCGTGTAGTCCCGGCTCTGTCTGCTTAAACCATTAACTGTGAGCTCATCAAAAATGATTTAATGTGCTCTAATATGGTCTGAATTTGCCGTTAAGTCCACTCTGAGCGTGGCTATTTCTGTGACTGTGTGTGTGTGTTGACACATCAAGTTGACTAAAATGCAGTATCTCACTTTTTCCATTGCATTACTATTAAAAGTGGTTTCCATTGCCTGTTAAATCAGCAACAGATCAAAGGATCACCCTCAACAAAAGCACTTACATCCAGTGCCATTACATCAAACCGCTCTGTCAAAAATTATTGCGGAGGACAGACGACGAGAGAGGGGGAGATCAAGGGTGAAAGAAGAAAAGGATGAGAAGAAGGAAAGAGAAACACAGACGGACAGAGGAAAAGAAAAAGAAAGAGAGGAGAGGACTCACTGGTGTTGACATCTAAGAGAGTGGTGATGCTTTAATGCTCTTGTAGAGGAAATAGTTTCCAGTGGGATTTTGGTCTTGCAATCACATATACACACTCAAACACACACACACATACTTTGCCAAGCGGTTAGCGGAGGAGAGCAGAAGTGCTTCACCGTGTGTTTACACACATTCTCCAGTGGTTTACTCAAGTCCTCATGCCAGCGTGAGGTGTGTGTGTATTTGTGCGTTTGCATGTGTGCGTCTCCTTCCGTATAAATTCCTCAAAAAGTACTTATCTCTGCATGTTGAAAGTCTTTCTGACTGATGGCTTTGCAACAGATTTCATTTCATTACATTACATTACACTCATCAGCTGTTTCCGCACAAAGCGATTTACAATACGCACGGAGGCAGTGGGTTTTCACAGTGACCCTGACGTCCCGACTTCAAAGAGATCGTTCACTCTTTTACTGGTCTTCATCTCAGATTGATCTAAGTACCACTTAAAGGTCTGATTCAGCATTTTAGGAAATACACTTATTTGCTTTCTTGCTGAGGGTTAGATGAGAAGATTGATACCACTCTCATGTGTGTAGGGTAAATATGAAGCTACAGCCAGCAGCAAGTTAGCTTAGCTTAGCATAAAGACTGGAAACAGGGAGAATCAGCAAGCCTGGGTCTTTCCATAGGTAACAAAGTCCACCTACCAGCACCTTTTAAAGCTCACTAATTAACATGATGAGTTTCTTTAATCCATACAAAAAACAAAGTGTACCTTTGGGCAGAGCCAAGCTAGCTGTTTCCCATCTTTGTGCTAAGCTAACCTAATCGGCTACTGACCAGAGCTTCATATTTATCATACAGACATAAAAATGGTATCGATCTTCTCATCTAACTCTTGGCAAGTGTATTTCCCAAAATGTTGTATCAAGTAGTTGAACAGCACATTTTTGTCTTCCTATTGTTTAGGATTCTCATTGATGACTGAATACAACTTTAAAAAAGAAAGCTAAGAGACAATGCTAAAAAAAATGAAGGTAAAAGCTATATTTTGTACACTAAAACTAACTTAGACACAACTGCCCATTCATTACTGCAGCACCAAACACGCTCTGCCTTCTCACCTCCTGTTCCATTGGTGGTGATGGAGGGGCTGCCAAGGTTGTTCTTGTCCAGCTTGGAGCCCGTCGAATCTCCACCTCCCACACGGTTATGAGGACTGGCTAGGTCCTGCATTTCCATAGACCTACAGGAGGGAGGAGGGAGGAGGGAGGAGGAGGAGGGAGAACATGAGATGAACTGCGATTTTTGAATGAATAACAGATCAACAGCAATATGCTCTCACAGCTGGGAATCTCCCGCCTCTATATATTACATTAAGATCCCACTGAACACATTCAATGACATACTGCATATCCACACACACACACACACAGTCATAAACTTCATGCTTCTTCGTACCAGTTAGCTTACATGAGCATGTGTTCAGAGGCGTTAGACATTGTCTGCGGGCCTGCTGGCTCTTTTATAGAGTGTGTGTGTGTGTGTGTGTGTGTGTGTGTGTGCACTTCTGGGCTCCAATACAAACCCACAGCCTGCCAGCATGCTTTAGTTTTACAATGTGTTCCACATGCATGACTGGGACGAACCAGCACACAAGGTGGTAATGGTAAAGTGAGAGTATGTGTGTGTGTGTGTGTGTGTGTAGAGGGCTGGAAGTGGAAGTAAATAGAAACATGAACAGAATGAATATGCACATTTATGGTGGAGCAGATATCTGCCTTTCACATACAGTATCAGTGTTTATTATCTAGATGGATCCCTGTTAGTTGTTACGGTGGCAACGACTACTCCGCCTGGGGTCCCCAACCCCCAGTGAGAGGTGTAAGTGTTTTTCATATATTTTCATGCATGCACACTGTAAGAAAAGCAACATAAAACACTCGCTTATGACTCTTCATCACTGTTACCACAAGCCCACATTATGACATGTCCTTTGGTGGAAGACATAGTTTAATGTTGAGTCAGTGTGTGTGTGTGTGTGTGGACAGTACCTCATATGAACGTGTGTGTGCCCTGACTCACGCTGCCCGCAGGTTGGTCACACTTGTGCTTTTGTATAAGACATCAAAGCGAGAAATGACAGGAGATGGAGGGAGAGTTAAACAAATGCGGGCTGCCGTTCTACCACGCCGTGCGTGCATGTGCACTAAAAGTGGAGTGTGTACGATAGATCTGCGTGCGCGGTCTGGAAGCGGGCCATGTCAATGCTATGGGCAGATAGCATCGCCACACATGACTGCAACCCACAGGCAGAGTGACAGGTATAAACACATAGCTTTTAGCAGACGAGAAAGGCGCAGCTTAAGGGCGCAAAGAGAGAACGTATGACGGATAGACACTCCAAATCAACTCTCTCCGTCAACTCCTTTTCTCTATTTACAGCTAAACATTCATTCTGCTCTTCTGTACACTTTGAACTGAAAACACTGATCACTGTTTTAACATCAACAACACATAATGGTGGACGAGATATTGAGCCAAGCCCCTAACTTCAAACAAAACCCTAAAATATCTATACATGGCAACAACAGCTAACAACTCTCACAGGTCACGAGTGCTATATCACTTTTCACTCTCTTTTTCTCTCCCTCTTATGTGTGCTTCGACACTCTTCATCCATCCTTTTTCTTTTGTCTCTCAACAGCAGGAAATGATTCTGTCTCCCCTCCTTGTCCTGTTTTTTTTCTTCTTCTTTCCTCTCTGTTTCGCTCCTCTCGGGAGGCGATGGCAGGAGTTGGTGTTTCATAAACTCTTTTCTGGTTTTCACATTATGTCTGGTCATTAAAACAATACGCTGCATCTCAGTGCGATGTAAAGTGTACGGTGTATTGTGTAAAATAAATAGCTTTAAGGCCAGCAAGTAACGATTATTTTCATTATTGATTTATCTGCTTTATTTTTTCAAGTAATTGATGAACCTTTTAGTGTATGAAATGTCAAAAAAAAAACACCCATCACAACTTCCCAGTGCCCAAGGTGACGTCTCTTAAGTCTTGTTTTCTCCGACCAAAAGTCCAAAACCCAAAGATATTCACTTCACAATGGTCTATGACAAAGAAAAGCAACAAATCCTCTCATTTGAGAAGATGGAACCAGAGAATATTTTGGCATTTTTAGACTTTCTTTGCTAGTAAAATGACTGAAACAATTTATCGATGGTCAAAATAGCTGCAGATTATTTTCAATCGACTAACTGACAACCAGTTTCAGCTCTAAATGAATTGTGTGCACAGAATGCTGACTTTGCTTATTCCTCCATTCGGATCAGTATATGTGTTTGTGTGCGTGTGTGTGACACTGAGGTCTTGGGAAAGTGTTGATGACCTCATCACAACTCGCAACTGCAGTGAAACCTCACCTCTCTGCACCATGACCAGAGAACTAGGACACACACACATTTATAGGGGATAACTGTACACCAACTGAAAAAGCTAATGTTGTTTGTCATATCATACAAACAGACACGTACCTGGCGTCCGAAGGGTCTGGAACATGAGATTCACTGTGTGATTTCTTCACCTGCAGAGAAACCAGAGCAGAGGAAGTGTTAACTAAACACACACATTATATTACACACATACAGTTCATAAGAACCAGTGTTTAGTGTGCCATAAACCAGCCTCATTAACCAGTGTTTATGAATCAGACAAATTATATTAGTATCATGAACTGTTGTGAATAACAACAAAATAAAATCCTGTCCTTCCAAGAAAGGAAGTGAAAATTCTGCCAAGGGATAAAACTCAAATCTGATGTTAAATTACCTCAAAGTAAACAGTCAATTGCAACAAAATGCATTTGACTCATCATTTTCTGATTCCTTAAGTGTTACTAAAATGCAGAAATCATAACAAACCAAGAGCCGGTGTCCGTAGTTGTAGCCACCACCGTGACAGAAGTGCTAACTGGCGTCTAAGTGACAGATATTAGCTTTCCCTTGTTCACCCATGACCCTGCTCCATCCTGGAGCTCAGGCCCCTTCCTCAACCCTTAAAGAGTTGAAAGGTGACAGCGGGGTCATGTTAGGTCACAGGGCTCACTCTTCACCCTTAAATGGGTCACCGCGGACACTAAATCGAGCCCTGACTTTGGGGGGCATCTGAGACATTTGGTTGCGTCAATCACTGCGTGCTGGAACTTTTCCTTCATCATTGAAGAGAGAAAAAAAAGAAAAAGAGAATTAAAAAAACACACTTCAGCCTCAGCACCTTTCCACCGCGGCGTACACTCGCACACACAGGCTGGTTTCATGTGTATGTGAGGGTATGCGGAGCTAGACGGCAGACCAGCGGTTCTCTATTAAAATTCCTCTCTCTTATTTGGAACAGGAACTAATTAGAACAGTAAATGCAGGGCGGAGCGAGGGCCAATGTGTACCAGCTGCCCTATAATCACTGTGTCAACACACTGACTAGGTGTAGGGCACGCGTGAGGTGCCAAACACACACACACACACACACACACACTCACTCACTCACACACACACACACACACTCACACATGGAAATGCACATACAAATGCATACACACACTCAAATTCAGCCAGGCAGCATATATTCAAGTCATTTGCACATTATCGCAATCACAGGTAAGTATACAGAGAAAGTGCTTGGCCAAGCAGACACTAAACTCCAGGTATGTGGAAACTAGGACATTTCTGTGTGTGTGTGTATTTCTGTGTGCGTTGTGGTGTTATGGTTCTGATTATAGGATCCTGCTGAGAGCGAATAAGAAGCAGCACTTAGCTGTTTAAGACAGGGTTCAAAGGTTAGCCGGTGCCCTCGTATGGATCACTTTACACACACACACACACACACACACACACACACACACATACACACACACTCACTCACACACAAGCCACTTTCATGTCACGTTTCATGCTTTACTGAAATTTAACAAGGCTGTCAGTCACGACATCAACAGCACGGCCGTGAGAAACTGCAATCCACATGTAACGCACACGCAGGGCTCTACATACGAATGTGGGCACGCACACGGCCCCACATGTGCGCATAGACACACACACACACACACACACACACACACACACACACACACACACACACGGAAACACACAACCCTGTCTGTTTCTGTCTCAACATGATCTGTGAAAACACAAGCACACGCGGGCTTTGATCCTGAAAAGCTTTTATCGTTGTACTTCATCCATTGCACACTTTCTCTCAGCGTTGACCTCTGAGTCTCTCACGTCTCTCACCACTTTTATCTTTGTCAATCAGAAACACTAGTTCCATGTTTAACATAATTCCATCCATTTATTCTGTCTTTTTAATATATTTTTTCTTTTTTTTACTTGTTTTAAATTTCATTAATGGACACTTATCATATCCAGTACATAGTGTGTTTATGATCCAATTGAGACCCATTAAAACTACCCTATAGATGAAAACCTGTCGCACAATAATAAAGCTACAAAAATCCAAGTGCTCGCTTGAAGTCCTGCAGTCAGATATTTAGCGTCATTCTTGTTATTTCCGTATCTTGTAATAAAACACACCCAATTTCATTTTTAATAACAAAACGAAGGGCCTCTAAGCGTACTCTTAGGTGGCCACGATGCTCGAAGGACCCATTTGTGTCACCCGAGCCACTTAAATAGGTGACCTTTGACCTGGTTGGCCGGGTGACCGGTCTGGAACACAACCTGCTCGGCCCGGGGACTCCCTGAGGGGTAAATACAGGTACCTCAGGTAATTAGCACTAATAACAATGATTTATTTTAGGGGTTCCACACACTGCTATGTTTGTGTTACTTATTGATATTTATCATCTAATGGATGTAATGATGGCGTGATGCCTGATTTGACCCTAATAGGTAGTAAGAAGAAACAATAGGTGTGAATCAGACATTAGCAGAAGCAGTCCTAGTTCTGATCCTAGATGTGTTTCCTTGTTTTGTTCTTTTTTTTACTCCCTGCTGTATTTTGCTTTGAACTATCTCTCTCTAAGAAAATCAAAAATTTTACATGAAAAGGTGCATAAACAAGATTTGTCTTATTGTTTCTGGCAAACTGCACAGGAAGAGAGAAGGGGGTAGAGAGGGAGAGAGAAAGAAGAATAGCGCTATGTGTTTCTGGTAATAACCCAACCCATCTGCAATGGGTCATCTGATACCATGCATAGAGTTGCACACACACACACACACACACACACACACACACACACACACACACATATAAATAAGAATAAGAAAATCAGTTTTTACGCTTGTGTATAAGACAAAATAACATTTTGATTCATTTTTACTTTAAAAACATTTTTTCAAATAATCTCTTGCTATATATGCAGCAATTCCAATTCCCCATGTTTATGAGGGAGATTTTTATTTGATAAATTCAAGAACAGAGCCGTAATCCTACATCAAACTTCAGCTGGTGCAAAAACCAGAAAGCAGAATATCTATAATATTTAATTATGACACTTCAGAAATATTATCTAAAACAAAAACCTCCATATAATAAAAGCATGCAGAAAATATTGTTTTGAAATAAACTTAGTATACTCATAGTGTAAATTAATTTACCTTAGATTAATTTGAATGGTACCCTGAAACATAACTTACTAACCTTATTTTGCTCTGAATATTGAAGCCATTCAGCCAAATGAATGTCATATCAAATATTAAAAAGCTATTTTCATCTTTCCGTTACATACAGCAGCATTTATTCATTCAGTAGTGTGACTAGCAAAATAGAATATTAAATATACTAATATTACAGAAAACACTACAATTGATTGACTAAAAAAAGCTATAGCATTAGTTTGAGCATGAAACACACACACACACACACACACACACACTCTCACAGAGTAAGTGATGCATTCTTACCTCAGGGTGTAATCAGGTCACTCAGCAGTCCTATACTTCCACAAAGCATTACAGAGCTGTACGATCCACTCGCTTCCCTTCAGACGCAGGCTTGCTGGTCTCACACACAAACACACACACCCACACACACACTCTCCTCCAACACAAACACACTTGGACGCGTCTCTATCTACCTGCCTCTCACTTTGTACTCCAGGTGTCACGTTTTTCTTGTTTTTGCTCTATGGGAGAAAATGCATTCTCTTCCTCTTTCTCTTCGTGTCTCTCTCTTTCACTCTGAGCGAACATGTAGCAGCTGGAGAAAAGACGCAAGCTGCATGTAAACTGCACTTTCCTCTCTGTCTCTAAGGCCAATCCGTGCACAGCTCCTGTCTTCCTCGACTCTAGCAATGGGGAACATTTCACTCGTCCCGTTTCCCTCCTCCTCTGCCTCCTCCCCCTCTTTTTCTCTTCTCCTCCTCCTCTTCCCCCTCCTCTCTCTCTCTCGGCTGTCACTCACTACAGACTCACTCACGCTTACATTTAAAGCCAAAGAACTTTTTAAATGTAGCAGATGTAGCTTTTTTTCTTTTTTGTGTAGGTCCATTTCTAATTTAGACACAAATAAACTGAATTCCGTGTTGTAACTAGCCCGTGTATGAAAATATAGTGAAGGATTTCTGAAAGTCTGAGCCCCTGAAATGAAAAACATCCATGTGTGTGAGTCTTTGCAGGAGTAAATCCTGCTGATGGTGGCGTGATTACTGCCACGGAGCTAAGGCGGTAAATGGAGACGTGGTGTTGACGTAATGTCAATGTCTTGCTGTGCAGTAGAAAGCACAGGCCAGACCATAAACTTCACACCATGCAATTGACCCCCCACCACCACACACACTGACACACACACACACAATCTGTGTTAATTGGAACCACACGGGGGATGTATGTGTCATATGTTACGTGTATAGCTGAGCTGGGGGGGGTCAGTGGGGGTGTATTATCAACTAGGTGGACTTCCAGCTGCCTCGGTCTGAAGATGGCACTCTTTCACTGTGGTCGTCAAGGTGTTGTGAGGGGAGGCACACGCCCAAACACACCAAACACACACACACGTACACACGAGTCAGACACAGACAGGAAAATGGTCACACGCTCATACACACACTTAAATCAGGCTCAAACCAGAGCGAGATTCTTGACCCTTCTTGTATGAATACCAGTGTTTTCAGTCGTGGTGCTCACAGCTCTGTCTTTTCAGAAAAGTAGTGGAACTACTTTCTACCTATGAAAACTGTTGACTGTGTGTGTGTCGAGGCTAGACTGACTGTTACTAGCTGTGGAAATGATTTAACACATGCATTTCAGCATCTTTCTCAATTAGGCTACTTATCATGTCAAAGAGAAGCCCCGCATATATGGTTAATGTCTGACATCTAACTCTACTCACATCTCACCCCACCCCACCATCAAAATAACTTGTTTCAAGCTATTAGGGCTAACACTTACCTGACAGGATGCATCTTGTACAGACGTGATTTGCTGTTCCAAACAACAATGAAAGTTTGTTGGTACATTCTGCTCATCTTAGTTCATCATGCTGTTTTTAAACACCACTGTGGTATTCAACGTGGTAGTCTTTGTGCTGTTAAATGGCTGTGCCCCCCCCACCCTGACTGGTGAACTGGCTCTTGAACAACATGAAGACCAGTTTGAATGTTACTGTACATCCATAAGGCAGCAGAGAACAGCTCAGAAGGGTGCCAATTGTATACAGGCCTAGAGACTAATTTGGAACAGGGTCACTGTCTCCGACTGTGCACCAGTCACCATGGTGACAGCATGCGGCCCTGTCCCACAGCATATAACTCCTAGCCCCAATAAACACCTTGATTGATAGACTGTCTGTGGACCCGTGTGCACACTTCAGGGCGAAAGTCCGTTGAAAGTGTGTTATACGTGCACGCCGACATGCACTTGTGTGCGTGTGCCGGACGTTTGAGAGTGCATGTGGAGGACTAGCTGTCAGAACAGATTAGGGTGTTGCTGAACGCTTGACAACTCAAGCACTTTATTATTAGCCAGGCAGGACCCCATCGGGAGGGGGTCCTCAAAAAACATCCCCCATGAAATATTTTCACAGCAAGTGGAGAAGGGAGCAGGGGAGGTGTCCCAAAACACGCCTGATGAAATAAAATTAAATAAAAAAAGACGGAAAAAAAACAAAACAGTAGCGGGGCATGGGCACATCAGAGCAGTGAAGTGAGCAAAGGAAGCGGGTAGTATATTAGACACCTAAATGACAGGACTCGGCTTTGTTGACTTTAGGAGTGTTTTAAAAGTGTCTGACGAAGGTGCCTCGCTCCCTTTTAAGAGGCCCTCGAGAATAACTTTGTTCTTCAAGTGGAACAACAGCAGTTTATCTTCCTCTCGGCAGACAGAGAGACAGACGGACACAGACTCTGCTCCTCTTCGTCTCTTCTCTCTTGTTGTTGTTGGTTTATTTTTATATTTTGTGTGATTTTTTCACAACATCCTTAGATAGTTTTACATTTTTATCTCTACAGACTTGCAAATGCATTTATGATCTCACACATACAATTCTAATCACTTTATATCTATGTTTCAGAAGAAGTTTAAAGGAATATTTCGACATTTTGGGAAATATGCTCATTTGCGCTCTTACCGAGATTTCAATGAGAAGATTGATACCACTCTCATGTCTGTACAATAAATAATGAATAATAATAATAAAAAGCAGCCAGTGTTAGCTACTTAGCTTCGCATAAAGACCTGGAAACTGCAGGAAACAGCTAGCCTGGCTCTGTGCAGCACCTCTAAACCTCACTAATCAACGCATCATATCTCTTTTGTTTTATCCACACAAAAACAGGTGTAAAAACATTGTGGTTTTACCAGAGCTGGGCTAGTAGTTTCCCCCCGTTTCCAGTCTTTGTGCTAAGCTAACTGGCTGCTGGCTCGCAAATTGGTTGAAATATTCCTTATATATCATTAACAAAAAAAAAGAGTCAGGAACAGACAGATAAGAAAAAGTTAAGTTGGTGGATTCGGAGGGGGAACTGAAATAAAAAACAGACAAAGTCTTTCACACATGCACGAACACACACACATCCACACACCACCTGTGCAACGTGATCATTCACCCATCCCTGTCTCTGACATCGGCTGGTGTGTGTCGACCACAAAACACACTCATGAAGGATGTTACTCACCACACAAACACAACCTTCATCTCTATCTATCCTCCACATTCTCTCTCTCTCTCTCTCTCACACACACACACACACACACACACACACACACACACACACACACACACACACACACACACACACACACACACACACACACACACACACAGTCTCACACGTTCACCTGTCCCCTGCTCAAAGCTCTCTGCTCTCCCCATTTGTATGAGTGGTTATCGGTGTGGTAACTCTATCCCCTTCCTTTCATGTAAAATACATTGTGCCGAGCCTCCTCCCTCCCTCTCTCCCTCCCTCCCTCCCGCCACCACTCCTCCTACAACCCCCAGTTCCCCCAGCCTGGGGAGGTGTAAAACTATCCCTCTCTTTATGCCTCCAAAAATGCCCCTTTTTCAGGTGTAGTAGGAAGCTATAAAGGAAAAAAAGAAGTGAGGGAGTGAAAGGGAAGAACAGGGTGAGTCTGTGGAGCAGGGAAGAGGTGGGGGTGGGTTTGGGTGAAAAGGTACTCTCCCTCTCTGGCTAGGTGTACCTCTCTTTACCTGCCTATGCTCACATGAATTTGCCAAGAGCTGCCTGGTGTGGCTCACAATGTGAAGGACAGAGAAATGAAAGTATATTCACACAGTTTCTGCACCTGAAGTATTGCATGTCTTTGAACCTTTGTCTTCGAATTGCCCAGGGAGAGAGAAAAAAAGACCAAAATAGAGCTAAAACTAGACGCTGGCCTCTACATTGAACCCCCAAGACAATACGAACAATCTGAGAAATGAGAGAACACCACGCAGCATGGTCGCTCCAAGCTATGTAGCACAGAGATGTTACGCCATTCAAGAGAGAGAAAGGAGTTACAGTGAACTTATAAGAGCTTATTGGGTGTATGAGTTCACCAGCTTGAAACACGAATACACATTTCCTGCTCACACTATCCTGCATGTGATGTAAAATGAAATTTTACAAGTTTCACCACTGAGAAGAAATAACCCTGATTTTGTAGCATTAAATGAAAATTTCTACAATTTAAAGCAGAAATCTGGACATTCTTGTATGTTCAAACTACAGCAAACATTTATTCTGATTACAGGGCAAGGAATCATTTAAAAAAAAAACAACATTTTATCTCTGTGTAACTATGGACAAACAAAGCTGCAAGGATGGTCAGTGCACCTTACTCATTTTATTTAATTCAACTTGTAGTGAATACACCCGTTTGAGGAGGAGGAGCAGTCGAGGAGAACAGTGACCGAGGCTGCTCTCCATCCTGCTCGCCGTCCTGGTGGTCTTCATATCTGCCATTTAAATTGGCTCCTCATTGTCTCAGAGAGTGAGGGGATCACAGACATGATTTAATGCAGCTTTACTCAATGGAGACAAATGAAAAGTCACTGATGGATGTGTGTGTGTGTGTGTGTGTGTGTGTGTGTGTGTGTGTGCTAGTTCTGCGCTGTTAATTGTGAAGCGTTTGGCCTCGACTGCCCCTGCTCAGCTAATCTGATGAGAGTGATTAAAAAAACAACTGGGAGAAACCTAAACCAGTCCATGGCTGACCAGGCACACACACACACACACACACACACACACACACACACACACACACACACACACACACACACACACACAGGCCATCACTCTACTCAGTGGCACAGAAACACACTCAAGAACACACAACTCAATATGAAATGTACAATATGCACATCTGTAGAAAGAAAGTCAGACTGGGACAGATAACTGCAGAGTGAACTAAATGGACAAGTGTAGAGTGGAAATAATTAGTAGATTAATCATTAACATTTATATAACATTTTAAAGAGAAAATGATAAATCAATTAATAAAATAAATCTGTCTTTGTCTTGAGCAATTTTAAGGTACAACTGTGGGACAACAACAGCTCGCAGGTGGGTCAGTCATTTCAAACTCTGAACGCTGTGAGATGGGACAAGAATATATATAATACCATTAGAAAGTGTGAATAAGGTGATTTACCAACCTTCAAGCTACTTAAGGGGAAATAAAAGGGTAGAAAAGGATGTTAAAGGGTTAACTAACACTAAATACTTCTACTGGTGTTTATATGGACTCCATGTTTTGTGGCAGAATTCAACTTGATGAAATGGAGAATAGAGTGAGCGGACCAGAACAGTAAGAGCTCCTCTCTGCTGCTGTGCGAGACCTGAAGAAACACAACACCATCCTCCTGCAACCCCCCCAACCCAACCGCAGCTACCGCACCCTCGCTCGGTCTCCATACCGCAAGCCTTCCCCTCCAAATCCACCAACCCAGCCACCCCCCCCCACCCGAGCAAATCAATGAGGTGTGTGTGTGTGTGTGTGTGTGTGTGTGTGTGTCGAGAAAAAGATCAGGTAAGAGAGAGTTAAGAATTGAAAAGCACAAAAGTGCACATGCAAGTGTTTGTGTGTTAAGACTGAGAGTCTAATTCTAAGAGTGTGTCCGTGGTGGTCATAACTAGTGTGTGTGTCTGTGTGTGTGTGTTTGTGAGCTTGTGTGTGTAAGTGCGTGTCTGTGGCAGCAGCAGCATCAATAATTAAAGCTAATCTCATTAGGCCTCAGATCCCTTTCAGACGCTTTTAATTAAATGATGAATGGCCTCCCAGCTGCCTGTTAAATAATGCTGCTCATGACATCACAGTGTGTGTGTGTGTGTGCATGTGAGAGGTACAACATAAGGTAGATACCCTTAAAAAAAAGACACACGGAGAGACATTCAGCAGACAGATAGGTATGCTCTCTCTCTCTCTCTCACACACACACACACACACACACACACACACACACACACACACACACACACACATGCCATCTGCTCTCAGATTCAATATGCAGCCGATTATTAGAAGTTACTGCTGCCCTATGCGCCACAGAGAGCGAACAGGAGTTGAATGTCTAAAAAGTCGCAAGCTGTTCCATCATACCGGGCCTTGAAACACTTCATATCATCTTCCTAATAAAATCACTCAACAATACCATATGTCTGAATGGATGAGAAGAGGACGTACGTAAGTGTGAAAAAGAAAAGAGGGAGGGGCAGAGAGTCCAAAAAGGTGACGGCGAAGAGCTCGGGGGTGTGAGAAAGAGAGAGATAAAAGGAAGACAAAGAGACACAAAGACCATGGGCCGAATTAGAGAATGAGAGCAACAGGTAAAGCAGAGGACAGGTAAGGGTGCCAAAGCTCCCCGGGCTCCAGACAGCATGGACCTGGCTATGAGAACACCCATAATCCCCTCTGTTTCTCATCCCCCTCTCCTCTCTCTCTATCACCCCCCCCCCCCCCCCCCCGGTCTTGGGCTGGCTCTGTATCGGATTGCTGACTTCACAATAGGCCCTGAATCATCACTCTAGCCAGCGAGACACAGGGAGAGACGAGGAGGCGGGCAGACCTGCAGAGAAAGAGATGGTGGGAGAGACAGACAGACAGACAGACAGACAGACAGACAGACAGACCGAAAGAATCTGGCTTTTTTTTAACTTATTTATAACATAACTTTATTTTATTATAATCTGGTTTTCAGCCAGGCATTAAACATGTATTTCACAAGAACACTGATGATAATGAACAGCAATGATCCATAGTCAAAGTCAAAATATAAACTGTATAAGTCAACAAAAGGAGACGAGCAATCGGAAAATTAAACAATGGATTCATCGATAATGAAAGTAATCCTGGTCTGGAGTATGAAGTCAGGACAGAGACCCAGGCCACGGCCCATCTGGCCTCGGCGACCCCTCTGCTACCTCTCTGATTCTACGCTGCAGAAAGAGAAAGAAATACAATCTCTCGGCAGAGCAGCAGAGGAAGTTCTCGCGGCAGGCAGGTTCCTCCGTAACCAAAGCACAACTGTTGCAATTTCATTTCCTTCACAGCAAAATGAGGAAATATGCTCCTTTTCTTTATAACCAATGGCAGATCAGCTTTTGGCCCGAAGACCAGGCCGAACAAAAGGTGGGCTGTGCTATCAAGGGCTCCATTTATGGAAGCAAAGAATAAAATACTACTTTACCAAAGACTTCTGTGCATGTAATGTCATTTTGAAGAGTTTGAATTCAGCGTCATTACTGGTTTCTTTAAGAATCAACTTCTTTTCAAGTGATTTGTATCACGTTCAAATGTTCAGAGGAGAGAAATGTAACATCTGGCAATAATGTGATTTTCCTTGAGAACTCTTTGAGTAATCAATAAAGTGAGGAATCTTGGCATGAAACGCTGTGCCCTGATTGACTTCCATTAAACAAGCACGGTCACAATATGAGACCGTCTCCACTCGGATGACCTCAGCCGTCCCACACCACAGAGAGTATATGTGTATAACAGAGAAAGAAACACCTACACACACACACACATGCTCTCACACAGACACGCACAGCAGACACATATCATGTGGTTTCCTGTCTGGTGCGTTCCTCTAGAAAGCCCACGCCGGTTGCTCTGGGTTTCTAGATGGATTCTCCAGTCTGTTTGGGGGGTTTGACTCTGACAGACTGTGATTGGCCCACAGGCTGTCTGTGACCTGTTCACCTCACACCTAGCTGGCTTTCCCTGGCCGGCCAGACTCTCACTCAACTCTCCTATGAGTTTTAAATTATCTGAACTGAAGAAATGAATAGGGTTTGGTGAAAGACAGACGTTTTGGTTGTTTCAAGCGTCTTAAATAAAAGCAATGTCAAAACAAAGAGGCTGTAGAAGGTCTTTTTCACATGACAGTAGGATTCTTTATCTCCAGTATTCATTTGGGCTGATATTACCCAGTTACCCAAATACAGCATATTCACTTTGTGAATTAATTTCATAATTTGTTAAATTACATAAAACATTACACGAAATAGTTGGAAAATAGGCCTACGCTTATTTGCTCTTTTAAGGAAAGTTAGATGAGAGGATCAATAACACTCTCATGTCTGTCTGCTAAATACAGCCAGCAGCCGGTTAGCTTAGCATAAAGACTGGAAGCAGGGAGAAACATCTAGCCTGGTGCTGTCCAAAGGTAACAAATCTGCCTACAATGACTTGTAAAGCTCACTGATTAACATGTTACATCTGTTTTGTTTAATCTGTATAAAACCCAACGTGTAAAAAGGCCAAATTGTGGTTTTATATTTTTGATGATTTCTTAGCTAGGGGTAGTGACTTAATCAGTAAGCTGAAGAGGAGGTGGTTGGCTGATTTTGGACAGAGCCAAAGGTATCGATGGTCTCATCTCATCAATCAAAGGCGAGATTGTGAGAGGCATCGAAGCGCTATTGAAGCATTCTGTCCATTCAATCCACACCGATTTGGACCTCCCTTCGGCCATCTCTGTCCTCAGAAACAGCCGCCCTGTCAGGAGGACAGCAGTCGGCCTTCACCAGGCTGGCTGACAGCAGAAATTTACTGAACAAAAATAGTTTCATCTTGACGCCACGGGAGAAAATCTGCATGATTTTTTTAATTGATGTACTGAGTTTAGTGAGGCTCCCAGTGTCACTCACTGCGCCTTGATCAATCATTACAGATACCATTCAGAACATATGAACAGTGAGACATTTGTGCGACATAAACAGCTGTTATGCTGCTACACTAAGTGCACCAGAGAAAAAAACTGAACGTAGAAAAGCACGGGGGTGTTGGGGTGAAGCGCGTCTCATGTGCGTCTCTCAGAGTCAGTGTGGACTGATACATTTGATAAAATAGATGTGTATCTCTTCTGTGAGACGGGTGAGTGACACCTCTGAAGACGCTGTCTATGAGGATTGGCCGTCACACTCTGCAGGAAAGCGAATACGATGTTCATCCTCCTGATGATGACTTACAGCATTTTCCGCACACTCCACATTTTGCTTCCTTTTTTAACTTGTCTGCTTTTCTTTGCCTTCATCTCCTCCTTTGCCGTAGTTATCAACCATAATTCAATCAAGCATAATGGCATAATTTATGTGTCCTAAATATTTTCTTCCCTCAGTGCAGCTCAGACGGAGGTGACTCGAAGTCTGAACAGCGGACTCTCTCAGCAACACTCAGCTGTCAACTAAACATAAATCGTACAAGAATCACTGTACACTAAGCTGAAATTGAAGTGCACCTCGGTGCCACAACTAGGATGCCAGCCTACTAGAGGGATGCCAGCGGGTAGCTGTTATACTCCACACTCTTGTGATCTGTCCTCATGCCTTGTCGTCGGGCAGATTTTGAAACGACTGTCTGTGACGCCAATGCAATCTTGGCAATCGGGGTTGGGCCGTGCTCGTATTTAGCTACTGCTGCTGCATGTAGGTTTGTGTGAATGTGTCTGTATGGGGTTGTAGGGGTGAAAGAGGGGTGCAACCTGACCCCTTTCCTCCTCTAAGTTGGTCTCTCTCTCTCTCTCTCTCTCTCTCTCTCTCTCTCCCTCTCAGTCTTTCTGTCTCACACACACACACACACACACACACACACACAGACTGGGACAGCTGCCATGCTCTGGGCCTCTCCCAGCGCACCAGAGGAAAAGGCTACAGCTAAAAGAACCTTTTTTCCTCCTCCTTCATCTCTTCACTTTTTTCTTCTGGTGGCCATACATTTAAATCCTGCAAGGCTCCCCGGGGTCAACAAACACCGCCGCTCCCCCTCCCGTCTCTCACTGCTTCCCCCACTATCCAACAGACTGGAGACTTCAATCAGGGCTCTGTCAGCTCAGTGTGTGTGTGTAGACTCATGCTGGTCTATCTTTGCTAAATATCTGCTTAATGCTTATAGAAAGTCATGTTTAGGATTTAACTAAATTCATAATACCATATTTGATCCAACCAGCATCATCATCATCATCTCACAGAGCATCACTCAAAAACCACAACAAAAAACAATTATCACCTTTTCTCCACAGCTAAACAAGTATGTGACAACAGGTGGAGTGAGACACTTAAACAGGCTAAAAGTAGCATTACGGGGCTAACCACTGTTGGCCCTGCCTCAGGCTCCTTCCAGTGCTCCCCAAGGACCCCAGACGGCAGGCTGGCCCTCGGCAGGCGGGCGGCCAGAGAGGACGCCTGACCATAACCCAGATGACGCGCAATGGATGTGGTGGGAAAAGGGCCGGGCGGAGGAAGGAAGGGGACGGGGGGGGCTTTAAAGGGTAGAGGGGAGGGGTGGGGGTATCAGGTATCAACAGACAACTCCCCGAAACTTTGTGTGTGAGGTCTGCGCTGTTTTCTTAGTCACCCGAGACACGCCTATTTCAATGAAGCTGTACGGGGAAAGAATTAGCCACTTTCAGTTTTTACATTAAACAGGAGGAAAACATTCAGAGGATGTGAGTTACAATTATAGAATCAATTAACAAATCAAAACCTTCATTTTCAATTGAAGAGAAATTGAATTTGTGAATTCCTACTAAGAAATTGAGGTTCCGTTGCAATCAAAGTGAGACAATAAGCACAAAACTGCAAATAATAGTAAACTGACGAACCTCGAAACAGAGTAGGAAGACATATCTACTGTGTACGATACTGACATTGTTATATAATATAAATATCATCTTGCATTTGGTTATCCTTCTGGCTGCATGAAAGTAGAGCTAAAATGATCTAATCGATTAGTGGACTGACATAAAATGAATGACCAGCTATTTTGATAATTAACTGTTGTAATTGTTTTGAGTAATTTCTTAAGCAGCAATGCCAAATGTTCATTGTGTCACCTTCTCAATTGTGATTACTTTCTGGTTTAATAATTAAATAATTGTTAGTTGCAGCCATTCATGACATATTAAGTGACAGTTTCCGGCCAACATTTTTACTTCACTGATGGTACCGTCTTGTAAACCACGTCACCATGCCCCAGTATGTCCTCCCCACCAATATCAATGAGGGTTGACTAAACATCTCATCTCAGTATAATGCAATATAATTCAACATGACCACGAACTACAACTTTCAAAATGACCATAAAGTTGAACATTAGAACCTAATAAAGGTATAATTTATTGCTGGGTGTTAAGGTTAGGGTTAGGGCATTTTAGCTGAATGTACATCATACACTGCTTACCCAAAATATAATCACATCAGTTATACCAGATAGTGATTAAACAAAACTATTTTAATTAATTCAATTACCAGCTTCAAAAAGTAATATTCTACTTTCTACCAAAAAAGACATTTCCAGAAGTAACGAATCTCAGCTCTCTAAGCCTTTAGCTCTATGTGATATGATTAAAACGTCTGTCCTTGCTCTGAGGTCTCATTTCCAACCTGAACAATTAATCAATGCCTTTGAGCCGCAGCTCAAATTCACATTATAAATGATACCACTGCCCTATTTAAAGCAGGTGAAGTAATTGTGGAATATGGACATCAATATTTGATATTTGGATGGCAGCAAGACAAGATGGATGCTCCTCTCTTTCTCTTTCTTTCTTCATCTTTTCCTGTGTGTTTTTGTTGTGTGCATGTACGGTACAGTATACGTGAGTGACAGTACTCCACTGGGGTCAGCCCGTAATCTAACCCAGGGCGAGTCTGACAGAACAACACAAAAAGTGGGGGAAAAACAACATAGTTCATGTGCTCTGTCCCACTTCGTGCTATTATTACTGTGGAGGCTGGCAGGTCAGAGGGAGAGTGAGGGAGAGGGAACCAGGCTTGATGGAGGAGGAGGAGGAGGAGGAGGAGATGAAATTACACCTGTTCTGGTGGCTGACTAACGACTTTGAAATGTGAGTGGACCTCGCTCGCCGCCAAAATCATTTTCCCAACAATACAGCCTGATCTTTAAACAAGCAGAACTGGGACGCTGACGTGACGCAGAGACGGCCTGCTGTGCTGAGACACTAACAAACCCTCAGGCTCGGTGTGTGTGTGTGTGTGTGTGTGTGTGTGTGTGTGTGTGTGTGCGTGTGTGTGTGTGTGGGTGTGGGTGTGTGTGTGTGTGTGGGTGCGTGTGCGGGATTGAGGTAGAGATATGGTAGAGATAAAAAAGACCTACTTTTTAAAGTAAGTTTATCAGTATTTTAAAATGACTGTGGATTCACTTGTGCACTTCACACTTATGTTCACAAATTCACACACACACACACACACACACACATACACACACACAAAAATTGATGTCTACGTCCAGCATTGTTTCTAATGAAGTCTCATTCACTCTGACTGCTGCCATATGGTTACTGTACACTCACTGAACCACATCTGCTGTGGGTTAGCACAAACACACATCTCTCCAAAGCGCCCATACCTCAGACTTGTGTGGCCAATACAAGGTATACTCACCCACCCACACGCACACACACACACACACACACACACACACTTGCATGCATACAGTAGCGTTTAACTCACCATCTGTTCGTTGAGGTCCTGTGAGGCCTCCATGGCTTCTCGGGTTGTGATCCGCCACACACTTGAGGGGCAAAAGTGAGAAAATAAAATGTGGGTTGAGGGATGAAAAAGTCACCTTTATTTATTTACCTGTGCACACGTTAAATGGTAAATCATCACCTGTGCTAACATTGTTTTCCAGGGATGGTGCTTGAACACTTGTTCGGGGGTTTGATTACCAAATTGCTTATCGCTTATACTCACATTGTGGACGAAACCAGCCACCATGCTGTATTCATTTCTTTTTCTTTTCTGTCAATTAGACCTTCTGTCAGTGTATTTATGTGTGAACAAACAACAGGAGGCGGAAGGAGGGAAGCTGCAGCGTTAACTTCAGCATATCATCTTCAGCCGAGGGTGAAGTGGAGAGATAATTGCAGAAGTAAATATCAACAATGAAAATGGAGAAGTGTAAACGATACGGCTGCTTGGCTGGCTCTGGACCACAGACACAGTGGCTGGCGAGCATGCGAAGACAGTGAGTGACCCTATTAATACTAGACAGGAGACAGGTTGGCGCAGGAGTCTGGAGCGACGGAGAGGCCGAGGTTGATCGTCTTCAAACTTAAGTGAGATTAAATGTTGCGATTAGAAAAAAGATTCTGTCCTTGTCTTTTTTTTTTTCTGCAGCAAAAGGCCAGCTGAAAGAAAGGAAAACAATGCCATCATCACCCCAACAGGACGGCACAAAATGGCTCCCCTCTGCTGTATTGTGCTAAAGGCCGTCAAAAAAGTTTGACAGTTGAACAAAGGAGTTAGCTGCAAAGACACGCACTCACATGCAAACACAAATGTCCTTCCCTGTCATTAGATCTGTGGTTCCCAAGGAGTGCCACTGAACCACTTCCAGCTCATTTTCTCCAAGAAAAAAAATCCTTATTTTTATGCATTTGCTCTATTTCACTTCGTGTGTCAAGAGAAGCCGAACATGCTATCCTCTCTGCACAGTGTCATTAAGGCTTTGTATCACACAGTGTGTTCAGAGTATATGTGTGTGTCTATGTGTGAACGGTGTGTATGCACTGACACACAAAAAAAACATGTAGGGGGATACTCTTCTATAAAGGCTGATCAGTAGTTTAAATGGCAACTTAATCTAAAATGTGCCCCAAAACATAAATTACTAACAGGATCATTAAATTAGGGCAATATAAGACTTTTGTTCAGTTTGTTCAGTGTGTGTGTGTGTGTGTGTGTGTGTGCGTGTGCGTGTGCGTGTGCGTGTGTGCACTGTGGACTTGTCTGGCTCGATCCTTTAAACTAACTGGCATCCTTTTAATTTTTCATAGCGTTCAGCTCCTCCTCGCCTGAAACCGAAGACAATAATGCGTCTCTCAGGTGTATTGATTTGTGCCTGAGCCTCCCTCCCTCCCTCCCTCCCCTCTTTTTCTCTCCCGCTCTCTCTCCCTCCCTCTCACCTTTGTGGAGGACAGACTCAGCCTTCTATCTGTTTGCATTTGCACGCTCCACTTCATGATTTATTCCTCTTTAGCAGGGATGTAGTGGACAGTAAACCCACATAAAGTATCAACAATTTTAGGAGAATAGTGAGAGGTTTGTCTAACTTTTTGGGCATTAATGTGATACTTTTACAACATATTTGACACTCATTGTGAGTATCAAAGTATGGAATAGGTCCTTTTAAAATATATATGTAAAAATTGATGCTTTTAAATATTCTTACATTTTGTTAATTGCTGATGAACAACTGGTTAAGTTGTTATATTCCACTACACATGACTGCCTCGCATGGCCCTAAATCCACCCAGTAGTTACCTGACACTGCACAGGGAATCAATAATGCCTGCCATTTCCTTCAGTGTCCCAGAAGAGAGAATTGTATTTCTCTCTATGGCTATTGACAGCGACATAAGAAACACATATGGGAGGTGGAGGATTAGAAAGTGGACCACGCAGCTTCACTGCGGTAATTTCACGCTATAAAAGCCGAAGAGAGGAGAATGTTGAACAAACCGCAGGCTGCTGCTGGCTGCAGAGACACGTTCAGCTCCACTCAGGCCGTCTTGACTTAACAATCGCTTTCATACGCACAGGTCGATTTTTTTTTAGATGAGTTGAGGAATTTTCTCATTTTCTCTCAGTCTCTTTTGTTCACGTCTTCTATCTTATATCTGTAACACTTATTGTTTTCAGCAGCAAACACCGAGGACACACACAACATTTATCACGAGGAATAATTGTCAAAATGATAGAAATGAAAAATGTCTCACGTGGGCCAAATTTGACCAGACCTATATTGAGAATAATATATTTTTCAGCACAAAAGCGAACACCATTTAAGGGACATTACAGTGTAAAGGGTGTGAAGCTTTTTCTTTATTATTACATTTTACACAATGATACATTTAATTTTGATAAAATGTTATATGTATTGTATATATGTAATGTATAAGTTTTGCATCCCTCAAATGAAATTCTACGGGGCTTTTTTTCTATTACCTTTATTCAAAGACAGTGTTTCAGATTATTGTGCAAGAGAAAAATAAAAACTAAATATAGCCTATAAAATATGAAATAATTACGACATAAAAAAGACAGAATCTGCTTAAAAAAAACAAAAGCAAATTGTACCTCCATTTTAATATATACATATATATTCTATGAAATAGTAAACGGACAGCCCCAGTGGGCGACGTCATATTTTCCTGATCATAATGCTTAACCGACTATTTCAAATTAATCGCTTAATACGGGTTTTTTTTTGTAAATGCTGCTGGTTAATTCACACAAATACAAAAAAGGCCAGAATAATAATTGATTTTCAGCCTCTATGTGCACCCACAGGACTTTATCATTTCCCCAAATCTCGTCCATCCATCTCTTGGGCAGTAACTATGAGTCCTTAATGTGAAATCTAATCTGTATGGATTACGGCGCTGTAGGCCTATCAGATTTTGAGTCGGCGCGTAACCTGTCATGTTGTTAGGGGCAGGCCAATGGCCAGGGGCCATTCAAGCCCTGAGAGCCCGGCCGCGGTATAAGATTCCCATTTCCTACATATCAAATATAAACACAAACTCCACGTGGGATGAGAGAAAGAGAGATGGGGAGAAAAACCGTGGACGCGCGGAGGGATGCTGGCAGAGCACCGAGGGGACTAGATTCCTCCATGTGTGGTGAAATCTGGATAAAAAGATGTAGAAACCACACTGATCTGCAGTCAAAGATCATCATATGGCAAATAAGATAATTTGATTTATTATCAATTATTAAAAAAAGAAGAAGAGGAAAAGCTTCATTTAGAACAGTTTTACAGGAAATGGGCTGATTAAAGTCACGTTAATTTACTGTTAAATTATGTTTGCATCATTAAAAGGTAACGTCTTTACCTGAAAACAAATGGATGGATCAAATGAATTTCAGCGGGTTTAACGCGCCGAGGGTGGGAATATAATTGGTCGTTGGAGAATACATAATTTTAAATAAGGCATGCTTTGAAAAGCACGTGCTTCGTTTATTATTTAAGATTCCATTAAATGAAGAAGACTGAGTCAAAGTCAATAACTATGACAGTTATCGAGCCGTGATGGTCGGACTGCAGCCACCTAAACTGTCACTGACCTGACATTTGGCAAAGTAAAACCACAGATCTGTACCTGCCTGTAAATAAAGAAACAAGGCGAACATACCTGTGTCAAGATGATTTTCGTCCCAGTAAGAAATCGGCTCCCAGATTTCCTTCACTTTTTAGAAACGCTCATAATCAAGCGCAATGTGGTCGCCGCACAGCTCTCCCTGCTGTTTGCAGGCTGTCACTGACTGGATCAAAACACTTCAGCCGCTGCTGGCCATTACCAGCAAGAGTCCAGAAACAAGCCCGAGGAGTTGATCAGACTCGATGAAACATATTTACAAACTCAAACCCAGGTCCCGGGTCTCGGTATCGGGGACCGGACCGCACACTTCTGCTGGAAACATCATTATTTTCAGTCCGCGTCCAAGTTTGAGCACCAGGCTGTTCAGACGCATTAGGCTCAACTTCATTATCGAAAACCTTGCCGCTGCGCATGCGTCCAGCTGCCATGCGGACACGATTGGGTAAGTGTCCAAAGGACTAATGGGGTTCAGAGGGGGGAGGGAGGGGGGTACCAAAATTACATTCTTATTAATAGTTTGGCCCAAATGACGTGCTCACAGTTTTATCTATCTATCTATCTATCTATCCACCCCCCCCCCCCCCCTCATGAATTCACTGTAGGCTTTTTTGAACATTAAAGGTTTTTTTTCTTGGTAGTAGTTCCAATAAAAACAGTTCCCTCTGTGGTTGACTGGGCCACTATTTCTTGAAAGACATGTTGCTGCCAGGGCTGTAGCCAGGATATCAGGAGTACTGAGGTCAAGTGTGCTCCCACATATCCCTTATAGTCACTCAATCTTTTCCCCGCACATTTTCTATTACTGTTAAAATATGTCAACTTTGTTTCCCTAAATTATTTCAAAGCCAAAATACCAGGAATCACCTGTCATTCTAGTGGAGAAACCGTATATATGCATTTATTTTATTTTATTCCAATTAATATTTGTTTGCTTATTGTTTGTGGGATCCTCACTAGCTTCTGTTGATGCAGTTGGTCTTCCTGGGGTTTGTTAATACCCACAAATATACATGGGACAAGATTTATACATTAACAGTTATTAAAGAAAAAATACCATGAGAAATACAGAACAAAATAAATAAAATAAAATAATTTATAAAACATCCAGTTTAAGACTGAACCACAAGAGAATGACACATAACCAAAAAGGAGATAGAAGACGCCAAATTTATATGTTTACGTTACACCATATTAACCAAAACATTTTTCAGTTGCAGTTTGAAGTTTTTTGGATTAGAAATGTATTTGATGTAAGTTGGTAAAAGGCTCAAAGCTTTGTTTAGAATTTCAAATAATTAGTTTTAGGTCTGGGAAGATCATTGAAAATACTTGACCCTTTAATGCAGGGGACACACGTTACATTTCTCAAAAGGTTTTGTCACAAATTGTATAAATTCTGTACTGTAGAGGATGCAGACGTAGGCCGCTTCTGAGTTCAAATGATGAGAGCCGTTTGAAAATATACAGGGATACACATATCAGAGCAGACGTGATAGCGAAAATGCAAAATCATGCATAAAGACAGAGAGAAAACATGGTGCTGGTTAATCTGTGTACAGTTATACACAGAGAAATTGAGATCAGTGGTGCCAATAAAAGCCAGAAAACATGCTGGGTGTCCAAAACAAAATAACAAACATGGCTCAAATAAATCTTGTGAGAGTAAAGTCAGACAGCACTGTTCCACAGTGGCCCCAAAAAAAGATGACAGATTTGGCCACGGAGTGGAGTTTCTTTGAAAAATTGAATGTTTGTTATGGCTTATGGATTCTGAGACTGTTGGATCCCGCTGGCCTTGGATCAGCGCTCTTTTACCATGCTGTCATTTATTTGGGATGATGATGTCAGCAGCCTCTCTGACTGATCCCTGATTGTTGGTTTAGAGATCCTGCTGACATTCACACACACACACACACACACACACACACACACACACACACACACACACACACACACATACCATACACGCAAATGCATCTTACATCCTTCCCCTTGCTTTTCTGTCCCTCTCATGCACACAAATGCAATTTGTTTATGTGATTCAGAGGGCTTCTTGGTAATATTATGTAGAATGAAAAGAGCCAAAGTTTCCCTGGCATCACACACACAAACACTGAAAAAAAAGATCTGTTCTTTGTGGCATTGGCTGGCACTTCAGCTGGCAGACCCAGAAAGAAAGAGAAAGCCACTGACATACTGGCAAAGCAAAAATGAAAAAGTGGGAGCTGAGAGAAAAGGAGGCTGTCATATAAATTTTCTTACCTCAGTGTAGTGTTTACCCTCACTCTTTTCATTTCCCTATCCATTAATTTTCTTTTTCCATTTGTCTGTTTAATTGGGTGCCGGAGATCATCCCAGCTGCAGGCTGCTGGAAAACATGGAGGCAGTATTAGATGCCCCCCACACATTAGTGGCTGGACTTTAGAAGACTCAGCTTTGGGTTTATCACTTGACACAGAATCAGAATCAGAATCAGAAATACTTTATTGATCCCCGGGGAGGAAATTACACTCATTAGTTATCAGGAACAAGAAAATTCAGGAGCTGGAGCTGAGGCTGGCTGAAAATCTGGCAACCACCATGACCAGATTAAATGACAAAATATGTCGTTTGTCACATAGAAGACGCCCCTCTTGGCAGGACAACATAATTTGTCTGTCCCTTCCAGAATCAAAAAACAAATCGCTGTTAAATATAAATCAGTTTTATGATGTGACAATGCTATGGTTAAGGCTTGGTTAGGTTTAGGGAAACATTGTGGCTTGGTTTAAAATGACTACTCCGTTAAGGTATTGGAGCTTCGTTGTCATGGTTACAATAACAAACATGTGGTTAAGGAGCGAGATTGATTGTGGTCATGCTTTAAAAAAAAAACAACGTTGACCGTCAGGTGGAAACAGGAAAGGAACAGTGGTGACCTGTTTCTCTGGCAGAGGACGAGGTAGTGCAACTGTAAGGACATGATCCCTCTCTGGCTTCCCACCACATTGGAAATACATCTTTCTTGCTTGTGGGTGTGATGGGACATAAAATCAAAGTGAATCGAGCTGAAAATCTATTACCTCTCTATATCTCAGGAGAAATCATTGCCACATTTGCTGTGTTTCTTAAATTCAGCATGTAGAAAGTATGTCAGAAGACAACTAATGTATTAATTAGGGACATATTGAGCCCTGGTTTGTCATCCTGAAGAGTGACACTGCTTTACATGGAATCGCGCAGGATAAGCGCTGCAAAGTCATATGATGCCATGCGTAGTAGGACATCACATGATGACTGATTTGCGCATGTGTGTGTGTGTTTTGGCACAGCTTTGGGAGGGTCAAATTCAAACCCTTGGCATGGCCTGTGAACAGGCACTGGCATGGCAAACAGTGGCCTGACACCAACAGAGAGAGAGAGAGAGAGAGAATAATAATCATTGTGTTTCCTGACCACTGATTAAAGGCTATCTTCATCAAACCAGTCAAATAAAATCCCCCTAGATGGTCATAAATCTGAAATTGTTCCATAAAGTTATTGAGGGAAGTCATGAAGTGCATCTTCGAGCAATGATTCAATGTCCACTCTACCACAGGGAACACATTTTTAACATTTCACACTCAGCTAGGTTTTTTGACCTCTGAATTTTAGACGTAAAAACAAAAACTTCAAATGTAAATACATCTGAAAACATTGGTCTTAAAAATAAATGTCAGTGTAATGTGACACATGGCCTTGAGGGCCCGAATGACAGACTGCACACCTGAAAACATATCCATCTATTGTCTATGCAGAGACCCACCCCCACCCCACTTTCCGAGTCTGTGTCCGTTGTGGAGCACAGGGCCTTAACTTGGTTGATTGGTAGGGCTGCATATATTTGCCACCTCTGTGACTCATTGGGCCTCATGCAAGAACATTTTTGTATTCTTGTATGCTAATCGTAAATCTCTTGGGCTTTTTCTGTGAGGCTTCTTCGTCGAGTCAGATTTGATCACGGCCCTAGAAAATAGCTGAATGAAAAATCACATTTTTGTTTGTGTTTCAGCTGTGTTTTTCACTCGTCCTGATCCCTCTCTGGCTTCCCACCTTGTTGAAAATAAGTTTTTCTTGCTTTTCAGTGTAGACAGCAAACTTTTTGACATTTGACACATACATTTTGTGGGTGTGGTCAGGAAGGTTGGGAAATTTCAATGAGTAGCAGAATTTACTTTCTGTCATAACACCAGTTTGTTTTTAGTCCTGTTTGACTCTTTCAATAAGGCCTCACCCGCTGTGCCTTCTCCCTCTCCCTCCTGCAGCCGATTCAGGCCTGAACCCTGCTGCTCGGTGATTGACACATTCTGGCAGAATAAATTAAAACCTCAAGCTGTGACAGAGCCCGAAATAGCAGGAAGCTGTCGCTGACCTGCAGTCTCTAGTGCCGCATGTCAGCAAGCTTAAAAAACTTGGCAGAACATTCTGCACAAAGGAAGCGTGTACAGGTGTTTGTGTGTTTCTGGTGTGTGTGAGAGAGTGTGTCTGTGTGTATTTACATGAGTCAACAAGCACTAATCTATGTTGGTGCTTTCACTACACCTGCAATGACAGAAATTTATCCTACAGGTGGTCTTAAACTGAACCAGCATGCTAATGTTTGCTACTTTTACTAGATCTTGTGAAAACCAATTTCAACTTGTTTAATTAAACTGAAACCACTTTGGAATTTGAAGGCAGTGGCAGATGGATCTATTTTTTTAGCCAGCTGTTCTCTGGAGGGTGACGCTGGGGTGGGGGGCTAAGCCCCAAGATGTTTAGTGGCGTAGGACTGCAGGTCCCTTTGCCAAGTCACAGAGCTTCTGGTTCTTGCCAAGCAGGGGGTGGGTGAGAGAAAATGCCATTTAGCTGGCTGGTATTTATAGATATGTGAGGAACTTGTGCTCAGGCCGGGCCGAGGTGCTGACGATGTAAAACGAGAGGACGCTTCCAGAAGTCGAGTGTCAGGGCACACAGATAAAAATACCCGGTGAAAGATGGGCCTGGTCATTAGTGGCGCAGTCTGGCATGTGACATGGCAGCATTTCAGAGGTGATTTATGATTATTACTACAGCTAACCTATACCTCTCCCTTTCCTGCCCCCACCCTCCATCCCAAATTGGTTTGCCAAATGGAATGGCGCTTGGGGTTTATTTCAGGGCCCGGGTGCTCAGAAAAAAAAGTCTGCTGGCATTTTAGACTTTGGCAAAGTGCCACAGTTGGGTTTCAGATTTTACCACAAAATTCAAAGAAAAACAAAAGCGTTATTAAATTAATCTCCTCTGGTAATCAAGATGGCGGTGCACGAGTCAAACGTATGCTACTTCATGTTTCTGTCAGCAAGCCAAAGATGCAAGTACAAAGGTTATTTAATGCTCAATGAATCACTAGGCGTTTGAAAGACTCCAAGTATCAATCAATAAATCAATCAATCAAAATTCTGCACAAAAAGTATGTTAAATGAAGATGCTTTGATAGAGAGAGAGAGGAGGGGAGGTAATGAGCTCATTGCAGGCCGCTGGCCTCCCTAATTGCCGGAGCGAGCTGCCACAGGGAGGAACAAAGGAAACATTTAACACATCGTAAATTCCTGTAATGTCCTGCCGAGGAGCTGCCGCTCCGGTTACACTTACAACTTTTTTTTTGCTGACTCTTTATTAGTGTCCGGTGACAGAAAGAGACAAACATATTACAGCAAAAGAGAGTAAAAGCTAAATATTACTTAGGTTTATTTCTGCATGTTCAAAGTTTCTTTGTGTGTGGCCTCCGGTAATCACTGCAATCAATGTCTCCCTTTATTGTTCAGAGAGTGAAAAGGCTCTTAAAATATGTGGGGCATCAGATCAGATGGGCAGACGGTGGTTTTAGTCTCATGGAAGACATTTAACATTTAAACGCTTGACGTGCGCTTTTACAAAATGATTGCTGGAATTAACATGCAACCCCTTTCAGACATAATTGGAGCTATTAATGTAAAGAACATGATTGATCTTTTCTTGAAATAGTGTACATTGAATATCAAGTCCAGATTTAGACTTGTATAGTGTTTCTTCTGTTCCTCAGACAGGAAAGCTGTGCCGCTGAACACTGTTAATACACACAAACACTGCACTTCTCTCCAAGAGTGCGCAGAGTAGTGCTACAGTGTGTCTCGCTGAATTCCTTCCCAGTCTTTTGTCCCTCAAGGCAAATGATGGAGCATATGCCTTATTCGGTGAGAGGGTGATCAAGTGTGTGTGAGAGCAGTTGGGGGAAGAGACGGAAAGAGAGAGAAAGTGTGTGATTTTGTCCCACATTGAGCGTCAAGAGACTCCTCACTTGTGTTGAAGCATGATACAGTACAATGTGTGTGCTCCTCATAGATGTGTACACAACCCGTTCTGCATATGTTTTTCTTTTTTTGGGGGGGGGGGGGGTATCAGGCCAACAAAATTAGTTTACCATCAGCTGTGCTCTGGCTCTCATTCGGTCCCAGCCTCTGTCCAGTATTTCTTCCAGCTCCCTCCACCTAATGGCGGCTCAGGGCGGTTTTACTGCACCACCCTGGGGAGGCTACTGTGGCCAGATCCAGAACACTTGGCTTTATGTGGATTGAATGTTTTATGGTTATGGACATAATATTTAAGTATAGGAACAGTCTCACAAGAATCCACCCCCGCACCACTATCCCCAGCCCTAATAATTACACCAGCGTAGGAAAGGTAAGTGGGAAAAGTCTGTATACTGTAGGAGAGACATTATCATGAAGTTATGTAACTGAGCTCATACTGTTAAGTCTTTCCTCAGTGAGAGATATGGACAAACTGTCAGTGTGATAGCCAACCCCAATACTGATGGTGGAGGTTTTTACACACTGACACCAAACATTCAACCAACCATTTTTTTCCCAAAAAGTACTTGAATATTTATACAAATTTTTAAAAAAGGGCACGTTTGAAGAGTACAGAAAATCATTTCTAGAAGCGGTACAGTCAAAACAGAAGGGTGTCTATATTGAAATGTTTGCCTCATTGGAGCAGCTTCAAATAAACAAATCTTTTTAAGTTGTTTTTTTGCTCTCACATTGGATGTCATGCATTTCCTGTTGTGGTGGCAGATGAGACTGACATGGAAAGGACACATCCGGGCAATGTGGGACAGATTTTCTGGTTATAGTCTGGATGATAGAGAGAAGGTAACGAGTAGCCACATTAGCTGGCCACATGGCGGTGCGTGCTGTCATGTTAAAACAGTTACCCTCTGATAGCTATTGCTGCAGCAGTCAAGGGGCAAATCACTTGTGATTTTCACTGCCGTGAATTTGATGTATGTAGCTTATGTGTGTGCTTTAATGTGAGTGTGAGTGCATGAGAGAGAGAGATTTGCTGCAGTCACAGTTTCCTGTTCAATTATTAGTGACAGTATGGTTGCACTCAACTTTCGGTTTGACCTCTAAATAAAGTGGGAGTTCATTTGACTCAAACATGCTCGAATTTGTTGCCACCAAATAGTTTAGTATTTAGTATTAGTGAGCAAAATGTTTTCACAACTGATGGAACTAATTGCCAGATAAGAATAATCTCATTATGAAACATCAAGTGCAAGCTGTGTATTAATCATTGGACTACCACACTTACACAAGTGACCTTTCACCCTGATTTGTGAGCACTTTTCAGCTTATTCTTTCTTTTCTCCTCCCTTACGAAGTGAGGTCTACAAAGATGTTATTTGGTCAAGGTTTATCATTTTGTCCAAAACTATTATTCTCATGTAAATGACAGATGAAAACTCATTCTGTTCATTGTTATAAGCTTTGGTGTGATTCTTGGGTATAAATGAATTAATCATGTAAGAGCATCTCAGCAAAATCACTGAAGAAAACACAGAAACCAATCAGATAAACATACATACATGTAGGTACAAGGGGACAAGATGTGAAGTTAGGGAATAAAGGGATAATAGTTCTTTAGCAATTTCATGTTATACCCACTATACTACCATTTATATTACACATATACATTGCATTTTGCTGTGCAACCCTGTGTTATTGAATGATAGATAGATGAACCTTGAACCTTATGATGAGGCAGTTGTAGAGGATGATTCATTATATGTCCTTCTTTTAATTGAGATTTGCACAATATCAAAATTAAAATATGATATGACGAGCTGATCAGTCATTTCATAACTTTCCAACACTTCCCCTCTCTTCTAACAAAAACCAAAGCAGACCTGAGTCCAAAACCACAGGAATTTCTATGCCAAACAAAAGTGTGTTACTATTCATTGCGCAGGACAGGACACAACTGCAGAGATATATAAAAAAAGAAGAAGCAAAAGCTCCTCCCTTTTTAGACAGAAATCAGAAAGAAGTCACAAGAAGTCAGGACCTAAAGCTGCACAAGGGAATGTATTTGGAAACAAAAATAAGGAAGACAATCCAGTTAATAGGAAGTTTCTCTATGTAACTAGGTATTTATGAGTGTTTGTTGAAACCACTTGGAACTAAAACTACTGAACTTGAGAACTGTCTGAGCAAACACGTGTGAATCTGTGGAAGTGAAAGTAAGTTGGCTGACTGAGACAAGCAAGAAGAGACAACAGCATGGCCGCTAAAGCTTCACCGTCTGAAGTGGATTGCACCTGCCCTGTGTGCTGTGATATATTTCAGGATCCTGTTCTCTTGTTGTGCGGTCACAGCTTCTGTAAGTACTGTATTCGGGAGTGGTGGAGACAGAGCAGACTCAAGACGTGCCCGGTCTGTAAGGAAATATTTCCAATGGCTAAGCCTCCACGTAATCTGGCACTGAGAAACCTGTCTGACACACTGAGACAAGACAGGAGTCAGAGATCTTACTCAGGATCTAAGGAGATCTGCAGTCTGCACAGTGAGAAACTCAAGCTCTTCTGTCAGGATGATCAGCAGCTCATCTGTGTGATTTGTAGGGATGCACAAAAACATAAGAAACACAACTGCGTCCCCCTCAACGAAGCAGCAGAAGCCCATAGGGTGAGCAAATACGTAGTTTAAAAAAAAGAGAGAGGTTTTGGGTTTGGTAGTTTTGAAAATTGTAGAAATACAATGTGTTGTGTAACTAATCCATTGTTTACTATGTTTACATTTATTTGCAGACCAAAGTCGAGGTTGAACTGATGCACTTGAAAACCAAACTGGGGTCATTTTATACAAAAAACCTCAACTACAATAAAATGGCCGGCCACATCAGGGTAAGACACAGACATAATGGTCATAGAGGCAGAAAGCAACATGTGTTGCCTGCTTTCATCAAAAAGGTGTTTCTCCTCAGCTCCAGGCTCAGCAGACGGAGAAGACCATCAGAGAGGAGTTTCAGAAGCTCTACCAGTTCCTGCGATCAGAGGAGGCTGCAAGGATCGATGCAGTGAGGAAAGAGGCAACACTCAAGAGTCAGGCAATGAACATCAGGATTGTGAATTTGAATGCTGAGATCGTCTCTCTCACAAACAAAATCCAAACCATACAGGGGGCGATGAAAACTGAGGACATCTCATTTATGCTGGTACTCAATGATTAGCTGTGTTAATTAACATTGTGATCTTAATATTGATTGATTATTTAACAAAATTAGAGGTACTGATTTTTTATCCTGTTTTCTCTTCATTTGACAGAATGTGAAATCCACAATGGAGCGGTAAGTAGCTTCCTGTCCACTATCAAAGCACAGCTGAACGAAGGAGGTTCAGCTGTGCATTAGAAGAAGCATTAGAAAGTGTCAACTTCAACATTGCGGGAGCAGGACTGATGGTAGTTTGGGACTGTCTCATCCACTGTGTGGGGAGAAGTCCTGGATGCATTAAAACGTTTAGAGGGGAGGGAAACTGCTTTGTGCTTCCCTTGATCGAAGGTGGGGAAGTTAACCTGACACAAATTTGAAAAAGTGAAACATATTGTTAGAAAGCTCCTCCAAGAAAACATAAATCTCACATTTGTGTGGTTTGTCAAAACTCATAGGTCATTACAAACAAAGTAATATGAATAATGTTACTTAATAAATAAAGTAACGTCATAAACAAATTTTACCTACATATACTTGTTTCTTGCTCATGTTAAAATTAACTAGATTGGAGTTATAATCCATAATATGTCAGTTCTGGTTAATTTTGCAACACCTGTGGTTCCTGGTGGCGATGCTAAGAATGTCTTAATGATAATAAATACAGCAGAAGAAGGTGGCCAATATATATTCATAAATCATTGTATCTATATGTATACTTGTCCTCTTATAAATATGTGCCCAAATTGTTTGAAATGTGTGCATGTTCCAGCTCTTGTATTACAAATTTCGTCCTGTAAGTGTATTCTTCCCATGAATCCATTGTGCATGTGCACGCCATTTGAATCCAGAGTGGGGATGGCGGACTCTGCCACTGACAAGTCAAACTACTATATAGAGAGGTAACTCATGAGTGTAAATACATTTTATGGCTACAGAAGAATAAATACCAGCCATGAATAATACAAAAAATGGGTTTGATATGATAAAATTGTGACAATTATAACTTAAAAGTATTTGCTGCTTTGCACCAAACAAAAACACAACCACTGAGAGGTATTTAAAATATTTGACTGGTAATTTGTGGCTGCCTAATATTCTTTCAGATGCAACCTGCCAGAACCAGAGACTCCATCAGGAGCCCTGATTGATGAGGCCAAACACATGGGGAACCTGCTGTTCACAGTCTGGAAGAAGATGAAGAACATAATCCAATACAGTAAGCATTGTGTTTCTGCCTCACCATATTTTAACATGGCATGTACAGATAACTGATAATATTTATCAATACAGCAACACCAGGCTGTAATGCCTTCAGAAAAACCTTCACCTTTACTTTAATAAACATTTCAATAAACTCTCCCTTTTGTTTTGTTTTTTCTCTGAAGCTCCTGTAACTCTGGACACCAACACTGGCAGCTCACTATTAACTATATCAGAACACTTGACTCGTTCAACAATACGCTACAAGAGTCAGCCGCTTCCTAAAAACCCAGAAAGGCTGTGGAACTCAAGAGTTCTCGGCTCTGAAGGCTTTAGCTCTGGAAAACACAGCTGGGATGTGGAGGTGGCGGGTTATTGGACTGTTGGTGTGGCTAATAGAACCAAGGGTTCAACCTCTGGAAAGATCTGGTGCATCTACGTGTGTGCATGCCTTGGCTGTGTGCTTGAACGCACTCCAGAGACGTACAAGAAACTTGCATCTCAAGATTTATGTCCCCAAAAGGTCAGAGTGCAGCTAGATTACGACCGAGGAATACTGTCATTTTTTGACCTTGATAGGAAAACACCTGTACACACCATCAAATACACTTTCAGAGAAACGGTTTTTCCGTATTTTGGTGAGGATGCAAAACTTCTTCCAGCTGATTTGTCAGTGATGATAAGACAACCCAGATAAACATTCTGCATTACTGCGGAGGTAAAAAAAAAAAAGGGATGAAAATATATATATAATAGTAATAAAAACTGAAGTGCTTAATGTGCCAACAAGTCCAGGATTTGCTAAGGTGGGTGGTATCGTAAACACTCAAAGTAAGGCCATTTCAAAGCCTCATCTTGTTGTTTGACCTTGGTTCAGTGACCAATGACATGTTAACCTAAGTGTTGTCAGTCACCCCTGTTTTCTTTTTGGTTTAGTCTGCCTTAAAGGGGCACTCCACTGATTTCACAGTTCAGTTTACTCATGAGGAGTACTTCACAGCATTATAAAAACAGTTGTAATAATGTTTTCTGTGGCTCTTTAGGAGTTTTTCTAAAGTTTGAAAAAAATTACCCTGATGTCACTACGGTGCTAGGGACTAAAAGTCTTTATTTTTTAATCTAGATCTTGTGAGTACTTAGTATTAAGACTTTTAGAGTTTAATCATGTAAATATGTTGATCAGACAAAGATTAAAACAATCGTTCTGTTTTCATAATGTTTTTCCTTATATGAACTGTCGAAGGATACAGGGTGTACAGATCAAAAACCCTCTTTGAGACAGACGTGGCGTTTTATAAATGAAAGTGACTTAACTTGTACATGACGCTTCAGTATCAGTCAAAATGTATATATAAAGTCAAATGTATTATAAGTAATTCCTTAGAGAGCTCTAGTTGTTTGTCAGGTGTCTGTGAGCTTAACTGTTGTGCAGCAAATATCGTGTATGGAGTCCAGGGCGTCTGCAGTAACATGGCTCTACTGATGAATGTCTTGGTGAATGTGGTTGAGAAAAAAAAAGCAACAAATAAACCAAAGTGCAGCTCTCAGCCAGTCTGAATGTCTTCATCAGGAATCTCCAGCATTCCCATAATGCCCCTGTGTGACTGATAGGTCTGCCTACATGCACACATAGCACAGGGATGAATCATTATGAGGCAATGCCTAACGTCTCTAGTGTACTGCCACCTCTCTCTCTCTCTCTCTCTCTCTCTCTGTCTGTCTGTTCGCTGCTGACACACTTGCACACATGAGTCCGAATCCCCACACTGATACTGAATCTCAGTGGTATTACAGCTGGAATGCCTGCTATGTTTTTTCAACTAATGAAAGAATGAAGAAAAACAAACAGAGGGGCCAAATTAAAAGAGAGAAAAAACGGACTGAGAGAAGAAAACACACCGAGGGAGAAAAGGAAATATGGAGGGAGAAAAGGGCGCACAAGTGTCTTTCATTCAATTTGTATTCCTCTGCATGTTTTACATGATGAGTCCAGTTTTCTGGGGGCTAATGAAGATTGGAGATCAGCCACTGACTGACACAACATTTGCTCAAATGTGGTCAAGAGGGGATTTTTGTTTCCCCCGATTACCCAAGATAAATTTCAGACTAACTTCAAACTATAAGTCTGTCATTAGAGAAAGAGTGACAGCTTGAGTGATTACTTATCCATGAACTTTATTAGGCAAAGTGTGTTTTTCAGGTTTTACATTCAGAATTGGACATTTACGTTTTCATACCTTTGTAGGGGGAGTGTAGGGGGAGCTTGGCTGCTTGACAACACTGATCCCTGCGTGTGCAAACTTGAATGCAGTGATCTGACAGATTTCACATTTTGGAATAAAAACCTTCTTCTTAGCGTTTTTTTCCTTTTCTTTTCTCTCTACAAATCATCATTCTTCCTGTGTAAACCATTACTTTAGCTCAAAGGAATGACGGCAAACCAGCATATCCAGCTTTTTTTTTCTTTCTCAAAATCCCCTTTGAATGATCAATCATTCGATGTTGACCAGAGAGCACCAAGGAAACACTGAACAGAACACGTCAGATGTTATTTTACTGAAAGTCCCATTTTTCTACTAATCAGACGACATAAACACATTAATCTGGGGAATTTCAAAGCGCTGGGCATTGTTTTTGTAACCGCAGAGGAAATTAGTTTTGTCCCAAAACATTACAAAGAGAATCACTCACACTTAACATCAACGATTTTAATCTCATGAACTAAAAGGCGTGATAAAGCTATTTGTGAGCTACTCATACGCATGAGAGACAAAGAGCTGAAAATGAATGAATCAGGGTAGAGAAATCAAAGGCGGAACATCTCCTGGTGATCAGAATGACAACATGGCTCTGAGCTGGAGCCAAAACAGTAAGTGGATATCAAGTTAAGACACAATTAGAAAGAGTACAAGAGAGACAAACAGGGAGATGGGAGAGATGTGCCAATGGCCTGAAGATAGAAGACATACAGTAACTCTGTCTGTCTGGACCAGCACCTACGTAGTTTGACTTGGCTTGGCTTCTGAGTAGAAGACAGAGTGTGTGTGTGTGTGTGTTGAGGAAAGATCTGCAAATATAGATGGAGGATGTTACAGAACGGTGAAAACAAACATACAATGTAATGAGGATCAAAAATGAGCATGACATACTGTATGAGCACGCCATAAGTACTGCCTGAATGATTGCAGTGTACATAATGTAATACACAGATACAAGAACACACACATGTGCACTTTTATGTGGTTGTTTTTCCATCTGCTGCCTGTTTTCAGGTCCCTTTTGGTCCCTTTTTGCTCATGTTATTGTGGTCTGGATATCTTCAAGAAACAGACTGCAAGTACATGATGCTGTCATTTCACTCTCTCTCTCTCTCTCTCTCTCTCTCTCTCTCTCTCTCTCTCTCTCTCACCCTCGCGAAGGGTTTATTGTTTTGTTTGGCATTTGTGTTGCGTTTGGAGGCAATCATTGAAGAATTTGAGCAGCACGTGTCCTCAGCAATCATAATCATGAAATCCCTACTGGTCTAACACACACACACACACACACACACACACACACACACACACAGTCCTGATTGCTACTCAGTCTGGTCTGTGTAATGTTATAGATGCAGATTGAATGTGTCAGTCAGGACCTCACAGGAGGATACTGGTATGGATGGCGAAGGAAGGAAGGAAGGAAGGAAGGAGGAAAGGAAGGAAGGTAAAGGAAGTTTGCTTTTTAGTGATGAATGAAGGTTAAAAAATGAGGCTGGATTTCAAAGACAACTTAAGAATTGTTCTTATTTTTTGAAAAATATTTACATAACAAATTGTTTTGTTAACGCTCCCTCTTCCTCTCTCTAACACACACACACACATACACACTTGCACTGGCCAGTCTAGATGGTCAAGTGCTGTGATAAAGTGCTGTCTAGTGTTCTCTCACTCTCTAAGCCCCCTGAGAGCAGATCAATACTCACTCAGCATCAAGTTACCGCTAATGTCTTCATGTTTTTAACCAGGCAGTGTGTGTGTGTTGTTAGTGAGCTAGTGTGTGTGTGTGCATCTGCCCCTGGTGTGACCCAAGTTATAATTATCATTAAATGTCAATGAAGGCAATAGGAAGAGCTAGACAGCAGATAAATCCCAAAGCCCAGACTCACAGCGCCTCCTAAGGACATTTATTAGAAACTGCAGCCTCAGTAAAGGATGCGTTTGCTGCTGTGAGAGATAAGAAGATGAATTCAGTGGTGTGGAAAAAGCTATGACCTTATGTGTGTGAATCACTACCTTTTGACGTGTAACTTTAATGAGAAGAAGGCCTTCACCTCATCCATTTATCTGCCTCCATTCAGCTACTGTTTCATCTACAATTATGTTGCTGAGTCATACAGGATAGTTAACACATTAATAATATATGTCTGTCTTGCTGAATCAACAGGTATACATTAACTTGAATGGATACTCTAGATAGCGATCAGTGTGGTTAGTGGTTTGCAGGATTTAGAAATGTGCGTATGAGTCACATTCATTAAAGGAACATTACAACTTATTTTCAGTGTTTGCCGTCTTTTCTATCAGTTGTGAAAACATTGTGCTCACCAAAGTAATTGCCAAGATCTGGGCAATCAAGTTTGAGGGGGTGGGGGTAAAAAACAAGAGCAATCTGATGTTTTGTAAACAAACCAGAGGTTTAACTAGATTATCTAAGACACTTTCTTTGGTGGTAACACCAAAATGTTGGTCATAGTCCTTCACTGCACAAGAAAGCTACAGTTCTGTAAGTCAGCATTGAACAACCCAGGGATCAGAGGTTTGGGCAACTACATGACTTTGGTTAAGGGTTAAGGAAACGTCGGGGTTTGATTAAATAATATAAAAAGTAAACAAAAAATGTTCCGGTCAGTAATGACTCATTCAATATTTAATCAAGACCATCTTTCCCCAACCTTAACCAAGTGAGAGAGTGCCTAATCATAGCCATGACAACGTGTTATCATGCTTTGGTTCCTATAAGAGTGGATATTGTAGGGAAAGCCAATTAAATACAGTGTCAGTCAGTGTTTTGCATATACACTCGCAACTTTGCAAATATGTCAAATGTTAAAACGTTTCCTCATTTTGTTCATAAAAACAAAATCTGTGCGTCATTACGTTCTTTACTCAATGTATTTTGTGTTCGGGTGTATGAACATAGTATATAAAAGTATATAAACATAGCTTCATAACAATCTAATTATTACTGGTAGGAATGATAAGCAAAACTACAAAATTAAGATCCAGGTTGAATGGATGAAACTGTAATTTCCCTTTAAATGTAAATCATTTGAACAAAAAAGGAATACGGAGAGAGGAAGAGATGGAGGTCAATCAAAAACAGAGAGACTGAAGAAGAGCTTGAGATTCATTAGGCAGTTGTAAGTACACACAACGCTGAATACAAGAGCGTAGATCATTATAATAAAGAAGAAAAAGTATTTCACCCTGTTCCGCCCCTCCCGTCTCTCACCTCCACCTCTCTTTATCCATTCCCTCATCTCTCCATCCCAATCAATCTCTCCCTCCCCCCTCACTAATGCACTCTTTCATGTGCTCTCCGATTTCTCCCTCTGTCCCCGCCGCCCTCTCTCCCTCACCCTGATGTCTCATGGCCCTTTTGTAGGCCCTCTACATTTTTGGGGGTAATGTGATCCCCCCCCATTTCTCCCCAGGGTGGTCCGCTCCTCTCATTCAAACAACAAGCTTGGGCTGAATGGAGCTGGCGATGAGAGGGGAGATGGAGAGAGAACAGTGCTGAAGGAGAGGATGGAGAGAAGGTAAGATAATGGGTATGTAAAACAGCCATTAAATCTCATCCTTGTTCCTTCATATCTTACACCGACAGGTAGGGCGTGCATATCTAATGCATCACATCAGGCGAGTGGATCCTGTGTGTGTGTGTGTGTGTGTGTGTGTGTGTATTAGTATCATACCTGTGCCATCTGTTTGGTCACATCCAGCAGCTGCTACTGTGTTCAGCCTGCAGTAACAACGTTTACAAAGCAGCATTTTCATTATAATCTACTTTTATTCAAAAACATATTATCAAAAAAGGATATATATTCAATGTTTTCATAGAGGTATTTTTAGTGATCTGCTTAAAGCAGCATTAATTTATTTAGGTAATTGGGGACAGCTGAAAACACTACATTGACATATCATCACCATATGAAGTTGTTATTGGAAATGCATTAGCAAACAGTTGCCTATTTGCACATCCAGCAGACACAGAGTTACATTAGTATTCATTTAGAGTCATGTTTCTGGCCACCTGATGAATGTAAGTCCAATATTCATTCTCTTTTAGCTCTGTTTCAATCTCGACCAGCTCCTGAAGAAAATATCTGCCTCTTTAGCGGCTAAACACTTCACTATGGTCATTAGCTAGTTGCTGACTTTCTGCTGTTGGGTGCTGGGCAGGTAGCGTATGGAGGGTTTATCAGAGTTGTTTTGTTGAAAAACAGCTGCCTGGAAATGGGGTTTATGAGAACAGTGAGAGTGAATCAAAACATTTAAGTTGTGGGCTGTAAAACCAAAACAATGAGCAGAAAGATGCTAAAACGCTCCATGTAGCTGAGGGGAACTACCGTCATATGATATGATATGATCATTCTCTTTGGGTTCATCACTACTAGCGACTTCTTTCACATTACACAGTCATTTAATCCGTTATTATAAGAACATGAATTAGTGCAGCTTTAAAGTTATTTTCAAAGTAAAAATGTTTACTTTTCAAAGACCTTATGCTTTTAACACGTTGAAACAGATTTCAGATATGCTTACAAAGAAAACAGTGTATACAATAAAGTAAATTGGTGACCTGCAAAATTAGTTTCTTAAGCTCGTCAGCATCTATACATTCTGTCCTTCTATAAATAGTTTTAATTGGCTCCCCTTTTTTACAGGAGGTGGTGTGCTGACCAATCCGGATCCAGTACTGTGACTCTTTCTTCAAAATCTTCAAGTAGCAACCATTGTTCTTATCCAGAGAAAAATCATTTTGGGGAAAAAAGAAACTTAACTATATGGAGTTTTATAACTACATTTTCTATCTTTAATTCACTTTGATATCTATTATTCTAAAGACTTGTGCAGTAGTAGGACACGCTCGTCTCTGAGCTGTCCTTTTTCTATTCTGCTCCTGTTTTATAGTCGACACATCATGTTTCTGTTCTTTCTGTCCTTCCCATCATCTCCTCTCTCTTTCATGCCCCCAACTTCATTTCATCTCTTTTTCTGCCTCGAGCTGTCATCCTCCTTTCCTGTCATCCCTGAACAACCACACACACACACACACAAACAGACAGACTCACCTATACATACCACTGCGGTGCCCCAGACAGCCCTCTACAATGTGGATGCCCCAAGGGAGCTTGGGTAACTTAGTCCCCTCTATCTGCCAACTGCTGTGTCACAAAGAGGCTCAATTTACACACACACACACACACACACACACACACACACACACACACACACACACACTCGTTCACATAATTAAACACACAGGCTCATTCAGATACACAAGCACATGCTCAATATTTAGGCATGCAAATACAGTTGATCATATGATACACACACAAACACACTTTCAGCAGATATCAAGCCAAGTCTCTTTCAGCTCCTAATGGAAGCTTCTAACGAGGGCGAGAGAGGATTAAGAGAAGGGGAAAAAGTGAAACTGAGCTAATGTCCTTTCATACCATCAGGAAAGCTTTAAGGCCTCACACACGTTCATTGCAACACCCTCACTCGCGCAGCCCAAAACACACATTCACTTTTCAACAATGCACTCTGACAAAGTTATTTCAAGGACACAGTCATTTTGTCACCCTGGATTGACTTTTTCATCAAATGTTTTTTTCTTGAAAAATGAAAATCATCTTATCCTCACTTGTCACCTCTCAGAGTGCAAATGTGTTTAACCAAGTCCGTTTGTGTGTATGTGTGTGTGCGCTTGAGTTAAAAGTTGTTGTTATTGGCTGCAGGACTGAAGTTCAGCTCCAGTTTGGCTACGAGCTACAAACCTCAGACCTACACACACACACACACACACACACACACGGTGGTTTGTTGAAGTGTATGGAGGGAATGCTGTGGTCACACCTGGGAATGCCCTTTCAGGCTACCTGCCTGACGTTTTCTCTCTCTCCATCATTTCCTCTCTCTAGAGGCGGAAAGTAAATTACATTTACTTAACTGGTGTTTACTTCTCCTTTTAAGCAGGCTTTAGTTATAGGAATAAGCATACAGAGCTTTTTGATAGGATTAAAAAAACGGTTGATTTCCAAACCCTTGCCATAAAACCAACGATCAAACTCAACAAAGCTGTGTTAGAATATATAATACATACAGAATACATACTTTTTACACTAAAATGTGACAGCTTCTTGTAAACTGTCACTTGTCTCACAACATACACTTTCTTTTCAGTAAAATCTTACTCAAATCACAGCATGTGTACCTCACTTTTCTTATTCTTATGTCATTTTATAATCTCTATATAGTTTGACATTTTCAACACTTATAGGCTTTCTTGCCAAAAGTTGGAGGAGAACTTCAATACCACTCTCATGTTTGTACAGTAAATATATGGCTACAGCCAGCAGCCGGTTAGCTTAGCTTAACATAAAGACTGGAAACAAGGGCAAACAGCTTGCTTGGTTCTGTCCAAAGGTAACAAAATCTGCCTATTAGCATCTCTAAAGCTCACTAATTAACGTGTTATATCTTGTTTGTTTATTTTGTGTTAAAGAACAGCGTTTTAAAACAACGGCAAGAAAGCTAATAAGCATATTTCCCCAAACTATTCCTTTAATTTCCTCCAGCGTTGCCTTGTATGTGTATGATCTTAGCTTAAGTCGTAACTCATCCTTCTTCCCCTCCTCCCTACCCCTCAAATTAAAGGGAATATCCCTTTATATTGGTAATACTATAATTTCTATTAAAAGTACTCAGTAATATCTCTCCTCCCTCAATGAATGGATTACACTGTCCAGGGGCAAAGCCAGTACAGGAGAGATTATAATGTAAAGTTATCACTCACACACACACAGACACACACACACACACACACACACACACACACACGGATAGACAGTTTAGCACACAGTAGGCTGCTGTCACAATGTGCAGGGTGCACATAGCCTCACAGTGTGAATTTTAATTCTGATTTGATTGGAATTAAAGTGGTTTTAAGCCAGAGTTAATGGGTTTAGACTGGCTCTAATCCTGGTTTAATGAAGGCCTTGGTGGGCTTCTTCTTCTTTCATCATCCTGGTCTGCGGCCCATCATAATCCAAGTGATGAATTAATCAACCACTTTATGGTAAGTATGTGTTTGTGTCTGTGTGTGTGTGTTTTGTAAAGCACATGAGATTTAAATACATGGTTTGATGAGGTTGTATATGAATTTTTGGAGAGATCTGGTCTTTAAGCACTTAGAGGATAGCTGGGTCATTCTTGACTTTCTTTCTTGGTTGTGTCCATGGTATGTGTGTGTGTGTGTGTGTGTGTGTGTGTGTGTGTGTGCACGCTCACTCCCCATCCCTATGTAACTGGAGCCAGCCCTCCCCTGTCAAAAATAAAAATCATTTGTCCGCTGCACGAGTGTGTCCATTAAAAATGCATGGTGGAGGGAGCTGGGGGCCGCTGGGGAAGAAAGCTGATACTCGGCTCTCCGGAAGGGCATCAGAGTACCAAGGTGGACAAATGGCATCTAGAGAGAAAGAACGGGATGGAGAAGGAGAGCGAGGGTGAAGTGAATGGGTGAGTAGGTGGGTGTTGTGTTTTTTCCCTCAGACAGTGCACTCTTAACATGCTGATGAAACTCTCAACTTGTGGGGTCTAGTAAAAGTGCCTATTTCTCTGTCTTTCGCTGACCCTCACGTACACTCATAAATATACTCAAAACCTATAAATCCACAGATCAGTGTGAATATAAGGCAGGGATAGAGGAAAAGATGCCTCTTTGTATAAGTATAATCACATGGACAAGAAACCCTCACATTTGAGTTTATAGTTTAACTAATAAAGCAATTTTTCTTCTTCTGTCTCACCTCAGAGTTGTCTTTGTTATTCCTTCTGTAAGAGGAGGCCATGGAGCTGGTGAAGAGCAATAAATATCAAAATGTCATTTAGAGGAAATTTTGAGAGAAAAACAGATCTAATTTGCATGAAGGCACAGCAATGTGTGTTTTTCCTACAAAGAAATAAAACCTTTCAGCGTTTGTGCTTTATCCAATCTGTTCTAACTTTTGGAACAGGTTCTGGTTGGGCAACAAAAATAGAGAGTTTTGAGAAACCTTGATAATAGCGAGGGAAACCAAGGCCATTCCTTCTCCTCAAGATGTACTCGTCAGTGCTTGAGTTGATGCCATCTCTACGCTGCTTTTTACTGCTTAAACTCTACAGTGAAAGAACCAAAGGATCAATTATTCACACAGGTATTAGATCACTTCATTTGCACATGAAACGAGGCAGCATGTGTGAACTTTTGTTGCACTCTAGATGCTGTTTGCACTTATTAGTTGATTGTTTTTCTGTCACTGTAAAATCTGTTGTGCCTCTGTTGGTTTGTTGGTACTTTAGAGTGGTGTCATTGTTTTATATTTTGTGTTTTTACCACTTAAAGGTTCTATTAACAGAATGTCATTTTTCCAGGTTCATTGTGTGGTCTGGATCGCCTCCAATTTAAAAAATTACGATGTGAGTGAATTTAATGTCTTTCCTACTTTCCATATCTGCCAGTCTCTCAATTCTCTTCCTTCCTTTACTAAATGTACAGCAGGATTACACTTCTCCTCTCACAGTGGCCTCTCAGAGCTGTCATTGGAAGAAAAGTTGCATCACTGTACTCACCAGATAAATCTGTCAAAATACAGGTGTGTGTGTGTGTGTGTGTGTGTGAAACTTTGAGTGTATAGAGATTAGTGGTTTTTTATGGTGTCAAGCATGTGGCCTTGCATGCTAAACTCATTAAGAAAGTGGTGGATCAGACTTGGATATACTGTTACTGTCCTATATACTGCAGTTTAATTCTTACATTCACACATTGTGATCAATGAGGTTGAATTTGAGAACATTTTGTCTTTTTTGTTCTCATATTCACATGACACATAACTCTATATTTCCCTCTGAACCTCTCTCCTCCTCTCTTATGGGACCCACTGTTTTCGTTCCTTGGTCGTGTCCATCTGCTTCCTATAACACTGGGGCAGTCTGATCTGGTTTGCAGAAACCCCCTCTGAAAAGTCAGACATTTATTCACGTACAACCAAAATAGTTCCTTTTTTCAACAAAATAAGCCCACTAAAAAAACTGTCCCGGCCCTGTTTCAATAGGGTGGTCGAATCTGGACCCAATTAAAACGGGGACCCCCTAAATTTCCTTCACACCCAGCTTGAGGAAGACCCCAGATTAGAGGAATATTTTCCTTATTGCCGACTTTACTTTTTGTGGAATTCCATGGGATAATAATTGAGCCCATGTGTGCTCGGTATTCCGAGGTGTTCCCGTTTTGGTGGAGTGCGGATAAAAATGGCCCGTTGTTACAGCCATCAGGGCGGCCACAGTTTTGACAAATCTGTTTTCTTTTTTTTTTCTCTTCCTCTTCTTCTTCTGGGTTTTCACCACCATCCTTGGAACGTTGTTTGGAATTAATAGAAGAAGGGGACTTTTTTTTTTTTTTTTGAAGTCAGATTTCCATGTGGGAAGAGGCAGAGGCTTAATTGAGATCAAATAAACAAAGTCACCTGTGAGTGATTTCAGCTTATAATGAGACACATGTTTGCTGGTTCAAATTTGCACACACAAGGACACACGCGCGCACACACACACACACACTAACCCCTTCAATTTGATAAGCACTAAAGCAGGTGTTTGTGTAACTCCCTCAATCCTGCACATGCTATATGCCTTCACACAAACATACTGGCACTAGCTTTTTGTCCGTACACACACACACACACACACACACACACACACACACAAACACCAAGGATTAGCCTCAGCTTCTCATAAGCTCCATGACTCAACAGTGAGAGCTTGTGTTCTGCTCCCCTATGCAGTGACCCATCATCATCCTGCTCCCTCTGGCTTTGTGAGTGCTCTGCTCTAACCGGGAATGAATAGCCGCTTGTTAAATGAACCCAGGACGCTGCTTAGGTATCATAGTTGTCTGCACGGTATTATTCTAAGTGGTAATAATAAGAAAAGCATCAGGACACTGTCTGACTCTTCGCTGCTCAGCTGACGGTCGTCTACCTGCGAGTGCTCTGTGGAGAACTGTGGGAGTCTGACTTTGATTCATGTCTTCCTAATTGTAATAGACCTGAATCCTCTAAAAACAACATGTGGATAATTCTTATGCACACAGAGACACACACACACGTGGACACACACACATACAGAGGCTTGTGTGCATGCACCCATAGAAACACACACACACACACACACACTCCACACACAGGTAATTGTGCCCACCTGGGAAAACATCATTTAGTCAGGCGCCCCTTCCTTCTACTAACACTGCTCTTACAGCATGGATACATGTGTGTGTGTGTGTGTGTGTGTAAGAGTGACCTCCTTTACCCTTTGCTCGCTTTTTATCCCAAATTGCATTTGACTATCAACACTCTCTAAGCCCTAAACCATCCAATTACAATACTATATTTTATAAGCTTAGCAGTTCAAGGCTCTGAGGAAAATGACCCCTCTATGCAGGCCTAGCAGCCAACCATGTTGAAGTAGTCGACCATCTGTCCTCAGTCTTCCACATATCAAATAAATACTGAATTTAATCCTATTAAGCAGACTGAGAAACACAGATGGAAATAAAATAGCCATTGTTGTTTCGTTTGTTTTCCTCTCTCCTATCTTGTGAAATTAGTGGCCTAGTGGTGATTTTGATTATTGTAACGTAATCACCAAAACACAGGCTGACAACCTCCATGTTCAGGTCAAATTCCTTCACAGTCTGCTGAATGTGAAGTACTTTAGGCTACATAAATCTGTGCGCGCAAGCAAGTACTTGAAGGCTTGAGACGCCAAAACCTCTTTGAGCTTATGTTTGGGTTTCACAGTGAAATTTATTGTTTTTCACTTATGTGCTGTATAATGGCTCAGGAGGAGGCGAATGCTTGAAAGCACCCAAGCAGGGATGGATATTCATCTGTTCTACTTGTCTACCTGACAGCTATGTGTGTGTGTGTGTGTGTGAGCGAAGACGTGTTTTCTGAGCTTTGATCCTCTGTGATGAGCTGCGGCATCACTTTTATGTTTCCAAAAAATCATCAGCTAGTGTTATGGCAATATGTGGCAAGATTACATAATCAAAGAATTAGTTTGACATTTTGGGAAATATGCGTATTTGCTTTCTTAAAGAATTACATGTGAAGGTTGATACAACTCTAATATCTGTCTGTTCAAAATTAAGCTCCAGCCAAGTTAGCTTATGTTAGCATAAAGAGTGGAAACAATGGGAAACAACTAGCCTGGCTCTGTCCAAAGGTAATAAAATCAGCTTACCTGCACCTCTAAAAAATGACAAACTGTGGTTTTATGTGAGCTATGTGCCATGTGTTTATTTGTTGGCCGGGTGCAGTGACTCCCTGGAGACTTGCTGTCGTTGTGAGGTTGCCAGGCAACCAGCAGAAAGTTCAGGAAGTCACTATTATTTCCCAAAATGTCAAAATATTCCTTTAAACATGCACACACCTGGGACTCTGATACCTCATGGCATTTCAGTGCCTCTTCCACCCTAAGATGTTGTTGGCCACCTCAGTTATAGACCAAAAACTGGAAAAGGTCAAACTGACAGACAACAGAAGAGGTATAATATTTGCAGTAAACAAAGAAAACACACCTACTACATTTTAAGTCAAGTAGATGAAGTTTAAAGGTACTGGTTCAATCATACCATGATATATTGCTGTATAGATATTTTTCTTTTGCAGCTAATCTTGTGAGTGGAGGGGTCAGGGGGTCAACAAAATGAAAAGGGTTCTTCCTATGGGAGCAGCTGTCTTCTTGGGGTCTATTTCTCCTGTAGAAAGTAGTTCCAGTGAAAAAAACATTGAGGTTTGAGGATTATCCTGAGTAACTAGGACATTGTTGTTGAATTTCAACTAAACTGACCCTTTAAGTCATGTTTCGGGGCAAAAGGCAGTTTCTCATGGAGAATGTGTGAGATAAAGACAGATAGTTTACTGCATAGATGGCTCCAGCTATGACGTAAAGGCCAGAAGTCTCATGGCAGACACCTGCTGTGCTCCTTTTAATAATCACAAAGTGGTGCCAACAATCACACACACACACACACACACACACACACACACACACACACACATACGTGTGAGCATGCCAATAAACATGGGTAGGTGTTCTGGGCAGACCCCAGCTATCTTTGGAATCTCCTCTGCTCTGGTGGCTGCTGTGCCAGGCTGCCATGCCATCTGATACAAATTGACACCACTACCAGCTGTTCCCTAACCTCAGTCATGTTAGTATATCTATCTTTTTTTAAAATGCATGTTGCGCATGATGAGCGTGTGGCTTTACATAATTTAACACAAGAGGCAGACTAGTCACAGCAGCAGTCAGCACTCTTTTACCAAAACATGTACACAATTTGAGTGTTTCTACTGAGACGCTTCCTCACTTCTCCACTACGATCCTCCACAACCCTGAACCCTACCTCAGCTCCTGTTTGTCCACCTGCTGTGCTCCATTTAGTTCCTGCACCCAGTCATCATCGTACAATGTCCCGAAATCCTCATAAATCCTCAAAGATCCGTGCAATGTGTTCTTACCCCCCCCCCCATTTCTTCCCCTTATTGCTTTCACAACATTTCATCATAGGGGATCCTCTGCTGCCATCTATTGGTTTAATACATACTGTCAGCAGTTTCCTGAAAAGTATTTCACAACACTTTTTCTCCTTTTGGAACAAACATAGTGAGTGGTGGACATCTGTGTTTATGTAAAGCTACATATCCATTGTGCCAAGAACACTATGAGTGACTTGCTGAGGACCAGCTGGTAATGATGTCAGTTTGTGTTAAATGGCACCCATTCATTCATTACACTTTGTCCCTCCAACCAGTCCCCTGACCAACTCCTAAAAATGATGTATGTCACCAGTATTGTAAGGCTGCCATCTTCTGGTCAAAATATCTGGTCAACTTTTCCATGTTTAGTCATCAATTATAATGAAGGTTTTTACTTTTGTTTGAAATAATAATGATATTCTTCTTGAAATACATGAAACAGATACATATGGGTTTTGGTTACCTTCTCTCTACAAAGCAAAGTGTTAACCTGACTTTTGTCATGGCAGCATCAGCATGTGTTTTTGATTAATTTAGCAGGTTCTCTTATTACACAATATTTGCATTTTTCAAACATTTGCATAAACACTATGAACCAGGACACCCATAACTATATATATATAGAGGTGAAAGCATTGGTAAATTGGTAATATGAACACAATAACAGACAGAAGTGTTTGTTTGTGACTTTTTCACTGCATCTGTGATAGGAGTGTACCATTTCAGATTTACAATATGTAGTTATTTCGTCCAGTCAAATTTGGAACAATCCAACAAAATTGAATAAACAGAAAAAAAGAATAAATCATGACAGTGTTTTGTGAAGCCTACCGAGACAATATCAAATATTTACCATGTGCTCTAATTGTCAGCATGTCTTTATAATCATCCAAATAAATAAATATTCTTCATCTCTGCATTGTGGATATTGTCATTTGTGTTCTATCCAACAAGCAACAAGTGTTTTTCAGTGTATTCTCCACATCAAACTAGGGACTAGGGATTAGTGTTAGTTGGTATAACAATACCGTGGCTATAATAGGCATGTCTGGAGATGATTGTCAGGTCCCAAGATGTTCCCAAAAACACCCTCTGTTTTGTCCAGAAGATGGCAGTCGTAGGATACTGCATGCACAGATGGATGTGTTAGGGTGGGGCCTGTGGAGGGTTTTGGGAAAGCAATAACATGAGATGTATATAGTGATGCAACATAAGAGAAGGAGTGATTTGGAGGTGTTGTTTTCTGCAGAGGGCTTGATGAAATCTTCAGATATAGTGAAAAAAACATCATAATCCAGCTGTGTATGTCTCATATCCGTCCAATATTTATGTAAAGACAGACAGAAACTTCACACTATTGTTATGCTGCATTAGCCATATCACCCCTGACAAACAGCCACGCCGCTGTAAAGTAAGTGATCTGAAGGAACCACGAGGGCAGATGGGAAACATGATGGGATCAGCTGGAATACAATGTGATTCCTTTCCTCCCTTCAGCCCGTGGACCTTTTTCACATCACAGTTTGGGCAGCCGTCCAACAAAACAATTAGCAAGTATGGGAATCCCGGCCCTGCTCTCATGCAGACCCCTCCCTCCTTCCTCTATCTCTCTTCCTCGCTCGCTCTCTGCAGCTGGCCCCAGGAGAGAGGCGGCCAAGTTTATTTTCTCCACGGTGGTCCCTTTGAGGTGGTGGCGAGGCCCCTGCCACGCCGCCGCTGATGTATTAGGTGAGGGTCCGTGAAGAGATGTCGGTGGGACACTTGCATTACTACAGCACTCTGTTCCTGTTAAAGGATACTTGGTACTGTCCTTTTTGCACGGGTAAAGTGAAGTGAATGAGAATGTGTGATTAAAGTCAGCCAAATCCCTCCTCTGAGGAGTAGTCCTAATGAGGAATGAAGCAAAAATGAGCACATTTACAAAATAATGTAAACAAATCTTTTGGTGAAGACCATGAGATCAAAGTTGGAAAAAAGCTAGTAAGTGGACCTTGAGTTAGCATTATTTTATATTTTCCAGTAAGTCAAGAATGAAATTTCACGCTCAGTTTAAATTGAAATATTAAACATTAACGGTTGGTGAATACGTTGGTGGTAGTAGTAGCAATATCTCAATCTAAAAATTGACAAATGTACTCAAAGTATCACAAGCAGAAGTATCCATGAGGACGCAGAATGGCTAAAGTCAGTGTTAGATGGTTAGATTATCATCACTGAGGCATTACTGTGTAAACAGCATTTTAACGTTTTATGTGTTCCGTATCTATTACTGAGGACACTGAGGACATCGTCCTCTTTTTTTACTGGGAATTTGAGGGTTTTACTGTGGCGACCTAAAGGAAGTTTGTACTGTTTGATTGAAATAACCGCACATGCGTATTTTAGGCAGATTGCTACATAGAATATAGATGAAAGACATTTAATATAGAAGGGTTAGGATTAGGGTTAAGATATTTTTTTTGGTAAGAAAAAACAAACAACGATTCTCAGCATTTCTCGTTTCAATAATCTCAGCTCTAAGGTCCTGCCTGCCTTCTAATATCTTGTAACTCAGTGTGCACTCACTCGTTTATCTGCAAATTCAAAAAGTACTAATTTGTGTTTCATTAGTTCCCGGCCTCTATATGTGAGTGGAGTGCAGTTTCTGGCAGGTTATGCTTGCTTAGTGAATGACCATTTCTGCTGGAAGAGAGAGGGAGTATGTGAGAGATGGAGATAGACAAAAGGGGCAGAAAAGAAAGGGATTCCGTGTAAACAAAAACAGTGATCTACCATGTCGACAGAGAGAGAGAGAGAGGCCGCGTGTCAGACTGCATAAATAACTGTCGGCATGATGTAAACAAAGCGGTCACAACCCGAGCGAATTAAAACAACTGGTCTGGGCGGGATTAAAGCTCAGTGTTGGTTTTTTTTATTACTTTCAAAAACGTCTAAAATGTCCTCTGACCTCCGGCAACTCGCGCCGCTCCGCTCCTCACCTCTGATTGGCTGGGTCCTTAATATTCCATCCAATCAGAGCACACCTGTGAGCGCGTGATGGTTAATTAGCCTAAATGTTATTATACTAAATGCAAATCGCATTTGCACTTCGTAGTGATATTGTTTCAGAAATAAACGTATGAAACTGGGTTGTTATTGTTATTAATTAATGTCAAAGTTTTACATCATTTATGGCCCAACAATTACATGTTACAGGCTATTAAAACTACACCAGTAATTACAAATCCCGTATTAACTGCTGCACTGATGGCAAGGAGATAAACTCAATTTGACTTGTTTAAACTGCAAGAGCATTAACTGCTTTCAGGGTGCCGAATCATCTTTGAAGGCAAACGTTTGTTTATGTAATGACAACCACGTCCACTGTTATCTTTTAGAAACAACAGGGAGAGACTTATCTGCACCGAGGCTTCGTTGGTGCTCAGGTTCTGCTTTCCTGAAGGAGTGGAGCGATAAGAGGGGTTACTAGGTCAAAGCATTGGCCCACACACGGGAATTAAACGAAATAGAAAATAAAACAACATTCAGAACACAAGGTTTAAAAGTGATACAAATATATTTTATATACATGTAATCTGTACAAACATTTGAGACAGTGGACACTTGAACTTTTCATGTGTACATCCATCCATCATAATGCAGCCGGCCTGCAAGAGTAAAAATGCATCTGCAGAGTATAAAAAAAAGCTATTTAAGGCACTTAGTTTATCTTTGAACCAGCAAAGACAACAACATGCGACAGAATGCATTTAAATAAAATTCAACTTGTCTGTACGGGAACGAAGGAGAGAGGATACTCTCTGTCCGCTATTCCCACTCAAAGTCTGCGGAGATGAGACGTGCATTTCAGTCACAATCTTCTTCACTGTTCCTTTAAAAGCGCATAGAGGTGTCCGCCTGGTTTCGTCAGGACGCCGTTGTTCCACATAACCTTGTTGTGTTCAGCATCTCCTTCAAGTCGTTCTCCGGTTTACCTGCAACCATGAAAGGCCACGTCTGCGGAGGAAAAGACAAAAGACAACCAGTTAGGACAAAGAGCTTCTTAGAATATCAATTCATCAAAATCAAATAATTAAATCGAAAAAATAATAATAATAATCCAGGCCAATTATGTGTCAATGAATCACCTGCAATAATGTGACCTGTAACAGTTTTATTAATCGTAACACAATGTTGTGATTTTATAGTGTTTTTGCCGAATTTAATATGATTTTTTTTGTCTCCTATATCACGATCACACATTCCAAAAGCTTATTTGGAGATCTGCTATGATATTTTAAATACTGCACTATTATCTAAGTTATTTTCAAGTAATAATTTAAGGCCCAATGGTTTACTGCATCAGCTGCTTTATTTCGAGATGATTCCCTGAGAAAAATGATAGGCCTCTACAGTTCCTGGTCTGTGCATTGATTGTAAAGCTTCATAAAGAGTGATCCTTGCACTGAGTCAGATTCTTGCCTAAAAACAGTCATCATACATAGGAATTGTTGCTGTTTTCCCCTCTTATGCACCTGCTTCACAAAGCTATCTTACTAGCTTACCAAGAGGCCTAGCAGGAGTCTGCAACCAGGTTAAAATCCTGATAAATGTATACATTCCAGCGGTGCAGCCTTGTATAAAGGCGAATCAGTGAGTTAATATTATTAGACAAAAAAAAACATCTTTATGGTTTTAACAAAATTCAATTTTCTTAATTAAGGCCTACCTTTTAAACTTTACCTCACTCAGATTATTTTCTATAACATAAATAAACTTTCAGCTGGGTTTCCCCCCCCCTCCCCCCATGCAGTCTCACCAGGTTAACGGGGTGGATAAATCCGTTTTCATATTTGTCGTTGGCCAGTATCTGCCGGAGGTGCGCGATGTAGCTGGACGCCAGGCGCAGTGTGTCCAGTTTGGAGAGCTTGGTGTCCGCTGGTACCCAGGGTAAGGTAGTCTTCAGCCGGGAGAAGGCTTTAGACAGGACGCGCATCCTCGCTCTTTCCCGGGCGTTGGCCGCGTTCCTCTGCACGTGCTTGCCCTCCTGCTGTGCCACACCCTTGGGTGCAGTTTTCCGGGACGCTGTCTTCCGTTTCTTGCCCGGCGCGTCGTTTGCGCAAGTGCCCTCGCAGTTGGAGCTCTCCTCTGTGCTCTCGTTGGAGTCTTTGCCGGAGGAGCCAAACTTCAGGATGCCGTCCAGGAGCTCGTCGTCGACATCGCTGAGAGACCCGGTGGACATGGTGAACTGTCTCCGACCGGAGCGGGCTCAAAACATGGGAGCAGGAAGCTTCGGCTGGACCAGAATGAACAGGGTGTTCATCAACTGCTAACTGTGCGTGACCGGAGCAGAAAGAAACAGAGTTTTTATCTTCATGGCGAGAGAGGGCGTTACCTCATGCTGGGAGGAGACACTAGTGCTGATCTAACATGCTGGTTCTCAAAGGGTTCCAGGAACCCAAGGGACCCTGGATGGGTCCTCAGAAAAATTCAGAATATCGTTTATTTTAACCACAGTTGCGAAGAGATGAATTCATTACCGACATTTCTTGTATTAGGAAGCCCTTGAACCTTTTCAATAATATACATACAAGCTGAATCTTTAATATTCACATATATGTTTCAAGATTTTAAGCTTTGTGCATACTCACTGAAAATATTACTGATGTCAACAAAAAAAAATCAATTAATCAATTTGTGATAGCAGGTTCTAATGATGTGTTTTGAATTGGTGGCAAGGCCTATTTTTCTTGAGCCTTTAATTCCTCAAGAAAAATCACCTGCAAACAGTGAAGTCTAAAACTACAACTAAAACTACACTAAAATCACAATATCATAAAATCAATGTTCATTTCTTTATGCATCGTCTTGTAGATGTAATTGGCAAAAAGATGTTTATTCTCATAACAAATTAGGTAAAAGACATTCAAATATTTTGTTTTCTACAACATTTTATCTTAAAGAATTCGTGTGTAAATACCTCATAAATCACATATTAATACATTATATGTAATAATATTGCAGACTTTAAGTATTTGGTTATAAGATCTGCCACTCACAGGACCCATGCAACCTTCAGCACATCTTACCAGTTAAAAGGATAAAATGCAAGGACGGGGGTGTCACGTCTCAAATGGCAAACTGGCGCCTTGGTCCCCTCTGATGTAATGGATACCCGGCACCCACAATCCCCTGTTTGGCCTTCCACATCATTCCACACCGATGCTCCATGCACTGGTCCACTCAGGGCCAAGTCCAAACACCAAAGTCGCTGGAGCTCTCTGGAGCTGCTTTAAGTGCAAAATGTTGGGGTATGCACCAGGAGAACGCCGATGCTAGTCATGTGCATCTTTCTGAATGATGTGCTGTGAGTTTGAGTAACTGAAATTTTGCCTAATACAGCACATTTGCGTGAAGCTGCAGATCTTTCTTGCAGGGATGCGGGATTGTGTGTTTGTGTGAACACAACGCCTTTGCCTGCACAGCTGAAGCGTGTGCAAGGATGAGAGGTGTGTCTCTTGAGAGCTGACCTTTAACCTCTTTGCTTCCGGAGTCACAGTGCACTAAACAGGCACCACCTCTACGTTTTATCCTCTAGAACTGACACAATACAGAAATGTGGAGAAAAACTTCATGTGGAGCTGCAGTTTGGATCTAGTCGGAAATAAGTAACATCTTGAAAAGAATGGATGTTGTAAATCTGAAAGAGAAGAAATTTTGGAAAAAAGTTCACAGGACTGATACTGCAAGGAAAAGAGAGAGAGAGATGGTGCTACATGGAGCAGAGAGAAAGAGAGAAAGGAGAAAGGAATAGATAGGTGAGGGGACGGAGGGAGAGGAAAGAGAGGAAGGAGGGGGCTTAATCTCCTGGGTGGGCTGGAAATCAAAGCACTCTGTGGAAAAGTAATAATAGAGTCTGCTAGATTGATGATCACCTCTGAGATACATGGATCCACCAGAGAGTAACAGAGAGAGTCAGGGAGAGGGAGATGAACTAAAATAGCTCATGAAACAGAGCACAGCCCTTTTTCTCTCCCCTGTGCGTCAATAAAACACAGACCCTGATGTAATATCATCATAACTATCATTTGTACTCAGAAAGGCTACCAGCCCTTCATGTGAATGGTGACACAATGTACGGCAAGTGTTCAGGAAACATTCTCTGTGACCGTTTTTCCCTCTCACACACAGTGACATGAGGCAACAGGTGGAGGGGGGGGGGGGTGGTAAGTGAGAAAGATGGAGAGAGAAAAAAGAGGGGATCCTGGCAGTTATGGAGGGACATGCTGCTAATTAGCCGGTTTGGGGTCAAAGGTTAGGCTGCTTGTGTGATGTCACCATGAAGGGACGGGTTCCAGATGTTGCTTGCAGGGCCACCGAGGGGGACACCTGATGCCATGGGTCATTATCATTTCTCCCTCTGTCGCACAAACACTTGTGCTAAATGTTTAAAACAACTGCATATGCTGAGAAACACTGGATCTACCGCATGAAATTTATATATATTATATTATGTCATATATATGTCCTGCAGAGGAACAAATAATATTGTATCTGTAATGAGTGAGACACTAGTGATTGGTTTAGATGTGCTTGCTCCAAAGCATAATTTAAACATACAATCAAAGGCTCACTGAAATTAATGTGACATTAGGTTATCGACAGTGCTCTCTAATTCCCAATATCTAACTTGGTTATGACGATTAAGATTTAATTTGATCTCTATCAAATTTGATTTTTTAAGTGAGCTTTCACTTTCATAAAAACAGCTTTTCTCATCTCCTTTCCTCACCCAATTTTTTTTCGACCTTATGAGTGTCAGCTGAAAAATGCAAAGAAACATGGGAACAATACATTATGTGAGAGAGAGGGAGCATAATTTGAGGCAAAATATTGTTTTATTTATTGACAAAACATTCCAGTTGTATTTTTCTGTGACAAAAAAATGAAAAAATAAAGAATCTAGTTGCTTGGTGGCTGTAAAGAACAGACTGAGAAACTGTAATCTTGGAGTGAGGCTTAGGGTGAGAAAAACATCATCCATCTATGTCTAAGCACTCCAGTTCCCTGTCCCTTATCACAGCCATACTCCCCCAACACACACACACACAAACACACACACTCCAACAAATTGCTATTCGCCTCAGTTCAAGTACCTCTAAAAAAGAAAAATCAAAGTAAAATAACTAAAAGAGAGGTTGCAGAAAGTGCACAGATACAGCAGGGAGTGGAGAAATCCAGGGCAAAAGGATGTGCCGGACAAACTGGGCAATAAGAGAGAATTATGAAGATGTTTATGGGAGTGGAAATATCATATTATATTTCAAAAAGACTACAATCCTTTGATATTCAGTGACAGGAACATCCGGGGGGAGGCAAACAGTGATTCTCCAGAATAAGACTGATATTCTGTCACAGTGTAGGTTAATGACCTGGAAGTCTTGTCCTTACAGTGTGCGGGAGTTGGAGTGTATTGGTCTCTGGAATGTGCACACTTATCTGCGTAAGTGTGTGCATCTGTGACGAATGCATTGGGTTTCACAATGTGTGTGACGGATGGATATGGAGATGTTGTGGAACACATGTGAAGAAATCGTGTGATATCTTGGAGAATGTGAGAATCTGCAAAGTGCCCCTGCAGGTTTTTTGTAAATCTGCCTCTCCTCTGATCACCGGCCACTCAGACAACAGGAACAACAGGCTGATTTGACTAGAACAAACCTGGGATGTTGTGTTTGTGTTCAAAGATGTTATGTGTGAAAATAAAGTGCATCGACACTTGTGTTGTCAGGTCGTTTTAGTGTAGATCTCCGTCCACTGAAACTCTGAAATGCTGGACTGATGCAACACAATGAAATTACTATTCTAGGATCTCGAAGACCAAATGTTATCATAAATACAAGTTAATGACAGCATCACTAATGCGTGATCGCATATATTGACATTCAGAAAGTGTTGAAGGAGTTCATGGTGTATCACTTATTTGTACATACATAAAATGGTGAAAGGGTCTTTTCCTTAACTGTTCCTGACACGGTCTTTGTCTTTCGAAAGCCCAGTTTTCCAATTGATCGCAAGGCCAGAGTTTTCAGATTTATCCACTCTTACAACCGCTTTCGAAAGGTCAGGTTTTAGGTATGAAGAACGCCTGTGGATAGAAGGCCAAAGCAGAAAGGCTTACTGTGTGTTCAGACAGAAAGCAAAGCAAATTAGAGGAAGCGCGATGGCATACAAAGTCAATAGAAAGACACGAGTAGACACATAAAGGTCAATATGACAAGAGGAAAAAGGAGAGAGACTGGAGGGAAAGAACTGGAGCTTCTGCTGAATTCTGAGACAGTCTGACACACTGTCGGTGCGTCTGTTGCTAGCTAGTTTACAGCTAACGCCTGTACAGACGGTACACTGGCTCTTTGGGGCAAATAAACACAAACAGTACAGCGTCACACATTTGTGCAAATGACACAGAAAAGCTTCTTTAAAGCCAATTGTTATAGAGAAAAGAAGAAAAGAAGACATGTCAAAGAGACAGATGGAGGTCAATAATAAATCAACCTTTGTAAAGTAGAGAGAAACAGACAAGTAACAAGGTACAGACAGTAGGAAAACCAACAAGGAGATTAACAGCATTTTGGACTGGGTTTGTGGCTGAAATGTCCAACAGACACTGCTGTACTGATGGCTCGGCTCAGAATACACACATACACACACCGTTACTTAAGTTGAATTGGCTTGAACTTGAATTGGCTGAGTGCCCAAAGTGGCCTGTCGGAAGTAAGTGAGACGTGATGCAGCTGCAGTTTGAGTGTGTTTGTGTGTGAGCATGTGTTCTCCTACAGTATGGCACTTTTCTAACCTCTGCTGCAACCTCTGGTCTAACTCGTGGCCTGGTGATCGGATGCACAGATAAAAACATGGTCTGTGTGTGTGGCTTCCTTTTGCAGCACTGGGCAGAAGGGTGGTGTGGGACAGTGCTGGGTTTCAGAGTCAAAGGTCTGGTCTCTGTCACTGTGATTGAGGCTACAGTTTATAAACAGAGAGAGAGACAGTTTTCTATCTATCTATCTATGGTGTGTGTGTGGTTTGATGTTCCAACAGACCAGAACTCCCAGCACCCTACTACATCCTTCACAGCAGCCGCTTGGTCTCCCCCTTCTTCCTCCTCTTCACCCAGTTTTGCACGCCCCCCCCCCTTCCTCCACTGTCCCCACTACTGACTCCACTCTCTGTTGTTGGATGTCTGGTCAGTTCTGTCTAGCCAAAATAAATAGAGTCAAAACAGTTGAGCAAAAACAAGCTTTTCAGCCAAGACACAGCCACACACTCAATCCTGTTTAAACACTAATACCTGTATTTCAAAGTGGTGTTCAGCTTTAAGACTTTGTGTGCACAGGACAATAAAGTTAAAAAATAAAAACTTCTGACGGACATTGTCAGTATAATGCACACAAAGAATCACAATCAGTTCATCGGTTTCAGTTCATCTTAAAGCACTACCAACACTATTTTGTTCTGTAAAATCAGGGTTTTATTGTGAAAATACCTATGATTTTGAGTCATCTAACATTTGTTTAAAGTTTGGGCAAATACTACAGAATGGATTTGCATTTATGAAGTGAAATTAAATCTAATGAAAACTAGAATCGGATTTGAATAGCTGCCTCATACTCAAGATTTGTGGTTTCATGTTTGCAATGTTACAAAATGTAAAGCTTTTCAACACGCCTTACAGACATTCAACACTACTTACATTTAAGAGATCGAAAGGAGGAATGCACAGATCACTGAGGTTCAAGTGAGTAAAGTATATCCAAAGTACAGTTTCCAATACAAATCAATTCATATCGCTGCACCGGTCTTATCCTTGACTGATCTCTGTAAATGGCGAGAGATATAATGTCAGGATTATCATTACACACACCTAATTAGCGGTGTAATGCTGGACCGTCGCTGGTATTATTCACACCTGATTAGTCAGGCTGTTGTTAACATAGAGGTCGATGATGGAGAGGGATGATAAACAGTGCTGTGCTCTTATTGGCTGGATCAGGTTATGTGCTTTGATCTTCTTCCTCCTCATTACTCAGGGGAAATGACAGGTATGTGTGTGTGTGTGTGTGTGTGTGTGTGTGTGTGTGTATGTGGACATTTTTGTAACACGTATTATATTTATTACCCTCGCAAAATGTTTGGAGTGCAGCACCTTTATTTTACTTTTACTTTGAACTCAACTCTTTTTTTTTTTCCCTTCGCAGATGAAATTATCTCACCACATCATATCTCCTCTGTCTCAGGACATGATTGCAAACTCACAAACAGCCCATTCATACAGACGCACACACACACACACACACACACACACACACACACACACACACACTGATTATCTGTAACTTTCTATGGCATTACTGTAGCTCAGGGTGCAGAGGGAGAGTATTATCAGACCCCAGGAAGCGAGATAGTAGAAGTCCCTAAAGACTAGTGTGTAGTGTGTGTGTTTTTGCATTTATGTATTTCTTTGCATGACTCTCTGTGGAGGGAGGTGTCAGCCTGCTCTTGTCTACATGAACAAAATCCAGGCTCTAATACGATACACCCACATAACCTGCCGATATCTCTGGATAAACCATCCAGAACTGCTGATAGCCGGGGACGTGTTGACTGCCCCAAATGCAGGAAAAACCTCCTGCCTTCCTGGGGGAAGACATTACACATATCTCCCTCCCCCCTGGCTGCTTCCCTCCAGCCTACAATCTCCCTCCAGGTCCCACAGGGAACCGTCGCCCCCGCCAGGCCCAGGATCGAGGCTCCTCCTGGGCTACTCCACTGATACCCCCTCCTCCCTCTCTAGGAGTGGGTCTGATGTACAGGGAGGAAACTTGTACAAACATTGCACATTTGACTTATGTGTACAATTTCTTACACACACCCTCACTTACTAACATACTGTACATACACAGAAAGCCAGGCATAGAATATACAACAACAAATCTCCTGCACTCTTGTAATATAAACATGAAAAGCCATCGCTTGTATTTATGACAGAAAAGTGGGACTGGAGAGAAGAAAAACGAAGGAAAAGAAAGGCAAAGAAACGAATGTGAAATTATGAAATGGAGTGGACATGCTTGGCTGTTTATGAATTGTGATTTCACCCAACTGATGGTGTGTGTGGAAGATTAAGGTAGCTGACCTTAGCAGCACCTTCTCACATCTCATTTCAGCCTAATCTGTGTTTGTGCGAGTGTGCGGATCAGTTCTCCCATGAGACACAGACATAATGCTCCCGGAGGATAACAGGAGATGACTAAGAGGTGAGATGTGAGTTGTGATAAAAGTGCCCCCTGACACCCACACACATCTAAACATCTAACATCAAATCTCAAGAGACCCTTAAGATCCTCTGAACCCCAAGTCCCAAGGCAGGAAGCAAACAAGTATGTGTGTGTGTGTGTGTGTGTGTGTGTGTGTGTGTGTGTGTGTGTGTGTGTGTGTGTATTAGCTCATTAGTGTGTGTGCATGTATTTGTTGGTGAGGGTAACCCAAGCTCCGGTGCAGCTAACAGACAGGTCCACTTAGTAGCAGTGGACAGACACAACAGCACCTTACCTTTACGGTGTAATCACAAACAGATGTTGGCTAAATGTTAGCCGTAGCATTTAGTTATTGGATTATCAGGCTAAACACCGAGTGCATGTTCTTGCATATTTCTCTGATGACACCACACTGCAGGCAGTTATGAGACAACTCAGCACAAAGATATCTGCACCATGTTGTTTCCAGATTAACTGACATTTTAAACTCTTAGCTAGCTGCCTCCTATTAGCATTTGAAGAGTTTCGTTTGAAATGTTGCACATCCATTCATAGTGTCCAGTGATAATTCCATGTAGCACTACTATTTTTGGTGTTATTCTTGCTCCTGAGTGTTAGCAGATAAGTGTCTAAACAGATGACAGGACTTTGTATTTCCTGAGTTAGCAGTGGGACTGCATGGAAGACTGAATCAAAGTGCAAGTTGATGAATTGGGTTATGGGAATGTCTGTACAAAAAATATAATTTATAACCTTATATCACTTGATGGCAATAAATGTCACAGATGTATGATACACATGCTAAACTACCGCGTAGTAACTGAGTATTCATTCAAAAAAACATTGTTCTTCTCTGCAGCAGTCTATCTAAAAGGTCTTTGAGCTTCTAGGCTGCTCCTTTAGAAGATGTGTGGATGTTTACTTGTCTGAAAATATTAATATTTGCCTTATACAGTGTTAAGAGTGTGAACTGGCCAGGAAATCCAACAGGATTCATGGTTTTTGCCAAACCTTCCACTTTTCCCACTTTCCTTTATTCTTTTTGTGCAGTGTGTTTGTGTGTATACATCTCTCTTTCTCCCCTGCTGCATTTCTTCAGAATGTTGTTGAGTTGTTTACGGTCACAAAGAGGAGTGAAAGAAGCTACGCCATCAATTCATCTAAAATATAATCACTTTTAGTTCCGTAGTCGTGATTTAATTTTACTCTCTCTGCTCTGCACCTACGAGGTTTTGTAATTCAACATGTCATATTACAAAGAAGTGTTGCTTCTGAAACATACACATGCGTATAAATATAAAACTCTTTTTTTTCTTGCTCATCCTCTCACTGGCTTACACACAGACACAGTCCCTGTGGTGCATCAGCTGTTGTCCAGCTGTTTGATGTGTATTTACTTTTTGACTTATTTATTTGACAGCAGCAATCTGCGTCTTAAGAGGTGAGACGTGTGTGTGCGTGTGTTTGTGTGCACTTGTGTTACTCATACAGTATCACCATCATCATCATCATTCTCAATCTCTATCATTGCCATCATGATGTGACACAATTGATTCTTGATTCAATCTGTTTCTTCTTCCAATACTGGTGAAATGTAAATGCTCAATGCTTCTTAACAAAAAATGTGTATTATCAAAACCTTTTAAAAACTGTTGATTTCATTGTCATGGTCCAGCCTCATCAGTAATTATAACATTGAAATTTCACTCCAAAATGAATGGTAAATTAAAAATGATTTCAATGGTAAATGAAATCATAATTTTCAGAGGATTTATGTGCGGAGGAAAAGTAGACCCATGTGGAGTTCAGTTTTGGTGAACTTTGACATGCAAATACACACCGTTGACCAACGGCAGTGTTGACTTTAGAGGGAAACGAAAAGAACCGGAGAGTCCAAAATGGAAGAAGCTATATCACAATAGCTGTGTCGCACCATCCAATTTTATAAAACTCTGCTCTTTCTGCTTTTTTTACTGCACTGTTTCTTCTCGGTTTGGGTAAAAACACAGAGCAGATCCATCAGCAAAATGGTGGTCCTTATCTATCTCTTTCCCCCGGATGCTAATTAAAGATAATAAACCTTGCAGGTCATTTCTCTGCTGCTCCAAACTCACCGTCACCTCAGCTCCTCTCACAGCAACATGGCCAGATGGGGCGAGAGTGCACGCGCGCACACACACACACACACACACACACACACACACACACACACACACACACACACACACAAACCCTAAACACATGGTTGTTGGCTTTCCCTGAGGCAGCAGGTGAGTGTAAACTGAAATGCTGCAGATAGTCACATAGGCAACACTGAAATGCATGTTTAAATAAGCATTGCATGATAAAAAATAGTGTCAAGGGCTTTTAAATACACATAACGTTACATCTTTCAAACACATGCCTGCATACACATGCATAAACGCAGACACACACACACACACACACACACACACACATTCATTTCTCTGTATGTGTAAGTTTAAACCCCTCGTTTATCTTCACTCCACGCCTTAAACACAGGTGTTTGGAGAGCTTACTGATGAGAATCTGATGCCAGATATCATGATATCATGTAACTATGTTTCAAGTCCTCTTTGTCTCTCCCTCACACAATAGTTTCCCACAGAAAATTCCCCTCTACTTCACTTATCACAAACACACAGACTCTCTCCAATGACTTCTTTTTTCTCACCATTCTCCAGCTCAGTCAATACACAGATATTTATTTAGTTCAGAGACAGAGAGTCTCATGAAGCAGACTGGCCTTAAGTTTTTTATTGAGCAAGAAGATAAAAAGGCAAGTTCTGCTCTGTGTCCATTAGGGCTAAAATAGCCAGAAGAGCGTCTGATGAAATGGAATAAACTGTTGTAGTTATCTCCCCTGGCTGCTGCAGTGGAGGAGAGCCAGAGAGAATGAGAGAGACCACATACGTATGATCACGAAACTACACATAACTACACAGACGCAAAACCATTCACACACACACCCACACAAGCTCCTTGGTGTTGCCCTGGTCTGTATTTATCCCTAACCATAACAGAGCAGGCAGATAATGGCTGATGGGACTGTCGTAAAAATAACCTGGCACACGTCTGTTTGGATTAACCTCGTCTCCTTACCCTTTCTCCCTCCTTCCCTATCCCTCCATCATGTTTTATTGCTCTCTTCTTTTCCGACCATCAATTTGTTATCTATCAATCTATCAATCTATCTGTAATGGAGAAACACACAATATTAAAAGGAAAAACACACTTCAAGTACACCAAAATGTCCATGAATAACACATTCTTTTCTTGCCCTATTACTAATATGTTGCATATTTATTTTGGAGGAACATGAACTGTCTTATCAGCAGAAAAAGCAACAGGGGTTGCTTATTTTCCCTCCGAACTAGCCTCTTTGTTTGCGTAAGATGTAAAATACTTGTCCAAATATGTTAAAAACTGAATCTGAGGGGAAAAACAAGACAGACAGAGAACAAAGAAACAGCATATATCATCACAAGCACTTCCTTTGTGGGGGGGTTGAACTGCACCCACACACATCAACACACACACACACACACACACTGAGCATAAAATGTTAACAAGTCATTTAATCTAGTATCAAGTAATAATAAGCTCACCTGTTTCCAACGGAGTTTCCCCGAAAAATTGATTCTTGACATTGTTGGAAAAATGTTTATGTATGTTTACATGTCCAGCAGATACGGAAAGATCTGGCTCTTGAGAGGCTAAATGCTCCACTATGTTCACCAGCTAGTCACTCTGCTGTGTGGTGCAGTCCTGCCAGCATTTAAACATCTTTTTACTCAATGTTTTGGTTTAACGGCCCACAACTTTACTGTTTGGGTTCACTGCTCTCATGAGCCTCGTTCCCACCAGCAGGCAGATAATTTCAGACAAAAAGCTAAAAAAAAAAAAACACAACAACGTTAGCAACTAAGTGGTGAATGTATAGCAGCTAAAGAGGCAGATATTTCCCTCAGAAGTTGGTGGAGGACTGCTTTTAGCTATATATTTATTTATTTCAGCCTCTTTTGGCTCATTGTATTGGTTTTAAGCTCTGCAAATCTACTGGATGTTTCAGTCCTGCCACTCTCATCAACCCCAATATGCAAAGAAGCTCTGATAAAGCCTATCTTCACTACATCTGCAGCACCAAACAGAGGAAGTTGAAGTGGCTGGTTGATCTGGCCAGCTAAAGACCCAGATATTGTTCTCAGGAGTTGGTGATCAAAACAAAGCTAAAAAAAAGGTTGGAAATTGGACTTTTCATCAGGTAGTCTACTCAAAATGAATGGAATGGTGCTCAGTGTCTGCAAAATATGTAATTGCAATTCGCAATCGTATGCTAACACAATATCCATAACAACTTTATAAGCTGTAATATGACATATTCATATGCCCCCTAGTGGCCAAAATTTTATTAATGCAGCTTTAAGTTTGATAGTCATGGCTGGAAAAGTCTTTTCCCAGCTCAGGATCATTCCCAAATCAAATTAATTGTTATTTTTAGAGGCCAAAAAAACTAAGACCCAATGCCGAGTTGCTGACTTGTTAAGATGAACATTCCCACAAAACCTTTGTGTTACCAAGGATGCCCCTTTCTTATGAGTCATGTTCAATAAAAAACAATTAGGTTGAATACCAACAACAAGACAGTTGATAACGTCAGTAAACTCTCTGAACTCCAAAGGAGGACATCGTGGGCCTGTAAAATGCTGATCCCCGTGTCTGATGAGAATGGGAGGCCAATATTTTATATCTCTGTGGAGGACGGGGGATACAATATCTGACACAGCTTTATTGGCTTACTCTTTAATGACTTCCTGCACAGAGTGAGGCTGTAGGAGACAGAGGGAGTCTAACGTGCTGAGAATCGACATCTTTTTTTTTTTTTTGGACTTTCTTTGAACTATTTATGCTCTTTACCTCATTACCCGTGTCTCTGCTCCTCACACCAAAGGCTGATTCCCCATTCGCTTCTCTCTATCTACCACTTTTATCGTCATTTGGAGAGACTGTAAAGTAAATGCCTCTTCAAAATGATAAGTATATGACCTTGTCCATGTATTCCTTAGTGCACCTCTCTCTCTCTCTGGATGGCTAAGATGGGGTTACTAATGAGCAAATGTTCCGATGATGAAGCCTTTTTCCAAGAATCTTTTCTCCCAAACGCCCGTGGCCTTTGGATGACTCCCCAAGGAGACCATTAATTTAGATATCAGTGTGTATGTGTGTGTGTGTGCGTACATGTGCATGTGTTTGTCTATGTGTTGCTCACATATGAGTGGGAGTTTTTTGTGGCTTTGTTTCATCACACACATATGAGTATGAGCAAAAGCAGATCAATTAGAAAGTGCGTGCATATCTGCAAACATGCAACACTGCACACCGTACAAACGTTACTCCCAAACTGTTAAACAAACGCTAAAACACAACACCCCCTTATCACATATCCCTCCTTCCTACCATCATTCTACACCTTCACCCCGACTCGCTCCCCATACGCCACCCCAAAACATCCTTCTATGTCAACACATCCCACCCCCCATTCCACCCAAATTCAGACCTTTATAAGCACAGCGTTTAGAGACTTTACACACACACACACACACGTGGAGATACAGGAAAAGAGAGCATTAACAATGACAATGATGTATTTCACACACGTACTTCGTCTCGAAAGGCAACCAGGTGTGTGATTGATGACCCCACCTCCCGACTCCTGAGCTCTGACCAGCTAATGTGTGGTTTTCCTCTGCGATTGTTAGGTGCCGTTCAGACGGACTCCTCCGCGCTCTTACAGCACTTTGTTTTCGGAGCGCTCTGTTTTCTTGTGAGAGAGGAAGAATCCACTCCACAAAGCTTACAGCAACTCCTTCTCTATCCAAACACTGGCTATCTGTCTGTCTGAGGTGCTGACAAAATGACCAGTGTGCCCCAGTTTTGTAGCAGAAACGTATTGTTTGTTCATGTTTGTCAGTGACGAGCCACAAAAAGAGGTATTACCATCAGGATTTTTAATGTAATTACAAAAGCACTGGGTTTATGCAGCTTTTTTTTAATAAAGCTTTTATTTTCCTTGGAAGTATGTGAATCATTTTGATCCATCATGGACAAGGCATTCCTCCTTTGCTCCTTTTGAGGTTTTGTTTTGTGTGTTGTTTCCTTAGTTAAATTGAGGGTATACAGAATCTAAAGTCCCCTGGAACAAACTTTAATATACTTTACTTTGTCTTATGTAATTATTTAATTATATTGAAATAATGGACTGAAACATACTCAATGTAATACTGCTTATTGATGCAAATCCCATCTTTCCCAAAGAAGGTATATCAGAAATGATAAAAACAAGCTTTGGTTACTGTTACTTAACCCGTAAATTATCATGATGAAGAATGATGATGTATGATTTCATTCATGTATGATTTCATGTTGCACATTAAAGAGGCAGTTAGGCATAAATTCAACAAAAACATCAGACCTAGTCCATTAAAAATGTATAAGGAATGTATCTAAAAACATAATAATTATACAATTTTTTTTACAATTATACTGCCATTCTTCTATTTAGAAACAAATATATCTATAAGAGACTTTGATTTAATCTTGACCCAGTTTCCTCTGTAATATTTCACATCTCTTTTTCTGAAAAGAGCAGGTGCTTTCTTGGCGGACTGGAGTTGCACCAGATAATGTGGCAGTGTCATCATTTCCAAAACTAGTCTAAACATGGCTTAGCAGGGAACTCCATAACATTTGTGCAGGTGTGTTAATGTTAGGCCAGTAAATCTGGCACGATGAGTGTCGGAGTGATTGTCTCTCTGTCTGAGCTCGGCCTCACCTCTGGAGCTGTGATGGGAGGGTGAGAAGATTCTCTTCTTTGTGGAAACTCCTTTTTGTTTGGTTGAATGTCCAAGTTTTTATTTTGGCCTCAATTGGCTCTGTTGTGTATGTTAGACTCATATTGGATGGATTTAGATAGGTCATGTGGCTGCAAATGAAATCCTGGGTAAATCATTATCTATATATCTTATACCACATGCATTATCAAAAACCCATCATGTTGACAGAAAGGTGCTGATTTATGTTTGTTTTCCATAAAACAACTTATCCGTAGAACTATTTGGGGTAACTACTTCTTACTAAATGCTATGAATTTAGAGTACATCAGCCTAAAAAGACTTGGTCAGACTTTGGTCAGGTTTATTCTTCATTACATCCCTGTTTTGAGTTAGTAAGTTAGTTGAGTTAGTAATTGCCTCTTACATCAAGTAAAACATGATGCAATCCACACCAACAACACTTGCAGAATCTAGGATTTTAGGATGCATGTATAAACAAACCGGCTTACATGTATTTCTGTATATGCAACTCCATACATGTGGGTGAGCATGTATGCACATGAGACCGGTGTGTTGGCTGTGCCCCTGATGCCTGGCTGACTGGTCCCAGTAAGAATGGAGCTGATATAAACAGGCTTGGTCGTTCCCACGTCTCTGTTTACACTGGAAGACCCCAGAGCAGCACTACCAGAGCACTGGATTCCCTCCGCACGGCGCACTCACACACTATCCATCTCTGTCTCATACAGACAGACTTACACACATACATGGTTCATGGGCATGCAGAGACACTGTATGTGCATTTATGCAGAAATGCAGCCATGCACGTTTAACACGTTTACAAATGTGACAAGCACAGGTTTTAGTCTTTTATTCTTTCTCCTACTCAGTTTTGTCGCTGTCTTATCTCCCTCCCCTTACTTTTATTGTTTAGAGCCTTTTCCTTTTGCCTTTAGCAGTCTGACACAGAGTTCCCACAAAGCCATCAAACCAGTACTAAACTCAGTTTTATAACACTACCGCAAAGGCTCTCAAAAGCTTTAACTTCACTCTCATAAGTCCTTTTGAAATGGGCCTGTGATGTACGCCCAACATAAACAGAACACTGGGGTCCTGACAAACACGCCCAGTTTACAGGCAACAGTGAGGTCACCTCTGCAGAACATCTCTGCAAAGATGCATCTGCTGATGTGACTCAAGTTTTTAAAAGAAATGCCATCTTAACATTCAGTATTTTTGGAAAGCTGTAGACAGAAAGCGACTTTGTTTTAGTATGTTTCCTAAAGTTCTTCTTCTTTTCTTTGGGAGTGACCTTGTCAGCTGTTTGTCATAAGAATACCAAACTGTCAAGATCATCCACACATTCAGAGGAAAACACGCCTCTTGGGGCCTGGGAATGTATGGATATACAGCCACCATTCACCCTTGTTAGGTTGATAATATTGTTCCATCCAATAGCAAACATAAGCATAAATGTAAGGGTAAAGCGTTCAACTTATCCAATAGCCAATCGACCACAATTCAGATCAAAACTATTGTTACAAACACATAAACATATGCACGCACATGCAAGCACACAAACACAAATATTCCCAGAAACATGAAAAAATGATTTATCTCTCACTTTCCCTCAGTCACTCTCTCTTTGACACACACACAAGGAGTAGTTACAGTGATGGACCGTCTATTTATTCTTAGACATATCTGCATCTATTAAGCCCTAAGTGCTCACATCTGTGTGTTTACATGCTGCATCTTATGACCTAATGAGAATAAGAGCATTGTTCCCCTGGGAAGAGACTGCCCCAGTGATGTGCAGCCCAACAAGCTGTAAACATACTCCTGCGCCCTGCGTCAGCCGTCTCACAACACACACAAACACACGCACGCCATCAATGCTAGTGGTCAGACTTTCCTAACCTGCACTAAATCTAAACCTTTATAGTAAACATCTTGGGACATCTGAACAAGGCTCTTGTGCAGAATGGATGTGAATCACAAGGCTATATTTCACCAGGAGAAGCCCAGGAGGATTAAACAAGAGGGAAAAGAGTCAATTTAGTAACCAGGGAGGAAGAACAATAACAACAAGGCTGAATCATAAAGAAGTTATTTTTCTGTTTTGTTTGGGTGCAGGCCAGGCGGGAGAAGTGTTTGCAGTGGTCTGAGCAGAAGAGCTGGGTTACAGGACACAATGCGCAAATGTGCATAAGCAAGCAAGTCATGTGGATATTAACAGGCATAAACAAATACACGTGAATGTGTGCAGAGATCCACACACATTCAAATCTGTGTTTAGTTTATTCAACTTTATCTCACAAAGTGTGTCATTCTTATCAGTTTAACTTTCATGCAGTGTTGTGCAAAAGTTACACAAAGTACAGTCAGTCAAATGAGCTCAGAAAATAATAATCAACGCAAAACCTCACAAAGTCACAATCAGTCCTCCTAAAGGTCACAATCAGTGCAGGACGTGACAGAGCACAGAAACCTCAGGACAGAATCCATTCACTAAATTCATTCATGAGCCACGGGAGCGGCTGTGAATTCTCTCATTGATAACACAAACATTCCCGGCCGCCTCCAAACTTTACTCCTTCTCCTCTTTTGTAGCCTGTCCAGAATTCCCTGAGGAGCATTTACTGACCAGATGTGCTCATTTTCCTCTGAGATGTTCTAATCCACGTAGCTTAAATGTCAATACACCATAAACACTGAAAAAATAAGTTACACATTGTTATCTGGAAATGGTGTTAACATAAGCCTGTTAAGTGTAATATTGGCAGACATAGATGATTACAAAGACAAATTTGAGGACACAGAATTTGGCTGGAATCAATGAGCATTTTAACCCTTACTTGGACTTGCAAATTATAACTTCTAATGGCTCAAAATTAATTCACAACAAATCTACCAATAACATTAAGTTATTAGCTCATTCTGCAGGGCATGGTGTAGAAAACCTGAGCTTTTCTTACCACAAATTATGTCAAATTTATGTCATTTTTTTTCCAACAAGACAACTTTAGACCAACTTACTGGTTGCTGTTCAAGTCCATCTGTGTGGGCAACTACAAATATTCATTATGTTCTTGATCTCTTTGACAATAAAGGTTGTATTTTATCATATGAACAATCTATGGTTAATTATGAATTTCCTTTGCCATTCAATTTAACTCACACCGATTTGAATGCAGTTAATTAAATGTCATTTGGTTACCCGGTTTGATATTGAAAGGAATTCACTTCACACTTGTAATATCATAGCATGGCATATCCAGTTGACTTAATCTCAATAAAATGGGTTATTCAATTGAATTAATTTGAGTTGTATCAATTACATTTTTTGTTGACTCAATTTATTTCTTTAGTAAATCTAATTTAAAAAAATGAGTTGATTCAGTTTAATTTAGTTCATTCAATTACATTTTTTTGGTTCCTTACGGGATGGTTTCTGGTGGGCTGGTCTTGTGGCTGGTTCCAGACAAACTGGTCTTGGGACCAGTTTAGGGTCAATCTCATCCTCTTCTTCAAACTCACTGTCAGACTATGAATTGACAGACATGATCCTCATATTTAGAGAATTATTCACTTCTTCCACACAAGCTTCTCCTAAATTAATTCTATGGCTCTATGAGCAGAGGTTCTCTTTGCCATACTGATTGATTGTGATAAGGAGCCACGCACACAGAGCTTATTTATTGTGTTACTCCCCCAATTTCAGGTAGAGTGTGTGAGACAGTTTGACACACAACAGAGTAAAGAATGCATGTTATTAGTGTCGAGTCCCCTGGGGTACAGTGAACCCAATCACCACATATGTAATGTAAATGTGAAGACGCGGTGTGCAGTGTGCAGTCAGTGAAAACATGTTCTTCACAGAAAAAGAGCCAAGGCCAATGAGTTTCAGGTTAAATAATATTTCATTATACAATTATAAAACTATAATATTATTTTAGTAAACATTGGACGGGACACACAGACACGAACACCACACAAGTGTTTAATGTGTTTTTTTTTATCGTTGTATTTTGAAAGTTGTAACCGGAAGTTGTAGTCATTTTGAAGTTCGCTAGGTCATCTTGTTTTATTTTGAAAGCTGAAACCGGAAAGTGGCTTACTCGCTGGTCCCTTGTCCGCGGAGGAAGGGGTCTGTCTACAATTTTATCTTGACTGGATTGTTTATGTCTCGGGGTTACAGCACTGAGCTAAATGAAGAGGTAGCTAAAGAATTAAAGCAAAAATTTTAGATACACACATTTGCCATGAACACGCAAACCCACCTGGAAACAGTGGAACTACCTCGTCCTCACTGTAACGTTATACAGCTCGCCTGCTAGCTAGCTAGCTTAGCTAACAACTTTTCATTCATTACTGCCTGTGCACTTTTCTTTGTTGCTAGCTAACGGGTAGCTTTATTCACAACATTAGCTGGGCAGTAGTGAGGTAACTTTATCGCTACTCTGTTGTTTGTCTGTTGTTTTTAGTCGCTCATTTTAATGGAATGCTAGTCACAACAACACGTTCGTTAGTCTAAGCAGTTATGCTGAATTAGTTTTTGATGAATAACGTTAGTTGACAGTCGGCTTGTTATGTTGGCAAGATTAGCTAGCATAATTTCCCTAAACAAGCTTATCAGTTGCGTTACTCTGCAATACAACACTGGGATGAGCGATGCATGAGCTGTAACGCCAATAAACCTTACATTTTAGATAAAACTACGTCGAGTTATACCCTACGCTTTCACGTAATTAAGTTACAGATGCATTACATATAGCCTCAACTATAATATTTTAATTCATCTTGCTAGGTAATTTAGTCGCTACAGAGGGTAGCTAACGTCTCAAGCTGTGACACTAGCGGGCGAGCTAACGTTAACGTTACTTCATGGCCAAAATAGCGTAGAAGTACATTTAAAAACCGAAATAATTCAATTACTCCTCTAGTGTCTTGCAGATGCCGGTGTGATTCTTGTTTTGAGTCACACTCCTATATATCAAGTAGAAGGGAACCACTTAGCTGGAGAATCAGATGAATTGGTGCTGCAACTAAGGTGACAAGTTAAGCCCCTTCCTAATATTATAACGTTTTTATTCAGGTGTAAGATCAACTAGATCACATTATTTACACAGAGATGTGCAAATGCTGCGTGCTCGTTGATTGCGCTGTATGTGCAAGCTATAAGCTGCACTAATAATAAGATGAAAAATAATTAGATAAAAAAAAAGTATGGGGCATTGCATTACATTGCATAGTGCATGTGTAAATCAAAATACTAATAAATCCTGGCCCTTTTTTTTCTTCCAGCTAGTCTTGTCTCCCTGTCCCTCCGTGAAATGGTGGTGATGGTGGCGTTGATGATACAAGTGTGAAGAGAAAGCCCCTGTGGTCCTCTTGCTGCACCGCTCACTTCCTCATGGATTCCAGCAATGACGAGGCACTTGATATTATTATCACCAATGTGGTGGCAACCTTCAGGACCAGGTGCCACCTCAACCTGCGCACCATTGCCTTAGAGGGAACCAATGTCATCTACAAGCCGGAAGTAGGGGTAAGGAAGCTCAAGTGTAATTTCCCCCCCGGGATCAATAAATTATTTCTGATTCTGATTCTAAAGACTGTTAAAGAGATGTACAGCTTTACTGCATTATCAAGGGTATATGATATGGGTCATGTTGGCACCATTCAAATGTTGGCCACTTTTCTTTTTTTAGAAAGTTCTAATGAAGCTTCGTAAACCCAAGATAACGGCCTCAATCTGGTCCTCAGGGAAAATCATCTGCACTGGAGCAACAAGGTAGACATGAAACACTCGCACTAACCGTTAGAAGACTGGAAGACTTGTCAAAAACTACAAACAGCAACCACTGCAACTGCACATAACAAGTGGAGTTGCTAGTTGCCAAAGGGCCATTCATTTTCTCTGGTGAGAGAAATGTTGGCTGCTGATTGCCTTGGCTGTCTTGCCCCTGTATTGTTGGTGCAGTAATGTTGGCTTCAGCTGAATGTTTGAGCAAAATCTCCCATCAACTGCCAATAATGCAGTGGTATCACCATTTGTCTCTCCTGTCACAGCTGACATTAGAGCTAGTAATTATCAGTTTTTGGTAAATCGGCCACAAACCAGCATGGTGATGACTTTGGTACAGTTACTCTTAAGGTTGAAAGTTGCTGTTTGTGTGTTATATCTCTTTTGCATGCCAAACCATACACAGTACGTATACCACTGTTATGCTGGCACTTACTCCTGCTCTCCTCTTCTGCTCAGTGAGGATGATGCAAAGCTGGGTGCTCGCAGGTTAGCACGCTGTCTGCAGAAACTGGGCTTCAAGGTGAGAATAATCACAGTTGTTGGTGAACAGCATTATAACAGATCACAGGTTTTATTTTTGAAAAACATGCATAAACCTGAATATTACAATAACTAGATAACTTTTCAATTCAGATATAGAGTTTATCATAATATCTGTTGAGGTATTGCCTTTCAGATTGTCAAGTTAATGTTCAAGTCTTGCATGGAAATACAGAGTCAAACTGGAACTGTCCTTTCGTGGGGAAATGTTAAAGAGGATTTGCATTGTAATATTAATTTAGACAAAACAACAAAAAATTGTTTATCACAATTCACTATATATCACACCTTTGTTAAAAGAATACAGTTGCAATAATCTATAAATATTTACTTCATTGCTTTACAATCCTGGTCTTATTGTCATAGTTTTGGTTAATATGCCTGAAGGTTGACACAATAAGAGTCCATTTGTGCCAAGGAGGCACAGACCTTAAAGCAGGTCTTTCATAAATACATTCATTAGACTGTGTACATGACTACATTTCTTTTGACTTATCATTTGCTTTAGCCAGGTCATGTTTCATGACTAGTAAACAAAACAGCTGCATGCAGCCAGGGCAACCTGCAGGTTGAACCTCGAGTACAGTAGAACTGCAATCCAAATAGCTTCTGTGTTAAAGCTTTATCCAGCAAAGCTCTTGTGTCTGCTACAAGCACAAGTACAAATGAGGCTAACCTATGGGTAAACTTGCCAACACAACGGCCATAAGACCAAGATTGAAAGAAAAAAAGTTATTTTTTAATGTAAAAGTATGCAAATATAAATGCATTCATATGTGTGTGTGTGTGTGTGTGTATGTGTGCGTGTGTGTTGTCTGTTCAGGTGAGGTTTTCAGCCTTCAAAGTTGTGAATGTGCTGGCAGTGTGCTCCATGCCGTTTGCAATCCATCTTATAGACTTTACTAAGAACAACCGACCCATTGCCAGGTAATTAAGTACTGTGCATCACAACCACCATAATCGCACTAATTCACATCATCACTATCATCAGCATCCTGATCTGTCTGAGTTGAGCAGTATTTAGAAATGTATTCATTGTACTGATCTCCTGTATCAGACCTTACCCCTCAGGTGTCAGTTCAGAGTCTCTTGTATTTTATGATACTCATTTTGGTTGATTAGTTTTGAGTTATAGTAAGTTGTGATGCCATAAGGAAAAATACACATCACTTTCATAATTACCTATCATTGTCAGTTATTTTGATTCAATTTTGCCTGAGACACCTCAGCACATGTATTACGAAGGTAATCACCCTGTTTAAAATGTTACACTTCTTTTACTTGAAGTGGTTTAATATTTGCAAGGACAGGATGACCTCTAGTGGTGGGAGCAGATGTTGGTGTAGTCAGACGTCAAGTGGAGTATCATGTAAAACAGCCTCAAAGCTGGATATGTCATTGTACTTAACCATTTTGTGTGTGTGTTTGTCAGTTATGAACCAGAGCTCCATCCTGCTGCCACATACAGGATCAAAAATATCAAGGCTACTATACAGGTGTTCTCTACTGGCAGCATCACAGTTACAGGTACCACACACTTACATGCATACACACACACACACACAAGCACACATACATACATACAGCTAGAGGGCACAACAGCTTAAGGGATTGAGGTCACATTGACATAATGCACTTTTATAGTCTGTTACAACCAGAAAAGCGGTTTGTAAATAACCTAATTCCTCAAGGAATCTTACTCCGAGTTAAATAGTTCACGCCCTCTATGTTATCCATTATCCACAAGGAATTAACTATTTTGTCACTCTCATTTATGTTTTGACCGTTCTCTCTCTGTCTGCAATTCTCTATTTGTATGTATGCAGGGTTTATTGCTTTTTCGTTTTTTATTGTACTCAAAACTTGTCCTTATGGTCTCACTCCCCCCCCCCTTACCCCCCCCCCAAACACATCCAATCACTCAGGACCAAATGTGCAGAATGTGGCCACAGCTGTTGAGCAGGTCTACCCACTGCTGTTCGAGTGTCGGAAACCCCTCTGCAAATAAAGGATAAAAAAGTTCAAGACAGAAGAAATGAAGGAGAGGTGAGGAAGCACCTTATCCTTGGATTTATTTGCTTGATTTTATCATCACATGGCAACGGCCACAAACGTCTAACTGGATGTCACCTGGACTTTTCAAAATGTTTAACAACCCTATTTGGAGTCGTAAGATTTCCCTGTCACAAAATGTCATTATTGTTGTGGATAGTGTGGCTCTTGTGATTTTAACAGCCTAAACTTGCAAGTATGTCTTTCAAACTTAATATCCTTCAGCAGGAACTGCTCCTCAAACCTGACTGATGCTGAAGGGGGGTGGAGGTTATTTGCTTTTGCTTTTTATTTGCTCCAGGTGTTTTTTGCATGGACACAGAAAGACCAGTTTTAAACAGTCTAATCAGTTCTACGCTTAACAGTGATGACCGTTGCAAAGAGTCAGTATGTTAACACTGAGAAGCCTCACCTTTAACCCTACATACAACAAGTCGTCCCATTTGCCACTTTCTCTGGAAGAATCTCCGTCCATGGCTCGACGTGTTAACGCAAATACAAGGTGTCCACTGTATTACCCATATGTTTGCCCAAAGAGAAAAACATCAAAGACGGAGTCTGGACTGTTACACATGTACACAAAGTAAGAGCAGACCCCCAATGCAGACACACATATCTGCTCAGGATATGCATTCATCTCTGTCATCTTTGTTTGGTTGTCAGTTCACTATAAATTTTTTATAAACGTGCTTTCATTTCATGTCATTTCCTTATAATAGTTTTAAACACAAGCTAAACTTGCAAATATTGAATTGTATTTTCTTGGCTCGAGTGATGTACAGAACAAGATTGATCTCCTAAATGTTTTGGAATGTAATGAAAACCTTTGAAGGGTTCAGGTATATTTTGTTGTCCAGGTGGTGAGTTGTTGAGCCATAGACCCCTCATTTGCTTTCACTTAACACTACTGGTTAGTCTGGTTAGTCCCAAGCTATAGTGGTACTGAGGCAAGATATTTAAAATTAGCATTTTATTGGGCAGAGGAATACAAATTTATTATTAAACACTGTCCAGAATTGGGTCTTCCATCCAAAGTTGCTGTAAAGGCGAGGGACAGAGTAACAGAAACAAAAAATTAAACAAAATTGTAATGTTTAAGAACTCATGATCACAAAAGCAGCCACTCAATTAAGTCGTACAATGTTGTATGGCAGTTAGCTCAGCACTGTCACCCATCTAGAGGCAATACACCCATGTATTGAAGCAACGTAAGACCACGAACAGTGTTCAGAGAGGCCATGCTTACAACATGAGCCAGTGCCTGAATTGTCTGAAAAACAAAACTTTGGTGAACCAATGGAGACAAGTTTAGCGTTTTTAAATAAGAACCGGAAACCTAGCGAGAGGCAACGTATATGTATGTATATAATAAAGGCATCTGATGGAAAATATGTTGACAAAAACTTTGACACGTTGTCTCAAGTGTGTGGGATTGTTTTGAACCAGTGTCAACTGAAGATTTGTGACACTTGTTCAGAATTTTGTATTTTGTATAAAAATAAAGGTTAATGATAAGAGGCCACCACATGACTACTGTTTAGTGTGTTTTACTCTCATCTTCATTGTGTCTCCTTGTGTGTACATGTCCTGATTACAGGTGGAGCACAGCAGTTTCAAGAGAATATCCTATAAAATGGTTTTCAGTGTGAGACTTTGCAAATATATGTCTACATCTTCCAACATGAAAAGAGATTCAGATATGTATCAAAGTACAGATTTAAAAATGTACAATTTAACTCATTCTTTCTTGCAGTAAAACATTCGACTTGTTAATCAGATAAGTATAATTTTGGCATCACTGACATAAGTAAAAAAAAAAAAAAACACTTTCATTACTTTTCACACTACTTCTTACACTACAACAGTACTACTCGTTATATTATCTACCCAATATTGTTACTAGACCTAATGAGTTTAGTATTTTTTGCTTCATTGCTGGTTTTTGAGGCAGTCAGGCATACAGTGGAGCTGAGTGTGTTGATTCATTATCATTTTCATGATTGTTTGATCCCATAAAATGTAAAGGAGGAGACACCGGGCTCTTACTAACACAACTGTGGCCTTCATCCATGTTTCCGTCACCATGTGGATGGTCTGGTATGACAGGTTTGAGCCATGTTAGTGTTATTACATTACATATGACAGGGAGCAGCATCTAAACAATGTCACTGGAATACATTTGCAGTCCAACACAGACCCAAAGAATGTTTTTCAGTATTACTTTAGATTTTTCAGTACATCGTTGATTTCCCCATGATTATCCAGAAGAGACGATCTTTTATAAATGTTCATCACAATGTCATGGTCAAAATGGAAAAAAAACTAAAAGACTATTGGTACAGTTTCAGCACTCATGCAAGGGGCTTCATCAGTTCTACTGACTGGTGGGGAGTCCATTTCATCCTGGAGTTAAAGAAAAATGTTCCTTTCTGCGTTGTTGGAGCTGTGTTCTTAAATAGGGAAGGGGTAAAGAAAGGAAGGAATTAAATAAATGTTCTATAATATGTATTTTATATAATCTCATTTACAATCCCCATTATTGACCTTTCTTTACTGCCCTTTAACAAGCAAGAGCAAACCCTGAGCTATCCTCATTTGAGCAAATCTCCATTATTTCATTCTTTCCTCTATGTGTAATTTTGACCATCCCTGTTGTTTCCTTCCTTCACATGCAGTACGTAGCTAAAACTAACTATATGAATGGGACATTATTATAGGAATCAGCTGGAACTGCAGGGATGTACAAATGCAGGTGAGACATACAAGTTGTATCCCAAATTCTTTAACAGTGCTAACATATTGTCCTTCTTGATCCTTGCTCTTGTTCTCCCTTCAGGTGAGGTGTACAGTTGTGGTCTGTTAAAGGAGTCAGACATTTGCTGGGATCTCTGAGGACGTGCTGCTGCTGCAGATCAGGCTCTCCTGAGGCTGAACCTGCCTGCAGAGCCTCACCTCAAAAGGCTTCCTAGCAAAGCAGAGAAAGGAGAGATGGAAGATGAAGAAATCTATCTCACAAACTAGTTTACTGGATGGGTAAGTTTCTGCGTAAGCTGCCACTCACCTCTTAGCCAGTTCTTTTGATATCTCCTCCAGCGTGCGACCTTTAGTCTCGGGGATACAGAGGATGACAAACACCAGGAGAACAAAGCTCATGGCAGAGTAGAGGAACATCACATTGGGGACACCAATCTTTTCTAGAAAAACAACAGCAAAATATATATATATATATATATTCTTAAATCTCAGTCAGCAAACGTGTATAAAGTTTGCTGGTTGTCCTCACAAACATTATAAACATTCCTCTTTCTTTGTCCTGGGCAAAAGCTCAAAGCTGTGTCATGGTTAAAAGGTTTTCTTTACCTGTGGTAATTTTTTGCAGAAAAGAACACTGTGTGCTGATCTACTCGTGAATCCCAGCTTAATAAAGTATAACCACACACACACACACACACACACACACCTGTAATTGTGAGGAAGGTCATGGAGATCAGCAGGTTTGTGGCCCAGTTTACAGCCGACACCACAGACACAGCCATGCCTCTGACTCCCATTGGAAAGATCTCACTGAGAACCACATATACCACTGGAATAGAAAAGAAAAGAAATATACAATGGCATAAGGGGGCATGGTTAATAAGGTATAAATACAAATAACATGATCCAGAATAGCTTTTCACAATTTTGATATCTGACCATTTTGTGTGGAGTTATAGGCCAGGCTTGGAGCTTTAAAGTCAGGGTCCACGCTGCTTTATCTGGGCAACTTGGGTGTTTCAATCTATACTTCTATCTCTAAGCATAGTTATTGTATGATAATCATTGTTGTACTTTGTACTTCACAGTACAATGTCTGACAAGCTGCAGCCATTAGAACCAAATAAACCAGACACATGATCTTAACGTATATGTGCATGTGAGTGCATATGGATCATGGTTGCTGTTCTATATTGCGGATACTGCAAAAGTATAAAAATCAAATGTGGGCACACTAGAATGCAGACATGCATTCCTTCTTTTAACGACAGCCTGAGGATGTCCTGAAGGGTAAATACAATGTATGTCAACAGTTACCAGTTCATTTGTGTGTGGGTGTGTGTGCAAAGGGAGTGGGTGAATAACACTGAATGAATGGGAGCTTACTTGGCCCGAGGCTAATGGAGAAGGCTGCAACGTACACCAGCAAGCTGATCAATGACGCCAACTTCAGTGAGGAAGACACCTCTGCATAAGTCTTTCCTCCTCCTAACCCTCCATTCCCACCATCCTCTCTGTTCGTCCCCTGTGTCTCCTCACTGTTCCACAGGCTGGGGAGGTCAGTAGAAAAAATGTCACTGTTGTCCAAGTTTATCGTGGTGCTGTTCAAATCCCACAGCGTATGTGTGTGGTTTAGTATAGTCTGGCTTTTGCACAGGCTGGTGAGGTGAGTGTGGCTTTGCAGTGTCAGTATACCAAGTGCTGCTAGCGACATTCCCATTGCGACGGCGCCCACACACAAAAAGCTCTTGGGTCCCACGCGGTCGACCAGCAACACAGCTGGGATGGTGCCAACTACTTTGACCACTCCAAACCCTGTGGAGGCCATGGTTGCTGCGGCGTCACTGTTGAAGCCTACACTGCGGAGAAGTGGTGAAGCGTAGGAGAGGATGTTTGGCTGACCGGTAGCCTGCTGAAGGAAGACCAAGGCCACACCTGTTAGCAGCCGTGAACGCAAGTTGGCCTTGGCACTGAACAACTCCCAGAAACTATGCTCTGATTCCTCTTTAAGTCCTGCCTGGATGTCTCTGAGCTCCACTTCCACATGCTCCTGAACCCCACCTCTCATTCTGGCCAGCACTATCCTGGCCTGCTCCACTTTACCCTGTGCAACCAGAAAGCGTGGACTGGGTGGGAGGAACACAAGTACACTGATCTGCAACAGCGCTGGAGGGATTACTAGTCCAAATGTATACGCCCAGCCATGGGGCAGAGTAGCAAAGGCGTAACTACAGCTGAATCCCAGCATTACACCCACAACCAACATCAGCTCATACAGCGTCACCAGCAGACCCCTCCTCTCCCTGGGTGAGATCTCTGCAATGTACAGACACGCTCCTGTCCCCGACAGCGCTGTTCCCATGCCGACTATTACCCGGCCCAGTGTAAGTGCAATAAGTGAGGTGACGGCGATGAGCACGACGCTCCCTCCGACCACAAGGGCGGCACTCAGGAGCAAAGAGCAGCGGCGGCCGTAGCGATCCAGGATAGGACCTCCGGCCAGGCAGATGAGGAGAGCGCCGAGCAGGTGGGAGCTGACCAGCAGTTCTTGTTCCCGGCAGGAGAGGGAGAGGAGGCCCCGCAGCTGCAGCAGGACTCCAGAGGTCAGGCCCATTTCGTAGCCCAGCATCAGGCCGCTCAGAGAGGCCGCTACAGCCGCTACCACCACCAGCCAGCTGCAGCCTGGAGCGAGGGACAGAAACAGAGAGAGAGTCAGAGAATATACTATAAGATAACAGCTACCCAACAGAAGGCCTGGTCCAAATGTTCATCCTCGAGGACTCTTGATTTTGCTGCCTTTTCCTAAAAGAGCAGACACGAACAAGTTGGTTCAGGTTCAAAGCAACTGTATCTAGTTTTGTTCTACGAAGACATGATTGTGTTGTGTTTTTTATTGTTTACATCAGCTAGTCTCAATATGCAAAACTGTTTGAAACTGAAGGATAGAGCTGCTGTCCCTTTCATTTGGTAGACATGGCCAGACGTTTAATTTACAAATACATCAGAAAAATGAATATACAGGCCAAACTCACTGCTAGTGAGATGTTTCCATCCAGAGTAAGAATGTCCTAGAAACATTAAATGTAGGAAATAAATGAACCGTATTAGCAAAACAGTAGCAGAGCAAAACGTGTAAAAATATTTGTGTCCAACATAGCTTATGCCAAGTAAATTTATAAGACAAATCTTATATTGCCAATTGAGCAACAAGGATCAAGCTCTCATGACGCCCCCATGTCAGCAAGCATCTGCCGCAGTGAGGTGTTAAAGAACAAGACAGTGAACCTCTTTCAGATCCAGCAGAGCTATTACTCTCCCTGGAGTGGGGCCAACATTACAACCATGTGTTCCTTCTGGTGATCAAACAAGTACTGTGTTCTTGTTTACAGCTAGTCAAGTTTTAAGGCAGCATATGGTCTCATGTGCAGTTGCTGTAATCAGGTTAGGATGGATAGACGATAAACAAAATATATGTTATTGTCTCCATCCCATGTCATAGCACAGAAACTCAAGTAACAAACCTTCAGTCAAGGAAATGAGTTACAGCCTGATCAAAGAGGTGATGTACATACAAGAATAGCATTGGATGAAATAAAAAACCAACTTGATTCTACCAACTTGGTTTGGAGTAAAAAGCAGACAGTAGTTAGTTAGTAGTACATAGGGAAATGGCCATATTCCACAGAGGAACTACAAAAAAGGTTGTCACTGACAGCATGAGGTCAAAGGGGAGAACCCGGCAAAAGGCCAGATAGCATCAATAAATTGCTGTAATGCACTAAAATAAAAAATAAAAACATATTTCAAAGAACATAACTTTTGGCAGGGCCACAGCTTTTCTCCCAGTAGGTTTCCCCCAATCATTAAGCTGCCTTAACAGCACTGACTAAGCAGAAGTAGAGGTCGGAGGTTCACAAGAAGAATGCTGAAGCAATCTTGCAAGCTATTGTGTGTGTCTGCGTGTGTGTGTGTGTGTGTGTGTGTGTGTGTCTGCGTGTGTGTGTGTGTGTACGTGAGGAGCCTACATGCTTTGCCTTGCATGCATCACTGTGGTAAGCTAACAGATATTTGTTATCATTAGACAGATAGGAAAGGAACAAGTAGAAAACTGATGAGCTTAGCATTTAGACTACGATACTATTTACATATACATTTATATATGTAATATATATAACTCATGGATTCAAAATAGTTTATGATATAAACAGCTTTGAATAAAGGACATTTGAATTATTTATTATTATTATTATTATTATTTATTATTTAAACCTGCTAAACACATTTTTATAATAGGCTATAGACTTAAATGCCAACGTATTTAACTGCAATTGTTCTAATAATCATGCTAGTGAGACTTTTTTGTTTTTAATTATCAAGGCGCAACATGCAAGAAAAACAGAGACACAGCTGCAAACTGCAGGGATAAAGACTGTTGTACTGCACCCACACCCACTTATTTTTATATGTTCTGTCACAAAACAACGAGGACTGAACCAATGCTACTTTTTCACTCTCAATACCAACTCTGATACCTAAACTCAGAATTCGTATCCAAATACTCGGGTTACCTTGATACCTTGCTGACAAGGAGTATCAATCTAATACTAGTGCTCTTTTTGTCTCCTCATTTTACTGTGCAGAAAGCTTTTCTCATTTCCTATGGGTGGGAATTTACAATACCAATAGTCTAAGTCTAATTACAGCAGAGGCAGTACACTGAAAACAAAGTGTTGCACACCATATTTGCATTTTCATACATCCCAAGGCAACAATGTGCAGAGAGGTCCAGATTTTAAGACCGAAGGGTGCTGCTCTTGTATTTTTGCCAAGCAAGTGCAGCAAAATAGTGAAAATCCTGTTCACAGTTGTCAGCGAGTAAAACATAGTAATTTGATGAAAGTTTTTTCAAAATGCAGTTTGGCACACAAAAGGCTTTCATCCAGAAACGATTTTTCCCCAGTACATACAACAGATTAAATCTGTGGCCCATTGAAGCCAGCTCTTCAGGTCATAGCAAAATTAAAGTAGAAAGGTCATTGGTTAAACAAACTGAATGTTTTTATGATTCATGGGCAGGTTTTTTATGATGAGTGGGTGTCACATTTTTGGTATAAAGCCACTAAGGTCAGAGTCACCCGGGACACTGGCATAAAGACAGTCATGAACAACTTTTGGCTTCTTCATTAATCAGTGTTTGAGGAAACAGTCGATGTAAAGAAGTTGAACATGCAGCAAACTACATTTTTGTTTTTGCTGAATGATTACTGTTCAAATTCCCACGTGTTCCAAGAAGCAGGTTTTCTGAGTTGTTTGGATAAAACCCAGAGCAGGTCCAGTCAGTCCAAGTTCCAGACTGTTACTCGGAAAGTTATCTAGATAACTCAATTAAACTGCTTCTTGCAACAAGTCCCAGGTTAGCATTTAAGAAATATCGATTTTCAGTATAACCAAGTTTTATATTGGCCTTGGTGTTTATGGAGGCTCAGTGGTGGAAGCCAAGGAATGTAAGCTGTAAGGAGGAGCCCATTTGTACCTGAATTAAACACGTACACCCTGTTTCTTAAGTAACATGTACGCTCTAAACAAAACACTGACACACCTCTGGCTTAAACATGTTATTTTATCTATTAAAAATGCCACTGGTGTCTGTGTGTACCTGGGCCTCTGGGTTGGGCCAGTTTCTCGGTCTCAGAGGAGGGGTTGCCTGAGAGGTAGGTCATCTTCTTGGTCTCACTGTTGGGGTCCATCGTCTACCCCCTCTAACAGTAGGCCTAGGTAAAACAGACACACACCAACACATTGAGAAATATAAACATGTTTTTCTACAAAATCCTTTTTTATTTGAGAAAAGAAGCCAAATCTTAACACAATCACCTAGACAAGAACTTTGCCTAAAAAATAGTCTAAATTCAACGTTGGTTTAACTCAAGAACTATTGAATTAAAACAAGTAAACAAGGTTACAAATCTGACCAGACATTTGATGCCACCTCTTACATAGTTGGCGCTGAGGTAAAGTACAGTGGTTTGATACCCAGCCCCACTCATGGAAGAAGTTTCAATTCATTCCTGGGCAGCGTACATGTCGTATGGCTCTGAATATAGCAACATCAAGAGCAAACAGTGTGCTGACATCTGATTCAGAAAATCAGACCTATTGATTCCTATATAATGGCTTTAAAAACTAGACGTTATACTTAACACACTAAGCTAAGACTACCCAACAGGTGGGGCGACTTTTACTGTCTCCAAAATACAGAATAATCCCATCCTGATGCAGGACAAAAGTGGTGACCAGTTCCCCAGGATACAACAGTAGTGAACACAAGCAGGCTTCCAAACGAAATCCCCGTCATAAATACCAGCTCTGTGCAGCTCACAATGGACAGTTGCAGCTGGTTCTGTGATCCTGTTAAGGTTTTGGGGAGCTTTGACCTTTAACCTCTCTTTAGGTTTGTTATTTTGTTGACATATGGACATTATTTGGGAGACTGTTTGTCACACTAATTGCACTTTTCTACACTTGCAATAACATCTCGTGGTTGTCATAATTCATACATATATGTACTGAATGCGACTACTTCCTTTTCTATGTGTGCTGCTGCTGTTTTTCTGTCCGAAAACCCCATGACTTGAGATAAAATGTAGCAAGGTCATTTTATGGAAGCCGGAAACCACAGACCACCAAGGAAAACACAACGTCTTCACAGTAAAAGTTAAAGTGAACAGCTTTCTTTATTGCATTGACTTCAAGTACGGGCTTGTCCACTATTTATGTGCATATTAAGTGGATTTCGCCACTTGAAAAGTTTCAGTATCTAAGTTGAAACAACAGCTATATGCAGTGACACTTCCCTACCTGACGCCCCAGCTGTGTCTCTGTCTCTAGCTTAGATTCGTGTTCGTCGGTCCATTCGATTTCTCCTGCACACTTTCTCACTGGTCAGACTTTTCCTTTGCTCCAAACTCTTGTGTCGCTCGTGTCTGTGCAAGCAAGCTGTTTGTTTTGGTAGGGTATTTGTTTAGCCCCGCCCATATCTTCCCGGACCACGAATAGGAAACGTGAATTCGGCCTTAGAACGCCCAACGTCAAACCCTATTGGTCCCAACGTTTTCAATCACGCCGTGCCTGTAATTTAATGTATTTCTAATGAAGTATTGTAATGTATTGTAGGCGAATATTTCTCTATTGTGGCACGGTTATGAGCTTATCTTGCTTTTGTACAGCTTCCAGCTACAAGAATAGGTTATTATGTTACGTTTTTATGCTGTGAGCATCACTATAAAGTAACCAGCAATAAAATACACCTGTATCAATAATGCGCTTTCTCTCATGCTGCATTTGAAAACAAACGGGGAGGCCACCTGGTGTTTTGCTCGCTTCTCATGTCCTGTTTCTACGAATGCAGCAGGACTGAGCTGTCACACCTGCCCTGCTGCTTCACAGATGACAGTATGAAGCCCAACCTGCCTGTTACGCTCTGTTTGCGCTTGGCCTACTTCTCCGTAGATGTTCCGGCATGGCCTATAGAATCCAAGGTTTGACCTGTTTTTAACCACTGTCATTTGATCCTCAGTGTGTGCGTGTGTGTGTGTGTGTGTGTGTCTGTGCGCGCGCGCATTCTCGTGTTATGTAATAACTCAGTAACCAAGATAACTATGGGTGTCCTGCTTGTTGGAGACGGTGTATGTCAGCAAATAATGTCGTGATTATTACATTAGTGTTTCATCATTTGGCAGGTCACCTTTGGATTTCTTATCTAGGTTTAGTCCTGAGGCTTAGATACCATATTGGAATGCTGTGTCACACTTTTAACATTCAAAACCACGACCATGCGGCACATAGTCAAACAAACTGTTTAACTTTGTGCTTGCAGGGCCACATTTTTTAAATTCAAGATAGTCATATGCTTGAAGGTCTATTCTGACCAAATAAGTTACCTGAAAAGGTACTTTGTTATTAAATGAAGGATGAAAGAGAGAAAGCTTTAGTCATCCAGCAGGAAAATATTGGCAACATAATCAGCACACCTATTAAAAATCCAAAGGTCAAACTTGCATAATATTGGTTCATGCAATTAAAAACAAAATTATTGAATAGGTTTGTTTTGATTTGAAGTAGACAGTGGTTGAATAAGTATTCAGATCCTTTTTGAGTAGAAGACAGCAGCACCACAGTGTAAAAATACACCATTTCAAGTAAAAGTCCTGTATTCCAAATATTATTCAAGTATTGTCAATAAATTGTATTTAATGTATCAAATGTTAAGTACTCATTATGCAACAGAATTATAGTATTATATACAGTATATTATATAATTGGATTATTACTATGCCTACTGATTCACACATTTGCAAGAACACTTTGCTGTTGTAACTGTTCAGGTTTGGAGCTAATTCTAACTACTCTATATACTATTGGGTAATTTAATCCAGAACAATGCATCGGATGTAATAAACCGATCTAATGTTTTGTATGTAGAATCTGCACAATTACTAGTATCTATGACTGTCAGATGTAGTGGAGTAAAAAATATTATATTTTTATATTATAAAAAATAATATTTCCCCATTGTAGTAGAAGTAGAAAATGTACAAGTTCAAGTATATAAGTACCTGAAGTACAGTGCTTGAGTAAATGTACTTGGCTCCATTCTGCCGCTGGAAGTAGGAGTTTTATTAGATGAAAGAGTTCAAAATTCCAAATGACTTATATAGAGTGCATATACAATTGTGCATGAATTGGGTATATAACACAACAAAACACCCATGATCACCTTCTTGAAATACACACCTGCATCTACGGCCATATGCACATGCAAACAAACACAGATGCATACACACATGCTACTTTGCCTGTACACATGCACAAGGCCATTCCTACACTCGCTCTCTCTCACTCACCACCTCACACACAAACCCATGCAAGTAAAATTTGTTGGGAAATCATAGTGTCATAGCTGCTGTTACTTAATGTGTGGGGGTTTTAGTTTTGCAATAGACCCTCGGGACTTTGTGATGTAGTCTCAGGTTCCAGAGAAAGGTGGTTCTTGTCCAAGTGGCTCTACAATGAAATACCCTGAAGTAAACTAAGGTAACTAGTTGAAAGTAGAAGGAAACTAGGAAATAACAAACATGATTGCACAGTTGTACTAAAAGGGGACACTTACATGTTGAATAAGTAGGCTAGACGTAGAAGTTTAGACACCAACCGACTAAATATTGAGACTGCTGAGGACATAAGTGTAGCCACTGGTTAGTTATCATGACAGATATGTGGGGGAGAACTAGAACGAGTCAGGTCATTGACGGTAAGGCCAGTCTCATCAACAAGCACTTCCTGGAATGATGAATAAAATATTCCTGCACCTCTGTGATGGCGAGAATCCAAAATTTCAAAGTTGAAATTCCTGAGAATATGGTGATGCTTCTTATGTTTTTGTTACACTTCATTTGCTTTGCATACTAACTGATTTAGTCATATCATGTGATGTAGCTCCGACAATATCAAATTTCAGAGGGTGGAAGTAATGCAGCAAAGAATAACAATCAAGACTTTCAACAACACTGCAATACACCTGAAATGTTCCACTTCCACTTAAATCCATGTATGTTGAAGAGTAATTAATGAATTGTTGGACTTAATGAATGCTGACCATCTGTATATCTGTACTATCTGTGCTGATAGTTTTCAAGTGATAACGCTGTGATTAAATGGTGATCCAGTGAGGCTGTAGGTGCCACACAGAATCAGGCTCTTAGGATGACGAGAAGGAGAACATTGCCACCTTGTGGAAGTTACCCTACATTGAGTGCTGTAGTAGCATTCAACCAAGGAACCTGATTTACCACCAAAATAAATAACGTTTTAGAAAGCATGTATATCATATTATATTATTTTTATATTATTCATATTTAATCAATATTCACTTACTAGCACCGAGCATATAGCTAATAATGAACTATGGCCACACTAGAGACACTTGTTCGGCCTTCCAACATTCATCATACGTTTTACTGAAATGTATTTTTTCTTCTTTTATATAGATCCTAATGTTGTATAATTGTATATTTGTAAGTGTTTTTGAGGTTTTTAAAAGGGCATATCGTTTCATGTACTTCCCCAAACAAAAGCAGAACATGTGACAATGGCTACAAGATAAGGAGGATGGACTGTGATTGCATTTCTGACAGCACTGCAGTACAGCAGTGAGCCAGGAGCAGACATATTATGTCTTTGCAGTTTGCTCTTTAGTCGAATGGTTCTTCCATAAAATGTCAAAGTGCTTGAATGTCAGACTCCAGCCATCATAAAGGCAAATGTCACGTATAATGTTAGCATCCAACACTGCTATCATTAGGCTCTGCTGCTGGAGGGAGCTCCATATCAGAATCAGAATCAGAATCAGAAACTGTTTATTGCCAAGTAACATACATTACAAGGAATTTGCTGTGGTCTGAAGGTGCTATTGTTTTGATAACAAATAAGTAGAATATAAAAGCTAAAATAAGAATAAGAATAAAAATAAAAACAGATAAGATAAATAACAACAGTGCAGTGACCATAATAAAGTAAAGTGTCCAGGTAAAGTGTCCAGTAGGGGGTGGGTGTGGGTAACGCAGGGGGGACAGGGGTGATGTACGTTAATATAACGTATAAGTAGTGTTTGTGTTCGGGGGGGGGTCAATGTAAGTTCGTCATGTTGACTGCAGAGGGGAAGAAACTGTTTTTGTGGCGGGAGGTTTTGGTCCTGATGGACCGCAGCCTCCTGCCAGAGGGGAGGGGGTCGAACAGATGGTGTCCAGGGTGGGAGGGGTCGGCAGCGATCTTCCCTGCTCTCCTCAGGGTCCTGGAGGAGTACAGGTCCTGAAGAGATGGAAGGTTGCAGCCGATCACCCTCTCTGCAGAGCAGATGATACGCTGCAGTCTGCGTCTGTCCTTGGTGGAGGCAGCAGCGTACCAGACGGTGATGGAGGAGGTGAGGATGGACTCTATGATGGCAGTGTAGAAGTGAACCAGCATTGTTTGTGGCAGGTTAAACTTCCTCAGCTGCCTCAGGAAGTACATCCTCTGTTGTGCTTTCTTGATGAGGGAGCTGATGTTCAGCTCCCACCGGAGGTCCTGGCTGATGATGGAGCCCAGGAAACGGAAGGACTCCACAGTGTCCACTGGAGAGTCACACAGGGTGATGGGGGCGGGTGGGGCTGCGCTCTTCCTGAAGTCTACAACCATCTCCACTGTCTTTGAAGCGTTAAGCTCCAGGTTGTTGCTGTTGCACCAGGTCCCCAGATGGTCAATCTCCCACCTGTAGGCAGACTCATCCTCACCAGAGATGAGTCTGATGAGGGTGGTGTCGTCCGCGAACTTCAGGAGGTTGACAGACTGGTGACTGGAGGTGCAGCTGTTGGTGTACAGGGAGAAGAGTAGAGGAGAAAGAACACAGCCTTGAGGGGAGCCGGTGCTGATCGTCCGCGAGTCTGAGATGTGTTTCCCCAGCTTCACGTGCTGCTTCCTGTCAGACAGGAAATCTGTGATCCACCTGCAGGTGGGGTCAGGCACGTTCAGCTGGGAGAGCTTGTCCTGAAGAAGAGCCGGGACGATCGTGTTGAAGGCAGAGCTGAAGTCCACAAACAGGATCCTGGCATAGGATCCTGCGGAGTCCAGGTGCTGGAGGATGAAGTGTAGAGCCAGGTTGACGGCGTCGTCTACAGACCTGTTGGCTCTGTAGGCGAACTGCAGGGGGTCCAGTAGAGAGTCTGTGATGGATTTGAGGTGGGACAGGACCAGGCGTTCAAATGATTTCATGACCACAGAGGTCAGGGCGACAGGTCTGTAGTCATTTAATCCTGTGGGCCCTGGTTTTTTGGGGACGGGGATGATGGTGGAGGCCTTGAAGCAGGCTGGCACGTGGCATGTCTCCAGTGAGGTGTTGAAGATGTCCGTGAACACCGGTGACAGCTGATCGGCGCAGCGCTTCAGGCAGGATGGGGAGATGGAGTCTGGTCCAGCAGCTTTTCGCGGGTTTTGTCTCTTGAAAAGTCTGTTCACATCTCTTTCAAAGACAGACAGAGGTGTCGATGCTGGAGGAGTGGGGGGCGCTGTGGGGGGCACTGTGGTGGTAAGAGGTGTGAGAGTTCAGCCCCAGGTGTGATGAGGGGGTTGGGGCTGTTGGGCTGGAGCTGGTGGCTGATGGTGTGGGGGATGGTGTCAGGACTGTCCCATTGTCTTTCAAAGCGACAGTAGAAGTCGTTGAGGCTGTTGGCGAGGCGTCGGTCGTTAGCAGAGTTGGGGGCTCTTGGCTTGTAGTTGGTGATCTGCCTGAGCCCCCTCCACACAGAAGCAGAGTCGTTGGAGGAGAACTGGTCTTGTAGTCTCTCTGAGTACAGTCGTTTAGCTTCCCTCACCGCCTTGCTAAACTTGTACTTGGCTTCCGTAAACTCTGCTCTGTTGCCACTCTTAAACGCCTCTTCCTTTTCCAGCCTCAGCTGTCGCAGTCTTGCTGTGAACCAGGGTTTGTCATTGTTGTAACTCACCCTGGTCCGAGTTGGTACGCAGCAGTCCTCACAGAAGCTGATATATGAAGTCACAGCCTCTGTGTACTCATCCAGACTGTTGGTAGCAGTCCTGAAAACATCCCAGTCAGTACAGTCCAAACACGCCTTCAGGTCCTCTGCAGCTTCACTGGTCCACTTCTTCGAAGTTCTCACAACAGGCTTAGAAAGTTTTAATTTCTGCCTGTATGCGGGAATCAGGTGGACCATGTCGTGGTCAGAGTGTCCCAGTGCAGCGCGGGTGACGGCGTGAAAAGCGTTACTGACTGTGGTGTAACAGTGATCCAGAGTGTCCCCCTCCCTGGTGGGGCATTTAATAAACTGTTTGTATTTTGGGAGTTCGTGTCTGAGATTACCTTTGTTAAAGTCACCGAGGACAATAACTAAGGAGTCCGGGTTGGTCTGCTCCGTTTCCAGTATCTGGTTGGCGAGTGCGCGCTGTGCGTCCTGCACGTTGGCCTCCGGTGGAATGTAAACACCGACCAGAATGAATGAAGCGAACTCACGGGGGGAGTAGTAGGGTTTACAGTTTATGAAAAAGGTTCACTGTCACGTCGTTACACCAGCTGCTGTTGATGTAGAAACAAATACCTCCACCCTTTGTTTTGCCGGAGAGGTGCGCGTCGCGGTCCGCTCGGAGTAGCTGGAATCCGTCCAGCTGCAGCGCCGCGTCGGGAGTTCTTTCCCCCAGCCATGTCTCCGTGAAGCACAAAACAGCAGATGAATAAAAGTCCTTGTTTCTCCTCATCAGTAGCTGGAGTTCGTCCATCTTATTCCCCAGTGAGCGCACGTTAGAGAGAAATATTCCGGGTAGCGGTGTGCGTTGTCCTCGCCGGCGAAGACGCACGAGCGCACCGGCACGTTTCCCTCTACGTCGGCGTAGAGCTGCAAAGGTGAGAGCACCTTTGACCAGAATGTCCCATAAAACAGTTAAAGGTGCAAGAAATTCGGGAAACAAATCCACTGGAGTTGTTCCCCTGATGTTCATGAGCTCTTCTCTGGTGAAAGAGCTCCGTGAACCAAAACAAAAAACACTGTTTACAAACAACTATATATACAGCATATACTCAAACTGCTGGTTGTCATGTGGTGAAGACTCAGTTCTGTAGAGGTGTGCAGACTGAGTTATGAAATAGGCCAGCAAGATGATGTCAGGCCTAAAGGAAGGGCAGGTTCATCTAAAATAACACTAAACACACAAAAAATTAATAAAACTAAATTCAGGGGAAAAATGACCTGACGCAACAGTCAAATCATATAAAGAAATGCATCAATAAATATGACAACATCTCGATTAAATGTTCTGGTTGAGGACCCCAGACTCTATGAACGTCACTTATAAGCTCACAAAATCTCCTTACGTGCCTTTGAAGACTGATGTTTTGCCATCGTTGCTAAGCTTCAATGTCTTGTGTCTTGGAGGTTTAACTGCATCTGCTCATAGATGTGATCTTTTGAAACTTTCCAACTGCATTTTTGATCTATTTGAGTATTTTATCAAAATACTGTCATACCTTGGTTTCTGATTCTGTAAAACTCTGATTTCTAAACGCATAAACAATGAGTCAGCAACAAATAAAGTTTGAACTTTAAATTGTCTGGTTTGACAGAGAGCTTTACAGTGCCCACATGAAATGGACTGGGCAGTTAGAGAGTTTGGGTTATAAGGGATGTGCTTGTTGTAGAAGAATGGTGTCTGTCATTGTCGACATGTCATTGTTTGAATTCACTTCGTCTTCCTCATCACTGTCCATCTTGCTGGAGTTTCCAGGCAGGGAGTCTTCTTCTGAGTCACTGGCAGAAAAGTCATCCTACCACTGGAAACGTTTGCCGCTGCGACTCCATCACCTATAGTTGATTTAAAATGTTGAACATGCTCAGTGAGACAGGCTACCTGGGTCAACAATGACAACAACAGCAAAAAAAATGTTGTCATGAAAACTACAACTTTGAGATGAAGAAAAGCATTCAGTGTTAAGAAATCAAAAGACTGCATTTAGTATGATAAAATAAAAGTGCCATCGAATTATGAAATTGTTACGTTATGGTTAAAATTATATTGTCCTGTCCATAACACATTTCAGATTGATACTCCATATATGTTTATATTTTTGATCATCCAAACAAAATATTTTACTGTGTTTCATTTAGTTTTTATAATGTATGTCAGCAGTTTTCTCTCCACTGCTTTCAGCTAATCATTATGCACTTTCAGGAATAAGACTTTAATTCTCAGCCACAACAAAGGCTTTACTGTCATGGATCCATCTGATCCCTGCTTCCCATCTCCCTCGTCTGGCTCCACTTTTCCTGTTTTGTCTGTTTTCATTTCTATCATCTCTGCTCTCAAAAAAATTGCCACTCCTCACCTGTCTACACCTCAGTGAACTCAATAAACTCTGTCCAGTAAAACATTGTTCAGGCCATTAACAAACTCAAGCATGGTGTCTGTAATGTCATATTTGTTGTCTGCAGTTTTGGAAAACAGAAAGTATTCACGTACAGCTGATTTGCTTGATCAGTTCAAGGTTTGGCCAGCAGATGACAGTGCATGACTATGGCTACTGAGCAGATCTGGGAATACTGCAACACATCTTCAGCCCAATACAATTTTACAAAAGACAGAGACTAGTACTCGGATAATATCCAAAGTATTCCACACTGTGACCACATTTTCTCTACGTGTAGCAGCTTTATTTTTAATTGATTTCTGTGCATTTATTATGACAATATTAACCAGCAATAAGTAACTTTGTTTACCCGCTAAGACCAATAGAAAATAACGAAGAAGATGATGATGGTAAAAACAACTGTGAGCGTAGTTAAATTAGTGTTTAAATTACAAAGGAAGGTTGTGATTTGAATAGTCTGTAATCTCAGATTTCACACATACAGGCTTTGTGTAGATCACCATTTTAGATAGATAGCAGCTCCAAAAGATGTTATCAGGGTTTTCTAATTCTGGAGAACACTGATTTTCTGTAGTGACCTAAAATAATGAAGGAAAACAACTTAACATTTTCCTCAGTTATATTTCTGTTGATAAACCTTGTGTGGACATTTCAAACTAGATGCAACTGAATTTTCAAGCAACTTCTCAAACCAACAATGTCAGACGGTTGGCTGGACGAGTCCAGAGAGTTAAAGGTTTTATGGGTTTTCACCAGGACACCTTCCCCATGGTCCTCTTATAATGTAAATCTTTGTGGCGAAATTTTTTTTTCACTTTCCCGTCCTTCCCAGGAAGTTAGAGGTCAGAGGTCACCTACACAATAACCCCCTGGATCTGTTAGACATTCAGTGTCCTCCATATAGACACTCCAGCAGACTCAATTAACCGTGGACACATCCTTGAACTCCAGTAGAAGGACATTCTCCCTCATCAACATGCCACCCTGCTGTGATCTTATTGAGAACATCATTTATATTATTCCTACTTAAATTATCGTTCATGCATTTGTAGCTTTTGCACCAAAGATCAAAGCTCCTCTAGTGAAATACGAAGCCACTCTGCTGAATTGGTTTCATTCATATCTTTTGACCTGGAGTGGCCTCATCAGTCAATAATCTGCCAGCACACTTGGACGTCACCAACATTGTTGTATAAGGTTGCTGACGCACGGAGGGGGGTAAAGTCCGCTATACACTGATGCGGGACATTTGGCAGTGGTCAGTAGCTCAAGCCCTTTGCAACCAGGACGAGAAACGTTTACCATTCTTTACTTTCTTCAGTTTACTCTCTAACTTGATGTGCTCATTTTCTATGGACGCTGTTGGATATTCACTGGCAATGTCAAGACAAGATTATGTAAAAATGATTATTAAATATATTCATATCATTTCTCAATAATTAGAAACAAGGTTTTAAGGTGTAATAAAGTTAAACTTTTATTGCAAACCAAACATGGTCACATAAATCTTAAACAATTTTACAATTTACAGTACATTTAACATGAATTGTTACATATACATATTTAAGCATACCTTTAGTCATTTTTTGTTCAATATACATTAAAACTAGTACACATGACTCCAAATATACAAACAAACTTAAATATCGTCAAACTGCATTACAGCAATATTAAAATGGAATGTCTCGATGTTGTCGGCCCCGCTGAGGGCCGCCATTAGTTTACTGTGAGGCGAATGGAAGACTACATGAGGGGGACACGGTTGGCAAGCAGAACTACACAAACACTTCTGAACACATCACTCTCTTTCTCACCTAGCAGCAGTGCTCTCTCTTTCTCTCTCTCTATCAGCATTACCGTTATTGTTTTATGTGCAAATGAAGATATGAAACAAATCCTTTGAGTTCCTGCGTCTCACGTGTTACAGACAGAACAGGTGTATTAATTCAGTGCTACGTCGTATCTCTCTGGTGACCGCTGCTCCTACGTGACAGTAAGGTCGACACAGACAAACCCAAAAGATGTGAGTTCTGATGGAGAGAAAAAAATAAAGGCACATTTGAGAGAACCCCCCCATAACATTCAGCTTCAAATGTCTCCCTTTTCAAACACACAGAAAGTAAATGAGAAGAAACTAAAGCACCAAAATGAATGTCATCCCCAAGCTACTCATTCAAACTCAACAGGTCCCTGTGGGTGGTTAGACAGAATCTCAAAAAGGATGTTTCGCTACAGAGATGAAGATGGAGCTCCTTTTCAGGACTGGTACAGTACAGTCCAGCCTTTCTTTTTTGAGAAAAGGTGGAAGTCAGTGTGTGTGCTTGTCGGTTGTGGTGGCTTCAGGGTCAAGCTGCCTGAGCTATGTGCAAAGGACCTCCACTATTGGGTGAGGGATGGGCAATTGAAGGCTGCAGGGCGCTTGTGTCTGTTGTGGAAGGTTGAAGAATTTGTGCGTCAGTAAATCAGGGTAAGATGGAAGATTACAACCCCAATGAGTCCTTTAATTATGGCCGGCATCCTCTTGTAGCAAGTCTTCTTAAATGCATTCAAGAGATGGGGAGATCGTGGCAAGTACACATGTGTAAATTCTTTGCAGATGCAGAGTTGTTGCAGAGAGGTTGGTTCGGAAATAGCCATCATCCTGATGGGAAATGTAAAGTGGGGTCAAGATGCAAGTCCATGGACATGCCACAGTTCATGTCCCGTGAGTCTGAGTTGGTGTCCATATTGAGTGCCTGTGTTTGAATCCTATAGGTAGGAGTCCATAGATGGGGCGTAGGAGAAGCCCACAAAGGCCTCGGCAGCCTCTTTGATGCTGGCCGTCACGAGCGCGCTGTCTGGGGAACAGCCAATGGAGCTGGGCACCGGTTCATCTGTGAACTCTGGATCAAAGTGCCGCAGGTCGTTGGGTCCCGTCTGGTGGGGGAGGAAGGAGGGAAGGAGAGGCAAGACAACAGGGGATTAGTCAGACTGTAAAATACCTTGCCATAATTGGCAATGTTTTAATTCACAGCGAGGATGTTCCAGGCTCTTGATCTAGTTATGTAAATGTAAATTCTGAGGACTAAGACAAGAGTCTGTGTTAGAAAATCATAAATCTGCCATTATAAGCATTCATTGGAGTATTAAAAAGGAACGTACCACGTTGGGGTTGAAGGGAGGGGTGATCTTCTTGGCATTGAGTTCATCCCAGTTGATGGGGGAGAAGAATATGTGGTTCTTGATTTCAGTCTGTGAAGAGACATATCATTGACAAAAAAAATGAAATTATGCCCTTTAAACACACGTAATATGTAAACATGCACGCTGATACAAACATACGATTGCATGACCAGACACTTACAAAGTCCTCTGTGCAGCCCAGCCTCTTGGTACGGTCCTTCTGCAGCAGGCCCTCCAGCAGGTGTCTGGCTGCATTGGAAATGTTGGGTTTCAGCTGTAGTGGCTTGTTCAGGATGTTGTCGTACATCTCCGCTGTGTTACGGCTGTAGAACGGAGGCTGGGGAGGGACGGAAAGAACTGATTAGCATCTTGGCAACGTAGAAGATATTAAAGGTGGGGGTTGCTATAGAATGATCTAAGGTGAATGTGAATGTTACTCACCAGGCCATAGAGCATCTCATAGAGAACAGCTCCTAAGCACCACCAGTCCACCGTCCTGTCATACGGCTGCTTGTGTAAAACCTCAGGAGCTAAATACTGTAGAGAGAAGAAGACAGGGAGAAGTGGTAAGTTACTGAATATTACAGAGGGCTGTCAAAACACAAAAACAAGGGATTTCTGAATCACCAGATATTTTGTCCTTACCTCTGGCGTACCGCAGAAGGTCGACGTGGTCCCGTTGGGTTCAATGTTCTCCTTGCACAGGCCGAAATCTGTAAGAATGATGTGTCCCTGTGAGTCCAGCAGGATGTTCTCTGGCTTCAGGTCTCTGTATACAATGTTGAGGGAGTGGAGGTAGCCCAGTGCACTGGCGATCTCCGCTGCGTAGAACCTGGCTCTGGGCTCGAGGAAGCAACGTTCTCTCTGTAGGTGGTAGAACAACTGGAAGAAAGAGAGAAAAAGAGAACAAAGGTTATTGCAACAAGTGCTTGCAGTAACAAAACCTAAAAATGCCTCGATTGTGTTACAGATTGTCTATAAAATCACATGAGCAGAGAGACTGGAAATTAGAAGGCGAGAGACGGACAATAAAAAGACAGATGCAGAGACAGGGAGGAAACCGGATGGGAGGAAATAAAGAGGCAGGAAGGCGACAGCTTAAAAAGTTTGACATGGGAAGACAGATGAAATGAGGACCAGAGGTGGAGTGAGAGAGCAGCAGGAACGAGGGGAAGAAAAGAGAAAGGAGAGTAAATGCATCCTGTTTCCTGATGAGGCCCATATTTAATCAGCACTGTCTTTGCCCGTCCAACAATCACAGGAAATTAGCTCGATTAGACACACACTGAGCCCGAATGGCGCTGCTAATTTTGGCCCTGAGTCTCTCCCGCTGTCCCAACCCACCCCATGATTTCCTGAGAGGTGTTTCCTTTAGAGAAAGACAGAAAAAAAAGGCAGAGAGCGGCAGCTTCTATTCTGCTTCTCATGAGAGGATATCCCCTCTGTCTGTCTGTCTGTGCTTCTGCCTCATCTTTACCTCTGATTCCTGCACTATATTATTCCTCTAAAAAACTTCTGTCCCTTCCCTTCGTCCTCCAACTGCATCCATCTTTAAAATGTCCTCCTTCCCTATTCATTCATCTTTAAGGGCCTTCTTTAAATAGCCCAGCTTCTCCACTTCTCGTCTATCATCTCTGCTCCGTGTCCTTATCTTGTCTGGCAGCAGTTCAGCCAGTAACTCACCTCTCCTCCATTGATGTAGTCCAAGATGAAGTAGAGTTTGTCCGCTGTTTGGAAAGAGTAGTGCAGGCCCACCAAGAACGGGTGCTTGACATTCTTTAGCAGCACATTCCTCTCTGACATGATGTGCTTCTCCTGAGGAACACACAGAGCACGGGGGTTAGAGAGGTTACAGAGGTAGACCGCTTTCGTTGTATGTGTACTTTTGTGGTTCTAGTTGAAAGCATGTCTGCACGTGCATTTACCTCCTTCTTCTTGAGGATGGCCTTTTTCTGCAAGACTTTGACTGCGTAAAACTGGTCGTCTGTGCGATGGCGTGCGAGCAGGACCTTGCCAAAGCTGCCCTTGCCGATCACCTTGAGGAAGTGGAAGTCGCTGGGTTTGGCAGAGGGGTTGGAGGATGGACCGAGGTTGATCTGTTGGGATGGACTGGGCTGTTAAGGAGGAAAAGGAGGGGGAAGTTAGAGCCATAATATGAGCCACAAAATGCACGGTAAACAAATGATATGTGTGTTATCTCTGCATATGGTACAATGTAAACAAAGGAAGTTTAATGCAAATGTACTTACAGGGGGAGAGGGGTTTGTGTTCATGAGCTCAGCATCCTGAGGAGGACTCAAGTTCAGAATAGACTGAACTTCAGGACTGAAAAAACAAAGAGTTCAAACTTAGTTCATGAGATAACAAAGCATCAAAAGTATCCTCAACTGCTTTTATACAAATCAGCTGATCTGAGAGTCACAGTCAGTCACAAAGTTTCCTCAGAGGACAGATAACTGGCATTTCTGGTTGTGCTTCCCAGCGTTTTTGTCCTCCAGTGAAGGCTGAACAATAACATGAGTCAGATGGTACTCACTGCTTGCAGGCGTAGGAGTTTGTGGCAAGCCTCTGAATGAAGTCGTTCAGGCCCATCCTCCTCTGTTTCATGAAAGCTGCAACACAAGAGAGAAAAAAACAGAAAAAGAAAATGTTTAGATTTCTGAATAAAATGCAAAAAGGTGTCCATCCATGTCATGAAGAATCAGCTTAAAATATCCAGGTATGGTTCCATACCGGTGACTAACGCCACTAGCCCTCTAGATTTGGAGTAAGTCAGTACGGGCTTTTCTGTTTCTGTTTTGACCGTCATGATGAGATGAGTTGAACAGCAGCTCCTGCACTCATCAACTGCCCAAAGGCAAAATCTAACGATCTTTCTTTTGACTCTTGTTTTATAACAGGCGCGAGGAGGGAGGAGCTGCCCCACCCACACCCACCCCCCGTGGTGGGCGTGATCCCACGCAAACGTTTGGTCTGGTAAATGGGCAGTGAGCGGATGATCGATCCCATTCTCAACCAATCAGAGGCCGTTGCGCTCCCAGCGCGTCATAGCCGCACCTCAGGATGTGCTTGCGTCAAAAAACATAGGGAAAAAATGGGGGGAAAAAGTTATTTGCCACCACCACGCACTGAAAGACCTGTCTGTACTATTTGCACATATGTTTGTGCAGCACCATAGCAACTTTGCTCAACATCCAATATGTCACACAGTCTGAAATTGTCACCAAGACAGCAACCTCTCAGTCTACACAAAGCTGCAAAAACAAATCCTATAGGCTAATAACATCCAGATGTGTCCACTAAGTATCATGTGGTGACTATTAATGTTCCAGGAGAGGAGAATAAACTGCAGAATGGAGAAGTACGTAAACATGAAGTGAAGTTCTTGAGATTCGGGATTATTCAACATGCTCCTGGTTGTTTTTGTATCAGTGTACCCATGCTCCCCCGTCTAACCTCACCTGGGTTTGCAACTTGGTCCTATATAAATAACATGATAGCCTCCTAACAAGCCTATCAGCTTCACCGTTTGGCCGCCTCTCAATTAAACCGGCCGGGAGTGACGCAGGTTGCCCCGGTGCACAAAAGACGAGAGGGAGAGCCTGAGCCGAGGGAGGCCCGGTGCCAAGAAAAGCCGCCGCTAGTGGAAAAGTACAGACTCACAGAAACTCCTGGATACTTCCAACTCAAACTAAATCAAAGGGAGAGATCAGACCCAACAATCTGTTTTAACCTACCGGTGAGCCCCTCGGAAGCAGCCAAAACACTTCAATGCGATGATCAGAATGCAATTATGTGGGAAAAATGTCGCTCTGTGCTGCGTTTTGTGCGCTGGCACACTGAGGACCAGTTATGTAAGGCACCTGGTTCAAGTTTTATCTACACCCCTGAGTGGAATGAAATATTATGTAAGACGATATCACCTATGAAGGCCAGACCCATTTTAAAAGGATATTGATCACCGTGTGTAAAGAGGAAGGAGACAGAAACTTAAAGAAAAAAATCCCAACATAAGTGACACTTTATGGAAAACAGCACGGTGGCAGAGAACAATGTTAGTAATCAACTGTAACTTTGCTGCACAATACAAACAATTACAAGGCATCCAGAAAATCCTGCGTAAAAACGCACACAAAAGTATAATTTCACAGGTACTCTGAATCTTAATTGCCTGATTTACGTCCAAATAAAAAAAACCCACACCAGATTCAGTTTCCATAAACAACAAACAAACCTTTCAGATCTGACGGAGCTCTCATTTGGCTGCCTGCAGGGTTCAACAAGTTGCCAAAAAAAGAGAGTTGCCAAGGTTTGCTTGGCACTTTTAACAGACCCCCTATCAGCGAGGCATTTCCATAGATAACAGCATCATAAAACCAGGTCACTGGATTACGGGGTGAATGGAGCGCCCCCCAAATATGTCTGCCAGTGCTTTCTTCCCAACCGCACACACTCCAGACACACAAAGTGAGCTGGGAGCTCGAGCTTCACTTACATAAGAAACTATAAATAGAAATACCACAATACGTCCCACAATAAGATTATCATCGATCAACAACGGATACAAGCAGTATTATAGGAATATTGTTCAGGGGTTTTTTTCGGATGGAGGAACCCATCGCTGGTACTTTCAAATGAATGTGCAGCCTACTTACACGTCAAAGCGGTCGTTTTGTCTTTCATAAGGATGCTTTATTTTCCGAATCACAACAAGGAGAGAGACTTTAGGCTCCTCGGCAGGCAGGTAATCGAAATACACCGCATTCCTCCTCTTGGAGAGTTTCATCCAGAAGATTTTTTTTCTTTCTTTTTTCAGGGCGGAGACGTCCCGCCTCTATTTCCTTCCCCTGCACAGTTTGTGTTTCATGCATGGTTGCATGAGTTTTCCTCAGGGCGGGGATGTGCTGCCTTCAAAGCCTCCTCATGAGCTCCTACTTTCGAGTTCATTGAAAATATAGACCTAGAGACCTTTTCTTGCTTTTTTTTTTTTTTTTTTACAAAACAGACAAAAGTAACGAGTACTACATGTATTTATTTATCTATGCAGCCACCATCCCCTGCAACAAAATTGATTTTTGAGACAAATATTTGTTCTATTCACCTGTAAAGTAAAAGGAAGCACTGAAAAAATTAAAATAAAATACATCTGCATCAATGTTTGTCTACACACATAATGGCAATGAACCTGCACTGCCAACATATCACTATCAACATATTTGTGATCTTTCAACATCACATAAAGGCAAAAACAGCTTACAGTTAAAATGCAAACATTTAGTTTCATCTCTACTAGTTTTTTTCCACTACAGCCGGCTAGCTGAGGTCATCCACCTGCTGAGCTGGGAATTAAAAAGTAACCAGGATTTGGAAATTCACTGAGTTCACATTAATTCAAAAGTTGGGAGCTGCCAAGAAGCTGAGGCCACATTAATTAACCGTGTCTCTTGATGAATTGCTCTCCCAACTATTTTGTGCATGTGCATACAGCCGGGTATTCTCTCAGGATGATGTTCTGCAGATTTTTGTCTTTGGGAGTGTGTGAGAGAGTAGAGAACAGAGAGAATATGTGAAAGGACACACAGATGTGAGGATACAAATGGCAGAGCACTGAACATGTGGACTGGTGAAACGACGCAGTAAGCAACACATCGTGGAAATATGGATCAGACAAAGAATAAACAGAGATGAGATGAACAACATTTTAAACCTTAATCTAGCAACACAGCCATACGTAGCCTTGATCACACTCACACAGTTGCACATATTCACACCAGCTACACTGGAGCAGCTGGAGAGTTGTGGGCTTTGCTGAGGGGCACCTCAGTGATATTGGTGAGGGTACGGCTTTTATCCTGCCTGTCCTGGAATCGAACCAGCGATGCAGGGAAGTAGGGGAGTGTGCCTGAAAAGTTATTAGACTGTGAGAATGCAGAGCCAAAGACAGAGTCAGGGAGATGGCTGTATATAAAGTATCTGTGTGTGAGAGAGAGAGAAAGTGTGTATTCTTACGCTCCTGACCCCTCTCAGAGAAAGTCATTGTGCTCGTGCATGTGTGACTCTGCAGTTTTTAAATATAGCCTCACCTTTTTTTTTTTTACCGCTGTCTCTGTCTCTCCCTTAACTCAGGTCAAATCTATTATTAATCTGTCCCCCACAGCCACCTGATGCACACACACACACACACACACACACACACACACATGCAGAGCTGGAGGGCAAAACAGACCTGCAGGGAGTCTGACAGTACACATGCACATGCATATACATACACACACACACACGCACACGCACACACACACACACATAAGCTGGAGGGCAAAACCAAACCTGCAGACAGACTGACAGAATATGCACACACACACACACACACACACACACACTTTCTAAAACAGAGAGAGAGAAAGGGAACATCAGGTACTTCCTAAACTCCCTCAAGGTGTCCAACGTGCCTCTACCTCACTGCACCACCGAGAACTTTAGAAAAAGATGTTTCTCCTTGAGACAGCACCAGCTGCAGCGCCGCCATCCTTCAAGAGGCGTTTAATCTACAACATCTCACCACTGACACCACAGTAGCAGTCCATGTGGGACACGAACCCAACTCTTATCAGCACTTGAAAGCATCAAGTGGCCAAACAAGTGAAACCTCACATATTGCTTTCTCAAATACACAGAAAAAGTGTTGACCTTGAAAACTCTGCAGTCTTTGCACAGATGTACATGAGGAGATTGGTTTTAAACACTGAATGCTGAGCAGCTCCACTTTGAGAACTAAAACACGTATCGTAACAGGAGAGGATTAAAAGAGAAGATGTTAACGTTACCTCCGCTGGGATGTAAGCCCTGCATCTGTGGTCATAGCCCAGAGTTGAATGAAATGAGAGAGAGGTGTTGAGAGAGGACCAGGAGAGAGGAAGAAAGAGAGAAAGAGAGAGAGAGCAATGCTAACAATAGGTCCACTCAGTGTTTTTCCTGTCTGGCCCTCTCTCCCTTCTGGATTTACAGGCTGCTTGGGGCTTGGGCCTTGAACAAGAGGAGGCTCCACAATACTCAAGCTGTGTGTTTATTGCCTTTCTATGTGTGTGTGTGTGTGTGTGTGTGAGAGAGAGAGAGAGAGAGAGAGAGAGAGAGAGTGGCACCAGTGCGTTATGTAACCCACTAGTGGCACTATCATCGGTGCCAAAGCCAGCCCTGACTCACACACACACTTAGAAGGCCATTTCGTGAAAGGACAGGAAGGAGTTCACCGCAGTGCCAGAGGGGTTGAGGTGGCAGGATATTAGAGTTGTAGTATAAACGCATACAAACACACACGCTCCCTCAGCCCGCCCACCTACAGTGTACCCACGGCCACATACACAAAGACCAGCATATGCCCATAGTCACGCTGTCTCCGGCAGACGACATCCATCCATTAAATCCGCTCATCTCTTTCATCCTCCCATGCCGCCATCTTGTAATGTCCACTCTCCGTGCCAGGGGGATGATGAGGGTGTTTGTGGCTACAGTTGATCTGGTGTTGAATGTGAATGAGCCTCAGTGGTGAGGAACCAAATGACACCGTTACATAAAGGCCTTGGCTATTCAGAGAGGACAGTTAGGCTTTTATTTTACCACTGGACAGGGTGGACGGTCAGTGTATGTGTGTGTGAAGTGTTTGGCTAGCTAGGCTACCAAGAAGTAGCCTACTTATGCCACATATGCATTAGTGTAAATGTGTGTGTCTATGTGTGGGTGTGTATGTTTGCCTGTCTAGCTCTGAAGGACAGGTTGACACAGGTGAGCGATGCGTCATGAATGGTGGAAGAAAAGAGTAAATAACAGCTTCAGAAGGGAGTTGCAATGTTGATATTATTTTTGCGTCACTGAGAACAAAAGTCTGACAACACACACACAGGCTTTGCAATCGCACGTTATGTAAACCTGTTCAGGAAGAAAAGCACTAGAAAAGCAAGTCAGTGTGTAAATGCTGACTAACTGCACTGCAGCAAGCTGGTGAACATACTAATGTGTTTTAATAAGGGTATCCTCAGCAGATGCTCTTTGTTACACGAGAAGAGGAGGGAAAGAACACAGACATGGTTTGTTCATCTGCAAAATTAGAACTCTACTCCCTATAATTATTATTACTGGATCCGTCCCTTGCTCTCCATCTCTCCAGCTCTCTGCTGCTTCCTCTGTCCCACACATCACCACATCACTGTAAATGACTCATATGTGACAGATTTCAACTTTTAAGTGCTTCTAAAGCCGCTAATTGCTGAACTTGGAACAACAGGGTGTAGCAGCATCGCGGCCGAGGCCACAGGAACAGCTTGTCACCAGCTTGGCTAATTGCTTGGATTTCTCTCCATACGCCGAAAACTCCCATAATTAAACAGCCAGACTACTCCCAGGGAAAAACATTTTCATCAGAATAAGCTTCTTGTCACTTTTCTTTCTTGGAGATGTTCCAGCAGGTAGCTGCAGATCTGAGTGTTGTTAGTGCAGTAGCAGATGGTGGAAAGTAACTAACTACATTTACTCCACTTCTGTATTGATGTACAAATTTGAGACACTTGTGCTTAGAGTATTTTCATTTGATGCTCCTTTATATTTATGTGTTATACAACTTTAGTTATTAGTTATTTTACAGATAAATATTTCACATACAAAACATGGGCTTATAAAACATGATGCAATATTATAGATTCAACTATCCAACAGTATATAAGATTAAAATTAGCTACACATCGACCAACTACATCAGTAAAATGCTACTTACACGTTAATGCACCAGTAATAACAATCCAATAACATAATATGTGATAGTATAACATGGCATTTTCTGAATTATGAGTACTTTTACTTTTGATGCTGTATGTAGATTTTGCTAATGTACTTTTAGTTTAGTAAAAGGACTTTCATTTGTTGCTAAAAATGATGTGATGGTGAGTTCAAACACACACGGACACACTCACGAGATGAGCTCCTGTCTTGGCACACGCAAGATTCCCAGCAAAGGTAAAGGTAACCATAAAAAAGGAACAGATAAGCTTTATGCCAAAACATGACACACACTCGTAATGTGTGCTTCGGATTGGACTATGATTTGTGGCAGAAATAAGGGGCATGATGGAAAGTTAAAGTACAGTCACTTGCAGTCATGTTGGCCATAAACAGACGCTGGACCAGTGGCACACATGTAAGCAACAAGCACAGAAACATATTTCTGCTGCAGCGAGAGGCAGAAGCTGTAAACAGATGTAGATGACTGTGTCATGTGTATGATGATCAGCGCTCAGTATTGTGTCTCTAACTACTGTTTTGCTTTCCAAGCCAGTTTCCACAAAACAACAAAATAGTAATCTTGGTTTATGAACAACAGTTATTATCCTGGGAGCTTAGAGGTTGGATTAGAGAGCCAAGTAGTAAGGTAAAGTTACAAAATGTATGTGTGTGTTTGTGTGTGTGTGTGTGTGTGTGTGTGTGTGTAGGCTGAATCACTTTGCTCCCTCAGCCATCAGGTTAGGACGGAAAGGAAACAACAAACAAGAGAAAAATAGACAGAGAATGAATGGAAGAAGATAATTTTTGGATTGATGGTGAAAAATAAACAAAACTGCAGATAATAAAGAGAAATGAGTCGGGACTGACGGCAAGGGATGACGGAGAGAGATAGCAGAGGAATGAGAGTTTGTGCTCCGGAGTCACAGTGTGAAAAGACAGATGGGAAAGAAGGAGAGACGGGAGGAAGTAGAAGAATACAAAACAAGTTGCTGGTACTTACTGTTGTCGCCAGGGCAACAGTAACTGTCTGGGTCTGACTCATTGTGGTAATACAGGTCCATCGCCTGGGGGAGAAATATGGCATTACTTAGTAAAAACAATTTCAATACTTATACAACAGACATGCAAATGAAAAGTATTGAGGTGGTTTAAAGTCTATATTAAAGTATACATACACTGTATAACAAAAATGACTTTTAGAAAATAAAACAAATTACTTATGAAACTGTATTTAAGCATACATAAATCACTTAGAGATGCACTCTCACTGTGGATTCGGTTGTACAGCCATCACATAATTTCATATTCATATCATACAAATGACCCGACATATTAGGCAACACGCTGCTATTGTTGTGTACAACCCTGCAAATCCAGTTCTGGCAATGTTCTTGTTTCAATTCAGTTGAATGATAATAGGTGCTCCACATCTTGCAACCGTGCAGCCCTGAGGGATATAAAGTCCCCATTGGATGAATAAATAAAAATATGCTGACCAGGATACAATCTGTGTCAGTGACCACTAGATGATTAACAGGATCGGAGAGCAGGAAAAAAACAAACATATTTTTGCTACACCAAATGATGTCGAATTTTTCTTTTCTGTCCTTTAAATTTTCTTCTTCATCACTTTTTTCTTGTCAAACCCTAGCAAATTACCTCTAAACTACCTCTATATTTCAAGGGGTAAAAAGCCAAAAAGGTTTGGAAACCACTGATCTAAGCTGCTTTTCTCAGCTCTTCAAAAGAGCCCAGTGACTATAAGAGATGTGACAGTCTTTTAACAGTAAAACTCTAAACCCGTATTTCTAAAACCACTGGGTCTGACCCAGACTTGTTGATGCCTCAATTTCAGTTGGTTCCCCGCATGACGTGTTTTAATGAGGCAGGGTTTCCAGGGTGAGACTGCATTAAATCACTCGAGTCCTGTGCTGGAAGTGGTGGGAAACCTCTGCTCCAACAACATGACGACACAGTGTTATTGTGCTTTAGTGAGACTGAACACCGGGATGAAACGGATCTTACTCAGCTTGGGCTGAGAGATGAACAGGACATCTGCTCTGTTGACATACCAGTGTGTTTATCCACACTTTCTGTCTATTAAGGAACAACTGCTTCTTGATGTCTTTGCTAAGCTAACTTCAGTATTTAGGAAACTACCCCAAAATTTAACAATTCCTTTAATAAAAGACAACACATGTGGACAGTGGTGGAAGAAGTATTCAGACTCTTTACTTAAGCAAAAGTAACCATAAAATAATTTTAAAATACTCCTTTACAAGTAAAGGTCTTACATTAAAAATCCTACGAAAATTATAGAAGTATTATCAGCAAAATGTACTTCAAGTTTAAAAAGTAAAAGTACTCATTCTGCAGAAAAATGGCCCCTGTAACTGATATATTATTATGGTTCCCAAGATGGAGGGGTCACAAGATAAAAAAGCAAAGTTCTGCTACATACATTTGAATCAATTTTTGGACTTATCTCTAATCTTTACCTTTTTTTTTGTGAAGCATTCGATAATTTGGACCTTGAACCCTGATTTGAATGAAACCATCTGAGAGGTTTAGAGGGGAAATGTCTGACAACAACTCACAGTCAAGGGGCCTGGACTAGACACTGCATTTTTGTAGACATAAGGGTTGGGAACCACGGGTTTAATCTTCAATAAGGCATTTAATTTAACAAGCTTTTAGTATGAAGTTCCGCAAAATGGAAATACTCATGTAAAGTACAAGTACCTCAAAATTGCATCATCCACTGCATGTGGAGTCGGGTATATGTGTTTGTGAGTGTTGATCTTTGACTCGTCCCATTTGATTATAAAAGTCAATACATTGCTGTATACGTGGCGGAGTGAGAAATGTGCACAAACACAAAAGTGACTACTTCCGCTTTTTCTTTCCACATACAGTAAATTATGATTGGCAGCTGTCAATGAAACGGCGCCGTCGTGTCAGATGTTAGTTCTTTGTGATTCGGTTCATCGACTTTTCAAAGTGTCTCTCTTAAATACAGTCTTAGCCCAGTTTGCTATTCCGCGCTACAGCTCTTGAAAACTTATGGCAGCTCTCAGTATTCTCCCATGGGTTTTTTCTGAGAACGAGATAAGTTGAGGCGTGTGTGTGTGTGTGTGTGTGTGTGTGTGTGTGTTTGTGAGTTGTTTCAATCTCATCAGTTTGTTTATTCATTCAGAGGCGATGCTTTCAACAATCTGCCTATCATGCTGGTCACTTCATCTCCACATAAGTCTTAATATAGCTGACGGCAGCCTCGTCTAACCGTCGCTCCCTCTCCTTTTTGCTCTGATACACACACATACACACACACACATTGCTAGTCGTTCATATCCTCTTATACTGTCAACATCTCTCCGCAGTCGACAATCACTTTACCATTCATGCCCCCTTTGTCCTTTCTCCTTGTGCTCTTTCTCTCTCCTTCTTCGGGTTGTTTATTGATTCAGTATAGAGATCTGATGGAGTTGTATCCATAGTGACGGCGAATCTAGGCTGTCTGTTCATTAATATTTCATTGCGGATTTATGTTTCCGAAAGAAGACAGAAAGTTTGGGTCGTTCAAGCAGAGGCAAAGAGAGAGCGAGAGAGAGTAGTTTTTGTCTGTGTAAGGGTCAAGGAGAGGTAGAGGCTTACATGACGTGACTGTGAGTCATAAGATAAAACAGCATTTAACATTGAAAGGGCTCGAAATATTCTGCTTTTTACCATCAAAGAAAAGAGTAAGTTTGCTCTGGGTGTTTTACCTTGGTTTGTATGCACCAACACACAAAGGAAATGAAAAAAAAATGCAAATGAAAAGAGGGAGAAATTAGGCACCATCTTTTATTAATTTCAATTTTAAATTCTTGTTTCACTGATGTTTCAAACATAGACTCATTGTGCTTTCTAATATCGCTTATTTTGATGTTAAATTTTGCATTACCATGAAAATTGTGTCATAAGAACTTATTACTTCTCATGCTGGTTTTTGGCAGCAGAGTGGGAGTGCAGAAAATGTGCACAAAGAAGACACAGAGAAATATCAAATATTACTTTGTGCTACTATTAACTTGTTACCCATTTGCCTCAACAGTACTTGAAAAATGTGGATGCCACTATAATACCATGAAAAAGGTCATGACAATTACAAGCATCGCTACAAAGGTGGGTCATGTTATGTTGAATAGCAATTAGCAGTACCGGTCAGCAATAAAAGTGGTGTGGCAGTCAGCACTTTGTTCTCCAGTGAACAGAGCCAAATGATCTGTGGCCAAAGTGCATAGAGTAGCATCCTCTAAAATCATGACAATGCAACTGTCCACTGTACCACTGAAGAAGATCATGAACTGAAATGAACAATTAGAGATGGACGAACATATGGCTTTTTAATGCAAGTGTTTCTAATACTAAGTTACTTAAAACTTAAAGTCCTAAGCCAAGTTTTTCTCTGCCAAGTATTTTCATTATTTAGTCAACTCCCAGTAGGTGTTATCATATAATTAACCACCTGAGAAAACAGAATGAAAACAGTCTTTTACTGTACATTGCTAACATCTATTGTATAATATAACAAAGACTTTGACAATCCATCTTTTCTCTGGAGATTTCCTGGAATCCTCCATCGAGGACACCTGGGAGTCCCCTTGCTTTGGGATCCACTGATTTCCGTAATGAATAATTTTGTTTGTTTGCTACCTGTAATTTAATTAGCTTGTAAGCAGAATGGACTTGCCTGTGTGCGTTGACGTGGCTGCCAGGTATCCTCTAGGGTGTAGCTGATGTAGGGCCCACTGCAGATGGAGCACTCCAGCATGACAGGGCTGGCCAGGAGGGGCGAGGCATTGATCCCCCAGGAGTGACAACCCCCCAGGTGGACGTCTGACTCTGCTTCCTTCTGCTTGCCCGTACCGTCGCCATAATGGCGAGCCAGCATCTTCCACTTCCTCACCTGTAAGTGAGGATAAATTGTGTTTTTCAATTGGCCAGTAAAGATCAAAACCAGATACTTCACATGGAATAAATACCTCAACCTCTTCGAGAAAGGGTCACTTTCTTATCTGCAGCATTTAAACAGACTAACATGTAATCCCCTAAACCCATAGCCACAACCTAACTGATAGAGTTTAGACATACTCATATTGTTTAGGTCATGCCAAACAAATCTTAATTATCAACATTAACCATCTACTTAAAAACAGTACATGCTATCGGGATCTTATCTCAATTCATATAGTGTCATTGTCCAGTAAAAAACATGTATCTCCAAACTTCTTGTCACAACTTGTCGCAAAGCTGATAACAGGTATGGGGTTTTTTTTAGCTCATAAAAGCTTTAGAGATACATGGTTTTCACAGGAAAGCTGCCTTAACCCCCAAACCTGATGAGTTTCCTAATCTTAAATTTTCCAGTTATTTCCTTAACAGGTAATACCTAAATAATAAACAAGAACCCTATTCTTGAGCCTTTTCATAACATTTTAAGGTATTAACTAATCTAGCTGTGGATTCAATCCAATACACATTACAATTGATTTGGGGTCTTTATTGTGTCTTTCCCTTTCAGTTTTGAACATGAAAGTCAACTATACGCAGTAGGACTAAGAAACATGTGTTTCAATGTGTTTAGTGCCAGGGATGTAGGTATTTTGAGAATAGTCTTTTGAAGTCATGCTTAGTGCAATAAAAAGTGATTATTTTAATCATAGTCACCAATGAACCAGAGCATTATCTAAAGATATTACCAAGCTAAAGGAAACACATATGTACTGTAAGTTCTGGAGCATACCACAGCTGTCATCACTTTATGAGGTCACATTTGCATCACATAGGAGGCAGTTAGACTCAGCTTTAGCAGTAATCTCCTCTCATGTGGCAGCTGCACAGTGACACACTCTCCTGAGGACTTCTCACCACAAATACCTCTTCTCAAATATCATTTAACATGTGACTGACTGGCGACACTGACTGAATACATATCATGGGCATAAAGCACAAATACCCTCCAAGCGCACACACACACACACACACACACACACGCACACACACACAGGAGAAAGAGAGGGTATGGTAGATAAATCTAAGATACATGGGACAATGGGAGCTGAGGTCAAGGTGCACATAGTTCCTGAGGAAACCAAATTGCATTAGATGGATGTGTCAGTGACCCAGAATGGCTGTTATGTAAGGTAAATGGTGCCCTTGGCACACAGAGCGGACAGGTTCAGTGACTGCAGCCATTTCAAATGAGTCTTATCAAGGCCTCTATCAGTGGGTGCTGCTCCGCTGGCCTCTACATTGCCATGATTTGGCAGAGGGAAGTGTGTGTGAGTGAGCGTGTGTGCATGTGCATGCAAGTCCAAACTTGCAACATCAGCAAAAAAAACTTTCCCTGTGTGTGAATGGTGGCTCCCTTGACTATAATTATAAGAAGGACAGAATGGATCCAAATAATTACTGAGGGTGTCAAACACAAGATGATACCATTATGTCATAACAGTGTGTGTGTGTGTGTGTGTGTGTGTGTGAGTGTAGGACTACCTCTATGTGTGTCTACTGTGGAAATTTAATCCTATCATTTAGCCAAACTTGTATTGAATTAATACATATTCCTATTAAAGTGTTAAAGGAATCATTTCACATTTTGGGAAATACGTTTATTCGCTTTCTGAAGGAGAGTTCCATAAGAGGATTGACACCGCTGTCATTTGTCCATTAAACATGAAGCTACAGCCAGCAGTCGGTTAGCTTAGCTTAGCACAAAGACTGGAAACAGGGTGAAACAGCTAGCCTGGCTCTGTCCAAAGGTAATCAAATCTGCCTACCAGAACCTCTAAAGCTCGCTAATTAACAGGTTTTAAGTTTTATCTGCACAAATTCCACTTTTACGGGGGTTATGTTCTGGACTATTTCTTGGCTCTGAGCAGTTGCCAGGCAACCAGTGGAGACACCAGGAAGTCACTGCTCCCAGGCAAGAAATAGTTTGGCACATAACCCCCCGTACAACAGCGAATTGTCATTTTTATGCTTCAGTTTCTTTTTGTTTGTGTGTATATATCATAAACATTGTTTCTCTAGGCAACATTTCATCATAGTTATATATATTTCATCATAGTTGTGTAGTGTATGTACATACCCATAAACTGCTCTTTATTAGACTGAACTGTGCATATTTTTTATGCAAATTATCCTTTATTGCATGGCCTCGTATTGAACCTTGTTCCAGAGAAAGTACCATGCATTCCTGAAAATATGTGCACAGGGAGTATAACACACATATACACACACATGCACACACTCAACTACACACATATATGGATGCCATTTCCTTCCTCTTAACCCCTCTCCCTGCCCTTTGACCTGGTTTTCTGCAGCAACCCTTTAAGACAACAGTGGTCCTGCTATTAGTTAAGTTATATGAGGCCTCTCCTATAAGATCTGTCCTTTCACCTCATAAACTCAGGATGTAATATAGAACAGGGACTTTCTCATACTAAGGCCAGGATGTACACATCAGCCACAAAGTTCCATAAATCAAGAAATAAAAACATCACACGAGACTTCAGATTTCATCAGTCCCCTTTCTTCTGCTGCCTCCTTACTTACCTCTTAACTGCCCTTTGCCTGTGTTTTATATACATCATCTATGTAAAACCTTTACATGAAGATTTGCCCTTTACTCTCATACAATAAAGCTAGCCATAAAATACAGCACAGTATGATAAACGATAAACACATGCATAACACATCGGGGAGGTTCCTTCATTTAGGGGTAGACAAAATAACAGAAACACTTCAGAGTGCAATATAGTAGCCCTGCAGTACTGATTTGATGAGGCTCATAATGTTGACGGATATAAGTCTACAATAGACAAAATAATGTATTAAAAGAGACTCCAAATTATAACCCAAACCAACAGTAAGCTCATACTAAGTTGGGTTTTAGAATAGGATAGTCCAAGTACATCTATAAATATAGAAAAACAGCCCTGACAGAGAGTTTCTGTGGTCACAAACACACCAGCAGTGACTGAAAGACATTTAATAAAAAGATGTTTCTTGGACCAACCAATCTGACAGTGTCAAAAAACAAATATCATAGTGAGCTTGTCTAAACAGATATTTACAGCTGCTATTGCATCGTAGGACAATTCTGTTATTCTGTCCATTCAATCCAAGCAATACCTCCGCCTAAGGCCTTTGTACAATACACAGTATAGGGACAGTGTTTATAGTAGTGTTATTAGCCAGGCTATGGTAGTCTTTCCTGGTAACCCCCTTTTGGCCTTGTCCTGTCCTCTAAAGCTCCCATTGGTGTGTCACTCTACCTCTAACAGGCTGTGTGATGTCCCACATATGTCTGAGCATCAAAGAGTAATGAAATGAGGGGAGGCGACAGGAGAGAGCATCGGTGGGGGGAGTCAGAAGGAGGGAATGAGGTGCAAGCAAAGAAGATGAGACAAAGAAAAATATGTTTGAAAGACAAAAAGATAAACAGAGAGAATGAGAGTGTGAGATAGTCTTACATAAGCCGTCCCATTCTCTGTCAGAGATAAGACTTGTTCATTAACACCAAGGTCACTGCTCTTTCTTCTCCCTTTTCTTTCCCCCGCTTCTGTTCCTAGATCGCAAACACGGATCTTAAAATGAAGGGTGGGGGGGGGGGGTCCAAACAGGTAGAGAGGCAGAGAGCTATGATTCAGGCAGTCCAAATGGAATTCAAACGCCAAACTACAGTGTGTCTCATGGGAGATTAAACCTCAGAAATACTGTTCAGAGCCAGAGAGAGAGAGAGAGGGAGAGTCAACCTGAAAAACAAGCATCTGAGAAACAAGACGGCTGGAACTGTCATGTTATTGTTGAACAGGGAAACAGACCATGGAGTAAGTTTGGCGTTTCAAGATTGGAATATTGACCCTAAGCTGCTTTCAGGTTTGCAGCCATTTTCATCCTCTGGGGTCAAACTCTGACTCTTTTCATCTTTAAATCCTGAGGAGCACTGAAGTCTCTAAATCCTGACTTCCTGGCAAAACATTAATATACATGGTCATCCACTGTGCCTCAACCCCTGCCACTTTTACTGGAAATTAAAAAGCTGCCCTATCCCTGGACTTTCTTAGCATCGTCTCCCATATTTATCCCTCTCTCTCTTTCTCATCTCAATAAACAGAAAGAGAAGAGTGTATGTATGTGGCACAAAGCCTATATTATGAGATTAATTTCGTTCTCCTTTGTTTTGACATTAAGTATCACCTCATGGCTCACTGAGATCATAACAACCCAACCATTTCACATTGCATTGAGCACAGTTTGACTAAATTGGTGAAAACCTTGGCTCACTGATTTTAAAAACACTACAGACACGGCTCATCTTATTTTAGATGTTTGAGGTTAAAATTATTTGACTACCTAATTTGACAAATTCACTGGATGCCAACTTTCTCTTGCGTAATAAAATAGGATAATCATTTCACAGATATTTGTGAAAATAACAAACATCTCTGTGTGGCTGTACTCTGCTAACATGCTCACAATGATAATGCTAACATGCTGATGTTTGGCGGGTATATAGCCTACAGCTGGTATAACATTTTATGTATACCATGTTCAACATCTTAGTTTAGCGTGTAATCATGCTAACATAATAGCATGTTTTTTTATAATTAACCCTAACACAAGTTTAGCTGAGGCTAATGGCAATGTTGTTATTTTTCAGGTATTTAGTCAGAAACCAAACACAATAGAATGTTGACCTCACTTTGATTTTGTGCCAAATCACCAAAGCGATCCATCCAATAGTTGCTGAGACATTTCACAAAAAACCCACAAATGTTAAACGGCTGGTGGTGCTAGATGAAAAATCAGGGGATCACCAAAGTCAGTGAGATTCATCTTCTGGGGAGCATGAATGTCTGTACAAAATTTCATAACAATCGTATAGTTGTTGAGATACTTCAGTCTGAATCAAAGTGAGTGTGTCTGTACTGTGCAATTGGATATCAATGCTAACTGTCCATACACAAATACACAAAACCAGAATGACATCTTTAGGCTGACCTGCACAGGAAATTGATTGACAGTAAGACCAACAGGTTCAAGCCTTTTTACAGCACTACAAAATGCAGTATCTAGTAACAAAGCTCAACTACAGTAGCTTATTGTGCACTAGTAATGACATGAGTAAGCGTATTGTTCATGTGGAAGCAGGTCAGGTCGACTCTAAGCTTAGTTGCCGAGTGTGAGCCGTAAACCCAAAAACCTCAGTGCACAAAGCAGTTTCAATAGAGCTGAGTACGTGAATGGAAGAAAGTTACACTGCACAGTCAGGGAGCTGCTGAGCCTCCGTGGCACAGCAGTTTTGGCATTCGCTCTGGAACATCAAGATGGAAGAAGGGATTAGCCGGGTTCTCAGGGTAGATTAGAGCAACAATAATTCCCAAATTCCCTCACAATGAGACTTGGAAGGGAGGATGCTCCCTTTTTTTTCTAGTGGGCCAAGGTCAGCGGCGAGAAAGAGGGAGGGAGGGAGGGAGAAGAAGGGGAGCATGAGGGAGAAGTACTGATGCTGGTGGATCTCCCTGATACGGGGGATTTAATCTACAAGGGGTGTAGAAACTGATACAAAATTTTCTACCGTCCTTTTGAGTCTACATCATGGTCCATTTTATGCCCATTAATATACCTAATCCTCTATTTTAATTGGGAAAAGAAAAACATCATCTCTTATGTCAAAATGATCATTTTTATCATTTGTCCTCATCATTTAATCCCTTTCTTCAATCAATCTTGCATTAAAACCCTGAAAATATTATCAAAAATAAAGCTGTGTCGTCTCCTTTAAATCTCTTTCCTCATGTTTCTCCTCACGTCATGCAGTCATGTAGATGTGTATCTCTCTCTACGTACATTGAATGCCTTTGTTATCTGTATCAAACCAGACACAGATTAGTCAGGATGGCTCTCAACATCACAAACAACTTGCCTTACTTTTTCTTCTTCAGCTCCCCTCTAGCTTGTTATAGCTAGGTGTGGGTGAAACACTACAAAGCTAATTCACACATCCCCCTGTATCACGACAATCCCTGGAAACTGTAGCCAAGGTATGAAGTGCCTTCTCTATGCTTATTTATGTCCTTCTTTTGTGCTTTGGCAGAGAAGGCCTGTATAATGCTGCAGCAGCAGCAATGGAAACAAATGCGCCGTGCCATTTCAGGGTGTATATATACGTCGAATGTGAGCAAAGAGGAGAGATCATGCAAGAAAAGCAATTCCAAGTTTATTACTCCAACCACATTCTTCCACTGCCAGAGCACTTGGCTTTGGAACAAAAGAATATCAAAGGATTAGCAGTTTTCCATTGCTAAGTGTATGCTAAACAGCGGTGGCTTAGAACTGCTTTCCAGACCCTGGGAGAGTTCCCTCATAAAAATGCTGCTTAAATATGTTTAAATCAGAGGACGGGAAAGATATGAGTCATAACAATAGGGAGGGCAATGCATGAATGAAAGTCAGGGTTTTCAACAACCAATCAGCTGACACTATCAGGTGTTGCCAAGAGGACTAGTAGGAGCTGGAAGTTTGCCAAACCTATACAAACTGGCTTCATAGCAACACTAACTGCTTACCAGTTTCATTACTAAGCACAGAATTTGAAAGCCCAGGGGGTTTCCGACTTTATATGGCGTGAATGTGAATACGTGCTGAGGTCTTTAACAAGGAGAATAGAAAGTTTTGAGTCAAATCGCTGAACTATTCAAAAGAGTGCAAACAGAAATTTGGAATGAGAGGCATTTCGCCGCGGTATTGGTACAGTATGCATGACAAGCCAACAACTCGGAAAGGGTTTTTGGCTCTGGGTGCTCTCTGTGTAACTCTTTGTATGAAATATAATTGGACCTTGTGGGTTGTTCCTCTTAATTCCTGCTTATTCCCAATACAAGCTAAGAGCCGCTTTGACAGTAATGCAATTCATGGCAAATGCAACTAAAGCTGAAATTCAAGCAAGGTTTTTGCCAGGCTGTGTAACCTGTGAGGAGAGGACCGAGTGTTGGTCAGGAGAGACAAAGGTCACCAGTTCATTAGGTGCACTTAGTTATCTCATAGAAAAGCGCTGCAATAAATCATTTCTGCTGAAACTACAGTTTGTGGTGATGTATTGGATTTCATTACAGTGAAACAAGTATATAATATTGACCTAAATATTGGTTTTATTTAGATGAATCAGCAGCAAATCAAGATTTTCCATCCAGTGTTCACCGTTTAAATTTAAACAGCTGTGTGGGAGATGGCCAGAGTCCAGAGTTCGTGTCAGTGGAGTTCCAGTAAAAGGTCACCAGTAAAGTGGAGCAATCTTTGAATATGACACACAAGTCATTAACCATTAGGTCCATTAAGAAGTGACCTGCCTGAGATCGGTTGCTTCTCAGACAACACTTCACAGATAAGACTAAGTGAAGAGCCAAAGTCTGGAGCTCAAAGTCCAGCAGAAGCGTATTCTCACATTACAGGAAAATGTAATGCACCATAAAAGTGAGAAATCTTTGTCTAAGGAGGCAATGTTAACAGCCAATATATAGGCCCTACAATGTGGCCATTTCTACTTCTAAAATCCGCCTGACTTGTTATCTGATGAAACACCTGCATTGTATTTGTACTTGTCATCGACATACAGTCTCACTCGACAAGATCTTTGAATGAAATCAGCCCACCATGACTGCCTCCTCCTGGTCTCATTCACTGACTCAGACGCGATGCATTAGCATTCGTGGTACAGAGCTTAGCCTGCAGGGCCTTGTCGCTGCTGAAGGAGAACAAGAGAGGTGGATTTGTCACAGGTCGTCTCCCTCTGTTTTGTCTCAGCGGAGAACGAACCAGTGCAGCCAACTTACACATGAGAAACATGTTTTCAAACGCCAGCGACCCACTGATCATCTGTAGCTGGGCGTTTGAGGACAAAGGTACAGTATGATCAGGTTTTTGTTCCAGATGACTCTCACAAAACATTAACAAGGTGAGCTTACCTCACTGACAAATGAGGTAAACCTTATTCTGCATCCAAGCTAATTTCGAGAAATTCATTTGCAGTTTTTCAACCTCTGCTTTCATCCACCACTTTCATCTGAGATCTAATCAATAGTCAACAGCCTCTCACAGGATGCATAGGAGTAGATAAAAAATCACTGTTCTTCTTGGACGCGGTTGGCTTCTCTCACTGCCTTGGATTTCTTCACACCCCGTCTTCTCTGCTTCACTTCCTGCCTTCCTTCCTTCCTTCCTTCCTTCCTTCCTCTCTCCTGCCCCCTTTTTCTCTTTTTCTCCTGCATGAATGAGTTTTGGACAGTAAACACAAACGGGAGCAGACTGGGCCTTTCTGGGAAAAGGTGTTTAAGCCATACCAAATGCACTGAATGATTAACAACACTATCAGCCATCATTATCCATACCCAGAACAGGTCCTAAGGGAATAATGCCAGTAAGCAACTTATGTAATGGCTATGAGCTTGTAAAATGCATGATATAGAAATAGAATATAATAGAACCATCTTACCTGATGAAAAGTTCCAGAAATTCTACTGATTCTAGTACTGAAATTGTATGACAAGAGATAACATGCCAGGACATCCAGCAGTCAGCAGAAGTTCATGTTCTTTTCATTTTTGATTAAGTCAGGAACAGTACAGGCTTGATGTAAGAGATTAGTGGAAAGGCTGCGTTTGCATTAGCTTTGTGCATGTGTGTGTGTGTGTGTGTGGAGTATCTGATGGTCTGTTGGTGTGCACATAGGACAGTACAGGACGTCCTTATCAGGAGGATTTATATGCTTTTGATTTCTGGTCATGCTCAGGCAGTGGGGCAGATGCTCTGACCTCATCCTCTATCTTCTAATAACCCCCCCCCCCCCCGTCTCTCTGTCTCTCGCTATCACTGCTGTTTCCCCTGTTTATGTCTTTCCCCTCAGCACCAGTCCCTCTCTCACTTTTCCTCTCCAGCCATTATTGTTTACCCTTCGTTTATTTTTAATTCTAATTTCCTCCAAACACTGTCTTTCCTCCTACTTACAGTAAACCTCCCCTCCTCTCCCTCCCTTATTTTCCCTGCAGTTATCACCCCATGGAAAAAGAATTGTAGGTGTCATAAATTTAGTACACTGATTTCATAATATAATAAGATCAGCGCCATAAAGTTGGTCTATATTTAGCTTTGGCTCTGATAGACTCATCGAAAGGTGCAGCGGGGTGAAGGCTACGCCAAGCACTGGGTCAAGGCTAAGCTAAGCTACCTGCATTGTAAATGGTGCTGACGCTTTGTAATTACATTTCATGGATTTTTAATGAGGAGGAAAAGGAGGTAGAGGTAGGCAATCTGTCAGGGAAGCCTTTTTGAAGAGAGAACGACGCAGGTAAATGTCCTTATATTAATTCAAATATTGCAAAGTTCATAATACATTTATTTTTTGCCTCTGAGGGGTGTTAGTGGAAACTTGAATTTCAGCTCAGATGCAGCTCCTCTGGCAACTAACAACTGCATTTTGCGGCCAAGTACAGATTAACAATTTCAAAAGTTTCTGCTCACAATGAGCAGAAGGCAGAAAAAACTACAGTGAGCGAGACCAAAAGTTGAACATTCAGTATTCAACAATACAGGACACTTAAGGCAAAATAATATACTTCTCGATTTACAACAGCATAAAAAGTCAAGAATAAAGAGCATTGTATCAGACCATGACAAATGTCCTCTGAGTCTCTGCACTCTTAAGAGTAAGCTGGCACTGTCTGTCAACGTCTGGTATCTTATTCATCTCCTCCTCATCCTCTAAAATGTTACAGCAGCCTGCCAGCATCATCACCCCACTTTCTTAAGTCCGAGTCTGAGACACTTGCTAGACAGCGACTGATACGGTTCACTTTGATGAGCTGACAAATTTCCAAGTGAAGCTCTGCTCATTTGCACTTGAGTCAGGCTGTGGGTGGCCCTCCCTCGAGAACAGAGCGGCACGCCTGGCGTGCGCGGGGGAAATGTTTCTGTCACCGCTCCATTTGTTGAACAAGTGTCACACTCTGCGAGTGTTTGGCAAGCCAACTTTGAGGGCCTGAGTTGTTACATTTAAGTGTTTGGACAGAGTGTGCTGAGATATGGTACGGTACGTAGTGAAACAGTACAGAACATGACGTCTGTGTGCTGAATTTTTGCAAACACAGGAAGTGTGCATGTCAGTCCATCTTTAGAATATGCATCTTACTGCTGCTGTATGTTGTAAGTTTCCAGTTTAAATGCGGTCAATCATTCATCGAGTCTTGGATCACAAAAACCACACGAGATATGAGCTACTATAGGTCAGTCCTGTTTAACTCCACATTGGCTTTGCGTTGACTTCACATGCACGCACACTCTGCAGTGAAAACTAACTATGACTCACCACAGAGCCCCCTCCTCTTTAACCCCCCCGCCCCGCAGCCTGCTCCCCACTTCGCCGCAGCACCCATTAATTCTACTCACGCACACGCCAGTTATCTCCAGTGAGACATTAGTGACAGATCTATTGGTTGTGAGGGCAAGAGGTGGAATTGATGGAGAGATAGAGCGAGAGACAGAACGGCCTGGAAGAAAACCCAAGAAAAAAATGACACAAAACAGAGAAAAAAATAAACTAAAGGGCTGCAGGAAAGACAATGGAGTGACGGATGACAACACCTAAACACTGGTTCCTCAGTGCGCACGCTCACATGCAAACACACAGTGGCTTTGTAGTGCTGGGACAGCGATGACTCATTTTCTCCTGTTGCCCATGGGACTGGAAAAACACACACACACGAGCGGGGAACCAATTGATGGGTATGATGATTGATAGGAGCAGGATAGCTATTATGATTGCAGTCGCATAACCAAGGACACCTGCAGCAGCATTAGTGTGAATGGACTGGTGTGTGTTTGGGCCGTTTGTATGTTGACAGCATGCTGTTCAGTGCACTGGTGTTTTACATTTTTTTTGTTTCATTTTTAATACAATGTTCATGTTTTCTGCTCCTGCCTGCTCTAATTTCAGGAACACCAGCCCGTGGTGAGCAACAACAACGAAGGGGTCTTTGAAAAAACGCTCCAGTCTTCAGTTGCCTTACTGTTTCTGTTACGTAACAGCCCTTGTAGTAGAGCTTAAACGGAGAATAAAGACAAACAGAACAATGTCTAGAGTCCTGTTTGTATCTCATTTGCTTCTTTGACTACTTTCAACGAGCGTTAATGGGCAAACAGAGGGAGGTCTGTACAATGAGTCAAGTGTTGTTAGGGAGGGTGTTTGTGGATGTACTTGCACCTGCAGGCCAGAGGGGGAGATTTGTGGTGAGAGGATGGTGGGATGTATGTCACAGGTCACATTGTCCTCATTAACTCTTCATTTAACCATTAGATTTCCCATTTCTTTAAATGTAAAGAAAATGTTTTATTTCACATGGTATAATAATATCACACATACAGTATATTGGATCTTCTTGTTGTGATGCTGAAGACACAGCATAGCAAGCTGAAGGGAAACCAGGGCTTCTGTGCCAGAGGTTAGAAAACCTCATTCAAAATCACATTAACCTTTTTAATGAATTACATCAAATGGAAATATTCTACATGTCTTGCACATTATTCTCTACATATTTCTTCAAAATTCAGCCTTGCCAAGCTATGAAAATAAACCTTTGGTGTCTTTTAAATGAAGACTGAGCATGTTGCTCACTGCCTACAGCTGTGTGTGTGATGGAGGTGACAAATGATACTCAGAGGTGCAGGCAGTTGATTGTGTGTCACAGAGTGAGAGAGTGTGACTTAATGAATGAGTAGTGACACAAATGCATTCATGAACACACATACACTCTCTCTGTTTGTCTTTCTCTTTACCTTGCAGCCCTTGCTCTTGTCATGGCCGCTGCTTTGCCCACTGGCAGGGCACGGCGAGCACGGCTCCTGGTGGTAGTACTGGCCGCCCTGCAGGCCGCCATAGTGGCAGCAGCCATAGGGCGAGGGGAAGTGAGTGTACCACAGGTCCTCGGCCAGCGGACACCGTGGACAGGAGTAAAGGTGGCCTTTCCCCTGGGCCTTTTCCACACTCACTTTGGGGTTCCTCATCCATCTTCGTACCTGCGCAGGACAGAAGGTGTTCATGTCAAAAACAGCTTGAGAAATTCATTCTTTAGAAAAAAAATGTTGGTTTGATTTTACTTTTACTTTCTCTTCTTCTTATTCACATGCAAGTACTTGCACAGGTGCTCTACAAACACACACACACACACACACTGTCAACCCTGCCAGCTGTTCCTTTGATCAGAGAAAGAGGAGTTTCCCATGTTATCCCTGATTACATGTCAGTTCAAGTGGGACACACACACACGGATTTGCACTTCAAAGATGCAGAGATTGCTTCTCTGCTCTGCCACACTTTGAACATATGAATCAGCATGGAAACACACACCAAATGACATACAGTACATGCATGCACACACAACTGTTGCATGTTGATGACACAAAGCACAATGCTGATGGCACCCTCAAATACGAGGAAGAATGGATCTTGTCTAATCTTGCCTAAATTTCTTTGGAATCTCTGTGTTAATGTCAATACTTTGAGAAGTATCTTTCTAAATTATCACAAATTAAAACCCCTCGACGCCCTTCTCACTAACAAATGTTCACATTATGTAACCACAGGCATTGTGTTTAATGGAGAGATATCACCAATACACATTGCATACACACACACTACTCCTGCAGTGACTAAGGCTTCCCAGAAAAGCACCGTCACAAACCCAATAATACCCAGTGTGTGAGTGTGTGTGTATGTGTGTGTGTGTGTGTGTGTGTGTGTGTTTTGGGGCAAAGAAACATGGAGGAGAGGTGGTGAAAGTGGAGAGGAAACAGAAAAAAGGGGACACATGGGAGACAAAACCAGAGCGACAGGGAGAGAGAAAGGCATGAGAAGCCTTATGAAATCTCGTCCCGCTGCGTGAGTCGAAACATTTAGCAAACACGCGCTGCGGGGCAGTAGCCTGTGTGACTGAGCAGCACAGAGTCCAGACATCTGTGACACACACACACACACACACACACACACACACACATACACACTCTGAGATTGAATGCCTAAGTCGAATGGTAGCCAGACAGCGTGTCAAGGCATGTCGGGTCTAAAGGAAAACAGACTTGGAAAAACACTCCAGCAGGTCAGTGCAAAAACAAACCAGCCTGCAGGACTTGCACGGAAGTCCAATGACGCACACCTGAAATAAGACTTCACAGGTTTCTTCACAGAAGACATTAACATGTGATTGATGTTACATCCAATTAGAGTTTTTTTTTCTTCCTTTGTTATTTGTCATCATATTCAAAGCAGAGTGACAAATGTTTTGGCACTACCCAACGGATCAGACAGTGCGCTGTCATACTTCTTGTTCAACATGTCACTCTGACGATGAAACTGATGAGAGGTGTCATCCAAAGCTTAACACTTCTTCACCTCAGGCACAAAAAACACGGTGTTCACAGCAGCAGCAAAGTGTTTTCCTTTATGTAAGCCCACTTTGTTTGTCCATGTGTTACACGTCGCATCTCAAACACTGCTGACATTATCGTGATGTAACTTTGGGGAAATGTTGCATCCCAAAACTAAATTTCAAAATGTCCCTGATTGCCTAAATGGCACGTCTAGTTAGTGTTTGATATGAGGAGGACTGTGTAATGTTTGGAGCAACAGTTCTGTAACTGTGTATATTCTCATCGAGACATCACCTGAAATGTACAGTCTGAGTTCACAGGCAAAACACACACACACAGCCATTGATTTTACATTTCCTTCCCCATCGTTTCCCTTACCCATTTGTATGATACAGTGCTCCGTCTGGACTCTCTCCCCATTATGTGATTAGGCTTATTTAGACACAAATAGAGAGACAAATAAACCCTGAACAGCAGCAGGCATTAATAAGAGCTGTGTGCTGATGCGTATCTGGAAGCTTCTGTTGTTCTTGTTAGGGTGGGAGGAAAGCTGGTTTTATATGGAAATATGCAAAAGAAAGGCAAGAACAACAAAAGATTTAACATAGATAGATAGATAGATAGATAGATAGATAGATAGATAGATAGATAGATCCTCAGGCTCTGAATTACTGAATATTATGATTTTTTTTTTTCAAAATCCCACGGGAGACTCATCGCAGCAGAATGTGCCTGTGGGACTGCATGTGTGTTCATGCGTGGGTGTTAACACAACACAATCTGCCCGTATTAACCTGCCGAGTCATCAGTGATCCACACCATACTGTACGCCATCTGAGACCAACACACACTTTGGACAACCCTACCGCGAGCAAGAACACATGTCGATGACACAACCAGACTAGAAAAGTATCTTAATCTACCCGACAAACCTTAAACCAGGGATTATTTATCAAGTGCATAAATTATTGTCAACTGTTGCCAATTTGTTGTTATCCTGAAAAGTATTCCCTCCCTAAGGCTGAAAATGTGGTAACTTGAACATAATAACCTGTGCAATAAAGCCTTACTTTATTGTCTGATTTATCATATTACAGTTTGGGTAATGGAAAAAATAATGTTGTTCCATATTCCCAAAGCAATCCAGTGATTATTGAGTGAATGCATCACTCCACCTCTCCTCCACATGCTGAAAGTAATGTTAGTCATTTCCTGTAATACCCCGCAGTCATATTGCTTCATGTTGTCTTTTGATCTCATGTGAATCGGTTACTAATTATTCAGATTGGGGGAGCAGAAGTTGAACTGTTTTTCAAGCTTGGCATGTTTTGAGTGAGTGTTACAAACACTAATGGAGGTTTAGACAGATTACAGCATACACTGGCGCTCACGAGTCCAACAAACCCCTGATCATGTCAACTAGTTTTACAGTAATTCACATTTGAGTTTATCGATACTGGCATTACTGACATGGGCATCCTTATGAAACACTATTGTCTTTCTACTTTCTTATTTACTCTGATTTGTAGTGCTGCAGGGATGACATATTTTTGTAGGCAAACCCGGAAGTTAGCAGCGCCCTGGTTCCCTCAACTAAAAATGTTAAAATCTCTTAAACTTGTGTTAACCACAGACCTTATTTCAGGCATCTGACCAAAATCCCATTCAAAAAACCCATTGACTTCGAGACGAGGGAAGTGTGAAAATGCTAACTCATTTCCGGGTTTTAGGACTCATTCCTGTAGCACAGATTTAAAGGATTGCCAGCAGTTGCCAGCACTAACATTAATATTTAAATGGTTTTCAAGCCTCTTATGGATTGTTCACAACTGTTTACAACTAGATTTAACCCTTGTTTTTTATTATCTATTAATCTGCCAATTATTTTCTCAATTGATCAAGTAATCATTTGGTCTATAAACTGTCAGAAAAAAATAAAATAAAATGACATTTCCAATTTCTTAGAGCCCAAGTTGACCTCATTAAACAGTCCAAAACCCAAATATATTTAATTTATGATCATGGAGAACTAAGAAAACCAGCAAATATTTCCATTTGAAAAATCAGAACCACCAACCTTTTTTGCATTTTTACTTAAAAAATGACAGATGACTAAATGAGTTGCTGATTAATTTACAGTTGATCGATTAATTTTTTTGCTCTATGTTTGTTATTTTTCTAATGCATGCATATATTTTAAGCAAAGGTCAATCTACTTTCTGATAAGGCATACTTTGCAAAGGGTTAGCAAGTTGTAATTAAGGTATTATTATATTAATAAAGAATATATCAATGCTTTATAGTGCAGTAATAAGAACAGCTGATTGTGAAAAATCCCTGGTTCATATCATCCTCTTGCAAACCTTACTTTTTGCTAGCTCTTTCTCTCATCTTGATGTTTCACTTAAAAGTAAACAACCTGTTACCCTTAATTAATGACTGACTAACATTTATAACTGCAGCCTTGATGGCTTATTAGAAAGCGAGTAAGTCATTAATGACGGTTAATGAGTTTCTCATTTTGAGTTTGCTCACAAATTACAAGTTAAGAAGAGTTAGTTATATTCGACAACAGATGATTTATTGAGCATTACTAAAGCCATTAGTTACAACTTTACCGTTATAAAGTACGCGTAATTACAAAGCCGTACCAAATGTCCTCCAAGTGCAGTTTTGTAGTCCATTAAATCACCGGATTGTACTTTTGTTTTTGGAAATGTCAGCACACACACACACACACACACAGATACACACACACACACACACACATACACACACACACACACACACACACACACACACACACACACACATTACACAAACACATCAACCAAGGAAAGCATTTAATGCAAACCATTAACATTACACAGGACATGAGCCCTGTGACAGCACTGCAGCATAATGCAGGACGTGCTGAGTAGATCCTTAACTGTAGGACTTCACCAGCTCAGTGATGTCATGATTTCTACACAACAGACACTTGTGGGTTCTGTAATGCAACAGTGTTTAGGAGCTCACACACACACACACACACACACATACACATGTACAGAGAAACACATTCACACACACAGTAAACACAGAGACGCAGGGAGCCAGATCTTGCGTCTGGTTAGCGAGGCTCAGCTTTAACAATGACATCATCTCTGGCACACACACACACACGCACACACACACACACAGGAAGAGAGAGAGAGGGAGCACTCAGGCTGTGACACCTCCTCTCTCAGCCAATACACCTCTCACTCTTTGGTTGTGTAGGTGCATGTGTAGGCACACACTCACAGATGCATCCACCCCAAAATGTGTGTGTCTGTGTGTGTGTGTGTGTCATCCAAACTCACCTTTCTCTTGACAAACTGGAAAGCAGAGCACTTCTTAAAGGAAAAGGCGGTCTTCTCTCCCCCTCCTCCGACTCCTGCACCTCCTCCACCTCCCCCGCCACCTCCTCCTCCTCCTCCTCCCCCGTTCATCAGCTTCATGGCCGACACCGGCACTCCGCTTGCCTCTGTAGATCCCAGGATGACGGACAGACTGACCGGGAGTGAAAGAGAGAGAGTTGTTTAAGGCATGAGGAGAGAGCTGTGGCTTTTGCAGGGACAAGTGCGGGACGGCAAATGAGAGAGATGCCTATGTGTTTAGGGAGAGAGAGAGAGAGACAGAGAGACAGAGAGAGAGAGAGAGGTGGCAGAAAGAGGATGCGAGGAGGAGAGTGAGAGCGAGAGGAGGTGGAGGTGGAGGTGGAGGTGGAGGAGGCAGATGGACCAAAATACGAGGGAGAGAGGCAGGATGCTGCAATGAGAATGAGATTACAGGAACAACAACAGGATGGAGATAAAGATGGGGGGGGGGGTAAGAGAGAAAGTGCTGCACACAAAAAGATGGAGAGAGGAGGAGGAGAGAGGTACCAGCTCCTGTTGCTGCGAGGAGAAAATCTCAGTGAACTGTCTGATGTGTGTGTGTGAAGTTTATCCATGCATGTGCGAGTGTATTCCCATGCTGAGTGTGTTTACATATCCCTTCAAAGTTTGTGTGCATGAAAAATGCATGAACTGTATCCTTCCGTACCTTTATGCTGGTGTGCTGGCTGGTTCCGCTGCAGCTTTGACAGCCTGTTTTTATTTGAGGACTCCTCCAAAAACTGCTCCCAGATCAGATGCACCAACTCCTGCTCCTCAGTTACAGGTGTCCCTTCCCTGTTGTCACTGATCTATGTCCACATACCCAAAAGAAGGTGGAGAGAGGAGGAGGAGGGAGAGTCTGCTGATGGCTGTCCGTTTCAATAAGAGCATGTCACTGTGTGATTAGTGTGTGTGTGTGTGTGTGTGTGTCCTCAGTGGTGCACTTGTTTGGAGTGCACTGTGAGTGAATGCATTGATGCCGCGGTGGTGTCAACCTGAAAACAAACACCCAGGAAGTGTGTGTATGAGGCGCGTGTGATGTGTCCAGCTGCAGTCCTCTGGCTCACAACAGCGCTACTTTATCAATGAAAGGCTCCGCAGTGAGCAGATGCCGCCTCCCCTTCTCTCTCCTTCCATCTCTCTCTCTCTCTCTCTCTCTCTCTCTCTCTCTCTCCCTCACTGTCCCTCATCACCACTCTGCCCTCCCCCTTTTCCTCGCACATTTTTTTCTGCTGCAGTCGATGGTGGCGCCTCCTCCCCTCTCTCTGTATTCCCCCTTCAATCTACCTCACCTCACAGTTCATCCCTCCCATGATGTCTTTCTCTTTTCTTGTCTCTGTAATTGTCCCCCAGTGAGGACTGAAGAGGACACAGACACCCAAAATATGTCTCCACCACAGTGAGTGTGTGAGGGTTTAATGTAGTGTACCATCTTTCCTGACAGCTTTGGTCCAGCTGGATTTGATGCACACAAGCGAACACACACACACCTCATCATATCTGTGTGTATGCCCTTGCCTCTGTACCTCTAACACAGGGTTAGTTTAATTTCCTGATGTGACAGCCATAAATGATAATGGTTAATCATGTTCCTTTTATGAATCCATGCACTTCTGGTGTGCAGCAAATCTGGCAACAAAAATAAAATCTAGTTTGTTTCTAGTTGTGAGCCGGCCATATTGCCTTAAAAATAAATTATCATAAATTAAATGAAACCAAAAAGAAAGAAAAGTTACATTTTTTACAACCCTTTAAATAGAGTTTTTATTACTGAAAAAATGTTGCATGTTTGTCAGGTTTTTCTTGGATTGTCTGTCTTCTTCATGTATCGATTAAAGGCTGACTTGATTTCACCCATGATGAGGAAATGAGTTTAAACTTGACCTTTGCCTGCTGTAGCTAACAAACTCAAATGGCCTGAGGCGTTTTTAGCAGCTAATGTCAAAGTGTGACTTGAATTATAATTGGGGCTGGATCCAAGACATTGTTTGTGTGGCTTTTTTTTATCATGACTGGTTGGAGTGAAAACCTATAGACTCTTGACATTTAAATCCTGGTTGACAATTGTTGCTATCGCTAAATTGGTCAAGTTACCAATTTGCGTTAGTTTGTTAATTTGACATTTAGGGAAATATGTTCGCTTTCTTAGCTTAACTTGGCTTAAAGACAGCAGGGAGAAATGGCTAGCTTGGCCCTGTCCACCTCTGAAGCTCATTAATCAACATGTTATGTTTTGTTTGTTCAAGGCAGGAATGTGTTACTTATTCTGAGACAAAAAATGACACATTCTTCCACTTCCACAAATGAAAAATTGAATTAAATGACACACCATTGCTCAGTTTAATACACTCAGGCTTCTACAGTCTTGGTCTGGTATGACTAGCGTATGGAGGCTATTACAGTATGAGCTAATGTTACAAGCTTTAAGTAAATATTGCTGTATTGAATCAGTTAACTGACTTTCTGACTTTTTCCCCCTTATATTACATTTACAATAGTTTAGCATTTTAGCTAAATCCTAAAAAATAATGAATCTGTACTAAAATCGAAGAGCATAACAACAAGTTGTGGTTTTGCTGCTTTATTGTTTATTTTACTCTAAATGGGACCATCATTTATAAAATGAACATCATGCTGTGTTGAAAAAGACTTGAAACTTGCAATTGAGACCATAACCTCGTTAGGAAAATGTTTACTGAGGTAATAAATCAAGTGAGAATAGGGTCATTTTCTCATAGACTTCTATACAATTGGACTTCTTTTTGCAACCAGTGGAGTTGCCCCCAGCTGGTCATTAGAATTAATGCAGGTTTAAGGCACTTCCGCATTGGCTTCACTTTGCTTCGTCTGGTGCTTGGTGAAAAGATGAAGAAGGTTCCAGTGCCTATTATTCTAATTTATACTAATAATTATACTATTTATACAACTAGTTTGTAGTAATTTTTCAGAAAATGCTGCAAACACACAACTTGTCTCAAATGCATAAAAGTTATTGAAATAGATAATTTCTCTGGAGTGTTTTATTTAGTACAACACAATTACACTGGCTGTTAGTGTATTGATGAAGACAGAACCAATTAGAAAGGAAAGGTTAAGATGGGAACAAACACCAAACACCATCTCCACTTGCTATGTAAATTAAAAATCTATTTCTTAATAACAGTCAGCGGCAAATGTGGTAAGCATTCAGCGGAAATTAAACTCTTATTGCGCAGCAGTTTGCATCAGCTTCATATTGAGACGGATGTAGTTCTCCTTGTAGGGGGAACAATGACTGTGCAGTATTCCCTGTAATCAGGATCAATCAGAGGCCCAATCAACAGTGACTCAGCGGTAATGACACGGAACAATGATTGGTGAAATCAGCTTTGCACCCAGCTGCATAAGAACTGAGGGCGGCATGCAATTTACCAACGGAAGCAAACAAGAAATAAAAGAAAACCCCTTTGTTTTTTTAGCTTTACCAGCATCTCTTAAAATTTTATTTGCCAATAAAAATATTCCTTAAAACATTCTTACACTGCACTTGGTTTTATTGAGGATGTTGATCAAGACAACATCCTTAGTCCTTAGAGTTGTTTTTAAGTTGAGCCCTCAAATGGTTTTAATTGCATGGGCTGTACATAAATAGCACATAATATATATAAAAGAATATAAAAGATATAAAATAATAAAGGAAGAAAAGGCCTATTTTTGCTCTTAATATTTAAGCATCAGTGGTTTGCTTTGCTGAATCCAGTCATAAGTCTAAAGGAAGACAAAAACCTAGTTTGCCAAAATATCTCCTCATGAAGCTGTAAGGGCTCCAGGGTGCTATTATATAGTCTGACAGCAGCAACACCCTTACATAACCGCAACAATTTCTCACTCAAATATATAGCTCCATGGCACATAAATTATTCTGTGATCTCCCAAAAGACCGAAAGATTCTCTGCCCCTCTTGTGGATTCAAATGCAGCCAATAAATAATGAATAATAAGGTTTCTTAAATGGTTCAGAGAATTGCCAAAATGATCGCAAAGTCAATAAATTATGGATTTTCCTCAAAGTGAGCTAGATGCAGTGAAGTATCATATATAACCACCCCCTCCTCAAAAAAGCCTCCAACTGTGACGACTACATGATATGTGGGGGTTGGTGTTTACATGGATATGCATGCTTATTATTTACCCAGAATAATCAGACAGTACATTTCAGATCAAGAACTTTTAATAGAAAGCCAAGTGAGGCTGTTTTCAGAGGTAATATACGCTTGCTATCTCAGACTGCTAATAAGGTCCACTGGGCATGTTTTGATCGTATACCAAACAAGACCTGGTAAAAAAAAAATCTCTGCTAATCCTTTTCAGCCCTGTTAGAAAGAAAAAACAAGCCAACTCAACTCGACTTGATTCGCTCTGATGAAACCAGTGCATCTGAGAGATAGCACAGACAGTGCAAACAAACAGAGAAAATATTTTTCTATTGCATTATTTTGCTTGTTCGTTTTAAATCTTTAAAACTCCTAAAACACAACACTCGAAATTAAAAATGTGTCTTCTTTTCTGCATACATTCTGTGAGAATCACTGTTTCCTGTGGATTTCTCTATGCAGCCAGATGAACCACAGTGTAAAGGGCAGCGAAAGATCATCGATGGATATCGATCAAGCGTCTTTTTATCCTTGCTCTACAAGGCATATATAGTGCCAAGAGGTCTCCACCTCTACAGTCAGTTTAGCAGTATTCCCATTTGCAGCAAGTTTAATTTGCAAGAAAAGAGCGAATCAACATTGCAGATGAGAGGACGATGAAAGATGTGTCTTTGCCAGCCTATCTTCCCCTCGCTCTCTATTTTTGTCTTTGCCCTCTGACCTGTCTCCACTGCCTCACACACAATTGATTTCCGCTGTCCCCGTTGGCTCTGCTCGTCTGCTCAGAAAAGGCAGGGTCATGGGCTGCCGTCTCGCCAAGGGTGAGTTCTTCCTGGGGAGGGACAGGCTGGCCACTGACACCCGGAGGTGAGCTCATCACTGGGAATGATGCCCCAAATTCCCTCTACCATGTGTACCTGTCTGCATGCATCTCTGTGTCGTGCAAATGTTGTTTTCTGAGACATTCATCCACTGTCTTCTCTCACCCTCTTCCACTTTAAAGAAGCTGCTCTTGACTCTGAGTCACTTTCATAAATTAACTATATCCCTGCTCTGCTTCCACAGGCTGCAGCAAAGAGCATCTATAGGGAAAAGTGCTCCTTTCATACACCACTGCCAGACGCAAGTTCTCTCCCATGCTGCAAATAGTAACCCTGCCTCGCACACGTGTTGCCACAAAGCTCCTGAATCCTTCAAATTCACAGGCTGAAAAAGTGTGCATATCGGTGTCTGCAAAAGTGTGTGTGCATTGTGTTTGTGTGTGAGATTGCTAGGCATATATGCAAACTGACAGCATTCGTTTCGTGTGAATAATCCCAGGACGCAAATGCGTTGGAACGACAGAGGATCAAGGTATAAGATGATGACAAAATTTGTGTGTCTGTGAGTGTGTGTGTGTGTGTGTGTGTGTGTGTGTGTGTGATGGTATCAGGATGAGTGAGAATGAATGCCACCTGCAAGTAAATGCAGACTTTTGACAGGTGCAGTAAACAACATTAATTCCCTTTGACACCCACATTTGACTAATGAATAGAGTGATGAACATCATTTTGGGAGTGTGAGTGTGTTTGTGTATCTGTGTATATGTGTCAGTCTCTTTCTTATTTCTTATTAGGTGTACTTTACCTCAAGGCTCCCCAGGGCCCAGAGTCAAGCTTACTGAATCTATCATCGCCTAATGAGCAGTACACACATAGTCACGTGCCTACTGTTGGTGCCAGTGTGTGTATGAGATGCGTGGGAGTTAGTTGTGATGTTGTTTGCAAAAGGAGGGATGGGCTATGAGGATCTAGTGGGGTGCACACACACCCTCACGTGCCAATGATTGCGGTGCCTTTGTGTGAGGTTGTGTGTATTATTGTTTGCCAGGGTACAGTACTGTGTTGGAGTGTGTGTGTGTGTGTGTGTGTGTGTGCGTGTTGGTGTGCGTGGGAGGGAGTGCAGCCATGAAACAACTCCCAGTGGGACTGACAACACTGCAGTGCTGAGCTAAGGAGACAGAGGGAAAGAACTGGAGAGGAGAGAACCAATTACAATGGCTCACTGGCCGACGCTCATCACTGTGCTCAGTCAGCTAAAACAGGAGCAGCAACAGCAACACGCAGCGAGTGAGACTCCCTCACCCAGGATTTATTTTACATAATGTTTCATTTGCCGTGACACTTCAAAACAAATGTTTTAGTTTCGGTATTTTGTAGAGGTGCGGAGTCGAGTCACGTGGCTTGGACTCTAGTCAGACTCAAGTCACAAATTTAAGGGTATCAGACTTTCTAGTCAAAAAGATCTAATGGAAAGAACAAAACCAACAATGAACTAATCCCTCTAAAAACTATTGTCTGTGTAGCTAAAGGCTAATATACCTTATTCCCTTTGGCCATAGAGCTCCATTGTTGTCCGAAAACTATTTAAAATGTGTCAATGACTCACACTGTTGCACTGGATGACATGTTCCTTCATTACAATGAACATGGGCACTATAGTTTATCTTGAGTCGATCCCATATACACTGTCCTGCTGCCGTAAAAAACACATTCCACAAAATGTGTATTAATCCGCAGATGAAAATAGTCCCCAACAAATGCAGTAATTATTCCTCTCTGACTGACGTTTGTTGAAAACTACCGTGCCCCACTGTTTTAGAAGATTACTAAGCCTTGTTTGAAAAGATTTTCATTGTCAGAAGGAATGAAAGGGCTTGAGGCTGAGTGCCACAGACAGGGAAGGGAAAAGTGTAGAATCTGGGACTTGACTTGGGCTGAGAGTCATGACTTAAGACATAAGACTTCTGACAATGACTTGGTTCTGCCTTGTTTACCTGGTATTTATTTAACATTTCAATTGTTTAATCCCAGAAATGATAGCAAGCCGAAAAATGCAAAAACTGACACACCATTAAAATTTTCTGTTTGTTGGGTGACAACATGATCTGACCGCTGTGTTCAGTTCAACTATCAAACTTAAATAAATTAGAATTCACATCGTATTCATCATTTGGTCGACACACCGAAAAGAAGAAACCTATCACAGTGTACTCTGTAAAGCATACTCTGTAAAATGTCATTGGGTTCAAGGCATCTACAACCTCCAGCAAGGGTTACTGGGACACAAACATTCAGACATTCTTTCACTCTGATAGCAACGTGAGACGTGTCAAAGTCTGCCACGTAACTCCTCAGCAACAAGTATAGCTGTTTTTGTAGCTTAACCAACATGCATTTTCAGGTTGGTCCAGTGGTTTTGTTTATTTTTTCAACTCAAGATCCACTTACTTGCATGTTCTGGTGCTTTCAGCCAAATCACATGGTCCAATCAAATGTAACTGTTCTGTTCCATTATTCTGAGCAATTTAAGGACTTCTCATCCATGTCGACTTAACAATTGATCTTTACAATTCGTCCTTGGGACTTGGAAGCAGCAGTGACAAAACAATCTCAACTCAAACTGTACTTATCTCCTGACGAGGACCATGTGGCGCGGTCGAAAGCACAACAGTAAGTTGACCTTGAGCTGAGATTGTTTTGTCAATGTAATATATGATTTTTTAGAATATATATTTGTATGCAGATGACTGATTACGGCGAGAGTTAACATTGTATAAAGTGATATTTTTGAAGACTAGAACATTCAAATTAACATTCGGTATAATTACTTGTAATTATGCTCCGTAATACAATATAATGATACTAAAACTGTATGCATTTCAATCATACTGTTTACAATCTGGAGTTCACATGCACTACAGCCTCCTGTTTGGCTGATTTGCCCTCCTACAGGAGGGTGTTATACAATACCAAGCTCACTACTGGGGCAAGTGGGATAGAAAAAAAAAACACGTGGTAGTGAGGTGTGGGAAGATGTCTTGGATGGGTGACAGAGGTGTCAAGGTTGAGTCACCTGATGTTCCCCATCTGATCACTGAATGCGATATGTGATGTGGTATGTGATGTGTGTAAACTATGGGTGTGCACAGAAAATGGGTTGTTATACTTTAAGTTATGCATAGTGTTCACAGAGTTTATATTATTATAGAAAGAGAGAGAGACTGCATCAAGACATGTTATTGTCATTGATATGGACACATGCATAATGAGTGTTACGTACTGTTGTAGCTGCTAAAAATGCAGCCACCAACATGTTAGTGTTTTTACGCACACACGCAAACACTATAAACTTGTTCCTCTTCTTTCTGTAATTCTGCACACAAGACAAGCCAACAAAAGGGTGTGTGTGTGTGTGTGTGTGTGTGTTTTGAAAGTGAACCCAGTGTTTGTTTCGTGGCTATGTGTGTCCTACACACCGTAGCACATACCTGTGTCAGGAGTACCAAAGAATTTTAAGGTATCAGCATCACATGATTTTCTTTCACTGGGTTTTCAAAGGAACGACAGCCAAGGCATGTGGAGTATTTGGCTGCGATCTGGAACAAGGTGACCTATCGGCTTTTTCACTTTCGAGTTATTTTGAGCCACCTGAAGACTGACGGGACAGGAAGAACAGGAGCCGTGAAAACTCAGAGAACTAATATAAAATTGCAATAGAGTTAATATTACCATGGCCTACCTGTTTATTTGTTCCACATTTGCTGGTTTTAGACATTACATGCATTCAGTACTTTGCATTAATCTTATGTTAGACGACAGCAAGTACATGAACAATTTTGCACCACGATGTAATCCACATGGACTGTAATTCATTTCCTGGCTTCCCAACCACAAAAAACATCAAAACATCAAAACGTCTTATGGGAAACAAGGTCCTCATGACACAATACAAAACACTTTGGTTGTGCATCTGTGTTATTTACATTGAGTTCACGTTGAATATTTTTAAATGATGACCTCTGAGAATTATTTTGTTATTAAAGAGTATTTGGAGAAACGGTTCATGTCAAAGTTGTTTATTAAAAGAATCACATGACCTGAAAGGTATAGCATGTGAGGTATGTACTGTATGTGTGACAGCAGACATCATCAACTGCTTTTGTAACTGAGCAGTACATACTGACATTAGCCTGAATACTGTATATTACAGTATACAGCTTGGCGTCCTGCCTTCAGCTGTGCTTGGCAGTTGCTACATGCCTGAGAAGGTGATTCACCTGGTCTACAGTCTAAGCGGGGCAGGTTGGGTGGGTATCTAAAAGAAACATTCTGTTCAGAGTTAGTGTTGGACAAACCAAGAATGTGGATCAGAAACTTGTCAAGTGTCTTCCAAGTGGAGTGCTGATCTACAATCATATGTCAAGGCATATGACTGAACAGTTATTATTCAGAATCAATAATGAAATTATAAATGTTTTAATTATTTCTAGCTTTTTTTAGCAGACTTTTGTGCAAACCTCATCTGTCTTGTTTTGTTCCAAGAGTTATTAAAGTATTCAGCGCTCTCCCTCCCCCTGTCTGTCTGTCTGTCTGTCTGTTTAGCGGAAGGCTTGTGACCTTTTCAGTAATACGGTCTTCAATGGATGATTGACAGGAATAAGCCAGGGGACTCAGAGACATATTACCTGCTCATACACACACACACACACACACACACATATGCATACACACACACACACACACACACACACACACACACACCAGAACCTGAGTCATGTGTCTCTAAGGACACAGAGTGAAGGGCATTTTATCATATCATTTTATCTTTGGCTTGATACTGATCTTATTTTACCCTGAAAACACAAAGGCAGGAATAAAGAGACACACACACTTGTTGTATGCACACTGCAACTCCAGTTTTGGTGATTTGCATATTTTCACTTTAGGTTAAAGACAGAGGGCATAAGCCTATAGGGTGCAAGTGCAGGTGGGCAACTAATGTTGTAATTTTAGCAGCCAAATGCACTTTGTGTAATTTAGAAACAAGGCTAGAGCAGGAAAAATGCATTGTTATCAAGGGGATTTGTATCAGCAGGTGGGGCCAGCTTCATTAATGGCTGAACACATCAGCTCCACTTTTTCCCTTTAAGAGCAGTAGACTGTTTCCTAATGAGTCGAGAGGAGAGGCTAGAGTGGCTTCTCTTGAGGTAAAACTGTCATCTGAAAAGGTGCAGATGCACACACAATATATACAACTCTAATAATTTCCAAATGCAGATCCTTCTAAAGGCATTGAAGTTTAATTTGGTTTTCACTAGAGAGTGAAATAACAACGTGCACTACATTTGTGGCAGGCCAAGCACAGTACAATTGGTACCTCAGTTACGAAAAACTCAACCTTAGCTGCAACACTCCACCCAGTTAGTTTGTTTGGATCCAGGGCGCAAGGGATAAAGATGATATTGCGTCTGTTAATCTGCCTCTGCCTGAAAACAGCGAAAACCATTTCACTGTTCATAAAAAGAAAATGTCTCAACTCTCAACTGAACGGAACCGCTGAAAAAGTTAGGAGAGTGGAAAGTTGAACGAGCTGTAAAATATTTTACACCAGACATGAAAAGTGTCTTTATTCATATGGGATATGTTTTTTCAAAAGTTGAATGTTTTTTTTGTAGGTTTTGATTCTCCCAAAGTCTGTGAAATTCAGAATTTCAAGGGGAAGTCAGTGAACTGGCAGGGGAGTAGATATTCAGCCTGTGGTGTCTCTCCTTTCAAAACACAGTAAATCATAACTCTTCTTCTCTTCCTGTCGGCCACTGGTCCATGTATATGACATCATGTTCTAAAGTAAATTTATACTTTAAAATATACTTTATTATTTCTTAAAGAATGTAATATCATGGGAAAACATGTACATATATTCAGTTTTTCAAAATTATATAGTTCTTATGTATATTAGTCATTGTACTTATAATGAATTATATTGTATTAATGTAAGCCTTACGTTTTGACCCACAGCTGCCTCATACATAACTCAACCTAGCAAAACATTACTTTTCCCATTGTCTGCTCTCCTTCCATATATGGTCCATATCAGACCTTCACTTTGCCCTATGTGCCCCTCTCTCATTGAACCAGCTGTGAAATTCCAGTCTTTCCAGGAACAATGAGAAGCGTTGACTTCAGAGGAGCGATCCAAGCGATGCCTCTCCGATAAGGAAGTCTGCAGGAGCCACAGAGAGCACACAGACGAACAGCAGCACTATTTACAGACATGCTTTGTTTCTGCCTTTTGTCTCTCAGGCGGCTCATGGCATGCCAATCATTTCCCTTTCCCTGATCTGTGCTTCAGATATGAAATCACAGTTTATATTTACTCTATACCTTGTAAGGTAATCTTTTGTGCTATGGCACAAGCAGTGATACAAAAAACTATCATCTCAGTCTCAGGTGTCTCACTGAATATCAGTTAATATTATGAATTAATGGGAACACATTATTTTAAAACTTCCTATTTATTTACATAAATAATATATTTCAGTAATATATGAACACTTAAGAAATGTTTATAACACACTATAATGTAGTTATAAGCAAATATAAGCATATTATAATTTAACTTTTATTTAAGCTTAGATTAGTTGTACAATCAGTTAATAAATTCTTGAAAACACGGTGTAACCAGTATGATTGCGCAGAAATCATTCACAGGCAGGTTTAAAAGTGCTGTAAATATGTTATAAATATGTTAAACTCATTAAGACAATTCAATATTGTATTGTGTTATCAAACATTTATTAGTTGTTTATACATCAGTTATTGAAGAATGATGAAGAAAGAATCATAAAAGAAGAAATAGTGTTGAATCCATTAATAAACACTATGGAGTGGCACCACTGAAAACAATGGTCTACATATTTACACACTGTGACATACACATTTACAGACACATATATACACACACACACACACACACACGCATACTCACTCACTCACTTGCCTGAGGTTCAGTGTGTCCTTTATTGTCCACTTCCTGCACAGCGGTCAGCTGCTTCCTATCTGGCGCCACACCAATGAACAAACACTGGCCCCCCATCGCCACGGTAACACTACGAAGGGGTCAAGAGCAAAGGGAGAAAAGATGAGAAATGGTGAAAAAAAGGGACATTCCCGTGTTCGAAGTTGAGTAAGTTGCGGAAATTGCAGAGTGATTTTGCAATGCAGCGGGCGCTTCAGCCCTAAAAGGTGTAAGATCATGTCACAGACTGATATTGGATACTGCCTGGAAAAATCAGGAATCCTGTTGTTGTGAGAACTTTCCTTTGTTAATAGATATGGAAAAACAGCATCACTGAGTGATTCTGAATGTTCGTACTTGTCCTTTATAAAAGCACACAGGTTATTAACTGATCTTATTAACTTATCTTCTAATCATCCAAAATTGCAAGACCGATTCCAAGAGTTTCTGGAGTGATTTTATTCATTGTGAAAGATAAATCATGGGTCAAAGCGTCTGCTTTAGGCCCAAGGCAAGAATTTCAATTTCATCTTGAATGCTGTGGACTTGTAGAGTGAACCAGTTCAAAGTGAAATCCTGATAGATTCTGAGAAAAGATATACGGAGAGCCAGATGAATGAAATACAGGGGAGTGTGCTGGAGGGGTGAGTAGATGTGAGAGAAAAGAAAAAGATGAATATAAAGAGGAGAGAGAGATGAAGGCACTGGGAGAAGAGAGATAGAGAGATCTGACAGGGGGGACAGCTCTCTTTCATAAAGAGCATTGGATATGAGCCTCAGTCTGTCTCCCCAGGGGATGTGGCCTGGTTTCTCTTTTCCCAACACACACACACACACACACACACACACACACCCTTACTCACAGTGAGCTGTCAGTAGAAGCTAACGCTATATTAATCAGCATAACACAAACAAAATATTTGCCGCTGAGCAGTCTGATACATGAAAGCCAAAGCAGGTAAAATACATGGTTAATTCAAACATTAATGCCCAGAGCCAAATTACTTTCTCTTCCAGTTTCCCCTCTTTACGTATGGATTAACTAAGACTTTGATGCAAACTTAAGGGAGAAAAACACTCTAAGCATCAACAGTAAATGTCAGCCTTTGGTGCTGGTTCCTCAGCAATAAGGGCTCCCCCACTGACAGTAACCTCAATCGACTTCAAAGCAACATAGGGACATGTTGCATTTAGCAGACGCAGTCCAGGATTGGGCTGCACCAGCTATTCATGACTCCATTCCATTCAAGTTTGTGTTGTAAAGTAACCGCTAGTTAGTTTCAAACTCGTACTAAAGTAGCTTGCACCATTCAAATTCAAATTCAAGCTGTAACATAACTGCCAGCTTTACTTTGTCTAATTTATATGTATATGCGGAGAAACGTATATTTCAGAGTTAGTAGTTTAGAATGACTGAGTCTGATGTTATTAGCATAACGCTTTGGTAAAGTGTGTTTTCTTTTGTGAAACGTAAATTAAAATCATTAAACATCACCAGTAAACGTCATTATTAAACAGCATAAATCAAGTGTAAGGTCAGATATGTTGATTATATTCAATATTATTTCTTTTAAAAATTTCCTTTAGCACACCAAAGGCTTATCAAGAATTTGCCCTTAACGTGGCAGTGTTAGATGCATTGTGTTATATTTTGTGGCCCATTCACCCGGATGCTGACTGTGATACGTTATCAGTTGTGCTCTCTGTTGTGTGGCTAGATGACCCTAAAAGTCTGGGTAAGGTTTTTCTTTTTCTTGGTGTTTCCTGTCTTTTAAATCCCTTTCAGTCTAAAAGTCAGCTGAGACAGTGCTGGTGTCCCCGGGGTTGACTGGACTGATCCACCATTACCTGTTCCTTTTCTTTCTTCATTGCATTAACTGAAATAATTTAAATACAAAGACATCTGATATTGAATAAATATACAGCACAGATAGGTAATAACATCTACTTCTGCACAAACTTGCTAATGTTGTGGGAAATATGTAAAATAAGCTGAAAAGATAAACATAACTTATTGTACAGGGAAAATGCAGGGAAAGACAGAGTGAGCTGAGCTGTAGCCCCCAGTGAGAAACATTTCATCTTTTACTGCTTCCTTATTCTCTTTCATCTTTCAGGCTCGCTGTTTTACTCTCTCTGGTTCACATGCATTTGTTATCAATGCACTTGGGTTTTTTGGGCTCTTATATTACAACCTCTGCCACCTCCGCTATGCATCTACACATTGCTTATATTTCTTCAGAGCACACACATACATGCACATTCCCACATTTATTTTGGAAACACCTTCATCATTCATTCATGTGTATCTTAAGATTTCAGCAGAGGGAAAAGGGGCAACAGAAAAAGGAAAACCCAAACTCAAAGAAATGCAGGATTCAGCCGTAACAAAGTCATTTATACATATCAAATGTATCACAGTCAGTGCCGGTGATGGCTGGCACACCCACATGTCATGGTGAAAATGTTTTTTATTGTGCCAGGAGGAATACTATAACACAATGGAGTTTACAAATAGCATATCAATCACAACACTAAACATGTAGCAGTGCATTTTGGGTGACAGTGCCCACTATAAGCCCCAGCCCCGCCCCTGAAGCGTTGCTTGACTTTTGTTGAAGGACGCAACTCGGACGCTACAAAAGTAACTATAAAAAGTTTTGTCCAAAGAAACTAATGACAGTAATAGCTCAATTTCATTTGAGCTATTACTGCCATTTTCATTTTTAAATCAAAAGCTGACTGTCTTGAGTGGCCTGTTGCCAGGACAAAACCAATCAAATGTAAAGAAATTGACACGTGCAGTTATTCAGTTCAGTTGACCCAATTGCGACAACTGTTTGGGGTTGGCTAATCTACGCAGTGCTATGTAATTAGCCCACAGCCAGCCTGAAAATGTCGAAACAGAGCTCTCTATTTAAGTTTTTGAAGAAGAGAATGAGCAGACTGCAGCTGAGAGGCCTGACAAGTTAACTGCTGAAGCCCAGAGTGTTTCTCCACCCCCCTCAACAAGTGTAGCTCCTGCAGTCACACCAGTTCCATTAGAGGACGCTGATACGGCTACAGATTTGTCAGCAGTAGACGAGCCAGCATGCCAGCCAAAGCTACGGGAATTCCCAGCCATGCAAGCAGTCTGTGGTAGGAAGGTTGTAGTCTATTTGTTACATTTATGCAAGATGTTTGTACCTGGAATGCAGGTAGGTTATGCAACTCATGCAGACTTTATTTTGAGCAAACCTAACAAACGGTGGTTTAGCTACTTTGTGCTTCAGCTGTTGGCACATCCACTTTTCCTGAAGCACAGACAGAAGTTTTCATTGACACATTTTTGCAAATGTTTAGTTTTGAAAGCACCAAATTGTAAAGAGAGTCACTAATATAACTAGAGAACATACATCGCCAGTCAGTCTGGTCTCCAGATATGTTGGGAATTGCACACAACATCTTAAATTATATGTTCTGTAAACAAAAAGTGAGAGAAAACAAGTCTCTAATTCATTACATGAATTAATAAACAAAGATGTGGGTAAAAACTGATTTTGTCTGGAGTTTTACATGACTGCTTCATTCTTATTTTAGCATTGACAATGAAAAATGCGGGGGAAACACCACCCATTTCTTTGCATAAAGGCTGCTCTGCCAAACAAAATCAAGTATTAAATCAAGTATCCTGTATTATGTGAAGGATCGGTATCAAGAAAAGCCACTGCTGACTTGAGGGTAGGGAAAAAACACTTTCAAAGGTCTCATCGATCCACAGTAAAATACATGTGAATAGTTGTAAATAGGCAAAATATTAACACATTTTTTAAAATATTGTCTTGTAGCCACACACTACTTCACACCTCTGCTTGTCTTTCCGAGTAACGAACAGGTGAAAATGGCGTGTCCAATTTGTGTTATTGGCGCAGAATCCTTTCATGGTTAAGAACATAATCTTCACATTCGTCTTTACCCTGCCACATAATGTGCATTTTAAGTACTTTTGTGCACACACACACACACACACACACACACAAACACACACACACACACACACACACACACACACACACACATGCAGGGACATATTCACAAACACAATGGTTATCCTAATGACTATAAAGATATGTGCTCAATTAGTTTTGGCTGTCTGACAGGGTACATTCAGTTTTAACTTTCCATTTAAAACATCAGTCGGTCTTACAGTGACTCCCGATACTTGGAACTGTTGGCTCCTCATTTCTTTCCTTGCAGGCAGAATGTTTAATAATGGACAGGCATTGGCTGAGGACTTTCTGTTTTTGTTTCTCTCTCTGTTTCTCTCCTTATTCACCTCACTTACTTCCTCTCTGGGAAAAAAAGAAGTGCATTTTCTCCTCCCGTTTCATTTGTGTGCCTTTGAAGAGTGTATAAAGGATAACAGTTTTGCTTTTGGGTAAGAGGCAAACAGAGATGTCACCTAACATTTGAGAAGAAAATTTGAGCTGTCCTCGTCACGCAGTTCAGCTGCCTGACACACATACAAACTCAAGTACACACACACACACACATGCACACACTTTTCGCATATACACACTCACTGATTTAGAGACTCCAGCGTTGCTTTGAAATGGAAATGTTTCGGCCATGTTCCAGGGAATACTCAGCTGAGGAGGGAAAAAAGAAAATACTCTCTTGACAAAAACAGTGAAAAACAAAAATAGTCTGGCACCTGCAAACAAATCACCTTAATCACTCTCTAAAGACACATTGTGGCTTTGAAAGATTTTTCAAGATTTCTTTGTCAAAGTACGTTAAAGATGTCTGATGAATCATTCAGATATTTTGTGACATCAGTTTATCAACACTAAGAAAAGCATCCCAACGCAGGCCACTGGAAGAGGTGTTAATACAAACGCCAAAGCCAATAGACCTGACATTTCTCTAACTGCAACTTCACCAGTAATAACGAGTGGGCAGTGCACCCTCCTGTAGTGGTAGCCTTTTAGGTTTTTTTTTAGATTCCACACAGCGAGAACAAAGGCAGCAAAGTGGAGTCAGACAGCACAGTTGTGTAATGCAGTCATCCTCTCCGACAACTTTCAACAGAACAGTTGAGATGCTCTGCTCATCTTGACTCCAAAAGTTAATCCTAAGTGAAATGCACTTTTAGCCAAAGTCCTGTGGTATTAAAACACTGCCCAAACAAATGAGACTGTTTGTAACTTTATATACACAATTACTGTCGTCATTAATGTCTAAATAAATAAACGGCCCACTAGGGATCCAATAGTAGACTATGGATTGCACTAGATTGCAAAAGGAACTTTATCAACAATATATTACTTTTATTTGCAACCACTTTAGCAAAATATTATTAAGGTGATATTTTCTTCACTGTATATCAGACAGAACGTTCTGCTAAAATGTTCTATGCCACAATACATCATGCACTGGCACAGACCATTGCCATTGAACCTTAAATTTAGAAGTCTGGTTGGTTTTGTGACATCTGTGGTTACTTTTGGTAACGGCGAGTACATTTTAGTGAAAATTTTAAGGTTGCGCAATTCTGTTCATGTTAATATGTATTGACCAGAAGGGGCAGAAAACACACATTGACTGACTACTCTGTCAAAAATGCAACAGAAGATGAACATCTCGTGTATCTTGGAGTCATCACATCATGCTTTAATAAATAAGACAGTAAACAATGTTGTCTGACACCAGCTGTTGTCTTCTGCATTAAATGAAATGCGCACATGCACCTGCTTTTGTACTCTGCATCACGTCCGCTGTGTGCCTGCATCGTTCCCTATGAATCCTCTGTACATGGGTACACAATAAAGTTCAACAAAATGCTTGGCATACTTAATATAAAAAAATCTGGTTTAATAGAGTGAAAATCGGCTAGAGTATAACTTTAAATCCTACAAAATGTTTGCATATGAATGTAATTTGTAGGAGAGCATCTTGTCCATAGTGCACTTAACACAATAAGCTAACAAGGTTCTTACACCTGAGCCATCTACTAGTTAATTTTTGTAAAATCTGCACACCTCTTAATTACATAACTTTTAAGGTCTGCATTGAAAGAGGATTTGCCTTGACTTTGTAGGTTAAACCCACACAGAACCCACAAGTGTGGTGTTCAAAGTACCACCGACTACACTGACTGCAGACTGTGGTTCTTTGACCCCTGCAATTGGACTCCTGGGGGGTTTCTTTCTGCTTCTTTAACCATTAACTGGCATGACTAAGGGGAGAGAGAAGGAGGTAGAGAGTCAGACAGAATAATAAATAAGTGCTGTGTGCTGTTTGCTCCTGGTGCCTCACGAGGTGGATTAGAGTGCTTCTAATGTGTCATTATGCAGCATCTTTTCAGTTTTCATAGCCTGAGGAAAATGTCTACAATGACACAAACATTTTCTACGTACACAGGCTTGTTTATTAATGTTCTTTTTTGACCATCTATACCGCTGTCTCTCTCTCTCTCTCTCTCTCTCTCTCTCTGTCTCTCTCACACACACACACACACACCTAAATTGACTGCACACACAACCGTGGCCATAAAATCTTGCTGCAATTTCATTGGCTGAGGCAGCACATCCCTCGAACCAATCAGCACATGGGACAGGTCTGTGGACTGCTGGCCTGGTGAAACTACTTGGTGACTGCATCATCTTGGTATGCCAATTCATGTGCACATACGCAACACACACACACACACAGTCGCAGAGGGCAGATGAGGGGAAGTGGGACACGTTTTGCATACAGAACAGGCAGATCTGCCTCAAAGAGAAAGATATTGATAAAAGGGTGAAAGAAATGTGACATTACTATTATTACTACTGATTGCTTGACTCAGTGTGTTTGTGTGTGTGTATGTGTGTGTGCTATGTCTTATGTCGGCTCTGTCTCCTCCCATTCTCCTTCTCCTCTCATCACCCCTTACTAATTGACTTCTCTATGTCAGCAAGCATTTCCCTCCTTCCCCTGCGTCTGTCTCTATATTTCTCTCCCCTGTTCTCATTTCTCCTCCAAATTGTTTATTATCGTGGCCCAGATCTTCCCCACTGCTCCTCCATCATTCTCCTCCCTCTGTTCTTCATCGTCATTAGCTCTTTTTAAGCCTTTTTCTATGATATAGTAATTATCTTTTATTTTACCCTCGCTCTCTCTTCTTTCCCCCGATCTCATCTCCTTTCCTTATCTCCTCCTCCCCTTACATCAGCTTCCTCATTCCCTCTCCTCTTCCTCCCTGGTCTTGCATGTTGCGTCCAGCTGACATAGTAATTAGTTTCTCTGGGCTGGCGATCAGCCTGTATTCCCAGCAAGGATACGTACATTCATAAATCAGCAGTGTGCTCACTTAACTTGTGCTCTCACGTAGAAACAGCACAAGTGTCTATATGTAGGCTTGGACCTGCGGAGGACACAAAGATAGACATAGAAAATGATGAAAAAGATGAAAGGACAGAAGAAGAGATGGGGTTAAATAAAGCTGAATATGACAGAGGGGAGAAATGGAGAAATGTGTGAACCTCACACCTGTCTTTCTGCTTGTCGAAAATGGTCTGATTGGACAATCAAGAGACCACATGTGCTTCAGAGGATGTGAATGATGGCATAGGAAGGGGGTGTCAGCAAATGCCTCCCACCTACTTTTGTGAGTTTGCTCTGTCTCTCTCCGTCAGTGAATATTAACATCACAGTCTGACATTCTTTTTTTTATATTTGTGAAAGAAACACCCGTGCCAAAGGCTATCGCTGCAGTTACGCTGACATTACATCACTGCTTTCATGGTTGCATCATGGGAGCGGGTTGGATTGGTCTTTGTAGTGAAGGGATGAGGGTCACTCACGTCAGAGGGGGTTGTGGTATGTGCATATGGATTTGAGATATTTGAGATAAATTTTTGGCAAACCTGTTTCTTCTTCTCGATTTATTTTATTCACTTTTTGGTAACACTTTTTAATAACACATTCTTTATTAGGGGTTTATAAATTGTAACTAATGTTATTGCCATTAAAGTTACAATCCGTCTGTAAAATCAAACTGTACACTATTTATGGTCTGCATTTTTTCAGTAACAGCCATTCAATGTATTTACATTCTGTGATTATCTCTTATATATTTATATATATATTATTGTTAGTACCATTCTCGCACTGGATTGAAATTCACAGGAAACGATGCATGCATGTAATCCAGTGTTTAATTTTATATTATATGTATTAAACTGCTGTACTTCTGGTACTTTACATTAAAAGCAATCAACTGGCGAGACACAGGGTGGCTTTTATTGTGAAACTGTCACAGGAAACGCAATGTATTTGTAACCGTCAGTGGATCATTTTTAACTTTTGGGAGGTAGTAACAGAACAAGAAAAGCAGCCACAGTGAGCTGTCGACAGGCTGCACACCTCCAGCACCTCAGCAAGGTAAAAAGTTATTTTACTGCACCCCGCTGATGTATAGAGAACTACATGTGCCATATGCAGCATGAAGTCTGAGTATCTCCCCAGAGCATTAGGCAAGTATTTATTAAATAAGTAAGAAACTTTATTTATATAGCACCTTTCAAGAGGAGAAACTTCACAAAGTGCTACACAAAAGAAATAAGGTAACCAACATACATACAGACATGAAACTACATCAAAATAGAAATAAATAGAAAGATCACGCAGTCTAAACAAATGGGTCTTGAGCTGCTTTTTAAATGTGTCCACAGTGTCAACAGATCTTAAGTCCAAAGGGAGAGAGTTCCAAAGCCACAACTTCAAAAGCAGAGTCCCCTTTCGTTTTAAACCTGGCTCGAGGAACAACCAGCAAATCCTGATCAGGACCTCAGAGACCTGCTGGTGATGTAGGGCTGCAGTAGATCTCTAATATCAGCAGGCGTGTAACCATGCAGTGCTCATTGTGTTAATAGTCATTAACTGTTAATATAAGAACTTCTTAGTTTTGCTTTTTAGTGTAATTTCGATTTAACAACCCACATCCAGCCATGTGTCTCTGGCTGCAAGTGTGTGTGTGTGTGTGTGTGTGTGTGTGTGTGTGTGTGTGTGTGTGTGTGTGTGTGCTACTATTTGCTTGGAAGAGGAAGCCAATTTTTAAGCCAACTGCCAAAATGGGACAGATGCTATCTACAAATTCTTTTACAGGGTTTCATTTATCCTCCTCATGCGCCAGGTATGGTTCGCCTCGCAGGACAATACAGTGAGTCATGAAGTTTAGATCATCACAATCACAGGAAACTACTTGAGAGTCGATTTATTAAGCCTTTCCTTGTCCTGGCACTCAGAGAAGATTTAAAAAATTGAAGTATTTTAAGTACAGCTCGGTCCCGGTTTGAGTGGTTGGTTTTCAATTCAGAACGACACCTCTGTGCTCAAAGTCGATTCTCTTTTATCTAATCTCTGAGTAGGCAGCAACTTTTCTGGTTGAAAACTCACTTTTGTAACTCTATTTTGCTGTGATATCTGCTGCTTCTTATGAAAAGATTAGGTGCCGTAGCACACACACACACTGCTTTTCAGATAGTGTGGGTGTTCTTTGCAATCTTGCCACTCTGTCTCTCTCTCTTGCTTCTGCTTGATACATATCAGCTATTACGTAAAGATGCTGACTGCCTCACCATGCAGGGAGCAGCGCTGTGCTGACTGGCTGACTGACATGTCAAGTGCTGTCAGAAGAACAGTTTCATCAGATACTGCAGAGCTGCAGTCACAGTCGTGCCCGCCCAGATGACTTCAGAAGTTCGGATATATATCAAACCTGGGTCAGGCAAGTGTCAATGTGTGCTTTATCCTGTGTGAAGCACTAGATGGGTGGCATTCTGCTGCACTGGGACAAACAATGAAAGGTGAGTTGTCAGTTGCAGAAAACTCTGCTCAGTTGACTTTTAAGAGGAATTTTATGTAACATTATGTAAAACGTCAACTTCTGCTCCTGGTGTCAACAATCACTCACAAAAACACAAACTTGTTCGTATGCCACAGGGCAAAGAGAGTGAACAGAGAGTTCAAGAAAACTGGTTCTGAAGAGACAGAAGACAGAAAAGGCAGACGGCCATTAACACTCTGTCGGTCATATCCCAGACACTTAACACAATGCCTCTTCAGGGCAGTGCATATTTCAGTGAATTGATTATAGTGGCCTTGTGTCCTGGGAGGTGTAGTTTTATATTTGAACTGCTTCATGTCACATAAACAAGAGATAGGCTCAAAACTGGCTTTACAACTAAAGGTATCCTGTGGAGTTTCTTTGTAAACGAAAAAAGCTAAGTTCACATTCACTGTTTCTCACTAAAATACATTTTGTGCATCCTTGAGGCCTAACAAATGTGTTGAATGCATTTCCTCATAAAATAGAATTTGAAATCTTCATATTTGAGAGTAAAATTACTGACCTTGTCAGCACTGCAACCCTTGAGCAGAAATCTTCATCCATAAATTACCTGCAGTTTAAAATGTTACGAAACTCCCTTAAGACTGCAAAACATCTTTGCGTTTGTGGGCATGTGCGTGGTTATATAAGCACTCGCAATCAGTCACCACTCTAGTGTAGAAGGTTGCAACTTAAGTAGGAAAGGTCATGAGAATTCCCATCATGCCTCTGCTGATGATGATGATTCAAGTGCAATGCTCGGGGGATTTCAGTGTCAACAGGAATAAAAAGTCAAACTCTGGACTGATCAGTGAAACTCAAAATGGAAAGGGCTGTAGTTTAGAATGTATAAAATTTTGTGCACTCATTTGTAAAATTTGTTTTATTGAAAGCATCCCCCTTCTATTGTCCAATAGCCATCCTCAAAGAATAGCGTGCAGTGAAATAGTTTCCCCCCTGGTGCCAGTGTGTCTACTGTCCAGTCAGTGTAGTTCAGGGGTGTGGAGAACAGGGATGGACTGGTCTACAGGAGGAAAAGAACAGACACTGGGACAGTTTGGACAATGGCTTTGGCCTGCCTTTGCTATTTTGAGAGGCTTCATCCACCTTTAGCCTCGCCCCAAACTTCACCCATCAGTTCAGCTCTAATCTTTTTGTTCCCGTGCTAGCAGGAGTCTAATCTAGACGAGAGGGTGAGTCATACAGTGTGCAGGACTTCTTGTGGATTGAAATGGCTTCCTGGATGCTGTTTCTGTCTCCCCAAGGTGCTGCCACCCGAACAATGGGATGAAGAATGGCCAGCGAGGTCAGAAGTGAATTCAGATTTGCTTTTAGACAAATATTTTAGTCCCTAAGTAGAGTGCACCAACAACACCAGTGCATGGATATGATATGAATTTTCTTTTCATTACATCTGAATGTATGGACCTTCTGCTTGGTGAATCTACAGTAAATCTACAGTACACACACCAACTGTAACGGCGCCCTTAGCACAGGAAGCCCAGCCTTCCGATGACAGGAAGCAGCCCTCGCCATGGAGACAGCAGTCTGTGCTGGTGTCCTGCAGGTCAAATACAAGCACACACATAACACACGCAATCTGATGCCATCTATGGAAGAGGCAGTGACTGAGAAATCTATGGGGCGAAAATATAATCTGAAAAGAACTGATGCAGAAAAACCCATCGCTGTTTATACAGACCATAACCTTTAACCACTGGAGACCACACACACACACACTTTCACGCAACCCTGTGGTCAACACAGCTCTTTAAATAGATAGGAAGCATGAAGCCTCTGTCAGTCCGTGAGGAGGTGATGACCCAATCTCTATCCTGTCTCATTGTCTTTTGATCTTTCATCTTTAATCCCCACTTATTTTCATTACATTTGAAACGGACGCAGGCTACAGCAGCATGCAGAACAGGATTCATCCATCTCATATTCATGAACGTGTATAATTCAGTGATCGAGCATACTATACTATAGTACACTGATACATACAACGTAATAGTACACCATGCCATAATACACTATAGTACACCTTTACATACAACACAATAGTACACCACAACATACAATACAATAGTACACCACAGCAAGTGAAACTACAGTACTCCATAACAATATGATCATACACCATACTATACAATATTATACTGTATTTCATCTTTACATACAGTACAATACAATAGTATATCATACCATACTATACTATAGTACCATACCACACTTTAGATCACCACATTATACCATACTATAGTATATCATATCCTACCATACTACACTATAGCAAACGCATGTTTGTGGGACAGAAATACAAAACATATTTTCTCAGCTGGTTTGATGTGACTTAATAACTGGCTGTGCTACTGACAGAGTCTGTGTGTACTGCAAGCTACATATTCCCAACATTAACATTTATGCAGCAAAATAAATGAATAAATACACAAGACTTAAGTGGTCATTGAACTCAGCAATACAAACATTTTTTTTGCAGTTTTCAGTTTTGCTATTTCCAAAGCCATTTGTGGGGCTGAAATATAATCTGACTGAGTTGGCAGCATAAATATCAACAACAGATTTCATCACATGCTGGCCAAAAGTTATGGAGATCTTGCTTTGGGCAGCAGGCTGAGCAGCTTACTGAATGGCAAAGCTGTCCTTACTCTACCACTAGCGGAGGAATCAAATCTGTTGAAATTATATACAAGTTTTATTTTCTCTGCCTTTATTATGAGCAAACTCAGTATGAAGGATGTCGCTAATTGTGTTCAAAGTGCAAAATATCAAAGTCTTGCATCTCTTCTATACTGCAGAACAGCTGGTATTGTATCGTATATTATACCATACCACATAACAGGACACAATGCCATACCACACCATACCATACTACTGTATAGGGTTCCATACAAAACATACCATTCTATTTATGACATATCATACTCGTGATATCACATCACATTATACTATACCTACCTACATTTATAATCTACAACCATATGAGACTTATCTGGGGGCACAAAATGGCGACTGTTGTTTATGATCCTGAACTTCTATAAATGTGTAATGTGCATGCTGAAAACGTAAATTTTGCATAAAATACTAGCCATGGTGACTACATGCAAAAATATTACCATTATATGGCATGTGATGTGAATGTGATGTTGCAGCCACAGTGATTTCTGTTTTACTGGAAAATGTAATCCTTGCTTTTCCCTGCTGCTGCTGCTGCTGCTGGATTTACCAACGTAGCAAAAGTGATCACATGCGGGGGACATTAAGTAAATTAGGGCATGAATAATGCAGGCTACTGTTCAGTTAGTGTGTTCTGGTTTCCAAGATCGGTTGTATAAAATTGTGTCACATTTTGTCACTGAATGTAAACACAACTTCTGGGAGGTTTATGGTCTCTGCTAATGTGTTGGACATCCATGCACTCATACATACACTGTGATACCCAAGCACAAACAACTCCATGTTCAGTGTATATGTGTGTGTGTGTGTGTGTGTGTGTGTGTGTGTGCATCTGTACTATAGTAACCTTAGTCCCATGTTCATTCATCCACATTACAGGGCGTACACACACCACTTCCTCCTGTGTGTTTATCCTCTTGCTCCATGCTGACCCGAACCTTACACAGACTTTCCTCATACTCCCTCCAAACAAAACCAAAACGTGTACCTCTTTCTCTTCCTCCTCCTTCTCCCCTCCCCTCCATCTTTGTCATGAAATCCTCCCCTTCCACCTTTATGCAGTACTTGTACATAAACATCTGTCCATCACCGTCAATGATGACGTCAGCGCTGCTGTTTGAGGGGTGTTTTGAGTCCTACGCGAAGTGATAACAAGTAGGTTTAAAGACAAGTTAATAATCCACGGGGTGTCCAGGAGGATAGGCCTTGATGTGGATACACGTGTACTCTCACACCCACCTAAACAGTCTTATACATATACACAAACTAACAGCCAAACACATACATTTATTTACAGATCGAAACCAATCCAATAAGATCTTCCCTGACAACCTCACATGGGTAAACAAAGGTTAACAAAAACATTTTAAAGTAATTGCACAAGCAAGGATTTCAAGGCATGCAAAAGTTTTTGTTATTGTGCAACCCAGCCAACCAGAACTGACCAGTGAGGGGGAGTCTCAGGTCAGTCAGAGGGAATAAGGTCAATTGATCCTTGTGTGAAAAACATGTTTAATGTTGTGTCAGAGTTGGTGGAAACCACTGCACAAATCAACAGGTTAAGGATGTGATGTGGCAGTGTTACTTTGTTGCATCAGGTCACTGGAAGATAATATCATGTGACATGTGTTTGCGTCTGAGCTACCACTTATGCTTAAAATTGGATTGTTTTAATTCATGGTGGTCAATACAAAAATCTGCATGGCATTTGGCTGCGATCAGATGTGAAACAATGCATTTATTTTTATAGTCATTCCCAAATCTTGTAAACTGAAACAAATGAGTAATTTGACCTTTTCTTTCTCCTCCCTGTCTGTCTTTTTCTTTTGTGCACTCACTCACACACACACACACACACACACATCTCACCATTATGTATTTCCCGCACACACACTGAAATGAGAACCAAAACAATCAGACACAGACAGCTCTGTTCATCTTGACCTCCCACAGGAAAGATGTGCACAGAATGACTACACCGCACCAAACCTCAGAGGCAGGAGACTGTGTTTAAACTGATTATACTGTGCAATATGGAAACGTGGGACAGAAGTAGGAGCACACGGTACATCGCCACTGCTGATTTTCTGTTGCTAATGTGACTTAACTGGCTATACTGACAGATTCTGTACTGCAAGCTACTGATACCCTACATATGTCAAAAATATACGCAGCAAAATAAACCAATGCATAAACAAGACTTAAAGCCCCTGAAAACTTGGTTTCAAATCACAAGTTTATATTCCTGACACAATAAGCAACAATCACGGTTAAAGTTAGGGAAAAAATTACATCCTTAGTTATTAATTATCAAGAGTTTAACACTCAGTTTATGTACTTCATCAGGACTGTGTGGGTGCAGTATGATTGGATTTGATTGACAGTGGCAAAAAAAAAACACAAATCTGAAGCCAATCTCTCACCTTTTTTACAGCTGAGCTTTTCCCACTTCAAAACAATGAGAAAGGCATAAGTGAAAACGTGAATGCAGAAATCTCCCATAATAACCAGAACGGTTCTATTTTTTGCGGGAAAATGTTGTGTTCATGACGGACTCCATTGCTCATAGTAAGAAGCTAAAGCCTTGAAATATTTGTTAAACCAAATATTATACAAACCAAAACAGTATATTGACATTTTTTGCTATTCTCAAAGCTTTTAGTGCGACTGAAATGTAATGTTATGTAATTATACTGACATCAGGCCATTATAGGTGTGGAGATCCTGCTCTGGATCAATGTTCTGGGCGGCAGGCTGAGCAGGTGACTGTATGGCAGCATCATCCTTACCCTGCCACTAGCTGCAGAATGACATACAGGTTTCATTTTCCCTGTCATTTAAACTATCATGTGAAACCTCAGTATGACGGATGTCACTAATACTACAGGTATAAAATGCCAAATATCATATCAAAGCCGTGCAGATCCTCTAAACTGCAGAATAGCTCCTATAAAGAAGCTAATCCAATACAAAGTAATCTAATTCCTATTAGTAATATCCTTTAATATACACCGGCTTCTAGTTGGCCTGTGAGCCCTGTAGCAACCATTTTAAATGTCACAAAACACATTGTTGACTGATCGGATTTTAATGGAGAACTATTGAAAATAACTGATGTTGACTCACATCCATTTTTGGAACTCTTCAGCTCCCTCTTTTCTCTGTCTCTGCCGCTTCCTTTCTCCCTGCCTGCCTTCCTCTTCCTCTCCTCATCTCACCAGCTTGTTGTATCCTGAGCACAGCATCCCAGTGGGCCACTAGACCGCTGGCCTACGGGTGTTGTGATGCCCCGCTGTGCATCTACACAGCCCTCTTTCTCTTTTGTGTCTCATCTCTCTCTCTCTCTTTCTCTTCATTTAATCCCACAGTTGGTTTCAGTGGCACAACTGACAGCACCCTAGGACAAGTGCTCCGCTTCCTTTTCAAGCACTCCTCAAACAGAGGGTTATGCAATACATGCACACACACAAAGGACTGACACACACACACTTTAATACTTAATGCCAAATCATCCAATTAGCTGAGAAATGGGAGAAGAGAGGAGCGGAGAGGAGATCAAGTCTGTATTACAAAACATTTGAATAAGGCCTGCTAGACAATAACAAAAATAAATAAATAAATAAAGTGTGGTGCTAAATTTAAGACTCTGTGCCACAGACCAGTGGTTCCCAACCTTTTTTTCCTTGTGACCCCTTAATAAGTGATAAGGAATCACTGCCATAGAACCCCATTGTTGTCCATTTGTGATCCACACTGATGCAATGGGTGACAGGTTCCTTATCATGAAGAACACAGGCATTGTAATTTATTCTGACTAAATCCCAGAAACATTGTTCTGCTGCCGTAAAAACTCAAATGTGTATTATTCCGCAGCTGAAAATAGTCCCCAACAAGTTCACTATTTACTCCTGTTTGAGGGACATTTGCTAAAAACTACAGTACTCAGCTGTTCTATTAAAGTTTTCAGTAGGAACCAATAGGTTTGCTGCTGAGAGCCACAGACAGAGTAGAGAAGTCAGAAAGTATTGATAGACGGATGCTAATACTACATATATTTAATGCTATTCAATACGTAATACCTCCCCACTCATCTGCTGTGGTTCTCCTTGTGTTCATGTACATCTGAAATGGTTCTTAGGTTGTAATTTACAAAACATTTGTGACTTTATCCACTTCAGCTATAAGAAAAGCTAAGGTCACCACACAGACACAAACTAAATGTACACATGTCTGACGGAAGTAGGAAAAACTTCTGTTGTCCAGGGTTTACTACATTTCCTATGAGTGGAGAACTGGTGGGACACTTTACGTAAAAGGAAACTCAGCTTTGATCGTATCAGTACTTACACTCCAGCCAACGAGCACGGGACACGAACAGGCTCTTTGTCCGCCTACGAAGCAGTCACATTTATGACGGCACACAACTAATTAATGAAATTAAATCAAATTATTTTATTTTCCCCAGGGAGTGTTTAGTTGCAGAAGAATCCCCGGAAAGTGTCCCTTTCTCTCCACACTGAGACAGGAAATGCATTGAGACAAGGCCCTATTGTCACAAAAAGCTTTAATGAGGCGGCAAGAAGTGTGTGTGTGGATGTAGGGTTAATGGACTTTTGAAATGATAGTATTGAACTGAATCTAGGTGCAGTCCAGCTGAATTGGCCTTGCACTAATCTGATAGGTAAATATTAGGTGTGTTATGACACGATATGGCCTACATTTTAGGTCATGGAATAGATATACTATCAGATGCATAGAGGGGTGGATGAATGGATTAAAATATTGAGATATATAATAATATGCAGCTTGGATCTTTAAAAACTTATGAGTTATGTTAGGAATTTCTTTGTGTTTATTACCTATGTTACCTGTGTGACAAGGGATCAATGCTGTCAGACGGAGTCCTGGTTGTACTGTCGGTCATGGACGGGAAGCAAATGTAAACAGACGGAGAGGTCACATGGCGCCTTTTTTGTCATGTGCCAGGGAGGGCCAGCCGCTCTTTGTGTAGTTAGGCGTGTTTGATCTTTTGTGGCTGTGTTCCCAGAGGTGGTGTGTCGCTCCTCTAACCAATAAAATGTCAGGAAAGGGTACAAGCCTCAAAAACAATGAGTGGGGTAAAGAGACAGATTTGGGTTGGACTGATGGAGAACTCTGGAAACTGATCTCTAGAACGTTATCACTTATAAGCAATTACAATCAGCATATAAACAATGAATAAATAGTACACTATAATACACTACAATGTAGTTGTAGACAGTGACGTGTGGTCCATTAAGGACGTTGGGGCGCTGTTTAGGTGAGAGGACTCAGAGAAGAGGCTACAAACTGAAACATGAGTGAGAGAAAGTTTTTCAGGCAGGAAATGAAAAGTAAAACTGGGGGGAAGGGTTTGTTTATTCCTGTATGTATGCATATTTTTATGTATGTGTGTGCAGACAAATGCTTACCTGGAATATGGCCTGAGGAATCAGAGGCCAAACTGGGCCATCTGGTCCTACAGCCTAGAACTGACCAGTCAGCATTAAGTAGGCAACTCTCCCTCTGTCTTTCTTTTTCTCCCCTCTCTCCCCCCGTGTGCACACACATATCCACCCACGCACTGACAGACAGGCCTCGGCTCTGTGCAGTCTCAGCGGAGCTCTGATGGCCTTTGTGAGGCAGCCATGCTGGAGGCGACAGGCCTGACACACTGTTCCACCATGACATGTTGGCTTCGTTATTCCTCCATTCAGGGGAGGATTTGGTGTCATCCTTCCCCCTCTGCGTGGAAAATTAAATCAAGCTTCGTGAGCCTTTTTCCAGTGAGACACTAATGCCATGAGGTATATTTTTAAAGAATCTATTGTACAGAATTCAAATTCACACATTCATCGGTATGCATCCCAGAAGAGAAGCCCAGCCTGAGAGCGTGTAAGGCTAAATGTCTTGTCGTGGTCAGGACATTTCTGTGTGTGATGTCTGCGGTCCTGTGTGAAATGACAAATGTTGGTTGGGAACAAATTGATGCACCAGCTATTCGGAAATCCATTTCTACGTTTGTGTGTAAATTCTTTCCTACAGTAAGTTCTTAGCTAGTTGGTCTCAAAATAGGGATTTGCTATATTGGGTTGGAAGGAATGTTTTAGCAAATACTTTTGTAAAATGTAAATCAAATAAACCTCTTTTGCACTCAAAATCAATTAGCAGGCAACTAATCTCTACATTAAGAGCTAGTTTGTGTGGTTCAACCCTTTTTAATTCTGTGATGTGTAAATCTCCACTTAGTAAACACTTACATTGTAATGGGAAAGTTTGAACTGGTGTAACTGGTTCCAGATCACAAAACCTAATATTTGTGTCCCAAAACTATTCCATGAGATATGATTTAATCTTGGGGCTTAATTTTCACTTGTCCAGTGGGGTAGAACAATAAAACAGAAAGCAGTCATGCCATTACAGGACCACACAGTTGTTTGCGAGCATACTGACTTTTTTGAAGATCTGGCCAATCTAAACCTCAAAACACCTTCAAATCAATGTAAGTTTGTTTCCTTTATTAACTGGCAACTCTTTCATCTCTTTTCATCAACTCTTTTCATCTATTCACCTTTAAAGATTAAGTGAGTCCCAGTGAGAAGACCTCTGAACCAAATATACTCACCTGAAAGGTCAGTTGTCTGCTTCAATTCAAACTCTTTAATTAAGGCTGAATAAATCTAGGCCAAGCAGTCAGCCAGGGTCCCGGCCCTATAGAACTGAACAGATTCAACTAGATTAGAAGTGCAAAGAGATACTGAATGTAGAGAGAATGAAAGAGAGTCTAAATAATATTCCTTTATATTTGGCAGGCAGGCTTTGAGCTAACAAAGACAGTACCCATGAAAGGTGGATGCTATTTTATCTTTGACACATTTGCAGGTTTCAAAAGGCATTAAGGGGGTGTTTGGTCTACCTCCTCCACCCTGTACCTCAACCATTCATGTGATCCATTCATGCACAGTTATAAAAACACCAAAAATGTAGAACAGGTTACTTGTATGTATCAGCCTTTAAAATGCACTCTATAAGAGATGCAAAGCATGGGATTATGTAAAAGGCATTCATCATCATGTCAAATGTTGAACATGAGTAATTTAGGGCAGATCGTCCCACACACACATGCTAACGTGGTTCCACTCCAGATGAGTGATTACCTGCACGACGGCCTACTTTTAAGTGACAACATGTTCAGTGTTTTGTTCCCCCTGTGAGAGCTGTTAGGTAACCAAGAGAGAGGCACGCTGGCCTACAACGCTGATGACCTCTCACTCTGCTGCCTTCTTTGTGCCACTGCCCTTCAGTTGGAGAGCATCCTACATGAACAAATATTTAGCAGACAGGTTGATGATGGCACAAACAGGCCCACTAACTGTGTTCAGACTACAAGTCAAAGCTACAAGTCATTTTCAATGGAAGCTGGTGACACGAAGCTACAAACTGACGCCCTACAAATCAAACTTTTTTCAGCACTCCAATGGCGTGGTGAAGCACCAACCGAGCATATGTTTTTGTTTTACCATCTCCGGTCCCCTTCTCTCTCCCTACAATTCCTGTCGGTTCCGTCTAAAAAACAGAAAGAAAAACTTCTGTTTTACAATCCATATTTGCAGACAAGCACAAATCCATGATGACATAACTACATCAACAAGAGCTTGAGCAACACTTCAACAGTGACTGGCAGACAATGGCTGGCCACGATTGGTTTGTAGCTTTATAGTGTGAACATACAGTCAGAATCTCTGTTTTGTCAAACATATATTTTGTGTGTAAGTAGTGTACAGCACGTATAGTTACTGTTCTGTCCTGTTTTTTAATTTTGTGTCTATGAAAAAGAAAATAATGCTCTCTTTTTGTAACCCTAGGACAACAGGTTTACAGGACAGGCATGTTTTTTTCTGCACCAACCTGTTTGTATATAATATATATTCAAACCCTCTTTTTGCTATTAGTCAGTGAAGGAAAAGTATCTCATAAACTCTTTTGTGTCCCTTCTTCTCTGGTCTCCTCTTGTGTTTCAGGCCCTTATACCAATAAACGCCCTGGTGTAAACATCTAATATTTCCATGCTGACCTGGTTTCTCTTTATTGTTTGCTCTGCTGTGGTTGACCCAGGCTTTTGTGTCCTCTTGTGCCTGCATTAGTTACACGGTGCTATGCAAACTTGTCTTATGAAAGCAGTATGGTGACGTCCTCTGCAATAGAAATCGAATGCTCAGTGAGAGGGTCATACCTCCTCAGTGGTTCATTAGTTTTCTCAGGCACCAAAAGGATGACAAAGGTGGATATGATAGCAAGAGCACAAATGTCTTTTTCTACTTAACCACGGGGACAACCCAACCCCCAGCTACATCACAGCTCAATTTAATCTCTTCAGAGCTTCCTGTACCTGTTCCTGTACTGTGGTATTGAGAGAATGAGATACTAACTAGCTCTTCCTAAATGGGTGTGGAGAATTCCCAACGGTGAAATACTAGAAAGATAATGAGCGGGGAACCACTTCAAGATAGAGGAACTATTTATTCAAGCGTGAATCATTGCTGCCTGAGGAGTTGAATTGTAATGCCTAAAAGTGTGCTTGCACTCTATAGCCATATTTAGACAAGAGGCAACACATCTTTATCTTCACAACAGTCTGCATCAATAATGTTTCCTAAAGCCAAAATATACCATAATTCTTCCATTAAATTGCCCTGTGGTTTTCCAGTTACAATCCCACAGCTTCCTCCTATTTCACTCCTCATGTTTTCTGCAATTAAACATTGTCTTATTTCAACTTTGCCATCCAGAGCGCATGGGGGGTGGCATTTCAAATGCAATACCAGACCTGCAACCAGACCCAGAACCTTCCACATTGTTGTCATGAGTACATGACCCGGGGCTTCCTGACACACGTTTGCACTGTGCTCCATTTTACACCAAACAAAATCATCATCCCTTTGCTCTTTACTCTCTTTACTGGTATAATTTGGCTCTGAATATACAGGACTGAGGAGCATCAACCACAACAGGAAGAGGACTGCTTCACTTTAATTGTTTGTAGCGTGGAAGTAAAAAAGAGTCCTGCCCTACTTTCAAGCTGTATCCTTTGTTCAACTGGCATCCCGTGAGTCTTTGGCATTCACACACTGTCGAACCTGCCAGTGTTATTGAATGCTGTAAAATAATCCTGGTAGTACCTGTGCTAAAAATAACAAAGCAGTCTAATTTCATTACATTATTAGAAGATATGAGTCAATATCATACCTCTGTTTCAATGGGAAAATCCATGATGTATTTCCACAATATGGGTAAGTACATTGTGGATGTCTGCCCAGAGGTAAAATGGGCCTCTTTATTACATTATTGGTCATATTAGTATACAGTCCAGATGGTGTGAAGCATAACGTTGTAAGTGAGGAATAACCAGGACAAACACATCCTTCAATCAATTTTTCAAGAATAAGAACATTTTGGTAACTACAGTGTGGTGATGTCAGGAGCCATATCAGTCAAAATGTTACATTAGCATAATAAAACTTCTTATCACTAAGAAAATTAAGTCACAACTCCAAAGCAAAGCTAAAAGCCAAAATAAGCGTACAACTTTGTTAGGGAACCTAGCTGTCATTTCGCCTTTTCAGACAAGTAAATATACTGCACCTAACAGAGATTGACATGCAGCTGCAAACATTTGGCCTTCAGTAGCAGAGTTACGCTCTCTCTCTCTCTCTCTCTCTCTCTCTCTCTCTCTCTCTCTCTCTCTCTCTCTCTCTCTCTCTCTCTCTCTCTCTCTCTCTCTCTCTCTCTCTCTCTCTCTCTCTCTCTCTCTCTCTCTCTCTCTCTCTCTCTCTCTCTCTCTCTCTCTCTCTCTCTCTCTCTCTCTCTCTCTCTCTCTCTCCTCACATACACATGGGGTTTCTTGGCTGAGTTTGCTTAACCTGCTTGAACTGCAGCATTTTCTCAGGACTCAGCTTCATCTCGGGGCTTATCTCCCACAAAACCCAGGCCGCCCGCTGTGGAAAATTCCCTGAACCAAAATGTGACAGAAGGCCTTGAGACGGGAGTGTGTTGAGAGAAGGAGAGGTCTGGTTGTGAGAAAGAGCAAGCTCACTGTGTGTGACACATGACATTCAAAGCGAGAGAAAAGGAGAAGAAGAGAAAAAAAAAAAGGAAAAATCAAAGCCAAAAGGCAAATGCCACAGCCAGGATAAAGGGGAGACATAGGAAGACTGGAAACCACTGATTGCTTTTGTCTTCACTGTTCCATATTCTACTCTGCTTCTCATAAGACTAAGAAAAGACCTTTTTCAGTGACCAAGCCCACAGCCTGTGATTTCAACTCTGATATCAGATGGCATGCTGTATGAGGTTGTGTTAGTTTAAGCAGTATGTGTAAACAAAGCTGTCAACCTGCACAATCTGGGACACAAGGAAACATATTCTAGGTCATGTCAGGATTGGATTTTTGTTGCTTTTTCTCTTGTTATCTGATCTCTCTCTCATACACACATTCACACATATAACCCTTTCCAAACAGAAATAAATAAATGTCCGTGTGTACATTTATAATTAAAACACATGAAAAAATAACATTTCACAGACTTATTGAGTTTTGGCCAAAAGAAGAGAGGAAAAACGGCTGTTGGCTGTGACTGTTCTCTCCACATACATGAGAAGGCCCTCTGCAGGAGGCCTATCACATGCCTGCAGCCAGCATGAAAACAGATCCTTTATATATTCTGACTGGCTAGACTTTCCAGTTTTCTCCTGGATATAAAATGGAAGGATGCTCTATTTTCATTTCTCCCTGTGCCCGATAAGTGAGGTGAAAGTTAAATGCTTGGTTTGGCTTAAACCACCGGCAGTGTCCTCAGAGTCACGTACAGCCGGGGCGAGACCTGCTTCAATGAGCCTTTTCCTTCTCAATGAAACATCCACAAGAGGGGGGAGATGAAAGATAAATCAAGAAAAAAGGGCGGAAACAGAGGAAAATGAAATAACTGCTGACTTACTCTGTTCCCATTCTGTTTGCGAGATTATGACTAGATGGGTGGGTGTGTGCTGGTGCAACACAACACGTCGCGTCAGACCTCCTAACCCGACTTTTGGGTGGTATCCATTTCATCACACGCTATGTTCTCGGAAGGCACATGAGCACAATCATGCAGCGTGACGTAGCACAATACCCATTCCCTAGCCAAAACACAGAGGGTGGGACACACACACAGGCTCTGTGGTCAATGTCACATACACCTCAACATGGGATGTGATTTTACACACTTGAAATACGGATAGGGTGCGTCCCTCGTGTGCCCTCCTAAACTGGCATGGGGGGGGGGGGTGCAACTCATGATGATCTGCATAAATGATGTGTACTTGCCACGTCAGTCTCATCTCACTGCATTAAGTCATGATCAGATGTTTAGCAAGGAGAGGAGACATGTTTGATAGGGGGCAAAGAGGGGAGGGGCAGTGTGCTGACAAGTGCAGGAAAAAAACGTGATCAGGGGACGATGAAAACAAGCAGCTGAGGATGACTGGTGGACAGATTTTGACCATTAAATTATTTCAATCTAGCATGTACTGGATGTCAAGTCACCAAAGTTTAGTTACCTACTATGTAAAGATTCAGACCTTTGTGATACCTATCATTTTTTTAAAATTCTTTTTATATCTTTTAAGTTGGTATTTCCTGCTTTGAATAGAGTCAAAAATAAATGGTCAAAATGTGACTTAAACGGCATTTCCCATATGATAAATACACATGATATAAACACATGTGGTTTTCATTTGAGCGTGATATGTACATGACATGACACAGATGTGAATGTGAAAACATCATAATTTCACAAGTTTTATAGTATGTGAAATAGATTTTGACTTATGGAGACATGGTTTTTGGATATTTCACATTTGTGAAAAATTCATGGTACAGGGAAATGTGGCTTCCAGACAATTCACACATATTTTAATATTTCACGAGGCCTTTTTCTGTAAGGGTTATCAATACTAGCCTCTTCATTCTATCATTTGAATGCTCTACTATGAAGCACCGCTGATTTGTAATGACAGATGTTTGAAAAATGTGTCCCCAGTCAGATAGTCACCCAGTTCACTGAGCTTGCCGACATTCTTATTTCTCTCTCCAAACATGTTGACCAACCACCACATTTTGGCATTTCTTCACCTTTCTTATGTCAGCAGGTCAGACATAAAAACAACTCAATGTGAAACAGTTACGTCTGAGTACACAGAGTCTGCATGATGTAAAAACTTCTATGACAGAACAGACTTTGACCAAGCGTACAGGGAGGATAACACCACGACACATGGAAAGTACAAAGTGTGCTCATAAAAATGTGAAAATCAGTGAATGTTAATCTGTCTGCAGACCTGTTTTCTTGTGACCAGAATCTGACCTCTGCCTATCTTTGACTGACATTGTGTCGTAGATATTATCAGGAGTTTCTGCATTCCACAGACAACGATGACAGAACTCAGACTTCGAGGTAAACATTAAAAACACACTGAACTACATGTGGCATTTATGTAAGGTGTTTTAATTTGGGACAACAGCTGTGTTACAAAACACCTGAAGAAATACCAGTACAGTCATGAGGTTTTGCTCTGAGGAACTGATTTGTTTTTCGGGTTTGGTGAGCCTGAGGCACATACTGTACCAGCTGTCTTTTCTATTAGTATTAACAATGTTTATATGCCTCCTCTCAGAATGATTATTTTACTTCCTGAGCTGTCATGCAGGACACACACCTGCAGTGTAAACCTTTAAAAGATGCTGGCTTAAGTTGTTCAGAAATTGTACTCTTGACTTGAAATTGGCACTGAATAAGATTTAACCATATCTGGTTTTACCTTGTCTGGTTTGCGCTTTTTCAAATGTTAAGCCCTAACACACACTACTTAATGCATTTCAACTGCTCAACATTTGAAAATGTGGAGACTCGCCATTGCTGCCATCTTCCTTTCGTCCCTCAGTGTTTGATTGTGATACTCTTCACCTCGGTGAAGAAGTGGTAGGAATCCTTCCCTCCTTCCCTCCCCACACCAGAGTTCTTCATCCCTCCAAAGGGCAGGTTCAGATCTCTCACCAGCCAGCAGTTGGTCCACACCAGACCTGCCTGTAACCGCTTGGCCACCCGGTGAACCTTCCCCACGTCCCGTGACCACACGGTGGCAGCCAGACCGTAACGCACACCGTTGCCCTTGGAAATGGCCTCGTCCTCTGTGTCAAAGGGGCAGAGGCAGGTGACGGGGCCGAAGATCTCTTCCTGCATGACGCGGGAGCTGTCAGATATGCCTGAAATGACGGTGGCCGGCATAAAGTAGCCGTTGGTGTTGCGCACAGGGAGGTCCAGCTGGTCAACCCCCTCACCACAGTGGACGATGCCGCCTTCAGATTTGGCGAGTGCTACAAAGCTTCGAACCTAGGTATCAAGACAAAGAGGGGTTTCAAGTTAAAAGTAATGACGACAACATGTCTTTTCAAATGGAAATTGTTCTTTCACAGCATTTAACACTTTCATCATTTCATCACCTTCTCCAGGTGCTCTTTGCTGATGAGCGCTCCATTGTTGTTGCTGGGGTCAGAGGGCACGCCTGTCTTCCACTTCTTAGCTGCAGCCACAAACCTTTCCAGGAACTCGGAGTAAATACTCCTCTCTACATAAATCCTACTGGTGCACAAGCAGATTTCTCCCTGAGAGAAGGAAGGAAGGGGAAATATTGAGGGTTTTGACGGAAGCACTGATTGTTCCAGACATTGTTTTCATGCATCTACCTATGACAAAATACGGGCCATGATCTCCCCCATGTGGACAAATCTTATCACTGCATCGTCATCACATTCAGACAACAGTTCTCCATACAGACAACAGCCTTCATTTCAGTGACATTAACAATAAGAATAACACTAAAACGTATCTTTACTTGTGCAGAGAAAACTAGTGAACAAGTGCTTTAAAATGTAAAAAACAGATGAAGGTCGGGCCATTAGGAAAATATGAGCATCACATTAGTTTAAAAATATGCAGAAAGTACAAAACTAAAACTGAGTTCTTAAAAAGTTTGCTTTTGACACATGGACTCTTAAGGGCAGAGCCTCAAGATGAGGGAATCAAGTAAGACGCACCTGAAGACCCTTAATGGAAAAGTTTTTGGGGAAATATTTGCTTTCTTACTGAGAGTTAGATGACAAGATTGCCAGTAGCTGGTTAGCTATGCTCAGCATAAAGACTGGAAATAGGGGGACAGCTAGCAGGGCTCTGTCCAAAGCTAACAAAATCTGCATACCAGCATCTCTAAAGCTAAAATAAGTACAAAACATTGGCTGGCTAGACATTGGAGTCTTATCTTAAAACACTCACTAACACTCTTTTCTTACCTGATTGGAGAAGCTGGAGCGAACCGTGGTCTCGATGCACTGGTCCAGGTCTGCATCGGCAAAAATAATGGCAGGGTTTTTACCTCCCAGCTCCAGTGAGAGCTTCTTACAGTAGGGGGCGCTCCGCTCTGTGATGTGTCGGGCAGTTGCCGTGGAGCCAGTGAAGGAGACCAATGGCACGTCAGGATGGCCAACAAGGGCGTCGCCTGCTCTCGGACCAGTGCCAAATACGATGTTGACTACTCCTGGAGGAACACCTGCAGAGACAGACCGGTTTGTGTGTCCGTCATTCATTTCTTCTTACTCATGGTAAAGGTAATAGTGTAGAAAAGTGAAGAATCGTTTTTATGTGCAGTCCTTCTGACTTATGTGTGTGTGAGTGGATTGCTGTTGCATTGTGGGTGCTGTAGTCCTACCAGCCTCCTGCATCAACTTGCACATCATCCATGCGGTCACGGAGGTCATCTCGCTGGGTTTTGCCACCACTGTGTTGCCCGCAGCGATAGCAGGTGCAATCTTCCAGGTCAGTAGGTACAGGGGGAGATTCCAGGGGCTGATCAGACCAGCTACACACAACAACAACAACAACAACAACATTTAAAAAAACATAAAAGCACAAATATAACAGTTACAGGTTTTAATGCAAACAGGCTGAGCTCTCACCCACTCCCACAGGGCAGCGGATAGTGTAGTTCAGGCAGCCCATGTGGTCCATCTGGCTGCAGTCATTGGTGTGGTGGAGCACCGATGATGCGAAGAAGCGAAAGTTGTACGCTGATCGGGGAATGTCCACAGTCCGTGCAAATGTTACTGTTTTACCTGTAATGTTACACCCAAGATGTAGAAGTGATGAACAGCAGAGAATAATACAGCACTAGAATGACTGAACTAATGTACTATGTGTTTGTGTCTTATTTAGGTGATAAGCAATCTGTTTGAAACATGCCGTAGTTGTTCCGTACATCTACAAAAACACCAAGATGAAAGATAAACCATGCACCAATGTTGTATGTGTTGAAATGCTGATCGAATACTTTCACCATCCTTCTATCTTTAGTACTGTTATCAAAATGTCCCTCGCACCCGCACTTTGCGTCCATGACTAAATACCCCAAAAATCCAATGGCAGGATTTCAGTAAACATAGATGTGTCCCAAAAATATAAATAATAATCATAATGTTTTTGATGACCTCTTGACCTTTCATCTTGTGCCACCAAAAGGCAGAAATGTCCATTTATAGAAAGAATGAAAATTGCCATGAAATTGACTGAGCATTCATGCTTCCCAGGACATGATCCCTTCTTATTTTGGACCACGTTCCTCTAGTGCCACCCGCAGGCAAATTTCAGTTCAGTGCACAATATATCCCATAATCTGACACACAGATTACCATAACATGTGTTAAATACTTTCATGCTCTTTTGATTTTAATGACCAAATGTCATGACCAAATGTCATGACCGTATTTCCTCTTGCACCGTTTTTATTCCCACGACTGGTACAAGCTAAAAAATAACTGTCCAGCACTTGTTTTGTTGTTTTATGGCATGTCATTAACATAAACTAGGAATCGCAAAGGGTTATTCAGAAGCAAATCTGTACAGCACATCACAGTTTAGTGAATCACGTATAATAATACTGATCATATAATTGTAATAATATGTTTGGAGCTGCAATAATTAGTAGATAAACAGAAAATGTGCAACTATTTTGATACTAGATTAACTAATTAGAGTTAATTAAGTTAATTTTCAAGATGCCAAAACATGCCACACACAGATTTTTGTTATCTTACATTACAGTAAACTAGATATCTTGGACTAAGCATGACATTTGATGACATCAACCAGGGCTCTAGGAAAGGTTGATGCACATTTTTCACCATTTTCTGATGTTTTGTAGACCAAATAATTAATCAATTAATGGAGAAAATGACTGGCAGATGAATCAATAATGACAATAATTGCCCTAAACACGTTATCAGCCATCAGTCACTACTGCACTTGAACAGAAACTGCATGTAAGGCTTTTAAAATTTTGGTTCAAAATGATATTAAATTCAAGGTGCAGTAGTGTTGAAAACAGGCCAGTTTTGGGTTGATACAACATGTGTTGTGACAGTAAACTGTATCAGACACCTTGGTCTCTGGACTCGGCTTGGGCAAACTCCTCCAGGTGAGCTTCCATCAGGTTGGCCAGCTTGTTGAGGACCTGCGCTCGCTGCTCCGGGCTGCGGGCAGACCAGCCGGGGAAGGCCTCTGCTGCTGCTGCCACCGCTGCCTCCACCTGCAGGCAGTAAAGCACTGAGCGATGGCTTTCAGGTGACGCTTACACTACATCAGTGGTTCCCAACATGGGGGTCAGGACCCGCCAAGTGGTCCCAAGATAAATCTGAGAGGTCACAAGATGATTAAAGGGAGAACTTGTAAACGTTTTCTCGTTCTCTCTTTACCTCTACAGCCTCTAAAAATCCTTCAAATAAAACACTTTTTGCTCGAACTCACAACTCATGTCCACTTTGAGGCCACAACCTGTGCAGAGATGTGTAGAAGTACATTACATATATATGGGGGGGTGTTTGATAATGGCTGAAAACTTTGATTTCACAAAAGAGCACAGAGAATGATTAGATGTACATGACAACACGCTGTTATCGTTCCACTTTTAAGCACATTACAATAAGGTTCATTGACATGTGATTTAAGTGTTTAATGATTACTTGACTGTTGACTCTGTAAAGAGCAAAGGTGCTTCCCTCCGACTATAAACTGAAACTGTTTCACATGCAGCAACTAACCTTAATCCCTATTCAACAAGGGCACATGACACATAAAAACTTTCCTGCACTTTCCTGTTCATTTGCTGCAGCCACCTGCAAGTACTTCATGCAAAATAAAATCTGGTTTAAACACAGTAACGGCACTGATAATAAAGGCAACCCAGAACAATATCCCTGCAAAAAAGACTACATTTGTAAAGCTTATGAGATTAAAATTGTTATTTAGTAAAGTGGGAAAGTAAACAGAAACATGACACAGATGCAAAGACAGCAACACAGATGAATCATACAAGGACAGGGCAAGGCCTCAGGAATTGCAACACATGCCAAACAAGCCAAAGAGGAACCTCATCAAACCCGACAAATACTTAACTTTCGTGGCAATTAAGAAATTACCACAGAGCTACACTGTGTGTGAAAACCTCAACCAAATCTCAACAAAGCTTTACAAATGAATTATTGCAGTGAAGGAAAGCAACCTGGCTTTTAAATTCTGTGCACTTGCATTCGCTCTCAATACAAATGAGGCCTCTGCAGAGAAAAGCATAGTGCAGTAGAGTAAAGAAATGTATAAAAAGAAATAATGGATGACCCCTCTCCTGAGTCTGAAGATCCCCCACCTCCTCCTCGCCGCTGTCGGGCACTTTGCAGTACACCTCTCCGGTGGACGGGTCGTAGGAGTCGATGTGACTCCCACAAGGGACGAACTTCCCTCCGATGTAGTTCTCCAGAACCAGGAGTGGGGGCTGCTCCCGGGGCTTCGGCATGGCTGTTAACCGACGCTATTAAACTACTACTACAGGCTGAGAAAGTGGCAGCTGACTGCTGCAGGGACTGTGTCTCTACAAGAACCAGCCCTCTGAAGAGTGAAGCCAGTGCGGAGTCCTTAAACCTGCATTCTTTCCAATAGCCAGCAGGGGGCGACTCCACTGGCGGCAAAAAGAAGTGACCTTACTTCTCAGTTGATGTATTACCTCATTTATTACCCTAATGAGTTTATGATGTTGGCATAAATGTTGAGCTTCGAAATTCATTCTTGACCTTGGGAACAAGATGTCCAACAAGAGGTCAGGTTGTCCTCAAAAGTGCTCAGAAAATATATATCTGCAATTCAACTGGGCAAGCTCCACCTGCTGATGAAGATCATGTGGCATGACCGGAAGTTCCAGAACAGCTACTAAATGGACCTGGATGGGGATATTGTGTTTTGTTGCAGAGAAGTAAGAGCAGCAGGTCTGTCTGATCTGCCCAAGGCCAGGCCCCTCTGATTTAGGACTTTATCATGTTAAAAGATTAACCCTTTCCACGGTCACACAACTGGAGCCTGTGTCCTACCAATGAATTGGACATCACGGGGGCTACTTCTCTTATTTAGTTTTACATTCCTGTGAGCACAAGGAGAAATGCTTCCACATGTAAAGGGCCAAGAAAAAACTCCCCTTTCTGTCATGAATGCGCAACTATACTATTGTTCAAGAGACGTGTTAAGAAGATGATGGTGCCTTTAGTGTTTGTTTTAGGTTTGTGTACACAAGTGTGACAGCACGGCACAGTCCGCTCTACAAAGTGCTGATTCATAAAGGCAGCTTCTGATGGTGAAGCCACAGCATTCCTCAAGACATTTACAGAGAAAGTGATTCATCATCAGGAGTATGAGCCGCCAGACTCCTCTTGGCTCCTCTGGACGCCTCAGAGGTCTGTCAACAAAAAGACTTTCAGGCTTTGCGTTTCAGTTGTGGTCCAAGGTGACTGACATATATTACCCTGATGAAATCTGCACTTACGCACTAATTATTTACACACTGATCCGTCTGTGTTGTAAATACCATGTCTAGAGTATGTTGTATGAACGCATGTGTGCATCCTCCTGTAGATGACTGGAGTCCTTGGACGTGACTGAACACTGCCATCGTGTGGCACACACAGACTTACACACTGAAATTCCTCTTCATGAGGCCTTTGACTGTGTTGGATTACGTAATATGTCGTCAAGTGTCTTTCAGTCAGTGTTTGTCCGTGTTTACTTCATCCCGATCCCGGAGTGAGTCACCATGGTATGTCATTCTGCAGTGTTTATGACTGATGCCATGGCAAATCAGGAAGCAACTGGGGCAGCTGTACAAGTGAGTCATATTAAGTTGAATGAATATTAATCAGCAGTATGTGTCAACTATATCAGCAATAATAGGATCAGCTAAAATCAGGTCCAAAGAGGAGCGAATCGAGTCTCTATGTATTGTAGGGTTACTGCATTGTGTTACTGTCTTTCTGTCCATTCTCTGCATAACTAACCTGTAGCCCACTGCCATGCACAATTACTTTCCTGTGTATGCATACAGGAACTAAAGAGATTGCTAACTGTTAATCAGACACATAATCTGACAACACCTTTGTCACAAGTTTGCAGCAGACTCCCACCAAAGAGAGATCTAAGAAAGATGCCACCTTGGAAACCCTCACAAAGCAAACATCAGACATTATATACATCTGTATCTGATTGTGACTCTTGGGGCTGTTTTTACCTCAATTTACAACTCTTAACTGCTACTTTGTTCTTTTCGTTTGTGTGCAGTCCTCCCCCCACAATTACTTTGGTAAGTGTAGGGCTTTTGTGGACAGGCAGGATACACTTTTTGTCCTTTTAGACTCACAATCCGTACAAAACAATCAATATAATTCCTCTCAGAGCTTTAGAGTTTTGTTTTTTGAGTTTGCAAACTACTAAAACACGTCTACATTTTTTCAAAACAGAAAAGCACCTTTTATTGACTGCAGCTCTCTTAGCTTGGGAGCTTTATTTATGACCAGGATGGTGATGCCTTTGAGCTACATCAACAAAATAAAAAGGCAAAAAGTGTTCGTCTCTGGATTCATTTCCCTTCACTCTTTGCATTGACTCGTCATTGCTAATTAAATTCTGATCTCCTCTGATGTTTTCCCATCTTTCTCACTTCACTTTAACTGAAAAATCATCCTCTCTCTCCGTCTTTCCACCATATCAACAATTACGAAAAAGTTGTAAAACTGGAAGTGCTGAGCAACTCTACCCACTGAGACCACAGCTAGAAACAGAAAACCTTTTTTACTTTGTTTAGAATGTTTTAAACATTTTTGCTTGCAGAATGTGTAGTGCTGCAAGATCCCTTCCATACCCACTCAGTGAGATGTGTGTTCGTGGTGCTTTCCACTCCAGCGGGAACAACCCCAGCTTCGTCACTGTCAAACCTAGCGGGAAATGATCAGCTCTACATTTTCACTTCCTACTTACTTTTACATATGTATACAGATAGAAAAACCCAGGCACACAGGATGCCATGTATATAATGACTATAGGCCATAAAGCTGTCACAAGGCTTTAAAGGATGTTTTTTACAGTTAGGCAGAAAGAGACACTTCAAACTGCTAAAATCAAAACTCAAACCACAGATTATTGATGTCATGTTCATTTCGCATCATCTTCCTTCACCAACATGTCTGATGTAACACATGGAGAAACAGAAACACAGCTCCTCCAACCCTCCTCCTCCACTTAGCTGAGCGTGCAAAACACAGATTGGCACTTCAAAAAGCATTTTTGTGCTTTACTGTAGAAGCATTTAAAGTTATGTATCTTTTTTGTTTACATAAATGAGAATTCTCTGTCTTTATCCAGAGTGAGGAGAAATTTTAAGTATCCCTTTTTTGCTCACAAACTACCCTACCTTGGTTAGAGGGAACCTTGTCCCATTAGTTATGGATTTGAGAGGCAAACCACATACTTCTACTAAAAATAATATCAAATGTTTTGCCTTCAGCTGCTGTATGACATCTCATCTCAGTCTTTCAGTTCTGTCTAAATTTAAAATAAATAATTTCAGGTGAGTGGCTTTGATTAAGAAAGCCTTATTAAGTTGCTAATTCCTCATCTTAACAAGCAATTGTCGACCTCACATCACGGCCAATTTGTTAACAGCTCCAGTTAAACTATCTGCACTGGTTGCTACACCAGGAGTCTTCTGATCTGCTGCAGCTCCTTCAACGAGAGTACAGTGAAATGAATCACTGTGGAAATCTCAGCATGGTAGGATCGTCTTTGAGAGTCCAATGATGTTACTGATTTGATTCATTTAGGGCAACATGGTTTTACTAAGTGTGAACTGGGGGGGTTGCTGGGTAATGCGCCTGTTTGACGGAGGAGGCTGCTCCGCATCTTGCCACATGGTTGGTGTCTGTACAGTTTGGTGTTGATCGGTAGTCAGGTGAAGCAGCTACTGGAAAGAGAGAGAGAGATGGATGGATGGATGGATGGATGTGACGCTCTGAGTCCATGCGTGACATCTCTTCAAGAATTGCACTTTGTCGCTAGCTGCATGCAGTCTCCAGAGCAACACCTGACTGGCTCTTCATTCTTTGATCTGCAGTGAGGAAAAAAGGAGACTTTATCAAAGAGGGAAAAAACTGAACTAAAGTTAATGTCATCTCAAAAGATCTTCCATATGGATCGAACATGCTCAGCAATCTCACTATTAACTCATTACTTCTTAAAGGCCTAAATGCTGAGATATAAAAGATACGTAGAGTAGAAGAGTACACCTCAAGAACAGGAGAGTAGTTTACCTCAGTGACAACCCCTGCAGCAATGGTGGAGCCGACATATCGCAGCATGAAGCGGCCCAGTTCCTTGTAGTCCTTGTACAGCTCTAATGACACCGGCCTCTGGGTCTGGATCTCGACAATGGCATTCATACCCTTACTCAAACACCTTAACAGAAAAGACACACACACACACAGAGGAAGTAACGATAACACACCCACCTAAACCAACATAAATTTTATTTTCTAGCGTTATTTCATTTGAATTATCTTTCATCTTTCATATCTAATAAAATAGAAAGTAATAGCCGTACACACTGCAGCAGTTTTTAATTAGAAATACATCTGCTGTATATTTATAATACAAAATGTAATACAAAGCCTCCCCCCCCAACACTCACTTTGGTTTCTTCTTGAGGACCTCACCACTGCTCTTGTGTAGGACGCTTATCAGTTTCCTAATTGTGGCCGGCTCACTAACTGTTTGGTAATGCAGCGATATCTACACCAAGCACGCACGCGCACGCACACACAATGAACAAACATGCACACAGAATGAAACAGAAACAGAGTTGTAAGTCTGTACATCCAGCACACAGGTGCAATTAACATAAAAAAAACTGTTGATACTGTGTGTGTGTGTGTGTGTGTGTGTGTGTGTGTGTGTGTGTGTGTGAGAGAGCATGTTTGCTGGCACTTACTGGGAAGCCTTGTGTGATGGGGACCTCGATGTTGAAGAGAAGGATTCGGGCTCTGAATCGAGTGCAGGCTCGGATAGGCTGCTTGGGATCGCAGAACACACAGCCCACCCTGGAAGGAAGCAGATATCATCTAAATATACACATGTACCCAATCGAAACACACACAACAGACATCACCAGTAAAGATGGTGAAAGCAGAACAGACCTTCAAGCTTATATTAAATTAACGGTCACAACATTTTGTTTACTTGATCTTGATGATGTCCATGCCAGTGACTGTCAGGCTGACGTGGTCTCCTGCTGCAGCCCAGTCCAGAGGCTCATCATGCAGAGTAATACCTGTTGTAGATGGAGTGTAAGTCAGCCAGCTGCCACAGGATGGCAGTGTTCATCACCACATTCAGATAGGCACAAAAGGGCGCACTCAGATGCAGGTGTGTTTGAAGCTGGCATGTTATTCTGATAATGTATGATCCAGTATCCTTAGTTAATTTAAACATTGTGAATGAATTTGTATTGTGTGACTGTCCCATTCCAGTTATAGTAATGTGTTTTGAACACTTAAAGTTGAAAGTCTTTTTTCGGTATTTCCAGCTGTGTAGTGGGTGTCTCAGTGAGTCTAGTGGCATCCTTATCAGCATATTAGCAGCTATCTCTGGCGTAGACAGAGGCAGGTTTAGAAACACAGGCTTCATGCTCTGCTACAGCAGATAATGATGGAGCTTGTTGAGACTTTGTTTTTAAACTGCCCTCATGATTAATCATTGAATAACAAGGTTTTAGAAAATGTTTGTGTGCCTTTTCTCTCATTGCCATCTTTGAAGAAAATACTGTGTAGTACCAAAGCTAGCCATCACACCCGCCTGGCAGCAAAGACACACCAGTGCGTACCTTTGACGGTGCAGGTTTCATTGGGAGGCATAGCCAGTATTCTGTCTCCGGTCTGAATATAACCGGCCTCGATCTTCCCTGTGACACAGAAGCCAGAGCCCTGGTCTGGGAAGAGAAAATGCAACATCAGCAATCTCTTCCATTTAGAAAAAGAGAAATGAAAAGGGACGTGAGAAAAATCGCATATGCTGTTTGTTAAGTATGTGTCAGTAACTTTACCTTTGAAAACATCTGAGACGCACAGTCTGAAAGGTTTGTCCACGGACCTCTGAGGGGCTTTGAAGGCATCTTTAGAAAGAGATGGAAAAAGACAGAAGACTAAATAAAAAGGAGGAAGAAAATAATGATGAGCAGGAAAGTGTAGTAAGTAAGAAGTGGTGATGAATCATTTTCTCTGGTACTGGATGAATAACTATACTCTGGCCATTAATCCAGATGATCAGCACTTTAACAACAGTCACAGTGTGTGAAAATGTGGAAAGAAAACACATGGAAAACTCAAAAGAAATTCGAAAATATCCGAAAATCATTTCCCTCTTATTTATTCACATGTCAGTTCTGCAGTGAGTCATTTTGAAGTAATATTCCACCAAGTGTGTGCCAAGTATCAAACATTCACCCCCTGTAGGTTTTATGTGTGGCTGTAAAAAGCTTCATGGCCGAGGTTAGCTTCAATTCAGTCGGTTAAAAGTATTTGCAGCTTTCACAGAAAAGTCTCAAACCACTCCAGCAGCATAATCCCCTTCTCCACTCGTATGCTCAGTATATTGTTTAGGCTACAGTTTTGTCAAGAATATGGCTAAATGATATGCTACTTCCTGTGCAGCTTTCAGCTTCAAACTGGGCAAAAGCACAACAGGGAAGCCGTGCATTTATCTTAGTAATAACAAATATGACTGAAACTATCGAGCATATCAATGTGTATATGTGTATTATGAACAACATGTAAGAGAATTTTCTATTGCACATTTTCACAGTGCAAACTTGTCAACATGGTAACTGAATAAATTTCAGGTGATCACAACTGCGACTGAGGATACTACAGGTTTTACAGCCACTTCTCAAACCTATAGGGTGGGGTGTATTTGATACCCAATAGATTTTGGTTAGTTAATTACTTATATTTAGAGTATCACTTTAAAACCACTGAGAGTGAAGTTGTTGGCGGCACTCGCTTTTCATGCAAATTAATTAGGGTTCTAGGAACTCTCTTTAACCAAGTGATTACTTGCTAGACGAGTGATATTTCATGGTGTCACCCCCTTTTTAGGAAAAACCTAAAGGCAGTAAAGTTTTTCACTTGCACGATTTCATTCCATTGGTTGATTTTTAAGTTAAAGAAGCTTTTAATATTCACTAGTAGTCTACTACAAATGGGCATTTAATGCAGTGCAATCAACTTGCACAAAAGCCTAAAGCCCATTTGCAAGAGACCCATGATGGAAAACAGGGCAGAATTGCAGCTTGTGCTTGTATTTTTTTTTACTTTTCCTCAGAGAGACCTGTGTCTCATTGTCATAAGGCAGTCAATGCTTTGGGCAGCTTGAACCATGCCAGTGTGCTTTACCAATCTGCTCCAGCAGGCTGGGACCAGAGAACCAAGAGGTAAGTTGTGACACTGAACTCCTGGTGGCGAGGTTCTCTCCTGACAGGCCGCTGGTGGGGATGTAGAAAACATCAGACTCCTGGAAAAACATATAAACAGTGGATCAAACAAAAAGAAAACTAGGAAATACTTCTAAGCCAAATATATAAAATTACTGTTAGAGAGTTTGATATCCTAAGGTGTCATGTGACTCACCTTGAATCCAGCCTGCTTGAGAAAGTGGCCAAGTTTGGAAATTATTTCTTGGAAACGCTCTTGTTGCCAGTTCACCTGGTTTGTATACACATATAAAGGAAAAATACAGACAGAAAGTTTCCCCTTCAGCACGGCTTTGAAATGGAAATGTGAACACAACATGCCAGTTGATTATGGGAAACAAAAACAAAATTACAATCACACGCACACAGTTCCCTACGGCCTTCTTCTCTCCTGACACAAACATTCAGAGATGTTTAAATCTTGAACTACCAGAAAATCTGAAAACCAACAAATTGCAGTCCAACATGTGAGAACAGGTCTCAAGTCTAATTGCTTTCATTTTTTACAGATTTACGCCAAAGAAATATCTAGATTGTTCTAAAAAGGAATATATTGTATTACAATGTCTTCACAGTCAAATCACCCACGTTGCATATCTCTAGTGTTTACAACAGACAAAAACATCCCCACTTCGTGTCAGTAATGTGTAGCAGGTCTGACCTGGTCCATCTTGTTGACAGCTACAGCCAGCTGAGTGACGCCAAGCGAGCGCACCAACAGGGCATGCTCTCTGGTCTGACCACCCGCCTCGAAGCCTGCCTCAAACTCTCCTCGGCTGGCATCCACCACAAGCACAGCCACGTCAGCCTGGAGAGAGAGCCGAGGGGAAAGATAAGAACCGCATGCATCTGTTTCTGCTGAGGCAGATGTGAGAATTAAAATCACACACATATGGTACAAGTACAGTGAACTCATTTGTTGCTCTTCTTCGATGACAGATATTTTAACTTGCAGTATGTATTAGAAAGCAAAATACAGTCAAATACATCATACAGGCACTAAAATAAAAATATTGCAATTGTTGTACTTTTTAATTAGTAAACACATGTTTTACAAGAGATAATTACAGGCTGAAAAATATCATTTTTGAGCTTCAGAGTATGTGACTGACTGACACGTTAATTTGCTTAAAACAAAAACCCCTTAGTCACTCCATGAGGAGGCTGAACGTGAGGACAGTCATATGGTAAAAAGAGAAATTACATTAATGTCTCAAAACAGAGACAGACGAGCACACACCCATGCCTGCAAAAACACCTTGTGACACGAACACCCAAAACCACGACCAAGTTATTTCAAATCATGCTGACGGGTGTGGCAAGCTGAGGGTATACTGAAGGAGGGAAAAGGAGCCATTTTAATTAAGCTGAGGTTTGAAAAGTTAGAAAAATGCGTAGTTTCAATGTGAGGATAAATTATGATCATCTTAAATTGTAAATCCATAAATGTAGCTTACTTTAGAGTTATTGGAGGAATATGTTTAATCAATATTAATCACATTGTACTACATTAGAGTTGCACAATATAATAATGTATGCTTTTGCAAAACCCTTTGCATCATGGTAGCTACCCCTTTAATATCTCTGTGTGTATTACCCATGTTGTCAGTATTGGATTTTTGCATCGACGTACTGAAGTACTTTGATATGTCAGATATTTAATTTGCTGGATTAGCCAAATACAGTTACTCCAGTCTATATTATCCGTGAGCAGTTTTTTTTATAGATTTTTCATGAATGATTCTTTATATATAATGTATATCAATGTTGCATTATATAATAAACTGTAATAGAGGATTTTACTCTGCCACTTTGCTCAGGAATACTGGGATAACTGCCTCATAGGTTTTGCACTAGCATTACATTACATTATATTACATTACATACATGTGGTGTTCTAATTTAATTGTAATTGCACTTTTACTGTATATACACCTATAACAGCAACATTAGGAGGTACATACTTTGATACCTGGAGATATCTCATTCACATGTGCAGGCAGCTGGAATACTTCTACTTGGCGTACCTGTGCAGCTCCTGTGATCATGTTGGGGATGAAGTCTTTGTGTCCTGGCGCATCCATTAGGGTCACCACCTTAGAGTTTGTCTCAAAGTTGGTCATGCCCACATCCATTGTCACACCTCTGCAGCAAGCACAAATAAATGAGGGGATTTTTAAGAACCATTTGACCCAGTTGAAAAAAACACATCTACAATGTATACAAAAAATTAAAGGTAAAACTAAGCGTGAAAATACTGTAAATAATGTGCTGAGTAGTTGGTTCATGAGTAGTTCATGAGCAACATCCTCTAGTGGGGCGAGGCTCTCAGTCAGACGCTGTAAACATTACGCATCTGATTCAAGTTAACATAAGTGAATATGGATTCCCACCCGAGTCACTTTCTGTTTCTGGCGTATTTCACTTCCGTTTCACTCTGGTAACAACAACAGAGGAAGGGGCAAACAGGGGCATATCTTACGTGTTAAAAAGGCGCCCCATCAGGGTTAACACTATTTATCAGCAACTGTTCCGACTAGTATAGGGAAGACCTGGTCTTTCTAATGAACAAGCCATCCATGACAATATTATGTGGAGTAACCATCCCCAGTACCAAAATATGAGACTCTCAAGATTTGTCTGTTATCAGCCAAAGCACACAGCAGGAAGAGACTGGAAGTGTCCTTGTCCAGCTGTTGCCAAATCTAACCCCCGCCCTCAATGTGGATGCTTCACGCTCAAAATGTACCTGTCCCTCTCCTCGCCAGTTTCATCCAGGACCCAAGCATAGGCAAAGGAGGCCTTTCCTGCCTTCTTTGATTCCTGCTCATACTTGTGCATGGTGCGCTTGTTGACGTTGCCCAGCAGATAAAGCAGGTGGCCCATTAGTGTGCTTTTACCTGCATCCACATGACCTGCAGAGAAGAATAATATAATAACGCCAAGGAGGTAAGGATGTAGAAACAAAGAAACAGAAAGAGAAAAGGGGCTCAGAGGTTGGGGAGTGACAGAAGACAGCAGGGAGGGTGAGGACAGACAGAAAAAGAGGAAGAATGTAACAAGAGTGATAAGGCAGGTAGGGAAAGAGAGAAGATAAGACATGGCAAAGGGAAGCCACAGATAGGGAGAGAAAAGAAGCAGCGTTGCACAAGAGAGAGGTAGACAGAAATGGGAACAAGGATGGAGGGTGAGAGGGGGAAAGGAGAGGACCGTGGTAAAACGAAAGGTTTCGCAGGCTGTGGGAAACTAGAATCATCTGCACTCCTGAAACTGCAAAGTCACTTTTTCTGGTGTAACTGAGAATGAGAAAATATGATGAGCAACTGCACTGGTCTGCAGTTCGACTCAACTACGACTATCAAACTTACACATGTGCACAAAACAGGCAGATTATGTGAATGAGGAACATACCGTGTATATTTACAAATTCAAAGATGTGGTGGAAAAACTGGAACTGCTTTTTTAAATACAGCTTCATGTTGCAATGTGTGGACATTTTGTTACTATATTTCTAAATATGAAAAATCCCCAACATTAAAAGAATTAAGTGATATAAAATGACTGCTGATCTTCCTCCACTTAAGTATCCAGCTGTGTTTTTAATGCATCAAAAATGATCAGTCAGATCAATTGTGCTGATTCTATGAAATGATATAAACTTAAGTTATGGGTGGTTTATGATTGGTTTAGTGTATGTCCTTCCTACCTATAACCACCAAATTTAGTAGAGGTTTGCCCCCCTGCCTCTTCTCCAGTTCAGCCTTGATATTGATCGACTGCCGGGCCTTTCCAGAGGAGCGGCCTGGTGTGGGAACTGTGGGGGGCTCGTCTCCATTTGACCCTTTGGATGGAGTCTCAGGACGTTTGGACGTGGACTCCAAGGCAGGGGCTGCTGCGGTGGCGTTTTCAGGGCTGCCACCTCGGCGTACTGAAGCGGTGATGACACCGTTCTCCCCTGTGCTGAAGAGAGAACGTGGAGGGGTTTCACCATGATTAAAACAACGCTTCCCTTCTCTGCAACAGATCATTATGCCAGCATACAGCCTCCAAGTAGCACTAATGTATTTCTAAACAAGATCAGGGCTGGGGTGATCACACCCACTCAGGTTATCAAACAGCTTATCCAAATTTAGGTACCTCGGAACATCGAAGCCCATGGTCTGCTTCTTGCCAGAGACGGTCATGCGGGCCACTTTGGGTACCACTTCAGAGTCCAGTTTAATGTGAGACACATCTCTGCTTTTAGCTAAAAAAAAAAAAAGGGAAGAGAGAAACAAATCTGTACACTTTCTCACAAACAAAAAGGTAATCGTGACTCACTGTAGCCAACGCCTACAGCATGGAGGAGCATATGGCATTTTTTTTCCTATTTAAAAATGGCACGGATTATATGTATTAGTAAACAGTCGCTACTATCTCTCATAACCAGGATGACACTGAAAGGTTTCTCCAGATACTTTTACTGACCCTTAGTTAAGACAGTGACTGTATGATCATCTAGATGTAAAAGTTTACACACACATACACACATTTTCAAATGTCAGTTTATAGTTTACAGTCAGCTCCAGACTGATAATTTGTCTAACCATCAGATTTGATCTTTTGGTTTCTGCTTTTTCTGCTTTTCTAGCTCTGGGAAGAGAGTTGAGAGTCCGTGTTTTATTTCCTTTTAAAATGACTAATACGCATCTGCTAAATGGTAACATAAAATGGCATATATGGTATGTATTGACGTGTAAGCATATGATGCAATCAGTTGAGCCTCCGTCTATCTGATTGGTTAGTTCATATTCTGCAGCAACGAGACTTGTTGAGGTCATTGCTTTGTCATCCCAGTCCCAAATGGCCACCAGTCCCAGTCATATCAACCTGCTACTGATTCATTTAGACTGGGCTGCACAGCCGAGCCTACTGCACCCTGTGTGCGTCTTGTGTGCATGTGTGTGGCAGTGACATCCTGGCTCAGAGAGGGTTAATTTCAGAAGTGGCCGTTGCCTCCCGTCTCCACGTAAATAGAGCAGTGTGACACAGCATTTTGCAGAATGAATCTTTTGAAAAAAGGTGTCACCTCAGCAAGAGTGCAGGGCTGGAGGTGAATGTGTGTATTATTGCATCATCTCAGTCTTAGGATCTTTAATCAGACAAGAAGAATACTGCTAAAAGTGTGTTCCCTTTTTTACTGCTTTGTCTTTTAGGATTTAAGACCTTTAGGCTCCTGTATACTTTATGTAGTTTATTCATCATGAAAAATACCCTGAGGGAAAACGAGAGGTAAGGAGGTGTGATTCAACAGAATTATTAATGGACTTTCTCTAACCAAGCTTTCTCTGAATGACTGGCTCTGCATTAGAGAAAAAGTCCCTCTCATTCTGAAACACTGATTCGCAAGTGAGGCAGCTCACTGCACCCTGAAGACACACTTCTTTCTTTATAAAGTAATGACATTAACATGCTCTTCATTCCTATTCACGTCTGTTCAAAAGTTGGAAAACGAGGACAACCAAGGCAAAGCTGCATCAAAGATACTCTCATTTAAAAAAGGTTACAGCTCTTTAAAACTGCTAGATGTACATTAAAAATGATGGATAGCATAAATGTGTTTCTATACAGAAAGTTCTGAAAAGTATGTATACTTGTAATAGATGGACACATGCAGAAAGAGGCACCTAAAAACACTTTAACACTACTGTCATCACTGAAACATGCATCATTACGGTGTTATTCATCCTGCAGTAAGCAGCAACATGAGATGGAGAAACAAAAAGGACTCTCTGGGGAATTTAGGTTCTTCCTGCAGCTGGGGGCTTTTCTGGTCCCTACTACAGTGACGTGGAGGTTTCTGCCACCTGTGGCAAACAGAACACCAGCCAGATTGCGATTCATTTAGATGGAACATCAGCTGTGAAACAAATGATCTCACTTGATCACATTAAATCAAATAAGATCATGTAATAGGATCACCTAGCTAAACCTACACCTCACCTAATTTACATTTTGGAAAAACCACAACATAACAACTGCACATCTACATCACCAACCCGTAATTATAAGTACCTGAAGGGATTTTTTTTTTGTTTTCAGGTCTTCACCTCTATATTTTAACCTGGGGTGAAACTGACAGGCGCACCCTACTTAACACCCCCAAGGTCTTAAACAATAAACAACCCCCTTTTTAACTACCAGCCATGTTGCTCTGTCAAAAGATTGTAACAACCTTTGCAAACAACTGACTTGCCATATTTTTTTTTTTGGGTACCCTGGGGGCAGCGGCTTGGAGCAGGATCTCTTTACACTGTTTGGACTGGCAGGTAAACAGTTGGCGTCCTCCCATCCAGGATTTCTCTAGTGTAGGGGACCCTTACTGTCACTTATAGAGTAATTCATTTGTACACCTTGGCCTGAGGGCCCAACTGAGCACAGGATAAGAGGAGCCCGCCCAGGATATGCAAATATCACCCCCCCCCCCCCCCCCCCCAACCCCCCTGCCCCCCCATCCAAATACACACAAGTATGCAGGTAAAAGTAAAATAACAAGGGCAGGTAATGGGGTGGCTGACAACCTCGCAGGGCATTATGTTGCGCAAGTAAGAGTAAGAGACCCAAGAGAAAGAGAAAGGATGAGGGATGGAAAGAAGTCAGATGCTATACCTTCATATCATATTCACTACATTAGGTGTTTTCATTGTTGATACTTTTAATGTCTCCATGTTTGACAGCATCAAGTACACACTGTGCCATAACCTGAACTTTCTCCTGAAAGAACTTTTCCAAGAATATTTAATAAAACAATTTCATATTTCATATACTTCTTTGATGGTCACAACAATAAAAAATGAGAATTCTGGAGAAACAATTTTGAGAGTGAGGCTCCCCACCACTTGAGGCCGCTAAAGGCTATGAAAGACAAGAATTATGTTTGATTCAAGTCAAATCTTCATAGGCCTACTGTGGGGGAAAGTGAGGGGAAAAACATTTGAACTGATTCAAGTATTGTATCTGAGTCTGGGCCGGTGTAGAGGTTAGCTCTCTCAGATTGGTAACTATGAGGGAACAAAGTGCCAAGAGTACAATTCAGTACAGTTCAATTCAAGCTTTAAGTTTAGGTTACTTACAGTGATTTCCACCAGAGAATATGAAGTAAAGTCACCTGGTAATATGCTTGGAATTAAAAACCTACATTTTGGCACTCCCTTGCACATGGCAGCCAATTTTTGCTCTAAATTAATGTATATGAAGCAAGCTAAGAGTTAAACTTCATTCACATTTTTAAAAAATCAATGAATGTATGATTGAAAATAACTATGAAGGCAATGAGACTGCTGGCTGAGGGAAAGGCTCTGAGTAGGGCCCATCTGATCCCTTTCAGGATGAGTCACACACACACAGTCAGTACCACCACTCAACATTTCATAGAATGACATCTATAAAAGACACCTCCTCATCCTCTACACCCACCTACTCAGCAGACAGTCAACCTTGAGTCATACTAACCACCTGAGAAGTCTCATCTCCTGTTTACAGACAGATTTCAAAACAGCATGAGAACCATAATGTCAATGCACATTTGTATTTATATTGTTTACCAAAATAATTCATCCATTATTATTTTCCAACCTATTTCAAGTGACAGTCTGCGGTGCATTCACTTTCCATTCAGTGCTCTCCTGCTTTAGTTGGAGTCCGATGGCAGCTTTTTTGAGTGACGAACACGACTGCACATCTGGAGTTTCCAAAGAAGCACGAAACAGGGTATAAAAAGGCAAAACATTCTGCAAGATGCAATAACATATATGAACTCTTGGGCTTTCAAAATAAAATGATGTCTCTATGCTGGAAACTCACTTTATCAACCATCTAACCAACAGGCATGGAAATCACAACGTGAGGCAGATTTTTTTAGTGACGTTTCTGAAAGACTTGTAATCATCATCAACCCTGATAAAGGCAAGACAGGCAAAAATACAGAAGACTGGAGAAGAGTTGCACAACATGTTTCATTTTAGGAGCTCAAATCAAATTGACCATGCCATGAATTAAGTTTGCTTTCCTGTTGTGCATGTTAGTCAAGCAGCTGGATAAAAATAGGACAGTGTTGCCTTTCTGCAAAGTTGACGTGAGAAGTAGTCATATTTACGCTGAGCTTCCAACGTGAGCAACTAACTCCAAAACTGAAAATTTTAGTATACAGGTTGGTACCAAGCTGACACAAACTGCGCTTTCACTGATAAGTTTGCACAAAAACATTATTGCTGCCATAACAAGGTTTTTGGATTCAAGCTGCAGTTTTCCACAACAAGCAGACGATAAATGAAGCAGAATGCTTTCTGAAGCCTGCCTGCTGCAAACTGTCAAATCACTTCTTTATGGAGAACTTTTATTTGCCTTCAACCTCTGCAGTACCCAACTCTTGTATTCCTTGTAATAATAATGCAGCTTTAAGAATCATACTTCTCTCGTAGCCTTTTTTCCGGTTAACATATTGCGCCACAACAAAGCAGTAGCACTGATGGCACGCAAGTCCAAATGCACCCGCTTTCTTTTGACCACTAGTTGTGAGTAAAATGGTATTTTCCAGTGTTTGCACCACATCACAACTAAAATATGTTTGTGCAACATTGACGCCTTGCAGAAATGCAGAGCCTGTAAAGACACACAATTATTTGATCTGTCAAAGCTTTTGACAAAGCTGTGAAAGTCGAGAGACATGATCAGATTTTCCTACGTAGGTGGTGTAAGACACACACACACACAAAGTAAGATGATTGGCTGCTAATGTCGAGTCGGTGTGTGTGCTTGGGGTGACATTTTCTCCAAGAGTGCAGCTTCCTGCTCAAACCCACACACTGGCTCGCCTTAAGAGAAAAAGGACGAAACTGTTGCTGGACCAACCCAGTTGCTGATAACACTTATTCATTTCTAGATTTTCACAGTGCAAAATCTAAAAATGCAGAAGATCAAATCTTCCCTCAAGAAACAGACTACAACATCCACCTAATTATTTCCAAACATCATGATGCTCCCAGGACTATGCATACACTGAGAAACCTGTTTGACTTGCAATGTTTGACTTGTCATTATTACCACTATCTGCCCTTTATTATCTATCATTACCCTCAGGCTCACCAGTCTATGTTTGACACCCTGAGGGTCCACTTCACTCCGCTCTCTGCACCTGTATAAAGTTTACACACCACATCTAGCCCAAACCCTACCCCTTCACAAGAAGAGCATTCCCACATTTAAGACAACAATGAAACTCTACAAGAAAATGACTAAACAGTGAGGAAAGTTTGACATCAGCCCTCATCAACTCCTCCTGTCTCATAACTACAACACACACCAGAGTCCTGACAACAACAGTGAGGTTACCCATTTCTAGAGTTAACAAGACCGCACATACAACAGGTCTCCTCGGAGTAGTTGCTGTTAGTACACAATGCTATCTACCAACCCTTGAACCAGTCCAATCTTAAGTCTTAATCATTCGTATCTGTAAGGGCAAGATTCTACATTCAAACCAGTACCAATGACTCACACAAAACATGTGAACTGCCTTAAGAAACTTTGGGCTAACCTAAAAAAAATGCATACACTGCACCAGATACATAATGCAGAGTTCACGAAATGGACATGCCAGTAGTTCATCCGTAAATATAGACTTACTACTGTACATAATACTCTCGTCATATTTCAGATTCAAATACAGAATAGAAAACTGTTTTAACTGGTTACGTAGAATTTGTTTAATACAACAACCCTAAAAAGATATAATTTTACACTCAGATACACTAAAGCACACCCGCACACAGCCAGAGAGACACGCCCAGACACAGGTGCATTCAGTGTACATAAACTCAGTCATCTTTATTTCAAAATTGACAAATTAACCTCTGGCAGAGTGTGATGACACACCCAGTGTAAATCAAACCCATTTGTACATCGTAATATTAAAAGTTTGTAAGAGCAAGAAAATCTCATTTTACCTCAGGTCTGAAGGCATTCATATTGACTCATTCTGTACACTCTTTATTCACAGTTCGTTCATTCATTCAGTTCACGTCAGAGTAAACTCTTCTCTTCAATACTAAACATTAAAAGTGTTCACTTGTCTATGTGTGTGTGTGTGTGTGTGTGTGTGTGTGTGTGTGTGTCTGTCTGTCTGTCTGTCTGTCTGTCTGTCTGTCTGTCTGTCTGTCTGCATGTGCATGTTCTCGCCTCCTCATGGGAAAATCACCAGGTGTCCTCTAAACCAAAATGTCTACCCCATGATCTCAAAACACAGGCAGCAGTAAACCAGCACAATGGTTAACTGATCCATATTCCAATAGCTGCAGCACACCTGCAAACAAAATCAACCTCTTTTTCTCTTTTGAGGGTTCTTGCAGCTCATATCTAAAAAAAAAAAAAAAAAGAGGCCATGCAAAAGGAGATATATTTTGAATTTTCCTGGCTAAGATTAAACTACTTAACTTTCATACAAAATGTCAATTAAAAAGCCAATGGTCATCTAAGCATACAAAAAATAAGAATCAAATTTAAAAAGTAGAAAAAACGTTAACTACAGTAAATGAGAAAAAAATGATTTTAAAAGTTCTTAAAATACTGAGTCCTTTGAAAGTTCACATAGCTGCGATTATTTTCAAGCTGCCAGAGTCGTTTGAGTAGTTCATTTTTGACTAAAACATCATTGTTATGCATGTAGTAGCAACGTGAGACTTGTTTTCTTGCCTCTATAAAATAAAGCAATACATAAATGCTGTGGTAATACTGTTTCTAGCAGAGTTTTTTCAGCAGCAGTGTGTCATCTGTCGTGCTGTTGGTCCCAAAAGTTGCATTACTCCACATGACTGATTGTGGGACACAGTTAAAAAGGTTCATAAGGAGTGATGACCCTGAGTGCTGCATCTCTTTGAGTTTAGTTCAGTTGGTGCAGCTAAAGTCACCAAAAAGATCTCTCCAAAGTGAGTCAATTTAGCACCAACCAGGACGCAACTGAATTAAGTGCTTTTTATTTCCTCTAGGGTCTTCTATCTGGTGAAGGCTTTTCGCTGATTAGCGCGGACGATGTCATCAGGTGAAGGGGTGTCGAAGCAGAACGGTACAACTGGCGAGAGTGGAGTTTGCTGCTCTTTGAGTTTGTCCTGAGATTTACAGAGGAAGGCCTGGAAACCACATTCTGTCCTCTGACCTCTTATTTTCCCCTTCAATACATTCCTCATCCTCTTCTGTTGTCTGCCGCTCTGAGTTGACAACGTAATCGCAAATACTGATGGTTGTGCAAAAACAGAAGAATCCAGCCCCAAGGCAACAGGAGCTGGAGAGGACGGTGAAGGGAGGTCGTTGTCGAAGTGACAAGGGCTCGCTTCATCTGACTGGGCCATGAGCGCACTCAAATCAATAGTCTGCCTCAGCTTAAGTGGCCTGGAGTTTTGGTGGTATGGTTTGTGGTCGAGTTTAAGCTTGGTCCCACCCTCTATACTACTTTCTGCCAACACACCAGCCCTCTCTGGTTTTGCTGGTGAAAGGAGCGAGGTGAGAGAGAAATGTGACCCACTTGAGGTGGTTGAGGTTGTGCTTTTGTGTTCAGACGCCAAATGTGACAAAGAGAGCAGCTCAGAGACGCCAGATGGTTGCTTCAGTGCATTTGCTGGAGATTCATTGCTGACGGGTTGAGGGGAAGCTAAGGAACTGTTGGTTTGATGCTGCAGGGCTAGCTGAGACAATGAGACAGCCCCAGACCCTAGGCTTGCAGGAATAATGTTGGATGGTTTAGAAAAAGGGAGAGTGTTTGCTGGTCGTTCAGTGCTCTGCGGTTGCGATTTAATGTGTGTATTCCTGTTTTGGTGCTGTGAAGCGAGCTCGGACAGCAAGAGCGGTTGTGCTGGTGCAGCCATCCCCTGACACTTCACAGAAGTTATGCTGCTTTGTGGAGTAGGGAAGCAGTTACTGATAGTTGTTGGGCTGCGGTTTGAATGTTCCTGAATTAAATCGGCCAATGATGGGCTTCCCTTGGGATCAGCCATTGTGGCTTTGCCTCCAGTCCCAACTCCCACTGAGTGCTGGTTGCTCTGGAGGACAGAACTGAGACTCCCAAACCCAGGAGGAGCAGCCAGAGAAGAGCTTGCACTTGTTATCTTAGGGTTGTTTAGCGACAGGCTACTGAGTGAAACTAAAAGCAGGGAGGGAGCTGAGCTGTGAGATGCTGAAGATGTGTTTAAAGACGCCAACGTTCCCAATGAAAGACTATTCTGATTAGACATAATGGATGGAGGTGAATTAGGTCCCATGGCGAGAGCACTTAATGAGGGAACACCCAAACCTCGCCCTATGTCAACTACTCCTGACGCCTTCTGCTTATGCTCAGACATGAGCTGTGCAAGACTGGTACCACTAACGCCAGGACCAGTGTTCCTAACCACTGGGTCAGCCTTATGTTGCGATAAGAGGTCACGCAAGTTTGGTGCATTTACTTGCACATGTGTTTGTGTGTGTTTGCACCCATCGGTCTGGGGTTTATGTGCCTTGGATGTGATGTCTGTGTGAGAAGCAAACAAGCGGGCTCCTTACCTTACAAAAGCCAATTGCAGATGTCGAAGACGAGAGACAAGAGGACCAAAGAACAGAAGTCAGATGAATCGTACCATAAACAAGAGGGAAAAGAACAGAAAGAAGGCACTTTGTTAAACACTTGCATTTGCGTGACTTAAAATGTGTCATCGCACACATTTGTGTGAAATGAGCAATGAAATGCCCCTGGCTGTGAAGCTTTCATGTACACAATACTAATGAACATTATTTTAAATTATCTTTTGTTCAAGCGTCCTCTGAAGACACAGTAATAACAGCAGCCTAATTTGTATTTACAGCCCTTTAAACTGATAAGCTCTCGGCACAACAAGCCACATATATTGATCACTTCACTTATACCCATTCCTTCACTATATTGTTGTATCACTCTTAAATTACATTACAGTGAGAATATTATCTAAGATATAATCAAAAATGCTCAAATTTGGGATATTCAAAATCATTTGACTAGCAATGTCTATCTATACTGAACTACTTTTAATTGATGATCAGGTGATACAAATAGCCTAGGCCTTTTTTTGTGCACTGGTACCAGCCTGTATTTATGAAATCAGGTAATTGAATATTATTCCTTCAAAATGGAAACTAGATCTATCAGTACCTACATGACAAAAAAAATGTAAAAACTAACTGTGAAATATCTATTGCTTTGAGTACCGGACAAAAACCTTCAAAAGATCCTGTGCTTTGCTTGGCAACTGGAGAAAATGTTCAAATGCCACCAATAACCAATCTCTGATATGTGACTACGGTGGACCAGTCAAGGACAACAATTCCTGACCAATAAAATTATAATAATTTGATCCGCCCCAGGCGTACCTTTTTCAGCCACGGCCTCTTGCTTGATTCTTTGTGGAAGCGGCGCTTTCTCCTGGCTAACTCTTGCTACCGAAGCCGTCTCCTCACTGGTACTTCTGGTAACTGGGGCTGTCTTAGTGTCTTCAGACAAGACTGAATCCAGTGCCCTCTGTGGGTCGAATCCACATTTCATGGCTGCCTGGGTCAGGACTGAGTCTTGCACTGCATCTCCCAGCACAGTCCGCATATGGTCCAGACAGGAAAACAGCTTGGCTACAGACACACATTAGACACAGACATTGTATTTGTGGTCCAGAAATGACAGATTAAACAAAGATAACAAAGAATAGATCAAGAAAATAAGAATAAAACTACTAAATCAACAGGATCTTAATGTCTTTAATTGCACATTTTCAAAACACAAAGATCAAAGGTAAAGGTCAGAAGAAATGTCATTTGAACCTGTCATTTGTCACTTGCATACTGTTGTGGACTGCATAATATTACCTTGATCAAGAGGGTCAAGGTTGTGGCTGATGGTAGGGGACATGGGTACATCCTCATCTTCATATCCTTCCTCCTCTAAAGGCTCCTCCTTTGGTGTTTGTCTCTCTTGACGCGAGTAGATGAACTGATTTGCTGTATAAAACAAAAACATCTTTACTATCTTTACGATGTGATGTCTGGTTAATGGTGTATAATTGCAGTGGTAATTTAAACACAATAATCAATCCTAAAATAAACTTTAAAAATCTTAGATTTTCATTTTTCATTTATGTGTCAGAAGTAAATATTGTTTTCTTTAACTGGAAATAAAAATCATACGAAACTAAATTCTCACAGATTAATATTGTCTATATATCAGCAAACATACACATACTTGTTGACGTACCATTAAGCCCACCTATAATTTTACATTCACTGATACGAACCTGTTGCTGGTGATATACAGCAGTAGTCATCATCCACAGACTGTCCATACATGTCATCATCGTCAAAGTCTAGAAAAGAATATAAGTGAGGTTCAAAAAATGCAGTTGCTGTAAGGAGAAAGAGTATTTTGTTACAGCTGTTACTTTGCCTTGTCAGCAACTTTACAGAATGCACAACAAACAGTAAATTGGTTGCCAGGTAATTTTCTTTGATTACTTCACACGAGGTTTGACAAATTGGGAGGCTTAATAAGTTAATATGGTCAGGGGATGTCAATATACCATATCCAATAATGAACTAGAAGCTTGTAACATTTCTTGTAAAACACTGGAAAGTTAGCAAGTTAGCTAAGTAGCTGTCGTCAACTTTAGTAAACGTAAACATTAGCTACATTATTAGCTATAGTAAACTTTCAACCTTATAACGTTAGCCGGAATGCTTGGATATATACGCAGATACTTGTATTATAGTGCAATGTTGTTGTGCCAGTTGCCAAGTTACACGACAGCAAAACTAGCTAGCGTTAGCCACTAGAGCTACAATCAACAACAGTGAATTTTAGCTTAGCGGCTAACGAGTTTAGCGGGCCTTGCCGTGACGTTTAAGCCGCAACCAACACCTAGTTAAGGTTATCTACCTTCGTCGTAGTTGTAACCTCGAACATTTCTGTGCCGAGACATTTTGTCTAAGTGTCCTCTCTCGGCCCCAACGTTAATGTTTTTCGGCCCACAAACTGTTGTGACGTGACTCAGTGCCCGGATTCCAATGCTGCTGCTGTGTGAAAGTACAGCAGTCGGCAGGTCAGATTTGATTCTGCAACCTCGGAAATAAATAAATTAAAACACTGACAAAAAGTGTTTAGTTTTGTCGTATTCCTGTCTTTTAATTGATGGTGTACGATATAGTCATTAAAATAAATGTTAAATGTGTTTGGGTTGTTTTTTTGGCTGACGTAACTTCCTGTTGCAGTTCCACCAATGCGGCCTGGGATCAGATCTTCCAAACAAGCTTCACAATTTGCACTCTGTCTGACGGAGAGAAACTGACTTCCAATCAGTTGATGTTCACAGAGCGTGTTGGCAGCAGTTGAACGGATATACATGTGTATCGGAATAACTAGGAGTAAAACAAAGTAAAACCTAAAATATACAGTATACTTTTAACATAATAGCAGGAAGAGATGCAAGTTTCATCAGTATAGAGCAGAATGGAGATCTAGTTATTAGTGTCACTAGGGTCTGAACTGAAAGAACAGTAAAGGGGTTAATGCCTTAAAGGTCATTAGTCCTGTTCTTGGAAAACCCAGTGACCTTCATGAGGGTGATGATGATGGTGGCTGTGGTAATGATGATAATGATCATCTGATGAAAGGTTGTGACTATGTTTGCACCTGCATACAGCCAAACACTGTTCTGTTATATGAGTGAGGAAACACTTAAGATTAATTTTAACAATGAAATTAATGCAAAAGAGGAAGCACAATATCACAGATGAACAACACAAATTACAAAGTGGCCAAGAGCTTTTTCCTCTCTGCACAATCATGAGAAAATTATTTCAGTTTAAGAGGTCAAGAAGAGTGCACAGAAAGAACATGAGAGAGTCTGCCTGCACAAAGTATACATACAACCTTCAATCCCACCTATGATCTTGGGGTGTGAATGTCTAAACCATTTTTTGTCAAAGGTTATGCCCTATGGTTAGAGACCAACCCATCTGAGCCCACACTCTACACCTTGCACAAACACACGCACCCAATGAGTGACATCATTTTTTCCTACTATCTTTGTACCACAAGAAACTTATAGCCTGTCGACCACAAAAGGAAAAGAAATGAGATGTTTGCACCCCTGTGTGTGCTTGTGTTTGTGCATTCACAAGCATGTGTATGTGCACATGCTTATCTGTGACTTGGTCTTTGCACATCTTCATGTACTTTATGTGTGCAGATGTATGCATATGTGGCTTTTGATACATTATGTTGTCCTGATCTCATCTACACTGGCCTATGTGCCAATGAAAGAGAAGAAGATGAAAATGTCAGACAATAATCTGATACCAGTGAGGCAGGTGAAGTATACACTTGCACATCTGCATGGTGAAATGAAATATGAGGTTTGGCGTGTCTCCCCAATCTAAAAATAGAGCAGAATAAAGAAAGACGTCTGCTTAGGTAATTGTGAAGACCTTTTCACAATGAATGGCTCATATTGCAAGTGGCAGTTTGACAAGGAGCAGCTTTAATTGACAAAGGTTAATAAGAACAGGAGAGGGATCATTCATATCGAGGGGATCGTCAAGGAGTTTATTATTTATTGTGCACAGTCTTGCCTGAGTGTGCGTGTGTGTCTGTAAGTGGGTGGAGGTTTCCCCTCTAAAATTCCACTTCCTGCATTTTGAAGTCTTAGTTGCACATCTACATGTCAAAATAAACAACTGCACATGCACACATGGAACACATGCATACAAGTAAACAGACACGAACATGCTCACTTTACAGGGTCACACAGGTGACAGTGAGGGAACTCTTCCTTTGCATCACTAAAATGTTTCTAGGACATTCAAAAACCAAAGGCAAGAAGAAGAAAACAGCACCTGATATGTAATAGAAATGGAACATTACTGCCTAAGTGAAAAGTAATGTTTGAAACAGTCTCAACATTAAAGTTGTAATAGTGTTATCAGCTTTTCTCCTGCATTGTCTTTATTTAACATAACCTTTTGGAGCTCAAAAACCACAGACCTGGTGAACAAAACACAACAAAAACCAAGTATTTAGATTGTTATACCAAATCAATTATTTTTCTTGCTTGTTTGCTGTTTGTGTTTCAATTTAAATTCTTTCTGTTTTCTTTATCTAGTCAAATTGAGAGATGCATTTTTTTTTTGTGCAGCAACAAGGCTGGGGTGTGATTTTCACACCTCTACACAGGATCTGAACATTTGTTTCCTTTGAATGTCTTTGAAGCACTCTGGTCAAATCTGTGCTGCCGACGTGGCCACAGAGTTCAGGGAAATTCTGATCAATGAATCAGTGGCGGGCAAGAAGGATTTCTGAGTGAATTAATGTTGGGCTGATTAGACGGATTAAACAGATGGATGGACAGATTGCTAGAAGAAAGAGCGGATCAGTGGATGGGTGCTTTGTTTAAATGATGTAGAAATTATATTATTGAATGACTAATAAACTTTATGGATTGCATCCATTATATCATATGTGTAATTTAATTATGTTCAATTCTAGGAGATGCATAAAATGGTTGTTAGCACATGGATGGCAATTGTATCTATAGAATCAAGTGAAAGCAAAGGATTGCAAATCTGTCAACAACAGCATGTAAATCTGAAAACAGATTAATCCTGGCGTAATTGTAGAAGACAAAGCCTATGTGCAAGTGGGTGAGGGGTGAAGTCCATCCCAAAAGTTGGCAATGGGTATGAGGTAATGCTTTACATAATTTGCCAAAGGCACCAGGCATCATGGGAAGAGTCTTTCACAGGAACTCACCCCAGGAAAAAATGCAAAACCTACACCCTTGGCAGTCTTTGACAGGTGGTCCAAACAACTAAAGTCAATAAAGAAACACATGTGAGGTCCTTAACGTGGCAAATTGTGATATTTAAAGGTAATAATTCTGAAACTATAATTAAAACTAGTATGTATTCATTAAGCAAGCTGGCGCAATACATATTCTTAAAAAAATAATAATGTATGGAATGTAAATGTAAATAATTAAGGATTGCTGGATTCCAATGTGCTCCTGAACAATAATAATGTAGAAATTCTATGCATGTTTGTATACATTTATCACCACTTATTAGCAATTAGTCAACATGTGGGCTTATTTAACCACATAACCATTCAGGATCAAATTCACTACCTATTTGACTTGGGATCAACCCTTCCCCAATGCAGGCCTTTACATACAAATAGACAGACATACTCTCTCTCACACACACACACACACACACACGGACACGGACAATTAACAATACATATGTTCGGCCTTCCCAACACTGGATTTGAAAGCCTGGTGGGATGATATCTGAAGCCCAGGGGCCATCATTAAAAACCATTCAAATGAACCAACCTGTGCACACAATGCTTTGCAAAGGGGGAAGCCATCACAATACCTGCCCTTTACCTGTCCAATCGCGCCCATGCAAATGTCCTCAGCTAAGAGTCAATGGGAGTCAGGCTTCCTGCTCAAAGTACTATAGGGGAATTTGCATACCCTGGCTCCCTTCCTTCAATTTGGTTTCAGATAACAAAATGAAGTTTTTAATATTACCCTCGAGGGAAAAGACACATTTGGACTTTGTGCAAAAAAAGCTAAAGACGCATACTGACAGATACACTTAATATTTTGCACACACTTATGCACACACACACAAATCAAACAAGTGGAGACAGAAATACGTTCAATGATTTGACTGTATATGAAATATTATTTATTTTGCTTATTTTACTGTGTTAATAATGGTGTGGTTTTTTGTATCTCTTTTACTGACCTACTTTTCGTTCTACGTGGGGCATCTTATACTGCAATCTTGCACGATATAATTCCAATTTGATTTGAATAGATGGTATGGTAGATGGAACAATGCTTGTGTACAGGTGTGTGTATGATTTGAAAGCCTTCAGGTGATTGCAACCAGGCAACCATGTGATACTTTACATCACAGGCCTGCAGTTAGATGTAGTGGCACTAAAAAGTTAACAGTAACATATTTTTAATGTTACAAATGTGTAGCCTCTGCACAAACAAAGTCATTTTCATCACTGGATTGAATAATAATGCTCACCTAAAGAAGTTTTAAATATATCTTTCATGCTGTACTTCATATAAACCATGTCCAATCATGTAAATCTTGATATTTCTCTCTGTCTCAGTGCTTCACTTCACTGAGCACTCTGTCCACGCTGTTGAATCAAATAGTGAAATTTGCAGTTCATGGCCATGTGTGTATGTGTGTGTAGCTCTTTATCAGGCCACTATTATGATGACTGGCCTGGGACAATAGGCTGGTCTGGGGTGATGGTAATTACAAGTGGCCAGGACAATACGGTCGCGTATGGACGAACAATGAGAAGACACATTTATACAAATAAAGCACCCCCTCCCCCCGCAATGAATGGCTGAGCTAGGACAGTCCTGGTGCAGGGAGGATGGAAAACCAAAACAAAATAATCATAATACATGATGGCCAGTTGCCTTAACACAGACTAATGCAGAAGTTATGCAATACAGATAAGAAAGGCGCATTAAGTTATTACTCATCTTTGAGAGATGGTTACTGAAAACAGGCTCAGCTTGTTCCTAATTTAAATGTGGATTATTTTGAATAAATGCAAAGACATCCTAAGCAAGCTGCCGTTTAAGAAACTCAAACGTCAACTTGTATAATATAAAGGCAGTCATGAGTGCTTTAAAAGCAGCTGTCCTATGAGTTGGTCGCAATAAAATCCCACAAAAAGTTGAAGTGCCACTGCATTTCTTTGACTTTCTTTGTCTGGGCGAGCACAAAAGCTCATTTTATCGCCAGACGATAAGGAATGTTTTATCACTGAGAAACATCTGTAACACCAGCAGGCACTCAAACAGGTAGCCGAGCACAGAAAGCATTGCAACTTCGCTTTCGTTGCATGCCAAAAACCCTCCCCGCAATTATTTACTCCGTCCAGACATACAAGTTTCCTTCTTCTTTTGACCAGAAAAGAAGTAACTCATAAACATTGTTGACAAAAACCGTTCAGCGCGGACGACCAGGCAAAACGCGCCTTTGACAAGTGTACTGTGTAATACCTTGGTGCCTTCACTGACACTTCGTAAATTTCATCAGCTCAGCACGTATTAGCCCTATAGAGTATACAGACCAACACTCAGTTTACTAATTTTTCATTTGTAAAATATTATAGAGCCACCTTTGTATCATGACATTTGTATTATACACTTTTATAGTGTAGATCTTGCTGAGCAGTGTAAACCGATGTTGATGTTTATGATGCCGTGTGCCATGCAAGTTAATATTTTTCTGGAAATATACTAAAGTTTTCGTATCATTTTAATCGCTTTCTTGCATTTGAGACAAACATATCTGACTTTTCTCGTGTTCGTTTTAACTGTAATTGGAAAACGTCGGACGGCTCTGAAGTACACTGAACTGGACATGCGCAGTCGGCCGCACGCGCTCGGGAGCGCCAAATTTACCGGGATGAGAAGGAGGGGAGGAGCAGTAGTAGAGCCTGTTGAGTTTAAATTAATGTCAACCTGCCTCCTAGCCGGGAGAACAAACCCAGCGCAGATTGCGAAAGTACGTGCTCAGCGCAACCTGCGAGCCGCTCTACAGATATTAACATGGCTCGGCGGCCAAGAAACAGGTAAGCTCAAATTACTCTTAAAATGTGCATTCTCTTTAACTTTCTCTTTTCCTCAATATGCGCGTTATATCTTACGCAGTTAGTTTTTCTTCTTATGTTAACGTTAGCCTTCATTTCTATTGGATACGGCGTGAGTTGAGGGGTTACGGGTGCATCATAGTGACAGAGTTTGTCTTTTTTCATTATCTCTGTCTTTTTTAAGCTCTTTTTGTGTTTGTGAAGCGTTTTGTTTTCTTGGCCGTTGAAGCTGAGTGTGTGGTGTGGGTGACTCGCTCGCGCGCCCATGACAGGTGGTGGTCATCTGGCATGTGCGCTCCTCGCGCTGCTGTCAGTGGCGAGAGAGAGAAAGGGTCTCTCTCTGTGTCTCTCTCTCTCCCTCCCTCTCTGTCACACACACACACACACACACACACACACACGAATTAATAACGTTAGGCGGGTGGACAGGACACAAGTTGTGCATGGACATTGCTTTTAATAGGAGCCTAAAATAAATACAAAATCAAACAGTGCAGCATGGCGTCTATGTATCTCTGTCTGAACGCACTCAGATTTGAATGTATTGCAACAATCTATTTCATGTATTACATTTAGTTTATGAATGTTTTGAAAATATTTATATTTTATTGCGCATGGTACTCCGTCAGCCACACAGACACGTTTTCATTTTCCCGTTTTTTTTAGCTTGCAGAATGGATCTTGTACACCAGTTTAGCTGGCGTAAAGGTCATTTTAAACCCGCCTTGATGAAACTTGTTGCCGTAGCATCTCTGAAAGCGAGGAGCACTCGCTGTTATTTTGGAAATTGCGCTTTCACAGCGTCCTCTATGAGCACTTGTTTCGAGAAGAGGCTGCATTTTTGTATTTCCCTTGTTTTGATACACGAATCGCCACAGATTGGACATTCAGTCACTCTCACCAGCTTTCCATTTTGTACACTATCCTGATGGGCATCGATCGGCACCAGATTTTCCTGAAATGCATCTGGTTACTTTCATTCAGCTTGCGTGGCAAGGTGTACCAATCGTAGTTTCAGTGTGGGTTATTTGTATATTCTCACAGTAATACAAACCACCCCGCTGATGAGAGCAGTGATCATCATGTTTCTTGATGCAGTTTTCAGTTGATGCATCATTCTTAACATGAGTTGAATGTGCTGTATTTATGGTCTTTTGTTTGCTTGTTTGTGCACGTAAAGTTCTCTGCAATTTGTATTTCTTATATGATGTCTTTTTCTTTCTGAAAAGCATGAACATGGTTTCAATGTTAAAGTTTAAAAATAGCATATGTCATACACTTTTCAAATAAATATAAAATGACTGCTGTACATCAATTTCTGTATGGTTATTACTGTTTATCAGGTAGTCACACATTTGGGTAAATGGACAAAAATAAGGAAGCTAATCCACTGTAAATATCCTCTTGTACAAACACACACACACACACACTCACACACACTTCTCAGTGGGGTTCCTGTTCACCTGTTGCTCTGTATGACACCAAAGTACCCTACCTAGCTTCCACGCTGTCCATGCTCTACATTCTGATTGGTTAACCCACCACTTGGTGTCAGTGTGTGTGTGGTGTGTGTGTGTGTGCGTGCATGCATGGCTGTGCTGTACAATGCCACAGCAGGTCTCAACACGCCAGGGTCACGAAATTATGATCGCATGTGCCAATCCCAGTATCTGTGGAAACCAAAAACATTGGAACCTGTTCATCCATTCCCCGTCCCTCCCTCCTTCCCACTTGCTGTTCTTCTCTCTGTCTCTTTCTCTCTCCTCTTGTGGGTGTCTTGGCTAAAAGCCTGCACCCAAACCTTCAAGAATGACTGGTTCTGTCTGTGTTGACACCTGATGAGTTAAAGAGTGGGCTGAGTTCTTTATGCACTCTGTAAAGAGACGATTAGGGAGTAGTTTGGAAATAGACAGGTACTTATTGTGCTATTATTTACCTTTCTATTATCTTCCACTATTCTTTTTCACACAACCTCCACTTGGTTTTTAAAGTTCTCTTTCTCTCTCTCTGTGTGTGTGTGTGTGTCTGCAGTGTTTACAGTAGTGAGGAGGATGAGGAGGAGACCGAGATGTATGAACACGATTATGATGGGACAATGGCAAAAACAGGGAAACGCCACCTCGGCAAAACACGCTGGACGCGAGAAGAGGTACACACACAGACACCTGTCTAAACAATTCACAACCTGCTGTTCAATACAAAATATTTCACACAGCTCACATGTTGAATAGAAATTGCCTCAGGAGAAATCACTTCCCAGGAACCTGGGAACCTTTCCTTTTATTATTGTCTGGTGGTTGAACCACATTCACATGTTCATTGCAGTGGCATATATGTCTGACAAACTGCAATATGTATTCTCTTTTTTCAGGATGAGAAGTTGAAGAAACTTGTTGAGCTTCATGGATCAGAAGACTGGAAAGTCATTGCAAGCTTACTAACTGTAAGTAGTAGGTCTGTGGGTACAGACATGCATGCACACAGGCACACAGAGACAAGACAGAAGTACAAGCAACATCTAGCAATATAGTCTTGTGGCAAAGTTGTGTTTTATTTCTGTTCTTTGCTGATTTAATGTAACCTCCAATAGTGTAAGGATGATTACTAATCCCTTTGCTCTCTCCTACCAGAATCGTACAGATGTGCAGTGCCAGCACAGATGGCAGAAGGTTCTTAACCCAGAACTCATCAAAGGGCCATGGACCAAAGAGGAGGACCAGAGGGTAAGAAAACAACCTTTTAGGACTTTAATGAAAACTTTAAAATACACACAGGGCTTTATGGGTCACACAAATCATTGCAAATCAATGATGCTGTGTTACATTTGGTAATTTCTTTTGGAGTAATATAATTGGATGTCACTCTCAGGAAACAGGCAATCAAGTGTAATCCAGGGTAAAAAAAAAAGAAAGAAAAGACAATTACCTTATGTTCCTGTGTGATTAAAGCAACTATTCTGTAGCAACTCCTTGGCTGCTGTTGCACATTTTTAGTTGGTGTTACTCAACAACTAACATACTTAGTCTCTTAAAACCTGTCAAGTATTTATTGAACTAGTCTGAAGGGATTATATTTCCACCCAGATGCCACTGTAATGATTAGCAGAGTGGCTAACGTTCCACTGGAAACTCCCTTGCTGCTCACCACCAGGTGTTCTCAATCACCTCTACAAGTTGAAAGATAAAGAAAGAGGGAAGGGGGGAGGAGAGGAGAAGCATTCAATGACACAATGTATATACGTTTTTGAGATTTGTCTGTGTAACTAACAAGTTTTTTATTGTCATTTTCTCTCCCTTACATATCCTATCTACTCTACCCCTCATATACCTGTGATCTTTTTACCTTGTTATTTTTCTTACTCTGCACCCCTTTACTTCTCCCTCTCCTCCCTGTTATTGCTTCTTCCTTCCTCTTTCCTCATGCCCCTCTACTACCTTTTACTTCTCTTCCTTTTCAACGCTCTTCCTCCTCCCCTCTCGTCTTTCCTCTTTCTCTCCTCCACACACACACAAACACACACCCACCCCAGGTGATTGAGCTGGTCCAAAAGTATGGAGCCAAGCGCTGGTCGGTGATCGCCAAGCACCTGAAGGGGCGTATCGGCAAGCAGTGCCGTGAGCGCTGGCACAACCACCTGAACCCGGAGGTGAAGAAGACATCGTGGACTGAGGAGGAGGACCGCATCATCTACCAGGCACACGAGAAGCTGGGCAACCGCTGGGCTGAAATCGCTAAGCTGCTCCCCGGCAGGTGAGGCAGAGAATCAAGAAGAGAGAAAAAGAGAAGCTAGATGAATCACGGAACCCTTGTTGGTTGGCTGTGCAATTGCGGTTTAGAGGGTGAAATGGAGGGGAGGATGCTAAAGTAGGATTGAAAAGAGAAGAAACAAGTGAGAAAAGGGATGAAGTGAGCACAGAGAACATGAAAGAAGATGATGGTGTGAATACAGAAAGTATTTCTGTTGTTATGAAAGATAGGTGTACAGAATGACTGGGAGGAAAAAGGTTAAAATATAAAAAGAGAAAGGCCTAGAATCAAAAAAGGGAATGAGAGAAAAAAAGATACTGTAGTTTTGACATGATTGTAATTGCCCTGTCCTGATAACCTTATCAGTTGTATGTGTGTGTAAGTGTGTGCATGACTGAGACTGTGTCTATCTGTGGCAGCCTTTGTGTGTGCCTGTATTGATAGTGCTATCAAGCGTTACCAGAGGCCCAGGATGTTTTCCCATTTTGCTTGTTTCGTAATGAATAACCTATAAGTAAATATGTTATGTTATTCATGACATCCAGGACTGACAACGCTATAAAGAACCATTGGAACTCCACCATGAGGAGAAAGGTGGAACAGGAGGGTTACCTGCAGGCCTCATCGAAGAACAGCAACTCCTCACTCCCCATCAACCATGCCTACGTCAAGACCAACAATCACATCATGGGTTTCTCACCCAGTCACACGCAGCTGCCTCCCTTGTCGCCACTCAACTACACCTATACACACCGAGTGAGTGGGCTTTAAACCAAAACTTGGGATGCTGGCAGGAAAACTAAATAATGTTAGTTGTGTAGATGCAGGTGATTCATTTATTTGATTTGTGGACATGTTTCTGATTGTCTTAACAGGTACCGTTCCCCATGGCCTTGCATTTGAACATCATGAACATTCCCCAGCATGGAACCGCTGCTATACAGGTAAGAGTGGCAAGTAAACGCTGTATAATTGATCACGATAGTGAGGCAACACAAGGGATTGTAAGACGAGAAGATGAACAGGTTCAAATTGTCGCTCACATCTGCCTCCTGCTCTCTTTTGCTTAGAGACACTATAATGAGGAGGACCCTGAGAAGGAGCAGAGGGTGAAAGAGATCGAACTGCTGCTCATGTCAACAGAAGATGAGCTGAGAGGCCAGCCATCACTACCAGTAAGTTGCATGAGTGTGTGTGTGTGTGTGTGTGTGTGTGTGTCTGTGTGTGTGTCTGTGTGTGTGTCTGTGTGTCTGTGTGTGTGTGTCTGTGTCTGTGTAAGCGTGGGTGCGGGTGAGCTTCAAAATATTTTAGTGTGACAGAACAATTTATGTGCATGTGTGTTTGAACCTGGCTTTAAGGACAGTGGTTGGATGTGTGTGTGTTTGTGTGAATAAGGAGGAGGAAACATCTGGGGGGTCTGTTTCTGCAAAAGTGATGAAATAGGACCTTATCACCATTTTTGCACTTGTGCATGACCCCTTGTGCAACCCTCTACTCAACACTTCTGTCACTCTTTACATTAAAGTTCCCTTTCTTCTTCTCTTTTTCTCATTTGTTCATTTTTACACCTCTTCCCCTATTGTCAGGCTTGCATTTTCTCTCTTGTGCTTTTTAGACACTTGTTTTACACTCACCCTACTGTGCTCATATTTTCAGATGATTATTTTTAGTCCTCACTCTCTATATTCTTTTCTTCCCTAGATGAACTTGCCCTATCCAAGCTGGGCCAGCCAGAGCTCAGAGGGTATGGGGATGGTATTACCTCATCACCAGGCAGCCGCTCCTGCCCTTCCTCTTGACCAGAGCTGCCTACCCGAGGAGAGCGCCTCCGCAACACGTGCCCACAGTAATAACAGCCGCAACAATATCAACAACAACAGCAGCAACAGCCATCACAGCAGTCCGACGTTCTCAAATACTATTCCAGAGTTCATGGAATCTGTCATTGATTCAGTAAGTGTCTGCCTTCAGTTCATAGTTGGGCTATATGTTAAGATAACGTGTAGTTCATTTTTGTGGGCCATGACCAACTGTGTCAGATGAAAAAGATAGCTTAGCATTTAGCAATATAGATTTTTCCCCAGTAGTGGGCCTTGACCCATATTTTCCCACCCTTTTCCCAGAGCCTCTCCTCAGTGGATGAGGCCACTACCAGTGGGCTTTTGGATAGGAGCATTCTCAAAACAGACAGGGTCTTGCCCAATCAGGGCTCAAGAGCTGCTCACAAAGAATGGGCTGGTTTCATCTGCTCAACTCCCAAGCCCTCACCAGGCAGAAACCTGCCCTTTTCACCCTCACAGGTAGTTAAAGTAGCCGTGTGTGATCAGAATCCATCTAATCACCAACCTGCCATCTAATGATATCAGCAACCAATCATTCAGAATTAGTGCTTTTGCTGCTGTTTTCCATCTTTTTGTTTTATTTCATTTCATCTATATCTTAACTCTATATCTTTTGAAGCACCAGTCTGCTCTTCTCCTTTCCTCTCCATTTCTGTAGTTTCGGCTGTTCGAAGTGTGCTCCCATGATCTGCCAGATTGTTACAGCTTTAAAATAAATCTGTCAAGCTCCTTTGATTGATCGGTTTCCTTCCTTTTCTTTCACAGTTTCTCAGCCAGTCAATGAGCTCAGAGCACTCCGACAACGACAGTTTACCAATGAGCTCGCCTGTGGACTCCAAGCCTGTGATCGACCATACCGTCAGGCCCCAGAAAGAGAATGAAATGTGAGTGGGTCTATCTCTAACCTATTTTATTATGCAGTTAAGCAGAAGTGTGGTGAATGAGTCTTTACAAACAGCCCTCTCTCTTCCTCTCTCTCAGGTTCAGAACTCCAAACATTCGCCGTTCAATCCTGGAGTCATCTCCTTGTACACCCACACCTTTCAGGTCAGCCCTGGTCCTGCAGGAGGCCAAGTATGGACCCCTCAAACTACTGGTGAGAAAGAGACTTCAAAACTATCTTGAGTTTCGAATTTGTCATGTTAACTTCAGTTGTGCTTGTGACTAACTGGAGGATTTGTATCCTTTCCAGAATGCCCCTTTGGAGCAGCAGATGGTAGAGTCCATCAAGCAGGAGCCGATGGAGTGCGCCATTGAGCAGCCTCCTCTGAAGAAGATAAAACAAGAGGTACTTTCAACATAACCACGTACACATATGCAAAAAACAAGTAGTCAAGAAAGATCCGTAGCGTTAGTTTGGGATACTGTATGTTGCCAAGTTTGCACAACCCTTGATAATTATGTACGTTACGTGACCACGATGTGTTTTGGGTCCTAGGTGGAGTCCCCATGTGAGAGGAGCCCGTGCATGCAGTGGGAAGGACAAGACCTTCACACACAGCTCTTCTCCCCCAACGGCCCCGCACAGGAAGTACCTGTAAGCTTGCATTTGACCTTCATGTTTACTAAAGGATTACTCACAATCTTGACCTCAAATAAAAATTTACTTCAGAGTATGTGAAAGCCATTCCTCCCTCTGCTTCTTGTGCTGTTGTACTTTGAGCACTGTTGTGGTATTTGATGTAATAGTGGTTCTGTAAATCAGCTTGACTTATATGTTTTTTACATTGACCTTTAGGACCTGCTTACTAGCTCATTATTGAGTGAAGATGGACACAAACCCTACCACCACCCTCGCAGAGGCATGGGCAGCCCACTACAGGTGTGTATCAGTTTGTATGCATGTATTTATTGATCTAAGTTTAAAAAATAATACTGAAATTGTGGTGATTGCATGTTAACCATAAAAACTCATCATCCTCTCCTTGTCTTGGCAACAGCAGCTCGGTTCCTGGGAGCAGGTGACCTGTGGGAAAACAGAGGAGCACGTTTTGGCCTCGGAGCAGAGCCACAAGTACATCAACACTTACCCTACGAGGACACTGGTCATGTAGACAGAGACACATGTTGATCTGGAAACATCAACAATCCCTGCGCTGGACGCAGCGCCGCGGGTTACATATTTGTTGTGGTACAACAGTTGGGAGAGGCTCTATGCCATTGGTGTTTTTACACTCACACTTGTTGGATTTCAACCAACCAAAGACTATACATTTTTTGTTTTGAATTTGCTTTTGGTTTTTAGAAATATACGTCCTATCACTTTTGGTCTTGTCATTGTATTATTATCAATGTTGTATTGTAAATGGGGAACGGTGGCTATATAATTTGCATTGGGCTGTATTATTAATTCTGAATTTTGATATTAATATAAAGAACAAGTTGATTAATTTATTTCTTTTGCTTTGATGTTGTAGTTTTTTTTGTTTTTTTTTACAATTGGCCAATGGAGCAGTGTTGTAAGTTAAGTATTTAAGCCCTATTAGCATTATCATAAATCCAAAGGCATATTCATTAATTCAAAACTGACCTCTGTATTTCAGTCATGAAACTTTTCTGTTTCTTTTTTTTTTTCTTAGTTTTTTCAGGCTACAATGGATTTACTGAGAATTTCAAGTGTTTGGTCTGTGCCATCTGATGTACTTAACTACTTAACAAGAACAGCTACATGTATTCTTACATCATTATTCAACTATGAATTATCATGTTTCACACACCAGAAGGGGCCAGACTTATTAGTATTACCCGGTTACCACATTGGCACCTTTTTTGTATTTCATAAAAATGTAGTTTTCATTTCAACTTTAAATTAATTTCTGGCCTTCACAGTATCCTGTATGGGGAAACATTCAATGAACAAACATTATATTTGTTAAAAAAGTATATATAGTATATTTATACATTAAAAAAAATCTTAAATGAGCTTATATGTTTGAAACCATGAGCTTCACCCAGTAAGAGTAAGACCAAGCTGCACTTGAATTTTATATTCTCCATAAAAAGCGGGAGTACGAAACACTGATCTTTTATATTATGCTACAAACAAAAGCCCAGTTGAAACTTTTGTATGTTTGTTGTTTTTCCACATTTCTTTGAATAGTTTTGTATTGTTTTATACTGCATATTCAATCAGCCTTTTGTTTTTTACTAAGACTGCAGTAGCTCATGTCAAACACTTAGCAGACAATCTTTTTATACGTTTAATGCCTTGTTTTTATACTAGCTTTTGAGCAAAAGTGATTTTATAAAAGCATTTATACATGCCAAGTTTTCATGTTTTTATACTTTTATATACTGCCGAGTAAATAAAGTGTGTTGTTTTTTTACAGCCTTGTGTTCACTGTCATTTTGGGAATGTTATTTTAAAAAACACAACACAATAACTTAAGCTGAAGATGTCATAGTGATTCAAAGCATTTCAAAAGTGGTTCCTGAAAGATGATGCACAACATTTCCATATATTTAAGCTGCAAATATGCTTTTGATAGTCATAACTTTTGTACAAATAGCCTGCAGTGGTTGAAGTCACAAGTGTAAATAGCACTGTGAAGCCACATTATTGTCTAGAGTAATTCCTCTAAGTGAATGAACTGTTTGTTCTCGGGTGTCTCCAAAGTGTAACCTATCTAGTATTCAAATTTTTTTTAGAACTGTAGTATTCAAATCCACCCTCACCTCCCGCCCACACACGCACAATCCTGCAGATACAAAGGTGGTTTGTTGTCATAAAGCTGTGGAGAGCATATCATAAAACTTTCCCTCCATCTGCCAATTAACAAGTGAGTGTAGAGTTTCCCAGCCAGCGAAGGTTATAAGCAAATCTACCCAACTGTTGCCTCTTTTTTTCGAGAACGTTTTCTCTGGTGAAGAAACTGGCCCTCAATTTATTTACACAGACATACTTCAGACACAAGTGTAAGCACATGTGAATATGTACTTTGTACAATGACTGTATGAAACACCATGCTCCTCATTGTTCTCCAAAAAACACACACTTGCACACATGTATGAGCTCTGCATTTAGTCTCTTGAGGAGACTTGTTTTCCTGTGAGGCCATGAAAGCCAAGGGGCCCAGACTCAGACCAGGAGCTATATTTACACCCCCTCCCTCCTAGCTCTCACAACCCCCCCCCCCCCTCTCTCCTGCCACCTGCACCCCCACCTCACTCTGATCTACCACAGTGCCCTCAAATATAGATTCCCATCTCAAGTAGTAGTCTCGGAGGGATACATAAACAGAAATGACATTCATCATGATGGACACATCTAACAGCAACTGTGATATTTAAGGCAGGGCCAACAGAAATAGTTTCCTCTGGGTGCATGCATGCTTACTGCAGCTTTAAGTGACAAATATATGTTCATATATTTATAAAAGGTTGTGGCTGTAACTATTGTAACAATAATAGTGTAAACAGACAGCAAAGAGATGATAGTGAAGGTTTGTTGAGTTGTTCAACTTCACCAGATTGGGTTTGAAATCCCCCGTCAGCAATTGTAGTGTGTGTGGTTTTGTGTGTACGTGAGGGTAGGGGTGTCTTGTGGAAAGAGACCAGAGCAAGACGCAGACTTTCACATTGGGAATTTCATCTTCTACTACACCAGAAAAGAAAAAAAAACCCAAAGCCCCAAACCCCACGAGATTTACAGACACCTGCTTCCACTGAGTGAGAAGGCAGCTGCCTGTGTGTGTGTGTGTGTGTGTGTGTGTGTGTGTGGATGGTGGTTTATTGACAAAAACAATGTAGACCCAGATGGATATTATAAGACATAACATCCAACAGTGTGAATAGTTGGTCATCTTTTACTATTCAGTGACTTCATACAGTCGACTGGACCATAAAGTGTTAGCTCCTTTAATCAAGTGAAAGCAGTATATGAGGTCTGGGTCTGTGTTATCATCAACAGTGCAGTGCAGCAATCATTAGAGAAAGGCAACAGCAGAGTGTGATAATACACAATATCAACAAACACTGATGAATTTTGTCGAGTTCATTTCAGGTCAGAAGAGTGTTCTTGTTCACAAGGAGCAAACAGACACTAAAATAACACATAAATGGATACTTGACGTACATTAAAGTACATGTGAAATAGTAAAGGAGGGCAAAGAAATTCATTTGTGAAAAATAAAAATTACATATAAAAGGCAAATCCAAGTATTTTAAAAAAGCAAAAATTGCTATAAAAACAAATCATCAAGCTGAGTTAAAGTAGGTGGTTCATACCTTTTTAAAACAGATGGATAGAGAATAGATAGAACTAAATTCGGAATCAAAAAGATGACAAAGGTGGGGTTGTGATGTGAAGCCATTGTAGTAGAAGTTTAAATGACTCCCATTTATATCCTCTTTAACAGAAAAAAACATGTGCTGACCTTTCAGCTAAGGAGGAAATGCAAAAATGTCAGGTATCTCTATCACAGGCCTAAATATGTTCCCCTTAACAATTGTGTGATTGTACCTTTCTCTTCTTGGATACCTTGTTTAGCTTTTGGTCCAGAGATGCCATGGCAACAAGGATAAGTCAAGAAAGACATGACTTCTGGATGTAACATGTGTAACTGGCAAACAACTGTTTTGAATGCAAACAGCAGTTTCAGATGTTATTTTCACATTTAGACTTTATTGAACCATGTTTACATTTTGACACAACATAGAAATGTTAAAGGGTAAACCTTTGTAAAAAGTTTCATATGATAAAGGTACATTTTTAAGGAAATATTAAGCTCTAAATGTCAAAGCAGAAGTTCACTCTCACTACTACATTTTTTATTCCATCCTCCTTTCCCTTTTCAAATCAAACAAGTCTGTCGCAAGCAGATTGGCTCATAAATTCAGTTTGACATGTCACAATAGATTTATAGCCGGATGTTGCAGAAGTGGCGGGCTCCTGAACACGCGCAGGCATACTCACAAAATGCACACACTCGCTGGCCAGCGTGCTCTGGGCCTGCATAGATTACTCTAGCCTGATTTCCTCATTCCCTGGGTGCTGTTGTGGTCAGAGATACTCAGGCAAGAGCAGCCGCTCCCTGCTGGCAGCGGTCAGGTAGGAGGGCTGGGCTGGGCTGGCCGGGCCTGATAACTACCCTACCCATCCATGGTACGCAGATGATGAGAGAAGTGGGCAGAGAAGGGATGAAGAGACAGGGAGAGAGTGAGAGAAAGAGGAAAAACAAGAGTGAGGCTGAAACAGGGTTTGTCTGCTTTCTTACTGTATTCGGATTATGCTTCAACAAGGTCAAGAAGTGAAACAGAAGCAAAGTTAATTGTTTAAAAGAAGCGTGGAAATATTTGCCTCGACTAGCGTGCAAAAAAGTGCTTTTATGTCAGAGCAGCAATTAATAAAGTTTGCATTCTGTTTTGATTAAATATTAAACGTTTCTCACAGCAGACATTTTGATTTGTCAGTACAGGTGTTACTAATAATTAACGATGGTGCCGTTCTATTCAAGAGTCCCAGTAAGCCATGACAGTGTGACAGTGAGCCAGCATGCACAATACCAGGACCCTGAAACTGAAGCAGCAAAATGGAATTCAGCCATTGCTAATGTTATTATTTACACCTGTGCTTTTCCTACTCCATGAAATTGGCCTACAGATTTGATTTCTGTATTACCTGAACCTGTGTATTCACGGTAACACAGATATTTGTGCTCACATGAAATGACACTTGGAATGATGGAGTCGCAATGACGCCTGGATGAACAAAATAAGAATGCCACCAAAGAATACCAGAGATTTGTCAGCCAACATTACCACAGGAATCAGGTATTTATACAATCTGACTTATTCTGTCAGGATTTACACATGTGAAAGTGAAAAAAACATAAAGGGTTAAAAATAGGGAAAATAGAACTTCCTCAGGTTTGAGCATGACATGAAGTGAAATAACCTTTAACACGGTTTTGTCAGCGCTCGAGGAGAAGTTGTGGTACTGTCAGCCACTCGACAAGTTTAAAAGTTAAGCAGCATGGGCAATTCTAAAAATAAAGCATGTAGTAAATATGACTGTATGGTTCATACAAAAGATGCTTACTGTGAAAATAAAATCTGTTGAAATGAAAATAATATGGGACAAGCCTGCCTTGAATTGGCACAAATAGACCCACAGATAGCACACTGTAACCTATATGTGACCAAACACCACAAACTCTACTACTTCATGTTACAGGTGACACATTTTAACACAATTTAGTTGTCAAACAAACCCTTTACCCCTATGATATAGCATACATTACTCTTTTAATTCCCTAATACAGAGATCGTTGTATTACAACAAATGTTGCTGAGATGTAGGTTGTGTGTATGTATGTACAGTAGAAGGGTGTGTGTTGTTTATCTGAGGTCCATCCAGAGTAAGAATAGACTTTTATTTTTCCGTCTGCAGTTGTCCATTTTGCAGATAGATGTAAAGGTGCGGGTCCCCTGCCCCAAAACGTCCAAGTTTGTCCGCAGCCACGTGAGGACCATAACACACGGACGGCATACAACAGGACCCACATGCACCCACTGACTCACAATCACAAAAATGCACATGCATGCATATGCTCACACACAACCAGAGCACACAGATTGAGCAGATAGACTCCTGCCATGTGGAAAGAGAGACTGAGGGTGGAGAGATAGCAGGGTAAGAGAGGTGAACACATTGAGAGAGACAGAGATGGGGACTGTTGGAGCTGCTGCTGAGGTGATTAGACTCGTCTGTAACAGTTACTGTCTTCCCAGATTTGGCTGCCATTCGTTTGGCCGTTTGTTTGTTGTTTTTTCAGGACCCAAAAAATGTATAGAGCAATGTGTCTGCTGCAGATAGCCCAAAACAATAACTGTAAACATTTCAAAAAGTGGGTCAGGACTGCCAATGTAGTGCCAACAGTGTCAAAGAGCAAAAAACAGATGTTTTGCCATTTGCTAAAAGAAAAAGGGGGAGATAAACAACAACATAAGGGAGGAGATCAACAGAGAAGAAGGTATGAGAGATAGTTTACATCATAAAATAACAGACTCATAAGGAGATCCAAGGTGATGACGTCTTTATGAAGTACAAACCAGACATTACTTCCTTAACAGATTTCCAAAATATCAGAAAATGGTGAGAAATGCCTGTCAAAGGTCCAAAGTGACATCTTCAAATTGCTTTGTCTTGTCCAACCTGACAAAACCCAAAGATCTTCTATTTACAATCACCCAAAACAAATAAAAGCAGCAAATCCTCACACTTCAGAAGCTGAAACCAGATACTGGTTTGCTCAGCTCCAGGTTTTAGACTCACAAACAGTAATGCTCTACTATAGGCTCTCCTTTATATTTGGGATTAACATGCCAATATTTCTTATGTGCCTTGTGATTGCATAACGTTACTGTAAAATGCATCTCCAATATGCAGATCAAAGACATACTCTACTGTCTTTTACTTGCAAATTTCCAAAGACATTTCTTTGACATGTTTATGTCTTAGAAAGGGAAAGGCCTGTTGCACACCCTTCTGTGATTATAATGACAAACCAGCTGGTTTTTTTAAATCCTAGTTAGACTGCAAACATGTAATATTTTATTTATGGCCTCTGACCACCTCAGAGGGCAGGCCATTCAAAGTCCAATCACCCAGGATGACATGCTCACAATAAGTATGAAGGGGTAAATATGACTGTAAAAAACAAGAGATCAACAACTTGAAGGAATAGTTAAACTATTCTTTATGAGTAACCACACACACACACACACACGCGCGCACGCACACGCACACACACATACACACACACACACACACACACACACACACAGACATCCCCACAGCCTTCTGGTGCTGAATGTGTGGTCAGGTTTGTCACCCAGTTTCCTGACTTGCTGAGGCCAAGGTCTTTTCCCAGCAACACCCCTAAACACACACGCACACACACACACACACACACACACACACACACACACACACTAGACCCTTAGACCTCATTTTGGCTACTTTCACATTAGCTCTGTCTAGGTTTCTTTTCATTACACGCACGAAAACAGAAAGACAGACAGAGAGGGAGGGACAATTATTTTTTTCTAATAAGCTGTAGGAATTTGGACATAAGTTAAAGTAGTTTAATTTTGCTATGGACCCCCCCTCCCCTCCCACACACACACACATTTACACAGCACAGAATGACATGTTTTCCCGCTCAGGCTTGGTCCAGCTTCCCTATTCACCTGGGTAAATAGAGCAGAAGGAAGGGTCTTTCAATGGAGCCCACCACACACACACACACACACACACACACACACACACATACACATTCAACTTAACCCCACCCTGCACTGCCATCACTACAACTGCACACAAACACTCACATTTCAATTCTTCCTCAATATTACATCCACTAACACACACACACACACACACACACACACACACACACACACACACACACACACACTTATATTCGTCTCCTAAATCACTCCTCTCCTCGTCTCCTCTCCTCTCCTCTGTCCGTCCACTCCTTTGTTGCCTCTAAGTGATCCTGACAAGTCGATTCACATGGCATGATCACGCCTGACTGCCCCGATTTAGGACACTTGTCACCGGGGTCCCCCAGCCGTCGATAAATCTGCCCTCGATCCGCCCTCCGCCTGTCCAAAACACACTCACACACCCCCTTCCGATACACCCCCTACTGCCCTTGAGCTCATTTGGAGGGTGGGTGTGGTTGGAGGTAATGGGGTGAAAGTTGTGTGTGTCTGTGTGTGTTTGTGCATGTCAGCAAGCAGAAGTGGGCATAATTGCACCAATGAGATAACAATACTCAGACCTCAGGCTTGTTTGTGGTCTGCTGTCCAAAACACAGCCAGGCTGAAAGGCACACACACACATGCATAGGCGCACACACTTTCTCTTTGTATGCATGACACCTGTTATGAAATGAACGGGTGAACAGAGCGATGACTGTCACGTTCTGACATCATTAGTTCCAAGTTAGACGGCCAAAAGCGAGCAAATGTTCCTCTGCACAGTCAACTTTCTCTTTTCCTCTGTTTGTGAGTAACTGTGTGTGTGTGTGTGTGTGTGTGTGTGTGTGTGTGTGTGTGTGTGTGTGTGTGTGTGTGGTACAACTGTTGCAGAGGGCATATGGGAGGAAAGTCCATGATGAGGGACAAAAAACAAAAAACAACAGTACAGCTGGCAGTGAATGTATCACACAGCTTTATAGGACAGTATTGCAGTGTTCGTCATTATGGGAGACAAGCTGCTATGGACACACACTTTGTAACACATGCACAGAAACACACAACTTTTATTATCACTCTTATATAATATACAACATTTGATAAAGGCTGTATTGTGCCATGTATTGATAACCTGATTCAAACTGAGGATACAAAGTGGCTAACAGACTGCTAAATATAAACACATGCAAGCTCTATAAAATGGTGAAAGATGCCAATCACTGTTTCCTAAAGCTAAAAGGACTAATTCTCTTTTATGTCCAACAGTCCGAAACCCAAAGATATTCTGGCTAAGACAAAACCTCACACGGCGGAACCAGAAAATATTTTACATTTTTTAGCAAGTCGCAAGTCAGGGCCAGCTTTAATGTGCCTGGTCTTGACGTCTGCACGTTAAATGAAGGGCTTGTCGAAACGTCAAAAAGCAGCTTTCGTGTGTACAAAAGAGCGCAACATCACGAAAGACTTCAAGGAGCAACTGTCCGAAAATGGAAGCCTTTATCCACATTTTAAATTATTCATTGTGCCTCATGTTTCTCTTGAACGCTTTCGCCCTTGAACGTGTTAGGGCGACACTTTGTACAGTTCACTGGAAACTATTACTGCAGCCCAACATCACGAATGAAGACAGACCTGCGGGTTTCTGCCTGTCAGCTGATGGGAAAAAATAATGTCAATTGATAAACTCACAACACCAAAACTTTGTTGTTGTTTTAAAACATTTTATGGTTTGTTTGTTTACCAGAGCATTTACAAACATACACAAATGCAGATATAGCATAGAAATGCTCATATATCATTAGTTATTATCATTATATCATTAGGCTTTCTTTTCTATTGTTATCAAAAAACCTTGAAGACGCAGATGTGTAGTAGATGGTATGGACCACACACACAAATACACACACAAATACACACACACAGTGGCAACCCCTAACCCACTTCACATCAATTCTCTATGTGAATGCTGATGTAACTGTCTTTGCTGTTATTTCTCCTATGGAGTACACACTTACCCGAATGTGTCTGAGTGTGTGTGTGTGTGTGTGAGTGTGCACGCTCAGTGCGTACGAATGGTAGGTGCTAATAATGCGCTTCTTTAATCGATAGTGTTAGCTAGAGTTGTAAAAGGCCTGTGGGCTCAACAGTCACTGCGTCAGAAGAGACACAAATGCAAACAAAGGAGGGAAAAGGAGGGAATGTTTCCAGTAAAACAGAAAAGGAAGATGTTAAAAGAAAAACTAACTTGATTGTCCGAATAGGAGTTATTGCAATACACTTGTGTATTTTCATATTTTCATACTGCCTGAAATAGGCTTTGTAGTTATGTTGAGGATGTGCATCTCAAGCATTATTCGCTGAGTGGGCTATCCACAGGTCTCCACTGGCTGCAGAGAAATTATGTTATCAATGGCGGGAAATTCTGAGCAAACAGTTTTTGTGTGTGAGTGTGTGTGTGTGTGATAAATGTACTGAGCGATGCAGACGGCAGGTTTAGAGACACCTGTCCCCCTAAAGATAAGAGCAACAGATACCAGAGAGCCAGCAAGGTGTGTTTCAGAGGTCTTATCTGAAATTATGTATCTTGAAAGAAAGTCAGATGGCAAGGCAACACAGTGCTGACACACACACACGTACACACACTGCAGAGAAGATTACACAATAGGGGATCTATCTATCTATTTATCTATCTATCTATCTATCTAGTATGCAAAATAAAGTCTGTTTGCGTGAAAACAAATGGTTAATTATTTAAACAGACAAATTATTGAAATTATTCAAGTAGTCAATACCAAGTAAATGGCACTGGCTTATGGTGAGAGGTGGTTGTCAATACAGTAGCCTATAATATGTACAGTATTTATTTATTTTATCACAAGATAGATTCCAGTCTACAGTTTCCATCAGAGGAGAAAAACTCATAATAATCAGGAAAACATGATCCATGTTACCAGCACTATTCATGGAAAATATCTAACAGGTAAAGTTCTGCTTCATAAAATAATGCAAATGTTGCATCACAGCGCTTTTAAAAGAGCATTGTCAGCGTTAAGACTGATGAACCAGCAGCCAAGTGTGCAACGTGTTCTTGAATTTTTTTTTCTTCTCACACACAAAAGCTTCCATATATGTCAGCCTTGACAAAGAGAAGTGAAGGGTCAGCCACATTTTTGGTCATTTCTTATTCATTATTAATTGATTATTAATATAAGTGATTGTGATCTCATCTGTCCACTCACTCGGCGATCAGCTGCCTCCACTTCATCAAAACAATGTTACTGTGAACTGCATGTTTTACATACTTACATACATACTTACTATATATATATATATAGTGTACTGACACATTCTGTATGCTTGAGTATCTGCATGTTATGCATTACGCAAAGACTTGATGTAAGTAGTAAAAAACAACAACAACAACAATGTTTTGTAATTCAAATCTGTTTATTCATGTCTCACAATGACAGTGGAATTAGGAATATTAAACACACCTTGAAAACAGGTTCACGCACACATACACAGACACACACACACATAAAACCACAGGCTTCACAGTGTAGTTATCTGGATGCAACATTGGGGTAATATGACCAAGCAGAGGCGCCTTAGCTCATCAGCAAAATAAGAGGGGGGTTGGAGGTGTGTGTGCATGTGTGAGGATGTGGAGAGTGTGAGAAGAGGGGTGGTGGGTGGGGGGGCAGGATTCAGGGTGGTAGGAGCACAGCCGTGCAGAGAGATAAGAAGTTGTGGGATTGTCGAGTTGAGAGGGAGAAAAAAAAGCAGAGAAAACAGATGGATATAGAGACTCTGTGTGTGTGTGTGTGTGTGTGTGTGTGTGTGTGTGTGTGTGTGTGTGTGTGTGTGTGTGTGTGTGTGTGTGTGAGTGTGTGAGTGTCTATACCACAACTTCACGACTTTACTGCAGTGGTGCCAATATTAGAGGTCTCATTTTAAATGACTTAAAACCTATTCCTTCTCATTATACAATATTTATTGCTGGATCCAGTTACACTCACGTGATTCACCCCAAGAGCCTTCAATGATTGTGAATATGTTACTTTGAGAAACAGAAAAACATTGTTTATAGTCAACATGAAGCTCAGAAACACACGGCCGTCCTTTCACTCTGGTTTTGAACACTACTGGGAATACAGAGAAGAATCATATTCTGGACAAGTGATATGATTCACATAATGTCAGTGTTGTATTTGACATCATACACACAACAGTTTTACAGAGAATGCATGCCACTCTAATAAATGTTTAAAGCCCCTTTTATTCTGCAGAACATGAGTTAATAAAGCACATCTGTCATGTTCAGCCCTTATCCCTCTCACCACGTACCATCTGCTGGGTGCAGCTCTCTACCTTTCTTTTATCAAAGAAGCCGTTAGCAGGGGATTCCCAATTCCTCCCCAGAGTCTAATTCCAGCGACTTGTGGGATGAGAGGTCCAGAAAAAAGTGGAGAAGAGGTTTGAAGGTGAAAGGTCGATGCTGGATGATATTCCTCAAAGAAGAGAGACAGTGTTAGAGAGGAGGGCCAGAGCCTGAATGCGGCTCCACATGACACCGATACCCAAATAAGCGGTGATGGTTTTTGTCCGGGCAGCGCATGCGTGTTCGCACTGTTGCTACAAATACACGGACACGCATGTGTAGGGAAGCTCACACACGTAGCTGCCATGCATCATGTATACGTGTACGCACACACAAACAGGCGGATCAGTCTCATGCCTGCCTTTCATGGACATGTTCAGTGATGCTGTGTGATGTGAGAAACAATGCAGAAAAAACTTACAATGCTTTCACATGCATTTTCTTCTCAGCAGGCATTCGCATACTCTCACCACACACACCCGCAGCACAGCTCAGCTGAGGTAAGCAAATTATCTGTGTTGTTTAAACCAGCTTTCAATCTATCCTCACACAGTTGATCTCTCTCTCTCTCTCTCTCACACACACACACACACACACACACACACAGTACCTGTCATTTCTGGTCTTCCCGAAAGAAAAAAGCGTACCCCCTGACGGACGTCCACACGCTTGTGCAGAGGACATTATGACAGTGGAAGCCGAGGGAAGCCCGATGAGAGTGTGTGCGAGGAAAAGAGAAGCTGGGGTTATGCAAAAACAATCACGCGACACGACTTCGTCACACAATCAGCAATGTCACTAACTGGATGAGTAAAAAATTAGCAACAATGAAAACGCAGCCTGATGACCCTAACCCTAACCCTAGATGGGATGGTGATTACTGGCGTCTGTTAGAGGAGAAGATTATCATGGATGTGCACTTGTGCAAGGGGGAAGAAATATGTCTGTGCACATGTCTCTGTCTATGTGTGCGCATCACCAGTAGTGAATTTTAAATTCGGTTTAAATCATATTCTGAGAATCTGTGGGCCCACATCAGATATATGTGCCAAAATGTATTAGACACACTACACACACACTGCACACACACACACACACACACACACACACACACACACACACACACACACACAGTCAAAAACAAAGGGTCCTGTGGGAGGAAGTGTGAGGGAGGGAAAGTACCTCATCAAGACAACAACAACAGCAGAGGTGCAAGGAGTGACAGCTGCTCACTGAGAGAGACATGAAGGATCACCTCTGTAGCATAACAACACTCCAGGCTGCCACCACTTTCACAGACGGGACTGCACACACCGATGGACTCACCTGACGGGCAAAAAAATGACAGATGCTGCAGATGCTGGCTGTGATGTACAGTTTTGGTGATTGCTGACCAACAGAGCGCGAAGAAGAAAGGATTTAGCCATTTGTCTATTGATAGGTGTTTAATTCTAGGCGGAGATCTTTATGAAAACAACCTCACACATAAACTGCACTTTATAATTTAGCCTGCTTCACGTGTACGTAGTCTGAGTGCCGCCAGCATTGCATGACACAAACAGACTCTTGGTCAGACACCTGACACCCAAACTATCCATGGCTGCAACATGCTCTATCCTGGAATCCCCTCTATTTCATCCTGCTTTCATTCTGCAGACAATGAACACAGCAAACTCTTTTCAGTGGGACTGCTGCTATGACTTTAATTTCTCAGTAAAGAGGCCCCGTTCTTTTGTGGGTATGATAGGAGCAAAAAGCCCTACCCAGCTCCACCCATCCCGAGCACAAACCACACACATGCACACTCACACTCACACACATACAGTATCTGACCACAGTAGGTGCCTCTCTTGACCACAATTGACTCCAATCAAACTTATCCCCTGCACAAACCATGGCCACACCCAGAGGCCCCGTGCTGGTCCAGCCCTGCTATTATGTAAGACAAAGGCAATGCTAATTTAGAGGTAACATTCACTTCACACTCACACTGACTAGAGTGTTTGTTGTTATACTGGGAATCCCTGACTTGCTGCTTTGCTGCATGAACAATATGAATCTTACACAGTCATTTAGTCATCCATCAATGTGCGGTATTGATGAGTGAAAGTTGTGAATTACTTACCTCAGGGGGGGGAACACCCGGCTGCAGAGTCACTCTCACACAGTCACACATATGCAAACAGGCACACACCTGCCTCCAGGGGAAATGGGCATGGCCTGAGATAAACTGATTATTCATTATAACACACAAAATGGCAGCAATAAATATGAACAGGAAACCCCCCACCATGTAACAGTAGCTCCACGTAGAGGTATTTGGCCTTACTCAGTTTTCCAAAGTGCTATTGTTGGCACGTTAGTCAGGTGAGTTGTAAAGTACAGGTGCACAGCCCGCTGGACAGATAATTACAGGGCGAGGAGGAGTTTTTCATAGGCAAACACACACACTCACACAGATGCACAGGGGCATCCAGGTAGATAACCTGCTGTCATGCAATTTTATCACCCAGGATGACATGACAATTTCTTTTACCTTTTCTTTGCCTGCAATGTAAAGATGGCCTCTCCCAACACCCACACTGTGTCAAATGTATTTCAATTTTTGCATTTCTGTCAATTTACAACATAGGATAATGGACTGTCCACATGTTTTTTTAATCAAACTAAATAAAGGAATAATACTGAATACTTACACAACCAAACTTTCAGTTCAGACTGAACACAGAGCTACTTTGTCTTGCGTTTGTCGCACAAATTTGACCACTGCACTGTTTGTACAGCCAATGTTAGCTAAAGCTAGCTAGCAACATCCTCTGGGCCTCATTCTTTTATCGTGTATGCAGCCATCAAGTGCACATTCAAGATGGTTTTAGTTTAGCTAGTTGGCTAGCTACAGCTGATAAAATCTGACAGTGACAGTTGTCAGTTCAGCCGCCAAAAAATCAAAGGTTGCCGGCTAAAAATGAGAAGCCTGTTTTTGTATGCCTCTGTCTGAAATCAAGGACCCATTGCTTTAATTAACAAGAATTTTGAGCGGTAAATCAGCCACTGTTAACAGGTGTATTAAGAGTAACTAAGCGGTGGTACTGGTACTGTCTTAACACAGCTTTTTGAGCTCTTTATCCTGCAGCTTTCTATTTATTTCACTTCATTTGAAAGGACTTGGATCTTAACCTTGTTTATTGACAGACGAGAGGCACAGTCACCTAAAACCATTTTATGAAAGCTTTAAGATATGAAAAATGTTTAAAACAAATGGCCAATATTTATGCTAAGCTTCTCTAAGAGGCTGTATACAAACGTATGCCTCAGTGTTGAATGCCCCCACTGAGGGTGGCAGAAAACAGGCTGTTCCTGAATCAGCCAGAGGCAGACATTTTCTGGGAGGGCATGGTGAGGATTGCAAAACAGGAAACACAGGGCCTTGATAACTCACACATACACACACATACAAGGCTCTTGCACATACAAAAAGTGTGTGGGCATGTTGCGTAGGGCACTTGGAAATGGGTTACAGTGAAAAAAGAGTGTGTGTATTTGTCACAGTGACAGGGCCCCTTCTGATGCTCTTCTCTACACACCTCAGTAAATACAGGATGTGTGTGTGTGTGTGTGTGTGTGCAAGTTGTGAAGTTGAAGATGCATTTAAGGCTTACGGTACGTGCCAAGATGATCACAAGGTGTGATTGATGGTACTGAGGCTGTCGCTCTGCAGGACTAACAGGTACCTAAATGGAAGGAGGCCTAGGTGTAAAAAAAAGAAAGAAACATAAGGGCAAAACATCATAAACGAAACAAAAGGTACAGTAACATGAGTAAGCACTCATTAAGATGGATGAGTACCTCCTCTTCAACCTGTTTCTCTGAAATACACACACACACACACACACACACACATACACACAACACGGTATCGCCTTTTTTTGTGAATCCTGGACAAGTTTGGACATGCACACCAGCCCGTGATGGCTTTAACACACACAGTACACACATGTTGAACCAGCACTTAGCGTAGTGTAACACTTCATCAGAAACATGATAGGGTCATGTCACAAGGGAGTTATTGTTGCAGGTATTATTGTGACAAAAGATCCTACATCCTTGAATACACAGTTATGTTGGCCATCACGCTGTTTATATGCCTGATAGATCCGTCGGTGAGTCAACACATGAGCTGCAGCAGTCAAAAGTTTTCCAGACATGGAATATGCAACTTTGCTGGCATCGTCTCCCTATTAAAGTATTGGCTTTAAACATAGGTATCTATTACATAAATGTTTGTCATGGCTTTATTCAGACATGACAATACCATCATAGCCACAAAGATTTATATGTGACACCTAGTATGCAAGAAGGACTTCAAGGATATCAAAGAGAAATAGAGTTTTCTCTCTCACAGAAGTTAAGTTTCTATCCAAATTTAACACAACTTTTAGCCAAATTTTAAAAAATCCGCAAAAGAAAGTACGAATTAATGCAGGTTTCCATCTACAACTGGGCACATTGAGATGAACAGTTGGTGCCGCTAATTGTCCAATCAGGTGCCATTAAACCATTGCAGAAGAAGAGAGCACAAGTAATGACTTAATTACAAGTTTCATGGCTCCACAGATCGGATGTTTGCTGCCATTTTTCATCTCTTCAGTGGACATTTAAGTCACATGCTATAAAGAAATAGGGATTGATACATGAATTGTGCATATTATCTCTGTGTGTGCATTTAATCTAGTGTTTCTGTAGCCTTAATATTAATCTGATGGCGTTCAATTCCAGCCTTGTGAGATTGCTGTCATGACTTTTTCGTTAAAAAACACATAAAATGTTGTTGTTTGAGTTGAATTTACATCTGTGGACTGAGTCAGTTGGCCCAGTAGCATTTGTATTATACTGGTTTTATGATACAATGATAGTGCAGCATTTTGACCAGAGAAGACAGGAAGACATGTTGTGTTTTATTGGCAGAAAGAGAGACTGTATATGACCTGTGTCAGGTCAGAGGCAGTGGACGGGGAAAAGATTGAAGAGTCATTGGACACTGAACGACAGACTGCTGGAGATATTTGTGTTCCTCCGGCAGTCATACCGAGCACAGACTCCTGCATTAAACCTGTATAAAAATGCAGTTATTCAAATTGAAGTTTGAGTTCACCAAGTTCTTCGTCCCTAAAGATAACATCCAAACCCTGTAGCGCAAATCAAACTAGCTTTTTTTCCCTGTTAACTCAAAAGGTGAAGTTAAGAAGCCCTCTGCCGGAGCTGGAGCCTGAAACATTATTTATCTGGTGCCAATGGCTAAAGAGAAACACTATGCAAAGGTATGGTTTTGTCCTTGCCATTATGGGGAACTTACTGTACACGTTGTGGTATGAGTGGATGTGTGTGTGTGTGTGTGTGTGTGGGGGGGGGGGGGGTTCTCTGGAACAGGATGTACTGTAGCTGTGCAAACGCCTAAAAGCTTATTTTGCTTGTGTTTGCACATGAGATGAGGCAGCACAAAAAACAAAAAAAAAAACAGATCCTTTACTGTAAGTCTCAGGTCCACAATGCACCCATGGTGGGGTCTTTACCACAACCTGTCTGTCATCCTGTCAGTATGAGGGAGAAGAAGCATAATGTAGACCTTCAGGCACACGTGAGGGGAAAAAAGCACAATATTCTCCAAATATACAGCTGAATAGATAACTTGGCAAGCAACCCAGCAGAATGCAAAACTATGCAAATGAGATGCAAAGAGTGAGTCAGCGCTATGATGGAAAATTTCTTCTTGGCTCAGAGGAACCTTTTCACTATAATGAGTAAGTAAATAAAATGTGACTAGTCTGAAGGTTTCAGTCAGGATTACACAACAATCATGACAGCAACTACGTATATTTACTCAAGGACCGCATTAAAGTGCAATTATGGTACTTTACTTGGGTATTTCCATTTTGTGCTACTTTATACTTCTACTCTACTACATGTCAGAGGGAAACATTGTACTTTTTACTCCACTATATTTATTTGACAACTGTAGTTACTGGCTACTTCTCAGATTTACATAAACATTTAAAAATGTATACATTTTTAGAGATTAAACCAGCAATTCCCAACCTTTTTGGCCTGTGACTGGTAACAAAAGTGTTTCGTACATCTTTGAGTTGTTGTTCAGTTCCACTGAAGAGAAATTTCCCATCAGATGGTTTAATTTAAATAGTAAGTCGAGGTACAAAGAGGTCTAATTATTCAATATTTTACAAAAAAGCAAAAATTGGACTCCCAAAAAGGCGTACAAATTTGGGTAGCAGAAATTTTTTCTTCTATACTGCTCTATTAATCATCTCACGACATCATCTCCACAAGGTCAAAGGTCAGACACAGTTTGTAACCTTGTTTGAGGGCTGAGCAGGTGCTTGTCAACACCAGCTTGAACGTACAGTCTGTACATAGATTATGTGGCATACGCAGTATATACAGGGATTAACGGTCTAATAAACTGCTCAGGTCCTCTCTTAGTTCACAGTAATTCCCCCTGTGTGTTCCTTAAAAGAGCAGGAAGAGGTGGTGAAGGAAAGATATCCCTCGAACAGCCAGCTGATACATGAAGACAAAGAACAGGTTTGACAGCCATGACTTGTATCCTCCCAACAAAGACGGCGAGGGATGGATGGAGGCGTTGGGAGGAAGAAGGGAAGAGGAAGGCAGAAAGAAAAGAAAAGAAAAAGTCACATCACCGGCAATTCCAGGTACATTGGTGGGTCACATGAGATGCCAGTGGCAGGGGCGAGGGAGGCACGGCGTCAACCACACCCTGGCATTTTGTACAAATGCGTCTGTCCGCATGGTAAACAGCTACAAAAGTGCATTTAACCAATTACGTTGACTCAGGTGTTACCTCAGCTTCTCCCTCTGACATCTTGATAAAACTGCCTGTCTTCAAGCTGAGCACAACTAACAGTTGTGAGAGCCTTGTGGTCCAGAGATGGCCAGCTGATGCCTATCTAGCGGTTTTTCTCATGAAGCTCACAGTTAATCCCTGTCTGCTGTCAGACCCTCACCCCACCCACCTGTAATGCACCGAAACATGCCCCCAGTTTCCCCATGCTGCTCCATATATCTATATATCTATCTCCCTGTCTCTCCTGTCTTTTTTTTTCTGCTTCTACCTGGACCGAAAAACGCCCGAGGTTTTTCTCGTGGGAAAACTCTTGGAGAGGTATGTTGCTCCGTGAGCATGAGAGTGGAATCCCGTTTTTCCGGGTCTGGTCTCACTCCCTGTTCCGCGATCCCATCCCCGGACTCGGTGTCACGATCGGCATCGTGTCAGGACTCGCAGAGGTGTTAGGTAACTCTTCCCTGTTCTCGCTCAGCTGGATCCTGAGGTTTTAGTTGTGCACAGCACATATGCTCTATTTCACTCTGAACATTTCTTTTCCGCTCCTTTTCTTTTCTTACATCACTCTGTTTTTAATCATCCTTCCTTAGTCATCGATTTTTTTCTGTCGTTTCCCTTCACACAGCGGAATTTCACTCCAACATTTCCATGCAAGGAACACATTTGCATTTAAACATTCAAACTACCTGATTTCCTTTAATGAAGTAGAGTTCTGTAGAGTGTGTTTACTAATGTAACACCTTTTTTGATGATATATAGGCCTCTCAGAATTACCTTTATTCTATTCTTTTAAATTCAGACAAAAAGCAGAGAAATAAATATATTATATTAATATTAAATTTCTTTATACTGTATTTTTAACTGATGATAAAACCGTATGAATGATAAAAAAGAGCCAACACATTTGTGTCTATTGCACATCTGCTGCCAGACCTACTTATCAAACTCACCAGTCAAGTTGAGTAAAAGACTCAGAGTCACATGATTTTAAGTAAGTGGTGTTGCCTTCAAGGAGGGAAAAACAACAGTGAGAAAGAAAAGTATGTTTTCCAGCTGTAGAGTAAGTACAATAGAATAATGAAACACATGTTCCCATATTCTTCATCATGTGGGGAGTAATGGCTGAAATTGAAAAAAACTTGATGGTACACAGATTTACCTCACAACAAGAAAGAGAGAGAAGTCACTGCATGAAGTCGTATTGCTTCTCAGATGTCAGTTTCGGAAAAGTGGCAGAAATTGTTGGACACATCCAATATACTGACTTTATATATCTAGTTTTTTGGTGACCTAATGACCTTTTCTTTTAACATCAACATCAAGCTGATATTTCCACTCTTAAAGTCTGATGGGTGGATTGTTTTGAAATGTACTGGGCTCCCCAGAGGATGAACCCTTTTATTTTGGACACTCCACGAGTTCCTGTAGAGCTTCAGACTTTCACAAATGTACTCATGTAAATGAAGGAATGGCATATTTAACAGATCAGCGTCATAGAAAAAAACCCCAGTTTGAAATCTGTCATCCTAGTCCACATGTTTCAGTGCCTGGGCTGAAATAAACTGAAATAAACTGTTTTACTTTTGCAAACCGAAAGTTTCTGATTCCTGAAACATTCTTGATTAAACAGACATTTCTGCGTCTGAAAGCTTCTAAATATCTACAGCATGACTTGGGTACATCTTTATATCAACAAAAATATGCAAATAAAGGAGATACAGTCTCTCCTGTGAACTTCCTCATTCTTCTTCTCCTCTCCCCATTTCCCAGAAAGAGAAAAGGGAAACATGATTAGCTTGAAAACAAGGAAGAACCCTCGTGTGTAAAAACTCTTAATTTTCTTTTCTTTTTAATTTTAACATAACTGGAGTCCACTTTACAAACTGCGAGCCAAACCTGATTCACATTATCCCGGTTTTGTGCTCCATATTTCTCACTGAAAGAGTCTGTCGTTGTTGAATTTAACACATTTTAAAAGCAAACCAAAAGCATTTGCTGTTGATGGATTATTGTAAATTTCAATGTACAGTATATCTTTGAGAAGCACAACAGTCTCACATCCCTATCCTAATTTCAGAATCATGTCACTAAAACCAAGAAACAGCAATGCTTTTAGTTTTAGTTGTGCGTCAAAATGTATCAGCCGCCATAACATGGAGACAGACAGCCAATCAGAGAGGAAAACGAAGAGACAGGTAGGCCAGCAAGCAAGCTGAGAGGCCATATGTCCAAACTCCTGGACCTGTGCAAAGTGGGATACTTAAAACAAGAGAGGAAGATGAAAAGAAAGGCCGAAAGCCAAGAAGCGAACAAAAGACAGTCAAAAGACTTACACTGAGATTACACAACAGCCGATGTCCTTATGCTTCGTCATGTGGAGATGGAAACACCAGGACTTGGACTTGAGTCTGACCGAGCCGCCACAGAGAGAGTGGACAGGAGAAGACAGCAGGAAGTGAGTGATATCAGCTGGGGGAAGAGTATGAGAGAGACGCAGCAGAACTTCCTGGGTCACTCAGACACACACAGACATGCGTGCATACATGCGCATTTGAAGACTACACACATGGTGATGCAAGCGGCACGATGGTGACATAACCACGATCACACATCAAACTCATATGTGAGGAGGTGTTTTCTGTTTTTGCTTTCTTTCACACACGTGGTGGACACACTGCAGCGCATTAATTTTCTCTTCACTGGTGGGGAAGGTCAGCAGAGGTCAGATTGAGAGTTTGGGAGCGTGTGCTGTTGGGAAGTGAAATTAAATTAATTGAAGTTTTACTGGGAAGCAGTTTGGTCAAAAAAAGGGGAAACCGTCTTCATTTTATAGTATAATCGCCTCATGGAGAACTTAATTGGAGGAAGTTTGATGCAGGAGGAACAACAACAAAAGCAATATCCAGTCATTTTATAAGTATGTCACATCACTAATGGAGCATTGGGTGTATCCCTCTTTCTGCAATATGCACACACACAAGCGCACACACGCCCAATGGCACATGCACACGAGAAAAAAGAGGAAACTCTCTTTCAATGAGGTGAACAATACTTGACATATCTTGACATATTTTTACTACACACTTCCCCTCTTTGTGACAACTTCCTCACAGTTTGCACTACTGGCGCTGCTTACTACAAGAGGCTGCATATGAATGAAGAAAGATGCTCTCACACACACACACATGCAGGAGGAGAGAGAACGAGAAGAGAGTTGTTTTGCAACTAGAAAGAGGAAGGTGCATGTGCTACTCATTCTTTTGTGATGCAACACGGACAACTCAATGAACACACACTCTCCCACTCGCACACAGGCTCATGTTATCCACATCTCTTATCCAATCTTGCATGCCTAATATTTTGTATCGTACATTTTCATTACCAAAGAGCCTGAGACAATGCGGGATCTGAGGGGGCAAGATGGAGCATGCAAGCAAGACTCCCCCTTTCTCTCCATGCTCACACACACACACACACACACACATCTGTAGTGACCCACCCCACTTTGTACACTCAGTCATCCACCTCTCCCGGCGTCCAACTCACTGGCACAGCAGATTTGCATAGATATTTGCCAGTCAAATGAGATGCATGGGAAAGTAGGAGTGTAACTTTAGAGGGCAAACTCTCCCCAGAATTCCCCTCTTCTGGGAGACTCCCAAATCACTTCCAAGAAAAAGGTCAGGTGGGGATTAGAGGATATCTTGTACAGTTGGAAATTGTTGGACATGCTTATAATTGCTTCATCATACTGACTTGGTTAAATGGATTTACTCAAAAATGAATCATTGCACCTGCGCACACATGCATGCAGAGCTTTAACAGCTACAAAGACACACGAACATTACACAGTGACCTTTCTCACGCACATGTCTGTGTTGTTCAAAATTATTTCAGAGCAGAAACACTGTATTGATATTCTCAATGAACCTCACCCAAATCCGCCTCAGGGCAGACTCCTGAAATAAAAGTGTTGTCACGGTCATTTGTTTTTCTTGTAGGTACGTTGTTGATAGAGATGGAAATGTTGTCTTTGTTTTCTGCTAATTGATGCTTGAGGGCTCAAGACCTTGCTGCTGCACTTCACAGGCTTTGATTTCACACCCAGTTCACCACCAGTATGACCATGACCCTCACGTTAAGGTCAGGGTTTGGAAAGTACTATATTTCATGTTTTTCAGGCTGTATATTGGAGTTTTTCATGCTCATAAGCAGACTAAGAGGTTGCCAGCATTCGTCTTGTACCTCCACATCCCAATCAGACAAGCTGAAGTACCCCTCACTATTTGTCAAGTTCATAATGTCATAGAGTTGATTTGGTTGTTTTGGTCAAGTTTGCATTCAAACTACTACCACCACATTTCAGCCATTTATCCATTCCTTTTGGCTGGATATTTCAGGAGTTATAAATTACCTTTAGCTATTTCAAACATTTATCTATGACTTTTAATCAACAAATTGTCACGCATTACTTTTAGCTACGCATTTGAATTATATAGAATCATAGATTACTTTAAGCTAACTATTTCAACTGTTTATGCATTACTTTTTGTAGGTACCTCTGGTAGGCCTACAAATGACACATTTCATAGTAGACATTTTAAAAAATAGACAACTATTTATATATTATTTTTAGCAATGTGAAATCTACAGAGTTGGAGGTAAACAAAAGTAATAGGTAAACACATAATCACTCTAAAGACCTCACTGCCCTGATGTGAATTGAGCCTCTTTGAATTGCATTACATTTTGACTATGCAAATGAGGGGGTCTGCCCTGTGGCCCTATTGGTCCTTAAGTTAGAATACTATTGAAGCTAATTTTAATTTCTCTATTTTGGTAATTAAGGATATCAGTCTCATGTTTAAGCCGCCTGCCCTGACTGCCCGTCTACCTTCAGTTCAAAGATGATGATGTCATTTAGCAGACAAGAGAAAACATCTCAAACCAAGAAGTATTACACTTTGCTTTTGCTGTAGTTTAGGGTATTTTCTTTCCAAACATGAACACAACTGTCTGCAAAAATGAGACAGAAAGAAAGAAAGAAAGAAAGAAAGAAAGCAAAGGTTAATTTGAGATTCTCCGTGGAGGTTTTCACATCCACACCATAAAATGTGGCTGTGCAAACCACACACAGATCACACATAGATCCCTCAAATCTAGACAAAATAAACACTGGCACGCATGGATTCATCCAAAACTAAACGCCTTGTTTACAGCAGCAACAATATTGCAGAGCCCATATAATTGTGAGTTTGATAACAATATGATTTGACTAATGATGCAGAGCCGGAGGAACTGGCCGAGCAGGTTGGACTGTACTTGTAATAACAAGAGGAGACTTACAGGAAGCTGCTTGTATTTCCTCAGCTGGCCTGAAGAGGAATTGCACAACCAGTAGAGATTTGGCTTCATGTACACAGTGAACATGTGTAATAAAACACCGAAAGGCCACTGCTACAACGATGTTGGGGGTCCACCAGCAACACTTAAGTATTAGTAACACCAGAAAGAAATGATAACTTATTGAGTATTTTAGCTTTGTCTTCAAAGTATCTTGAATTTGAAGCCAACAAAAAAAAGAACTGAGGGAATATCACAAGAACAAAAAAGCATGTAGCTCACAACCTGTTTTACAATGAATACTCACTAATGGCCTTTGAAAGGAGCACTACACCAATTTAGTGGAATACTACTCAGTCTACAAGTACAGTTAAATAATCTCTTAGAATAGAAAACACTATTCAGTTGCATCATGGGAATTCTAGGATCCAGCATTTTTGGAGCTTGATCCATACTCGGGACTAAAAGTACTGCTTTGAGTTTTGACTGCTCTTTTTTTCTCCTTTGAGAGCCACACCTTTATAGAGGTGCAACAATCATGTTATTTGTATTACTTTTGTTAGCATCTAATGCCAAATCAAATCAAGATTTGTTTGGGTCTACTACTGCTACGAAGGTATGGGTTGTACTGTAAAAGCCAAAGTACACTACCAGGGTATTGATTTGAACAACATGAACATCAGGAAAAGACAGGAAATTGTTCACAACCCACTGATATATTTTTACAAATTGCAAAAACACAATAAAGAGCAAGTTGCTGCACCTTCTCTTCAGACACCTAACCAGGCCCTCAGTGCATTATAATCTTTGAGACATGTGTCAAATGGTCAGAAAACACTGAAAACACCCAATGTACATCTTGTACGTTTCATATGCTAAAAGCTCTCTCATCTGCCCACACATTCTTACACATATTTGCAGTATGCAAATTGCCGAAAGCAGCCAACAAATCTGTATGCATCCGCATACATTAACATCCCCCCAAAAAAACACAAAATCATCACCACACAGTGAAAATATAAACACAAACGACTGTGCTCAGATGTATACTACTCACTGTCCATCATTCACACACACACACACACACACACACACACAGAAATGGAGCAGGTGAAATGTGGCAGGTGTGCTTCTGCAGTACCTGGGGGTTGTGTGTCATTTAGTCAGAGTTACAGCAGAAGGATAGGGGCTAAGAAAGTAAGATAAACGATCTGTACACACACACACACACACGCAGTCAGAGGTGCAAACAGGTTTTGCTCCTGGATATTGATCATGTACATATTTGTTAGCAGAGTGTTTGTGGATGTGTGGGTGTTGCATGTCAGAGATCTCAATACTGCATGACAAATTAACCCTTTATTTCCCCTAAGTGTACGCTTTAGTCATTCCACAACACAGAGTGCTGCTTGGAAACCACCTGCTGCTGATACCCAAACGCAGGGATGTAGTGGAGTGTAAACCCGCCAAAATCCAGTTTTCAACAGATTTTAGTCTGACATCAGTGCATGGATCTGAATGCATAGCTGTTATCATTGAAAAATGTCCACATTATTTGAGATTTAGCCAAAATCATTGATGAAAAGTTTTGATTGTGGTCACCCTTTGGTGATCAGTGTCTAGAGGTCAAAGGTCACGTTTACATTATTTTACTCACTATTGATTTCTTTGTTAACCACTCAAACCCACATGTTTCCCAATATTCACCTTACATTTTCCTGTAAGTAGCTTAAATATTTGGTTTTAAAAAATTGGAACTAGTCCTACCAAGATTAGTGCGTTAATGGAATATTGAAGGTTAAGCTGTTATTGGACGGTGTGCTATAGATACAACAAAAACAGTAGAGTCTAAAAGATGCTATTATGAGACGAATAGTTCATACTTGTCAGTAAGGAAGTTCTCGTGATACAGAAATGACACTCATAAGAAAGCAATTATGAGTAATCATAATTGCTTTCTTATGAGTGTCATAAGTGATAAAGAGTCACACACTTAAATTTAAGATAAAACTATTGTATTTAGGTATTGCTTGTACGTATAACACTACATTTACGCTTAGTGTTCTTTTTCGCTGTGCGGTCACAACACAGCAAACCAAAGGGGCACTCTGGTATCTCAAGTGCCTCTCTGGTGTGACTTTAAAGCAAACAAGAAGCAAGTGTCCCATTGGTGCATAAACATAAAGTGTTTGAAAGAAACAGGTACTTTGGCTCAAAAAAGGAAGCAGTGCCCCACCACACCAGCACTGAAGCTGAAGCTGAAGCTGAAAAAGAATAGCTGATCTTGACTATAGGGTGACATATACTGTATAGTATGTACAGTATGTACAGTATATGTCTGTACAGTATGTACAGTATATGTGATAGTGGGGTACAGAGAGAGAGAGATATCCTTCTCAGAATTGTATCTCACAGGCTTTACTTGTTCTTTCTGCTAAAGTACAGGGGGTGGACACAATAACAGAGACACATCCTTCAGAAAAGTAGTAGTTATTGCAGTGCTATTGGCAATGGGTGGCATTAAACTGATATAAATCCTTGTCATTCAAAGAAAGAAAGAAAGATAATGAAAAGAAACGGAGCATAAACAGTACACATAGCAGGGGTACTGACTAACAACAGGAGATTAACCCTTTCAGTGCAGAGACAGACAGGGGCCCAGACATACATAGTGTGACAGACACAGTATAACACCACAAGTTTCATTTTTCACTTTCTACACACACACTGCCTTTACTCTTCATCTCACAGCAGTGAGGCTGATGAGATGTCACAGTTGGGTTGACATTTTTTTTACTTAGGTAAACATTTTAAAGGTGTTCTCCAGGTAATGCAGCATTCACACACACAGCTATTGGTTAAAAATGGCAACAAAAAAAAGTTTTTTCAAGTTTGCATTTTGGAGGTAGATGGTTATCAGCACGATGGGCTGATGGGGTGCATGTTTTTACAGAGGGAGTGGTTGGATGACATGTCATTCAAGGGGCAAATGGGGGGGTTCTGTTTGCAGTGTCAATATTTACAGTGACACATGCTGACTGACTGAGGTAGATTGAGTGTGTGTGTGTGTGAGTTTGAGTGAGAGACAGAAAGGCGGTAAGACAGAATTATCAGCATGAATGGACATCAGATGTCATGCTCTGATGAACAGATTTAGGTCTTCAAAAAAAACTTCTGTCCTGCTTGGAGTGTGTGTGTGTGTGTGTATGTGTGTGTGTATATATACAAAAAAAGCCCCTGAGTGCTGGAAAAAGTTGAGTGATAGCAGTCGAAACAGGCCTCTCCTATTTCCAACTCTCCACAAGATAAAGTTTAGTCAACCAGTACAGTGTAATGTGATTTAATAGGTGACCAATCACAAGTGGACTCTGCGTCTGTCACAATCTACAAGCCTCTTTTGCATTGCAAATCTGAGATATGCAAATGAGGGAAACACAGGCCGTCTGTACCTCTTCTCTCTTCACTTCACTATCTGTATCTCTCGTCCCATGTGCTTTCCCTCTTTTTCAACCCTGTATTTACACTAGTTTCACATGTCTTTATTCTTCTCTTATGAATACTAAATCCCCATTAATCCTCTTATCACTGATTTTCCTTTGTCTGACTTTACATTTCCCTCCCTTTTGGTCTTCTTTTAATCAAACAACCCGGCAATAACTCAGTATACAGTTTCATGATTCAACAGTGTGACTCATTCAGCTTCATGTTCTCTGTTTTGTTTGTTCTGCAAACTACAACTAAGCGCAACTTTACACTGTTTGATTTCAGCCTGTCTTTCTTCTTTCTTTAAGTTTTTTTATTTACATATGAGCTCATAGCCCCCAGCTTGAAATCATCATGTTGAGTCAAAGGTTGACTATTGTGTTTATACTGTAAACAAAGCAGCAGGGAGAGGCACCCATAATGTGCCCCCTACCATGAGGATTGATTGTGTTGTCTCCTGTAGATTTTCTCTCACACACAAGAGCCACTGAAATGATTTTACTGCCCTCTAGTGGTCAAACACAGTTGGTCCCCTGTGCCTATCGGAATTCAATTACATTTTAACACACACAAACACACAAGGAACATTTAACGCATTGGATGTTAATTGAAAAAAGTTTATTTTCTTGTTCACAGTGCTCAGAGGTTGGTTGTCAGAACAGAAATTTACAGTCGAGAAGTCAGATGACCCATCCGAACACCAAAATACACAGATTCAGATTAGACTTCAGATTAAGTGTTGTTTGGATCACTTGATAGACCACAGTGCAAACATCTCTTTTAACTCAGGGGCACTGTTACGTAGGGTTACTAATACTGGTACAAGTATTAACTTTGGATATCATTGGCTTTGTTTGAAGGGTTTCAAAACTTGTGATAATTACCAAGATTACTTTTTTACCAAAGACATTAGTCCTTAAGGTAGCTAGCATGTACTGTAGCTATCCACTGGTATCAGTAGTTCACAAGAATCTTGACAAACTCCATCTGCTGATGAAGAGTATGTGATATATTTGAAAAGCTCGAAATCAGCTCCTAAATGGTCCTTATGGTGACATATATTTCTCAGGTGCTGGTCAAAATTGAACAACGTGGACAAGAAGTATTCACTCAGCGAACACGGAAATATTTCAACATCTACATCTCCCCGACAACTGGGATCATGAACACCACGTCATATGATCAAAAGCTCCAGAGCCACTACTAAATGGACCTTGTGGTGGGATTTGTTTTGTCCACAGTTTTTCAGTCTCAGTGTGATTCGCTTCAATTTTGCAGGTCAAACTAGAAAAGGATACTTTCTACTCCCTACTGAGTACTGGACACTGGGATGGCAATCTTTCAAACCATCAGGCAGCTGACTAAACTATATGTGAAGGTGGAAATGATACTATTAGACTATTGGTTAAATCTGGGGTGGAACTGCACCACAGGATCAGTTAATTGAACACAGTGATTACTTTTGGACAAACCTTTAAGGGAGTAAAAAAGTGAAAATGTACCCCCAACCTCAGTACATATGCACAAACATTAAACAGTAAACAACATAGTTTACAGACATGTTGGTATTTCTGTTAAATTCTGTCCATTCATTGTGTATGATCTTATGATGGATACCACTGTATTTATAACACCACCTTAATTAATCTCTTTTGACCATCACAGCAAATTCACTGATTTCATGAGACTAACTACTTTTTAACAAGATGATAATTATATTGAGACTGATATAATCACTCTGGCATAGAAACGTTTATTAAACACATACAGTACATTATTGTACGTGTTAGTGAAACCAGTATGGCTCAGTGACCCTGTATCAGTGCTGATTCAGAGTGGTATCGAAATACAAGGCAGCCTGAAGCCTCCTTTCTCACCGCGGCAGTAATGTGTGAGAATAAACGGCTTGCACTTAATAGTGTGGCTTACATATTGTGGGAGTTTCAGCAAAGCCGATGGAGCACTATAGTGAAGACACATGACTAATTTGCTTATTAATTACCAGAGCCACAGATAGATATGAATGTGTCCTCTTTCTTACAACTTGGCCAGTGACTTAACTTTACTGCACTGCACCTCATAGAAAAAGCTTATATCACAGTTGTCAACTGTCAAAGAAATCATTATATAATTATATATATATATATATATATTTTTTTTTTTTTTACAGATTTTATGAACGTAACTTGTCAGTACTTGAGCTGCGATAACCTTGTTGAATACATCGTATGTAGGATATACTGTGTGTTGGCTGGGTTGTTAGAATCATAAAACTCAGGTTATAGCTCAGGGAAGACGTGGGCCTCTGTTAGCACCGTGTGCACAGCCTCGACTGTGCCGGACGTGAATCTAAAAATGTGACAACGTTAACTATACATATCCAGAGAAAAGTGGAAAAAAATATATTGTTTTATATCAGTGCATCTTACACTTGGACCAACTAGTATTTACAAATACTTTGTTTTAGATTATAACAGTTTCACCATTGAGATTATAGATAAAAGTACCATTTTAGACGATGAATTGAATATATTTTAAATAATAAATGATGGCATATACTTTTCTGTAACAGACATTTTAATTATCTTGACACTCACAGCAGGATATAATACTAATTGGCCCAAGTAAGTTCATGACATAAGGTACAGTGCACACAGTGCCTGCAGCAAGTGTAAAAAGAAAGTCATATAAACGTCTTAGAGAGGTAATGGTGCAGTGAGTTGATGTGTCGGAACAGTACATTGGCACCTTGGCAATGCTGAATGGGTGTTAAGACCCAATATGACCCTGATACTGGGCGAAAGATCAAACAGGAAACAAGCTGCTACAGTACTGTCTGTGTGTGTGTGTGTGTGTGTGTCTCTCAGTATGCTGGTATGGCTGAAGAAAAACAGGCAGAAACTGTAGTAAGTGTAAGAAAGCTTGTCCAGAAAATGGTAAAACCCCATTACAAAATGTGTTTCACAGACAGACCAAGTTGCTGTTAAGGCTTTGTTGTATATGAGTTTGTAAAGTGAGGTTATTGGATAAACAAATGCACCCATTAAGTTGTTACGAAGGTAAAACCAGGTTATATATCCCCTATATCCACACCCAGTAAAAAGGTTAATACATTGCTGAGATTTTGGCATGTGAAGTGCTGAGGTCGTACATCACAGTATGTACAGATTACACTGTTTCTAACATTACATGAACACACTCTCGTTTGTGTTCTCCACATCGGTGAGTCAGCTCGAGTCCAAAAAGCATCCAGCTGAAGCCACTTTGTCGTGAATCGTATATGTCAGTCTTAACGCAATTAAAACAGAATACATAGTGCAGTTTACAGTACCTTGACATAACCAACTTAGTGCTCGAGTTAAAAACACACTTCAGTGAAAAGAAGACAAGTGAGACACTTGTATGAAAGAGCATCCAATAGAAGTGCGAGCTGTACAAAAAGAGCAAAAGTGAAAAGAGCTTAATGCAGTATGTCTTGTCTAAAAGTTTAAAAAGCGTAATATAGTGGATATATTCCTCTTTTTCTTTCATAATATATTTTGTGTCATCTTTTCTCTGCACAGTCCAGCTGACTTGTATATAATTTTGGCTCTTTCATTTCGTCATTGTTCTAGCAGCATTGTGCAAAAAATATTTGTCTTTGTTGATCCCTCTGTTAAATTCTATCCCTGCTTTTCTCAGATACTTTGAAGCCGATATCACAGGATTAAAGAGAAAGGCATAACTTTATCAAATTGGCATATATTTACTAAGATTATCCATCCATCTACCCAACCATGAATCTCTCTCTGGCTTCTTTTTTTTCCCCCCTGCAGGACTACAGTCCTACACTCCAGCAGAGGGAGCCACTTCTCATGAATCCAAGCCAGACTCCCATCCAGTGCTCCCACTTTCAGAACCTGTGAACAACCAGCAGTGGGAGAAAATATGCAGGAGGACAAACAAGGAGGTGGATAAACACTCCTCTCCTCCGTTCACAAAGAGAGATGAAACGCCTCAGGAAACAAGAGATTAAGGGATGTCCACCCCCTCTCGTCCTCCTCCTCCTCCTCCTCCTCCTCCTTCTGGCTCCTCAGCGTGGGGGTGTGTTTGTGTGTCTGAGGGTGTGTGTGCGTATCGTAAGCGACTCCAGCGGGCCTTGTTCTTGTGCAGGTGACCCATCATGGTCCGGCTGAGCGGGCTGGGCTCGGTGAAGCGCTGCCACTCCTCAAACAGAGGCTCCACAATGTAGGAGATGAACCCTGAGAAAAACACAACAAAAGCATCTCCCAGTAAGTTGAGGATCATCTTCGGTTAGGGATACATGATGATGCTGTATACATGTGTGCACTCCAGTACTCACCTATCTGAATGGCTGGGACAGAGTCAGCCTGCTGGTTACACAGAGGACTAATCTCCAAGTCAAACTTTCTCTCCAGCTCACCTGTCAGGTCAAGAAAACAGTATCCACGTGAATGAAAGAGAAGCAATAACAAAATACGATGCTAATACAGACCATCAAACATCAATAATAGTCATAATCATTTTCAGGTATTAATACAATTACTGTAAACAAAGACTGGCAGCTACAACAGGAAGAGGGTGCACTGTTATTACAGAACAAATGCGGCCTAATACAGTACTCATGTTATATCAGAGTTATTGTACCAGTTTCTTGTACATAGCGTTCACGTGAACATCAACGTCTTAATTATGACTAGGAAACTCAGATTATTCTGATACATCTGACTTGGTTTAATGATGCATAAGTGCCTGAAAACCAAACAAACATGGATGCCTGACGTCTGTTTTTTAAGAATATTAAGCCAAACGTTAATAGATATAGTACTTGTAACCCTCACACAGCCAACTCTGCAATCACATAAATGTTGTGCGTTGTCAGATGTCGTTAACGTAGGAATCTTTCCCATCTCTACCATCCCACATAACATGAACGCAACATAAGCATTCAAAGCATTCTTTCAATCAATCTCTTTTAATATGAAGCAAGCGGGTTAGTGGGAAATGTGGTCTTACTTTTAGGTGACATTTGCTCTAAAAATAATTCCAACGTGACATTGACACTATTAATCATTCCCGTTGTAGTAACATACAGTATATTCATGGTATTTGGGTATTTATTTGAAAACAACTACAGCTTAAAAGTGCATGTTTTCATAGGACACAAAGTACTTTTCCTGTTTGTTTGGTTTATCTTGATTTGAGCTGAGAGGACGCTTTACTCACCCTGCCTGTAGAACTCCTCACACACCCTCTCACTCCACTGTCTGCTCAGCTCCCAAACTCGACACGGATTACAGACGTCTGCACACTTCAGAGCAATCTAAAGGCAAAGAGAGAGAGATTCACACACACTGTGTAGCCACGCTAGCCTCACTGTTTAAATGCAAGTTAATGAATGAAGTATACTTTATAGTGCACGGATATACTTCTCCTGTCAGGTGGGTGCGCAGTATACCTGCAGTATAAAGTGCCTGTGTGAAGCGAGTTGAAGGTCCAGGTCCTGGTTGTCCAGATGTTCTCTGAAGGTCAACAGGAACTCATTCTGCCTGCTGATGTCTGTCGCCAGGATGAGAGAGCCAAGCTGCTGTTCCATGTCCTGTCTGCAGAGTAGAGGGGGGCACTATTGAGCCAAAATGAAAAAACCACACATGCCTGGACTAATTTCTGATTCTATCTGCACCCCAGCAACAGCTACATGTTAATGAATATATTGAATATTTATTAGTAAGTTAGAGGCTGTAAATGGAGAGCTCCTGTGGTGGCGTTCTGTAACTGACCCTGACCTCTGACCTTCCTGTGGAGGCTGGTAGACAAAAGGAGATTATGATACCAAATGCATCATGATCAAACATGCCGATCTGTTATTATATGTGTGTCAACATGAGTGCTGTCATTACAAAGTTTGTATCCACCACAGAGCACTACAACTGGTTAAAATGTCCCACTCCATACGTATCTTGATCACAATACTTCAATGACCAAAGGAGCATCAGCCTAACAAATGCAGTGTCTGTCAGGCTCTGGTGTGCGTGTGTGTGCGTGTGTGCGTGTGTGTGTGTGTGTGTGTGTGTGTGTGTGAACTTACGACATGTCAGCAGGCAGGTGGGACAGCAGTCCTGACTCTCGCAGCATGCCCACAGTGGACCTCCAGTGGTGACTCTCCAGCACAGACGTGTTCTGGACAGGACGGGTAACAAACACACTGAGTTACAGGCTGGACACTAAACATGTTAACCCACACACCAACACATGTCAGCACACCCGTCCGTGCACGTACCTGGTAGAGGGATGCCAGGTGGTGTCTAGTCTTGATGAGGAAGGGCTGGTTGACCCCGGGATGGTCCACGTCGTGGGCGGCGGCTGCCATCAGACCCAGGAACACGTCCAGAGGATTCAGCTGCTCTGCCAGCTACAACACACGAAAGGTCGACAGGGAAATGGTTTTTACATGATGGACAGTTGCAATCATTTCAAATTAAACTTTGATTACTAAGCTGTCCTTAGAAGAAGATTTATCTTGACAAGCATCCGGTTTCCTCAATATTGTCACCTTGTCAGTTTCTCGATGATGATTGATACAAAGACAGTTGAGGTCTGGAGGTATCAGGACACTGATTATTTTAATCGTTGTGGCTCCTCTCCAACACACTCAGTTTCGAACAAAACAATGATTGTGAAGTGCTGGCTTTAACACTGTAAGGGTGTTTGAGGGTATTTACATCCAAATTGGTGAACCGTGTAGGACACGAGCCCCCTTTTTTCTAGGGAGATATACTGGGTACTGTCTTACAAACTGAGCATCAGGATTCTGTGTTTTTACTCTTCTATTTAACTTTTACAACTGTATTTTTTGTGGTTTACCGTCCCTTTTGTAATTGAAGTATAGTAGAGGAAACATTCTGGATGATTGTATAAATACCAAATAAAAAGGTCAAATAAGTACATTTACCTCTGGAATTAATAATAATTTTATCTAAAAAAAACACTTGCCTCCATTTTAAAACATGCACTCAAAATTATGGATTTTCATTCATCCTCAGTGAAGGACAAAATGGCATATTGATCGGAGAATCTTATATTGTGAGTGTGTACTTCTTATCTTGAACACATCGGCATGTGTGCTGTGTTGAATTCAATTTATTTATGTGAGTGCTCTTAACAAAATAGGTGCATCACAAAGTGCTTTACAGAGCAACAGAGGACACAAAAGCAATTACTGTATAAAGGGAAGGATGCAGAGACGCTTAATCCGGTCAGAGGGCTTCAGGGATTTCTCCAGGCTGTGGATGGATGTGTTGTTGAGTCTAAGTGAGCAGGAATTATCCTTCAGGAAGAGAGAAGCTAATAGAATATGTCAAGGGGAAGCTCAGGCCTTATGAAGCCTTATAGTGTGTGTATGAGAGACAGACAGAGACAGAGAGGGTGTGTGTGAATACAGTATTATTCATTACCTTGGGCTCCTTCAGGTAGCAGTACATGGCTTGAGTGACATCAGCAGCATGAACAGCATTGTGATAGGGATTCTGGGAGTGGTAGTCCTCTTGCACCATGCCTGGCAAGACAGGACACACAGTTTACACACCAAGATTTTAGCTAGATGTTTTGATTCACTGGGGCATGTAAACGCAAAATTTAGATTTCTTCAAATTGCATATGTTGACCAACAGCTGCAGCAACCCAGTAAACACATAACTTGACACAGTGCAGGAAGAAAGCTGAGAGAGGCAGCGGTTGCCAGGTTTGCTGTAATGTAACATAAGCATTTATAATCAACTGATGATTTTAAAGTTTACTTTTTGACCAATACAACAGTATTAGCTCATCATTGTTGCTCTGCTGTATCTGATGGCACCATTTAGCATGCTATGGATACTGGCTTAATATTCACGTACAACAACGTCCCCACAGTCACTTTATAAATATCTGCTTTTATTGTGGGGAACATAAACCCTGTGTCTCTTTTGTGATGACTGATTGGCAGACAAAGAACCAATTGACGTCAGTCTGGGCTAAACGTTAAACCATTCTCGGATTTCAAGAGCACTCTGTCCCGCCAAAAAGGCCACTGGGTGCACTTTTTAGAGATAATAATATAATAATAATTTCAATGTAGTGGTGACAAACGGGTAAAAATGCTATGTGTAAATACACAAGTATCCCTAACCGCTTACCAAGAAACCTGTGCAATTTGACCATGTCCAGCTGGAAGTGGTGAATGAGACCGTAGACATTGAAGAGATGGCACATCAGAGTCACCAGGCTGTTACCTACACAACACAAATCCATCCAAGAAAAAAAAAGCTTTCAGTGCAGTAAGTCAACTACTTGAGAATGACATTTTACAGTTCATAATATATGTAGTAACTGTATTAAAAGAGAAAAAAATCTCAATTATATTGTAACAAAAAGAAAACAAAAGAAAAGGAAAACATTGACATCTTATTAGAACCTACATTGGTTAAATTAGAGACGGAATATGGCGGGTGAGGGACAACAACATTTGGTGAATTTTAAGTAATACAAAAGGCCATCTTACCATTTGTAAGACGATCGAAGAGGAAAATGTCAAAGTTCCATGTGCCTACTTTTGATAGCATGTGCTGTAACGAGAGACAGACTGTTTACAGAACTTCATTCACACCTGATACATACAGCCGCAGACACAGGGTACCTGTACTTGTGCATATTTGTTGGGTTGTGAGAGTTCTTACTGCAGCTTGTCCCAGGTAGTCGTCGTCCAGCAGGTGTAGTGACCCGGGGGTGTGGGGCACCAACCCCCTGAGCAGCCTGGAGGCGTGGCAGTATCTCTGAAAGCTCAGCAGACGCTTCACCTTTCTCCTGGTGCCGGACTCCACCTCCCCCTGCTGGGCACTGGCTGAAATTACAAAGTCAAAGGATTTACTTTACCAGACAATGCAGAGTACTTGACAAATGTTATCTACATGTGACAAAGTTCTCACAGAGGAGTATCTTAAAAACTGTTTTAAGATTTCCTGTGGCTCTGTCCCAGGACTAGGACTTTTGAGCGATTAAGTGCAAGTTCATGCTCCATCAGGCAAATAGACAAATGTGTGTCTCACTTTTAGAAAGCACACAGTACACTTAACCCGAATCTGATGCTCATTTACCCTGATTCTGCCTCGGAGGTGTATTCAGAGACAAGCGTATCCCATAATTCATCAAGGTCTACCACTGGCAATAATTAACAAACACAAAGTTGAAGTAATCAAGTGATTTAGATTAAAAAAAAAAAGGAAAATAATATCAAAGTTATTTCTCTTAATTTATGTACAGAACTACTCAGTGTAATGGCTTTATTTCTTGCAGCCTCTGTTTATCTATTTATACTCAATTGCCAGTTTTTGAGGTGCAGAAATTCTTCTCTGTATAACACGGTCTCATTATTAAGAATGGAAATAAAACCAAGAAATGTGCATGAGCTTCATTTACTGTATCTCCTTCATAGGACTGAAGTACTATTACGGAGGTGTAACATTTATTATTGAGAAAAAATGATTTATGCTTGGTGTGTTACCGTTTTTAAACCTTATTTTTACTTCCACTTTGATATTCGGTTTAACTTACACATGCATTTACTTGTATAATGCAAAAAGTAAGATGCATTGAGTGCACACAACGCTCAGGTGGAAGGTTACACATTTGTTGTAATCACTGTGTTCATAGTGTTGGAATGTTTTTGTTGACAGAAGAGTTACTTTCTAGGAAAACAAATAGATGAGAGTTGTGTTAATGGACTGACAATTGCTCACATGGCCAGTAAATGTAGACTGTTTTGTATTTTAACGGGTTGGGAGACTTACTTTTGAGGATTCGCAGGTTAATCAGCGGGTAGGAGCCTCGTCTCTCAACCAGCAACACACCAGCATGACCAGTGTTCAGTCTGCCATCAGCTGCAGACAGAAAGAGGGGAAGAGAAGGAGAGGACGGGGGTTAAAAATGAGGAAGCTGGAGGAAGAAATAGAAATATTTGGTGTTACTACTGATGTTCTGTTGTGGCCACTTTTGACCCAAGATTCATGAATCAAACCTTCCAGGAGGAAGGAGAGAGAGAGGAGGTGAGTGTTTCGACAACAGCAGAGGAAATAGAGGAAGAAAGCAGGCAAAAGGCTGATGGCTGAACGACAAGCAGCCAGCGGGCTGATGAGCGAACAACAGAGCAAAGTGTTCCCCAGTGCTCTACATAGATGTTCAATATAATCAGCCTCATAAAAGCAGAGTTGTTCTTAAATCAGCCTCTATGAAACAAGAGGATCTTTGACATCGCTGAATCACCAGGACATCATGCATCTGGTCCGAGTTTGCCCGAAGAGAATGGATTTCACGCCACGGTGCAGCTGTTATTGTGCATGTCTGAACATTTTTTATTTATCAGATTGGTGCTGCATTGACTGCGTACGTTCTGCTCATACAATAATTATTCTTGTCTTTACTGTAGTTTCACACTGATGCTGATTGGTTGGAGTGGTTCACTTTGAAGCACAAGTGTGATGTGGTTCATAACCTGTGTGTGTTGTAACCAAGGACCAAACAGAAGCAGAAACCACAAAGGTGTTTGATTCTAAAACATAATAAACAATTGACAAATGTTGTCTTGTAAAGAAAAGGAAATGTATTACTCATATGTTTGAAGTGCCCATGTATTTCTGACATGCTGACAGCACATTTTCTCCAAAAAGGATATCAAGTATTTTTGTCTACTGTAAGAATTCTTTCCACAGGAAATGTCTGCAGAGTCCCAGAAGTAACCTTTTGGGGTTTTTAATCCTTGCTGTGTGAGCACCTATCAGACAGAGAGGGAACACAGCAGCACAATGGATCCTTGAATACTGAATACTGTCTCTGTTTAAAATGCGCAATTCACACACCCTGAGGCCAGTGACAACAAGACACGACAGAAGTAGGTCCTAAGTCACGGCGCACAAGCACACACATGCAATTTACACTTGAATAAACTAAAAACTATGGGAATACTGAATAATTTACAGATCAGATGTGAGCAACTGGAGCGTATTATGTCCCAAAGGTTGCAAATTCACATCACCTCTGTGACTCCCGCTTTCGAGAGCAGCTAAACTACCTGTTAATGGGGCTGGAGTCACTGTGGCAACCCCCTCGGGTTGCCAGATCTTGCCTTGGATGTTTGGGTTGCCAAAGAGGCAGGCCCGAGTTTGCAGGCAGGTGTTGTGGTTTTGGTAAATGTGTGTGCGTGTGCGCCGCGTAGGCTAGGCAGCTATACATAAAACATATGGTGGAAAAGTGGCATCATTCCCTATTTATGCATTTTATAGTCCGACAAACAAATATAAACCGCTTGGGGGAAGTGACTCAGCCTGTGAAGAGTCCTGCTGGCCTAGTTTGAGCAAGAAAAGGGGGAAAGCCTGTTTGCTTTTTTATCCTGCGTGCTGGTGGGCAAGAAGAGGAGGAAATACATCATCTGGAAAAACCACCGCAGTAACCCCCCCTCCAACACGGAGAAACACACTCAGACACACACACACCACCCTGTGGCTCTCTTCCTTCGCTTGAGCTATCTCTCCATACTTCTATTTTATGTGTCACTCCATACTTCATTCCTCCCCTACTTCTGGCTCCTGTCTCCACATCCTTCTCTCTCTCCTTTACTACCCCCTCAACCTTCCCATCATCCTTCATTCCTTCCTGTTCAACAACAACACCCCCTCTCTCCCCATCTTGATCTATCATTTCGTCTCTCTGTGGTAAATAGGTCATTGTCTGTGCGCGGCGCAGAACTGGGTCATTTAGCATGAAAACGTGAATCAGTTGGAAAGGGTGTTTAAAGACGCGGCAATGCATGCGCGCCTTGTGAAGCGCCCGTGCGTACTCACTGCACACACACACACACACACACACACACACTTGCAAATGAGGTTAAATCCCTGATTCCAAATGCGAAAACAAGATCACACACTTGGCACACATCACCCACACACACACTTACTCACACACGAGGCACTGATATGAATATGTTCACTTGGGTTCACTTGAATCTGTGGGTGTTAACAGCACAAACTGTGCTTTGGGGATGTTTTCCTTCTCAAAAAGAAACAGTCAGACACATCTCAGCCATACGCAGCGTCAACACTGGAATACAAACACACAGTGGCAGATGATGTTTCCTGCTGCCTGCAGCTGCTGCTTCTTTATCTGGACACATAGAGACATACAGTGCATCCACACAGCTGGCTGAAATCTCCAGATACAGTTAACACTTTTCTTTTTCCGTGCAATTTGACAGTGACAGCAGCCAGATGAGTCAAAGATAGGTGACATCAAGACAAGCCGACACAATGTTTTGCTGATTTGTATCTAAATGCAAACAGGCAGAAACATTTACAGAACAGCAGACCTTAAAGGAAATGTAACTTTTGTTATCACAAACGTCAAATTGTTAATAAAAAATGTTTTGAAGATTTAATAAACTGTTTTGCCTGTAGGCTCGGGGTAAACACAGTCAGTTGTATTCTTCTACCTAAATTTGCCTCTTTTTCAGCCCAGTATAAATGTCAGAGAGACTCACTATCACCACTAACAAGTTATCTCACAGTGTCTCGACACATGTTGTATGTGGTGAAATCAAATATTACGCAGATAGCCTTTCACTCTCTGCATGGAGTCGACTGAATGAGGTCATCACGATGAGAAAGTCACAGGCAGTGAACAGCGTACATTTGTCAATTTTCCACCTTATGAGTCAGTGCTTGCGTACAGGTAATTCCCCACAGTGTGAATCATCACTTCATCTGAACTCTTCAAAAGCACATTAAAGATTTATATGTACAGTGTTCAATTTTTGTCATCAGCTGATCAGTATTATTCTGTAAAGACAGTTATTGTCGATCTTTGTATTCGTTACTCTTGTTTATATTTTAATATCAAAGTCAAGTCATCCACTGCATCACACTTAATAAATGGTGATGAAATCACCATAATTCACATCAAACCGTCAACAATGTTACTTTGCATCACCGGTGTTACACTCCAGACAGACGGATGGAGTCTCAATTGATGGCGTCACGTCAGTGTCATCAGTGCAGCTGCAGCTCAGCAGATGGTAACACAGGCGATCTTGGGTTTTAAAACCCAAATCCCTCATTTCACTGTCCACTCTGCTTCGGTGTTTGAACTGCTCTGAACCTCGTCTCAAGCCACGTCACTTACAAACACACACGCACGTAAACATACGGCCAGAGGCGTGCTTGTCAAAGATAATCTGTCACACAAGCACATGCACTTGTCAAAAATAAAAAAAATGTGCACCCAGACATGGTCGAACCTTCAAATGTAAATATTGATGCACAAAACCACACAAACACAAGGCCAGAATCCCATATTCATGATCTGTGACCTGCCAAAAAACATAGACACTATTTTAAAGAGACAAATGAACAACAAATTATACACGAACGTGAAGGAATGTTGGTCTGTTTTCTACCATGAATGTGTTTTCATGTAGCGTACACAGTTGCAGGGTCAAACAAAAAAGGAAAACATACATTAGACATTAAACATTTATCAGAAATCTGACTCCCATAAGCTTTACTGTACTTGTAACATGTATTATGTGCAAATTACCTTCCAGATGAGCGCGCCTGTCTTCTATGTCATGCTTCACCTCCTCTACCTCTTCCTTCTCTGATTCCACCCAAGTGCTCGCCTGACTTCTCTCAGGCCCCAGGGGGCCTCCCCTGCGGGCCCTCCAGGCCGTCCTGAGCTGCCGTATGAGAGCGGGAAGCTCCAGGGCCAGCGAAAGGCCCCCGCAGGTAACTGGAGGCATCCTGAGAGGCCCCCAGACCGGTGAGCGGGGAGCCTCATCTGGACAGACCCCAACCTCGACCCCAACACCAAGACCGGAGTCCCGCATCCGGAGATCTGGGCCCCAAAGCCCCTCCAGCACCGGCATCCTCACTCCAAAACAGAGCAGATGGATGTGGGGCAGGTACAAGGAAAGGGAAGATCAAAGTAAAGAGGGGACTGAAACTGAGGAAGGGGAGAGAAAGAAGGATGGTGTTAAAAAAGGCAGAGGAAGACGGCAGACACAGAAGCTCACTGTCAGGTAGCCATAGGTGAGGAAGAGGAGAACAGACAAGAGATAGTAGCAAGTCGGGATGTAGGACAGAGAATTACTGCAGAGAGACAGAATCAGTAGCAGGAAGGACGGAAAGACTGAGAGACTGACTGCAAACGGGTGCAGAGTGATAACAAAGACAAACAATAAGCAGGGAAAAGAAAAAGAAAAAAGCCAGAAGAAATAAGTGAGAATCCGTCTTTATCCATCTCTCCCAGAGTCGGCCACTGACGGTCTGCTGCCTCCTTCTGCCGCATTCTCTCTCCCCTCTACAGTGTCACTCGCGCCACTGTTGTTGTGGAGTCTAAAAGCCCCTCCCCTCCCAGCACAGAGCTCGCCTGCACACTCGCTCACTCTGCATATATGTTGCTACACCGACGGCAGACCAATAGGATTTGTGTGAACGCCTGTAGGGCTTTCGGTTCATGGACACAGCCTTTGCCTCATGGTCAGGTCACTGGGAACACAACACACAACCTTCCCTTACAGACTTTGCATTTAAAAGCAGATAAGAGCATCATTCTTTTTTCCAATTATTTGACTAATTGTTTGATCTTTAAAATTGTGAAAAATAGTGAAATACGCCCATTACAATTCCCCAGAGCCCAGGCTGATGTCTAAAACATAAAACTGTTCAAATTACAATGATAAAAATAGAGAAAAGCAAGAAATCCTCACATTTGAGAGGCTGGAACCAGCAACTATTTGCCACTTTTAATGAATTACATAAAGGATAAATTGATCAACTAATCAATTAATTGTCTAATTGTTTCAGTCCTAATTGCGCACATAGTTTATTTAACCTTTGAACACACATGTTCTTTTACTCTTTGTTTCCAGGCCCACTGAATAAATAAGATAATGTGACCAGAGCAGCCTCCAACAGAATAATAAACTTATTCTGCTTGAAGGTAAAACAAGGTACATGCTGTGAGTCACCCTTCATTAAGGCTTCACCGGCAAAGAAACACTTCAGCGGGTTTGTTTTGATTTATTTGTTCTGAATTCTCCCGTCCAGATGAATAACCAGCTTTGGGCTTAAACACAGCTCAGATTTCAGATAGAAGCAGAACGACAAGATTTGATCGAAATGTTAAATTCTTGGAGGATGTTCAAAGAAATGTCAGAGGTAAACAGAAAAATGGTTAAATTCATGATGACCACAGTGTGAACACCAGCTGTATCCAGAACTAATTCAAACTTGCACAATTTGTGCTCTGCAGAGTCTCGTAAAATTAAATTATTTTAATGGCCTCAACTGAACTGAACGTTCTTTTGGGACTGAAACTGCTCTCTTCCTGTTGTCCATAAATGTCACACACACACCCAAAGGCTTTCCTGTGGCTGCGGAAAACCAGATATCAATTAACACGAATACAATTAAGTGAATGTAAGTAAATAACACCTATGTGTTCCCTCTCTACATGCATGTAATCATGAAGGACGCAGTGCTATAACCATTGCACTTTTCCAGGGTAATGTTCCCTTGAGAAACAGTCACATGCAAACAAAAGTACTGAGACACACACACACACACACACACACACACACACACACACACACACACACACACACACAGGGACAGACAGACACATAGCCTTGAACGTCACATATTGGACGCAAGAAGTCGATTGCAAGAAATCATGAGACAAAGAGCATTAAGATAAAAGATACAGGCTACGAGAAGCAGGCAATGAGACATAATGTACAGCCAGGCGATTCAGTGGAAACGCATCGTGGCTATGAACTCAATGTATAGATGCTTTGTTGTAGCTGTGATCAGCAGTTGATATTGTAAAATGTTGTATTTTGTAGCTAGGTGTATTAATATCATGAGAAATAAAAATAATAAAAAATATATAATCCAACAGCGAAAACTTTTGTATTATTCAGACCCTAATTTCTTCCTTTATGATGTGAGCATACTTTAAGATTATTGAAACCTACAACAACTACATACCTCACCTCACACATGACTATTTTCACCAACATACACATCTTTTTTGACAAGTAGATTAGGATTACAGTCACATCACTAGGCAACCTCCAAAATCCTGCGAGAACATAAATTCTGTACCAAAACAAAAATGGACCTCCAGGGAAAAAATGCTAAATTTGGTGAGCTTTTAAGAATGAGGTGAACTTTGGGTTAGCTGTGGCTCTGCACTGAAACCTGATGAACTGGATTATACAATTATTCTCACTCACTGCACTGCTTTACTTTTTGCTCTCAGCTTGTTTCCATCTTTCTCTCTTCTGCTACGTGACATCGGCTGTGCCTCTTCCCATCGTAAAAATGGGATCATAAAGTATGTAAAACCCCCTTTATCAGCAATAAGAATGAGTGCCGCAGTGCCAAAGACAGATCCTCCTTCATGTTGCCACTGGCAAAAGAATTATAAAATCTGTGGAAACTGACAGAGATCACGCCTTGCCAGGACAAAATCCTACTGTATGTGACTTTATTGGTGAGAACACGCAAACAAACAGAGCTATGATTCGCAACTGCATGAATGTATGAAAAGAAGGCATGTGACAAAAAGCAAGAAACAACGAAACAGTGATAATGGCACAGAATGAGAGAGAGAGAAAGATATCAGAGAGTCGACAAGGTCAGTGGGAGTCCTGATGAGTAAACTTGGGAGTCAGCCAGTGGACTGCTGGCTCCAAAAGATCCCTCCCTCCCTCTCAGACATACATACATACACACACACACACACACACACACACACACACACACACACACACACACACACAGACACTACGACTTAGACTCCACTTCTGTGTTGTGTGTGTGAGCGACAGACTCTTATTTTTGATTCTCTTTAATAATGCCACTGATCAGGTTATCTGGCAGCTGGTGGCAGTCTGAAGAAAGCAGGGGCTACTTTTTTTTTGCACTGGTAATTTACACTCTGCCTTACTGTACCTTTTGTTATCATATGTTTAAGGTTGCTTCACACTTGCACGCAACTAAGCACTTCTTCAGGGAACCTTTAAACAATTTTGACATTAAAATGGAAAGAATAGCTTTAGCTACATTTCAAGGTCTGAGAATTTTTTTCATCCAGTGCAGACACAACTTCACACATGACTGGAGTAAAACACTTACACTTGCGTGCAGGCTTCTCAACATGGTGGGTTCATGACTTTTTCAGTTATGAAACTTACTGTATTGAGCACCAGTTATTCAACAAAAGCCATTCAACTGGACAGTGCAGAGCTTATACAGAGATAGGAATATGCCTCAGTGTTTCACAGAGATTATACTAGGCCAAACATAAGTGACAGCACTGAAGCACTGTTACCAAATATTTGGACACATTTTTGCACCATCAATCTGCAGCTGACTTTGTATCTTAACAACCTTTTGCAGTGAGGTATTCAGGTCAGTAAGTGTTCTTACCCAGCATGCGAACTTGTATGGCATTCTGCTCCGACCTTTTAAATGCGACTGCTCCACACCTCTGTGGCAGAGAGAAAGAGGGAGAGAGAAAGAGAGGCTGAGATTAATATTACAACACCCCAGAATACACACTGCTATCAAAGAGCATCAATGAACCTTGCTAATAAATAGAAACTGTGCGAAAAGTCACGGTGACCCTCTTTGCAAGGCTTCGCACACAGAGACCTCTTTCACACCGGCGTGCCATTCTGTCGGTTCTGTTTGCCCACAAGCCCTGAAAATCTACAGCAGAGTTTAACTTAACATTTAGTTTTTTATTCATTCGCATGCAAGCAACATTAAAACATATAAATTAGTTTTTCTCCAAGACACTAATTCTGATTGAATGATTGTGTGTATAAAATTTAAATAACTGAATCTCGATTAGTTATTATTAATTTACGCAGATTTATCATATTAGTCAATGTAATTCATTGTTTTATATCCCATGAAGGTTTTTTATCTACTCAACAGTTACTATGGTTTCACAGTTTATGTTAGGACGTCTCACCTTCATCTGGTTCTAAATCACAAACTGAATCATGCTTTTGGATCTGGATAAAAGGCATCTGTTTAAAGACTATTCTTCATCTTAGTGAGTAAGAAAGGGTACATGGCATCTGCCGCTCCAGTAGCGACATGTCTGTGTCTTGGCCAACAACACTGAAAAAGTGGGTCAGGCAGCATACTGGCATAAACTGGCAACGATTTGCACATTATTCACATGCTTCCACATGGTTGGTCGTCATGGTCAGGGGTCTAAAGTCATCTTTTATTTTTAGGCATTTTCTATGAAATGTGTGATTGTGTCCAGTTCAAGTCACATGTTTTTGTTTTCTAGAAAATACTGAACAGACAGACGTACTATAATAGATACAATTCACAGAATTGTACATCACATTAAGTCTAAATCTACTTAGAGGCTGTTCATAGTAAAATATTAACCATCGTTATTGAAAGTTGGTGAAAAGTGGTTAAGGGACACAATAACCATGAATTTAAATTAGGGCTGTGACTAACAACTATTTAATTTAATAACTTTAATTATTTTCATTATCGTTTTGTCTGCAAACTGTTCAGAAAATAGTGAAATATGCTCATAACAATTTCCCAGAGCCCAAGGTGGCATCTTAAATGTGCTTGTTTTTTGACAAAGTACAGCAGCAAATCCCGAGCAGCTGGAAGTGACCAATGTTTGGCATTTTAGCTTGAAAAATTACTGAAAAGATTAACTGATTATCAAACTTTTTACAGATTACTTTTCTGTTGATCAACAATTTGCCTCTATTTAAGTTCTGACTAATCAAGACTCCTGTTGTCTCACTCCAAAGTAATGTGAGTGTTGACAGACAAATATTTTCCATCAACAACCCTGCCCTGTTTTTAGATGAACATCAACAGTACATGTACCTTGCCCATCTATTTTTGATGAGTTAAAATTGATAAACTACATCAGCAGTGTGGTGATCTGCCATTGTACCCTGATCTGAGGTCAGTTTCTAAGCCTAATTACAACCCAAAATCCTGCGCTGCAGTTCAGGCAGACTCAGCTCAGTACATTTCCAAATTGAGGTCATCTATTTATTACAGCTAGTAATGGCCATAATAGTTATAATGGCTCAACATCTGTGTGCATGGTGGACAGAGTGCACTAAGCGGAGACGGTTCAGAGAAACATGAAGGAAAAGAGAAAGACATGTACACATTTGATAGAAACCAGGTAACACAGCTGACCCGATGGACACACAGCACAGCACATCATCTGTTATCTCTTATCACATAGTGTTCAGTGTTACCCCTCTGGAGGACGACAGTCATAAAAGTGTATCATGAGTAGGAGGATTTGCATCTAAATTAGCACACTGTTGTTTACTGGCAGGCAGGAAACGGGTGGATGGAGACAAACCAGAGGCAATGACGCTTCACTCATCCAGCCCACGTGGCTATGGTATGTTTACAGGACATCCTCTGTCGAATGTTTTTTCCATGATCTATAGCTCTATGCTCACATCGTTATTCACCTCACCTGGACACCTCTCTAGTAAAAGTCTCTCTTTTTGCTTATGGCTATCTGCGGTCAAACTGTTTACATTGGGCAGGTCTGTTCACTGTCTCCTGTATGTTCACCAGAGCTGGCACAAAAATGGATTTGGAATATAGTGTACATTGCTGATGCACATTGTTGCTGTGATACAGGTGTTCTGTGCAATAAATGTGTCTAGTTGTACACAACAAAACAAGAAAAGTATATAAGGAGATTCAAATGTGGTTGAGAGATTGTACAAAACTCCCACCCCAATTTTTCAGGAAAGAAATATACACACATTTCATAAAATTTGAATAATATAGGACAAAACAAAACAACAGAGGAAGTGAAGGAACAGGCTCTCCAACAATCAACAAGTAGCCTAACAAGTGCTTATATAAAATAGAATAGACAAAAATAAACACTGCATATGGAACACTATGCAAGTTACACCAATTAAGCCATCTCCATGACAACTGAACAAACTCGAAACCATGAGATGTGTTAAAAAGCTCCAGAAAAAGTTAGTAAGCAGGCCATATTGCTTATGTTAAATTGCTTATGTCTAACTGTTTACAAGTTCAAGAATGAACTTTGTGTTCGAAAGCTCAGTAAAAAGCTTGGAAGTGGACCTTAAGTTAAGATTTTTCTCACAAACTACAGTTTCTAAGGTCAAGAATGAATTTTCACACTCAAACATGCACATTTGTTTTACATGGCACAGCCACTCTTCATGTGCTTTAACTGTAAAATAATATAAACAACAATAAACTCCCTTTTTTCACAATCAAGTTCTTGCACAACCACTTTACCTATATTTCCTTGACATACTGTGTACATGAAGATATCTCATTAAGCATTCATAACTGCTTTTAAGACATGTATTGTAGCATATAACCAAACACCAAACCTTCCTGTCCATGTGTCACAGCTGCCTCCTCTGCCCCCCTTGTCTACATGTGGTCTGCAGTATCCAGGCTGCAGGTTGACTGCTGTAAAGCTGTCAATACACTGACGTGAGACATTGCAATAATACACAAGGCCTACTGTGCTCCATCACTGCGGCTTATAGACGAGGCAATACTGTATACATGAAGAAGTCTGCACCAAACTACTCCAACAAGGTCACTATAAACTCAGTACCTAGAATCAAAACATTTTAGCCCCTATGACAATACTACAACATTCATATAGGAATATCATCACACACCACAGTACACACTAAGTAGACTACAATACGGCCATTATAAAATCTCTTTTGAGCACTAAAGAGGTCCTTACAGGCGCATTATATGAACGCTGTTTTTTCGGCCTATTCCAAAACAACTCTCTGTGTACAAGTGTGTGTGTGTGTTTTTGGAGGCACGCAGCCCGTATAGCTGTAAAAGTCACAGTCTACATACCTCGACCATTAAACAGGACATTTAACCATCGTGGCCGCTCGTGGACAGCAAGAGAATGCGGCGGAATCAGACGCGTGCGGAGTGTTGTCATGTCAGGGGGAGCGCACGAGTGAACCGCATACGTCAGGACGAAAGGTGACTGTGCCCTGGCTGACACCTGTTTAAAAAAATCTCACTATTTTATCCTCCGCCCGCGGTTGTGTCTGACCTTACTCGCACTGTAAGGACTGTGTCGGCTATTTAAAAGGCAAGGTGAAGTTGCTGTTTCCCCCCGCCGCGTCTGTCCGCGTGCCGTCTGTATGACTTGGCTGTGAGCTGCAGAGAGAGGAGAGGGGAGGGGCTGGTTGAAGCTTCACAGGGGCGGGACTTGTGGGGTGTGGACCAATCAGCACTGGATAACATCACTAATTCAAACACAAGTGGTGGTCCTCAATTAAATAGTGCTTTAATTTGGAATATTTTACTGTAAGAGTGACTGTGAGGGAGATAGTTTGCAAAGGGTATTTCCAAAATGAAATGTTGATACTGATATGGAACCAGGACCAGATCAACCCACTAGGGGGTCCCAGGGAAAAAGAGTTGTGGGCCCCTATTGACCCCCAGAGCAATAGGTTAGCTGGAAGCCAAAGTAGCTGTAAAAAGAAGATAAAATAAAACACCTGGAGTACATTCAGGGTGTTTTCTCAAAGCTCTTTTTAAAGGGAGCGTTCAACAGTGTTGCAAGTTCTTGGGAGGCAGATGTCATCGGTTTTTCTTCCCAGGAAATGTAGAAATTCCAGCAGGATTCATTAGACCAAATAGCATAGTGGATGTGTCTAGGTTTAGTGAAATAACACTCCTCATCATCACATAACATAAGAACAACAACAACAGGCTTCTTGCAAGATGTGTTAATATAGAGTCAAATGTCCAACGCCATATCCCACAATCTCAGAGCTAGACACTGATGATGAAGTTCAGGCTGCGATTCAGAAATCGTAACTGTATACGTCCTTTTTCAGGACTGAAAAAAGTCTTTAACTTGGCTCCGCAATAAAAGGAAAAACTAGTTTCATTAATTGAATAGAAGCATTTAGTTTCCAACTGCATTAAACAGAATAGAGTCTGTTCAATAGAACTTAGTAACTTTGTAAACAGGAAAGAATATCCTTTATGATATGAAATGTACAGCATGGCCCGTGGGCTACATTGCAGAGCATTTGCTGTACCAGCCACATGCAGTGTTGGTCATTCTCATTTAGACAATTTGCGGTAAGAAAGAAAAGCCAGAAGAGCATATCCGCATATCCGTTTGTCTTCCTGTCTGCATTTTTTTTGTTGTTGAGAAGATGTACCTCATAAATGTTAAATAACATTTCCGCTAATGCAACATATAAACATATACATGAGCTACCGGGGCACCCCTTCGAGTGACCTTTTAACCTGAGTGTACAGTGCAATCCCTGATTAGTGCTGTCACATTAGTGTGTCATGCTGCTGACAACAAAATAAACCTAATGTTACTATCCTGCTTGTGTATCTGTGTATGTGTGTGTGTGTGTGCGTGTGCAGGCATGTTGAAATACTGTCAGTCCAATCCTATTGAACACTTGGTGGTTGACTGCAAAGATATCTCTGTATAGTTCACATGTTTGTACCTTTGTGGAACCAGATGAAGATGAAATACTAAAGGAGACTTGACTGAAACACTGCAACAAGCTTTAATGAACTGAACTAAGGGTTGTTTTAAACATGATTACACAATATTGGAACACACTGATACTATTTCTGCAGTTTTAATGACCATTTGGATAGTGAACATTACGTCCTTCTGAAGTACAAGAACCACTTTTTTTTTGTCTGAATAAAAGCCACAATATGCTTAGTTTGCACATATTACACACCAGAGGGATAACCACGAAGAACAGAAAATCGCTAACACTCACATTTGGGACATTTCTGAACACTTGAGTCAGCATTTCAGAAAAAAGTCCAGACACCAAGCTGCTTTGACTGAAATGATTACCTGTTAATATGAAATGAAAAGCATTCGTTTGTAAAATAGACTCATAAAAATGCAGTCAGTTGAAACAATGTGAAAGCATCATCTTAATGAGCAAGACTGACACCTGCTGGAACAGAAGCTAAAGTTCAGGTACTATGTGCCGTACATACTGTATCTCCTGTTATGTACATGAGTGAGCCAAGGTTATTCAGACAATGGAAACTGTAAAATACGTTTAGGGCGAACAGGTTGCACTATAGCAGCACAATACTTAAGTATTCCAAAAACTCATTATTCTCAAAAAGCTTTTTGTATTTTGCTTTGGTGGCAAGAATTTGTGAGAACTGTCCACTTCCTGTCTTGTGTTGAGAGCCCAGCTTTTGTCCCTTGGGTTTACTTGTATGTCTGATATTCACAAGAGGGTTCAGTGAGGGAAGACATCATGAAAGTACTATTTGCTTATTGGATCATACAGTAGTACTGCCATGATTTACAGAGAATGACTTCCTTACCAGTAATACTACTAAGTATTGTGCCCTGAAAAGACTTACATGTTCAGCCAACAAATATAACTTGCAATCTTTGCACTTACTGGCCCAACATCTACATATTTCTCATATTTTTAACGTCTTACATGTAAGTTAATACATTTCATTGACAACAGGCTACAAATGGTGAAAACCTTTTTTAATTGTATTGTGTGTGCATGTGTGTTACTTCATGCATTTTGTGCACTAAAACTGTTCTTCACCTTAACTTGTATTTGGAGGATTTGCAGTCATATTCAGAGCTCGTCTGAATCTGACTGTCCTTGACATTATGTTGGGATCTTGTATAACACTTGCATGTTTTGTGTTTCCTTTATATGTTGACAGCTCAACATGAAATGTCACAGCAGGATGTGGGTGAAAGTAGGCTGCAATCTTGTTATGCTGATGATTTTATGTTGTTTTATATATCCTGTTACATAGACATTCAAATAAATGCGGAAGGAGTTGTATTCCTGTGAAGAGCAAGGTGAAGAGAGTTACATTTAATATTTTATAGGAAATATGAAGGGATTCAAAATGTAATTATTGGATAAATCTTGCAGGATGGTTTCAATCAATATGTTGGCCAAGATGTTTTGGGTTTTTTTTAAATAAGGGGCCACAGAGACCTATAACATGCTGAGAGGGGCTGGGCTTATATAGAGAGACACTTGTACCAGTACATTCATCCATTCAGCTACCTAAATGTTCCATTAGTAACGCTAGTTTCCTTTAGTACAAATAGGAAGAGTGATTAAGTAGTGTGATGAATTTAAACATTTTCTTTCAGGCAAATACAGGGACTGTATGTTGGGTTTAACTCTGCAGGTAGTACAAAAGGAGAATATGCTATTTTCAACAGATACAGTAAGTGTAGTAAGTGAAGTTCAGGTTAGCATTAGCTCGAGCAAAGAGCTTGGGGTGACGGTTTGTTTTCGGTTTTGTAGACAAAAACGTATGTAGAAGAAACTGAAAAGGCGTGATAGTTGTGATTTTTTAATCATTCAAATATCTTGAATGGTTGTCAGTGTTGAATGTAGTTGTTTGTGTGAGAGCAACTGGAACAAATGGTTTCATTACTAATGCGCAGCACAGTAAATGTACACACGGTCACAAAATATGTGAAGTAGAAGTAATTCAAATAGTAAAATATTATATTTTGGAGATAAATTTCAGTTTTACATCCAGTTACAAAGTTACAGTTCACAAGTTTGTGTGTTAAGACATCCCAAGGCGTCCTAATCATTTGCATTTCATACACTGTTACTCACAGTTTTTAATCTGTCATTAGCAGGAGCTCCTCCAACATGACAACCCAGTAGGGCTTAAAAATCTGTTGTTTTAATATCACTGTTTTAACATCAAAACATGATCTGAATGGATTTCAAATCACAACATGTTCACATCATCAGATGTTTTGGCTGGTTGACTTGACTTTTCTTTACCTGTTATCCCTAAATATGACTCCACTTTTGAATGTCATTATTACATTTGAAAATTGTTAAGTATACCACTAATGTTACAGCTTACTTAATATGAGCTAAATTGGCAATTTTTCTATAGAAAACTAAAAACCTTACAAACACTGACTTCAGCACAGCAGCCTGAAGCCTCCCTAACAACGTTGGTTTGTGGGTGGCTGCACCCCACGTATTTCCTTTGAGAACTGAAACAGATGAGCTTGCTCATCTGTGGCAAAGGGAAAACACAGATGTCACATTTGAGTTTTGTTCTTCACGGCAAGGAATTGGCTCATTTGTGGGCTGTGAAATGATCTTAGATGATGAAGAGATGTCTAATAGACATAGAAATCTCTAATCCAGCCACGAGGATGGACGTTAAATATCTGTTTTTTTTCAGCTGAGATGGTGAACCAATGTGTACCTACGTCAACAGAGGAAAAGTCAGTAACCCACATTCTGTACAAGGGTCTCAAGAAGAGAGGTATGATTCTTTTTAGGTTTTGGGTGTGATGAACAATTTTATGTACTTCATTTGGTAACACATGTTGAATCATGTGTCATCAGCATATAAGGAATGCCCAGTTGGAAACATGCTTTAAAGTTAGTAGTTTTGGTATTTTTTTATGGTGGGAGAGAGGTACTTTTATATTTTTAGGGTTAGACAATGTTTTAGTTTGTAAGATGAATTAATATTAATTCTTCTTTCTGTAATAAAAGAAGTCTGAAAGTTTTTAGAAATAACCTAGGCCAAGCAAAGGGTTTCGTTTAATGACTTAAACAGCATTTTGCCATTCTCAACATAGCTGTACATTAATTAATACAATATTACATACAATACGTAACACCAACGTGGTCTGATGAAACCACGTTGGTGCGATGTACCAATACGTTATGCGGAAGAGGAAAGAAACATAATGGCGTCCTTCAATGAGACAACAACTCGTGTAGGTTCAAACATTTTAGGTTGAAATGAACATACCTGTACAAGTATTTGGTAAAGTATGTTTGGGATGTTAGTTTGTATTTGGATGTGGATTGACTTGGTGAATTGATTGAATCAGAGTCAAGTCTGTTAGTTTGATCGAAACATTAGCATTGCTAGCATATTGAGGAATTCAACATAAATTTGCTGTTTAAGTGGTACAGTTTGGTATCTTAATATGGGCATTATATGATACATTTAATTTTCACAAAAAATATTGCAGATTTCCATAGAGTGTGTGGACAATCCTGATGAATTTCCTGGTGTAGTCGTATATGGTGTCGAAACATTCCCCATTTCTTCTTATCAAGTAAGGTTTATACCATTTAGTTTTAAGTGCACAGTCAAAATCTGTTTAAATATATGATCTGAAATCTAACTTAATTAATGTATTGTGTGTTATGTGTTTTGTTTTGTTGTTTTTGCTTGCAGGGCCGGGATGCCATTGAGTGGACGGCTTCTGATGATGGACTAGGCCGTCACAGGTTAGGAGAAGCAAGGCAAACTTGTTTGTATAGCGCCTTTCAACAAGCAAGGCAATTCAAAGTGCTTTACGTAAGACATAAATGCATGCAAAGACAAGATATAAAATAAACACATAGATTGATTTCAAAGTATTAAAACAAAGTAAAATAGAGGGTTGAAATATAATAAAAAAATATAAGACAGATTAAACGTACACTTTGTACATGCTATGTGTGGATTTTCTTTAGTAACATTCTCATCAATATCTGTTAATACTACAAGATAAACCAATTTAATCTAATTCTATATCTCTCTGTGCAACTGTTGTACTGTAGTTCTGTGCGACCTTTCCAATCTGCCCATTATGAGACAGAGGATACTGCCACGGATTTGGATCCCCCAGAGACTGACAGTGATTCACTAGCCCGGTAAAAAAATAAAAGATCTTCCTTCAATCTATTGTCCCATATGAGGCTTTCCCTGGGGCCTAATAATTAAATGTGTTGCATTTTACTGCTTTGAGTAATGTCCATTTCTGCTTTGCTTTTTCTTGCAAAAAATCAGGACTCACAGTACACAATTAGTAAAGTATTTGACTAGTTGTCAGTCCAGAAATAGTTATGTTTACTGAGTATATTTTTTTTCAGTCAGTCCCATTTAATTTCTAAAATGTATTGTTGGGCCTTTATTTTGTTATGGTGTTTACATTTTTGCAAGGCAACATATTACTGGACAAAATTGTAATACCAGTGATCATCATCGTTCTAAATGTCTCTGTTGTATTTCCCACAGTCTTGAGGAGGAGAAGAAGGAGGAGGAGGGTGAAGAGGATGACACGAGGCATCTACAGCCTTACATGGCAAACTAATGTATTTTATGGCCTTCAGACAGGCTAGCATGTGTTCAACACACAGACACGAGAATAGTACTTCTCATCTAATTCTTGGGAAGAATGTGAATAAGCTAATTCCATGTTGCGTTATTGCTTTACGCTGAACTACACTAAATATTTGACAATCAATCATGAAAAGCCAGTCAGGAGTTGCCTTACATGTTTGAATGTAATATAGACATTGGTAAACCATGGACAGTTGAGCTGCTTTGGTGAGTTTCCAAGTTTCCTGCTCACACTCCATAGAATGTGATCCTGCTGGCAGACCTTGACATATTAGATGTGAGTTTTGGTAGTGAGGCTACCCTTTTGTTTAAATGCACAGTCTGGACTCCAAATATAGAGTATGAATTTGGGCCCTGTCCCAAGCAGCAGGATTACTGTGTGATCTGGATAACTTTGCTGACCCTTTAAACCCAGGACCCTCACTAAACTAACATGGACTGAGGTTGATATTTTTATGCAGTTCAGGTTCAATTCAGGAGACTCAAACCTGCTCCTTCGAACAGAACTGTTTTACATATGCAAGGGGTAAAAGGCTCATTACAAAGCCTCAATGAAATTCCATGTAAAGACACTTCTGTTAAATCTGAATAATAAACTTTGCCTGTCATACCTATCAAGAGCCTTTATTTTACTTACGCTCAACATGTCAAAATGCATGTTTTCAAGGTGTGAGGGTTAACAATAACACCAGAATTGACTGACCTTAAAAACTACATTCATCACAGTGACATGACAGTTGACATGACACATTTCATACTTTAATATTGAATAATAAATGGCTAAACATGCTTGAAAATGTCCATTGTTTGCAGTCCAGTGGTCAGAAAATAACAGCATATCTATATCACAGCAATTGAAATAAACACTTACAATAGTGTGGATCAAATTACAACACCTCAAGTCTCAAGTCTTGTGAAATCCTCCACACTCGGCAGTAACGGCAGTCTTCTAATTTTTAGATCCATTTTGAGCTGGAACACAACGAGTAATCTGTAACCAGCTTTCAGCCACTGGAAAAACATTGGGGACGGTCAGATGACCATCATATCTGTCTGACTAAGCATCTTAAAGAAAAGCATGATTCATTATTTTCCAAAAATACAGTTTACAGCACATTTGCTCAATTTGAATTACACTAAGAAAGTGTTGAGTTACATTAACTACTCACCTTTTGAAAAGTTGTGGAGACACAAAGCTTTTTTGTAAATTGTAAACAAGAATGCAACAGTGATTTTAGTCCTATTTGGAACATGGCACACTTCAGCTACTTGTGGCCGGAATAGTATTACAACAAACAAAGATTATCCTGGCAAACACTTTTTTTCACCTGTTCTTAATACTTAATACTTACTACTAAATAGATCATCAGAATGTTTTTTTCTCACTTGCCTATTAGGGCTTCAGTATTTAACCTCCTGTCTGTACACATTTTCATGGCAGTCAATGAGATGGTTGTTAAGATATATCAGTCAGCACCAAAGTGGTGGATCGACCTCAAGATTTATATTGCCACTGACATTAAAGTTAGAGTTATTGCGTCTTGTTTTATGTTGTTTGTAATTTGTAACTGGTTTTACTTTGCCTCTGTAACGACTGGATTTCACAGAGAGGACCCAAAAGCACGACCCAGACACAGGCAGGTTAGAAGCAAAAAAACAAAGTTTTTAATGGAAACAAGCAAGGTTCGGTACACAGTTGAGCAGTCAGACAAGGCAGATGATCCAGGAGGGAATAGACAGAGACGTACTCAAAAAGCCAAAAGGAGATCAAAAACCAGGTAGTCAAAATACAAAGAACACTAGGAAAAACACTGGAACACTTAGCACAAAGGACAAAGACAAACTGGCACAGAAGGAGGGGAGAACACAGGTTAAATACACACAGGTGAGAGACTAATGAGTCTAAAACAGGCTAACGAACAGGACGTTCCAATTTGCCGTGTAAAGCAACATAAATTGATAAAGTTTGTGGTTCAGTTTTGTCAGCAAAGTTTCTGTTTGTACTCTAATGTGAATTGGCGACTTGAATCTGCTTACGACCATGTGCGCTAACACATAGGAGTAGGAGGGAAATTCACTTTCTTTCTTGTTAAACCAGAATGGTTTGGTTTTGTAATTTGGAAAATACATGATACACTTTATTTTCACAACGTATTTTTTATGATATTGCAGATTTCTATCACAGGTAATATCGAAGTGATCAGAGTTACCTGGAGTTAGTTAGTTGATGGGTCAGTACTTTATTAGAACAATAAAGGCTGAGGAGAAGAATACACATTTGCGTCACGTAAGGCTAATATCTACAGTGTCGCAAGCTTGCTTACAATGGAATTTGGAAAATGAACATAGATTTATGAGTAAAGACTTTGTCATACTTCATAGTAATACTTCTACAGATATAACATGGCCCTGTGCCCAGTGGACTTCATCAGGCTACAATCAGCTGTCGTTTTGGGCAGTTGCTGGACATTTTAATGTCCTTTCAAAGTCTATAGTGGTGTTCATTTGTAGTTTCAGTTATTTTGTTTTACATGTTCTACATGATTAGTAATAGGTGGTTTAGTCCTGGTGTAATTTAGTCTCAGTATTTGTTTTGGCTACTATTGACCTTGTTTTATTCTGTTTATCATTAAGAGCAAGAGGATCTTCATCAAATGATACCTCATCGCCATGTTGAGGAGATAGTGTAGTGTCTCTCCTAACATAACTCATTTTTGTCAGTAATGGAAAAAATCCATTGCAACAGTCTTAATAAATAATCTTTGTCTTGGGAAAACCATGTTGTTATTGTTTTTACTGAGCACAAACACACAAAATTCTATATATTAGGAAGGTGATTTCCTAGAGGCTTTATCAGGTGAAACTATTCATTATTTTAGGAGGGGAAGACTAGAGAACAGAAAATGGAGAAAATGTAGACTCTAGCCATCTGTCACTACCAGGTAACACTTTAAGGCCCCTTATTTAGCATTCATATATAGTACATAAAAGGAGTGAATGGTTCGTAACGAGCTACAATATAGTTGTAAGCAGATGTAAGTGTTTATTCATTGTTAATCGTTGACACCTGACCACTGATGATTCCACCTGTGCAGGTAAAAAAGTAAAACAAAAAATGTGCAGTAGAGATACATAGAGAACATAGAGAAGATGTGCGGTAATCTTTGTTGAAGATCAAACGGCTGTAAAAGGTGACAAATTTCAACTAAAACTGGATTTGGACATTTACTGAAATATTAGAAAACATGAAAACAAGAACAAGAAATTGATCAGTGCACTTTTACACTTTAATAAAATAAAAGAACTTGAAACAGCAGTTGCATAGAATAGAGCTGTGTGAATCTCAACACCCACTTGAGGTAAGAATTAAGGCCTCACAAAGTGACGGAGACATTAAGGCAGGTAGCTACAAGCTACAGTGCCTACCTGCTTAATACATTATCACATTATTTGCTTTAAAAAGATAACATTACTGTATGAATAACACTGGAAACATAAGACTCCACTGTACAAAAACAAAACGACTGCACCAAACTTTAACACAGCAATTGCTGTAACAAAAATATACATTCAAACCTCCCAACAAAGAGACACTTAACAGAAACAAGCACTTTGTTCATTGTGAGACAAACACTCTTACAAGAACAGAAGAATAGACAAACAAAAACAAAAACAAAATGTAAGCCAGTAGCTGCAGTCGTAATCCGTTTGCGAGGCACATCTGTGGGAGCTGTAACTGGTTGATGGCTTTTGACATTTTGGAGTCAGAAGTTGATCATTATCAGAGGTGGAGGCGCCCCTGACTGCGTCTGGTGTGGAGAGGAACCTGGAACAGAAGCGTCAGATTAGTGGACCTGCTGACATCTTAAGCTCAGTGATCACTGCGTACAGGTGCTGATAAACAACATTATGAATCCCTCAGATGCAAATCGACTTTTTCATGGGAGACAGTAGCTCTGTTTAATCCAATGTCCCAGTAATGCCGTGACAGTGAGCTAGCATGCATAGTAGCAGGACCCTGAAACTGAAGCAGCTAAATGGATAAAGCACAGGTGTAAATAATAACGTTATCAATGGCTCTATTCAATGTCAGTGACAGAGAACGCACAATACCAGAGTCCTGATACTGGCTCACCTAAATGGAATGCAGCCATCATTAATGTTATTATTTCCAAGCTTTTTTGACAAGTCAAAATGTCTACCATGAAAAGGGTCTATAGGCATTTTGAACTTTAAAAGGCACCGTACCACACTAGTGATCCTGTTCTTTCTTGAAGCATAAGTTTATGTGATGTTGATTTCCAAAAACCAGTTTGCAAGTTTTTCAACCCTAACCCTAACCCTATGCCAAGGAACTGATTAATAGGTTTGTTAGAAAGGTGGTTGGCAGCTGTGGAAGTGCCCTCTGGTGCTGCACTGTTGAGCACATGGAGCTGCACAGTCAGTAATTATTAGGCACAGCAAGAGGCACGTCGGCAGAACAGAGTGCAAAGTGGACTTGCAGTGGACTGCATCCGAGTGGTGAGTTGTACAGGCGGTTATTCCTGACTGAACGCTATCGAGCCTCTCACAGCATATGGAGTTGAGCTACTCCCCATGTGGTTTGTTTTTACTAATGTTAGTTTAACTGTTGTTAGCACTGTTAGCACTGCATATGTTTGCAACTACTTTTATATGACTTAACTGTTTATTTGTTGATAAGGCTTGTGAAACGTAGATACTATAGTAACCAGATCGTGGGAGCCATGTAAGTGAAGTATATCCGGTTACTTGAATTCTCATTATATTCTGGCACCTTTGTATTTGTTCTTTATAGACCACACATCCTTCCACTAAACACCTGTAATCCTCACTGGTGGCAATACTGTGTTGTTGTGTTAGATAAAGACAACTTAACTATATTAGAGAGTCCTGTGTGTTCTTACCGACACCCAAAGGTGAACATCACTATTCATCAACCAACACCTATACAGTCCCAAGTGAATACATGTTCAATGATGTTAAAATAAACAGAGGGGAGCGAGTATGGGGTGTGTCTATGGGAAACAAACCTTGGGTATTTCTGGACTGCCGAATGGTGAGTGCTCGAATGAATTCTCTTTGTCAGAGGAGTTGTTGTGGCGATGCTGGGCAAACTTTTTCTTTAGTGCTTCAGCAATAAGAGCCGCCGGGTCACTGAGCAATGTTGCACCTCCCTTACTGCGTCTCCTTCTGACCGGCGTGCCCCCTGGGGATCTAGAAAGAAAGGTTAGGAAAATAACTATGGGGGAACTGAAGAGAGCATTCTGCAACATTAGGACACAAACCATAATATTTCTGGATATTAATATTGGTGTAACTCAATCAAAAATTCTGGCACACCCATATTCTATCAATCCTAATGCCTACCTCTCCACTGAACGCAATTTCACTTGATTTAAGTCCTTGAGAACATCCAGCATGGATGGGATCCCGTTTACTTCCGAGTCCTGACCCTTGTTATGATTTTTCTCGTCCTTCCTGCGCTGGCGGATCAGCTGTAATACAGACGAAGTCTCTGCGGAGGAGCCAGGGCAGGGAGGAGGTGGAGGTGGAGGTGGAGGTGGAGGTGGTGGAGGAGCAGCACAGCGAGGCGTGGAGGTGAGAGCTGGTGGTGGGGGAGGAGACATCAAAGGCGTGCCTGGTGCATTCTGGGACTCGGTCAGACCTAACAAAACGTTGAAATAGCACAAACAGGTTATTAGATATACTTCACTTGTAAAAATCACAGTAAAACATGCTGAACTCATTTGAAGTTGCGTCGTGGTGCAAAGAATGTGAACCTGAGGCTGGAGAGGCAGTAACAATCATGGCTATCTGAGCTCGTAGTTTAAGCAGCTCGCCCTCCAGCACTGTGATCTTCTTAAGGGCGTCTGGGTCAGTTGTCTGCCTTACAGATCTGCCTTCTCTTTGGGCTTGACTGAGGGCCGGTCCTGGGTATCTCACCACATCACGATTTACAGCACTTCGCTTCTTCGGAGGTAAATGGTTCCTATAGAGACCACATTGTTTTAGGTACAGTAAGAAATGACAGTTTTTCTGAAAACGACATGACCAATTCAACGCTTTTCTTTACAGAGATCAGTGTTCTCCTGCTCAGACAAGCTACGTACAAGTAAGCTACCAGTTTACATTGTGCTTTCATATCAGCCAGGAAGAGAGTGGCTACATTTACCTGGCAGCGTGAACTACTTATTACACCTGCCTACAGAAAGCAAGCCATTCTGCTTGCTTGAGGAAAGTAGTTTCATGTACTAATGCAATAAACTGAACAGCTCACATTGTGCGGTTCATAAGGGGAACTTAGCAGCTACACTAACCACTTTTACTTAAAAGTAACCACAGAAAAAGTATATAATAGTAGCACCTTGCTAGCCATCTACAGTACACACAAACACTGACTGGCAGAAACACTTACTGAGTTGTCTATTGCCTTGTTGTTCCTCTGGGTAGAGGTTGTTCCACACACTCCATTACTCCCTCTGTGCCGTTTTTGGCATCAGAATCAAACAAAAACTGTCCAAGTTGAAATTCACAGCAGCAAAGTACCCGCGTTTCTGTTGGTTGCCAGAACTCTTTATTCTCCAGCTACTGTAGCAGTAATGCTGAGCAGCTGGAGCGGCACCCTGAGCTTCTGCCTCTCTCTGTTCCAAGTGGACTTGTACATGTACTCTTTGACTCATAACATTTTATGAAATATATTATCCACAATTTTGCTCATATTAGGACAAATTGTTTTTGTCTAATTAACAGTATGGCCAATATGGTTTTGTTCTCTAGTTATTGATCATTATAAAGTTGCACAGGGAAACATTACCTTCACCGTGTTCCCATTATGTCCATTTGTGTTCTTCTTACCTGGTCTTGGCAGAGCTGTCCCCTTCGTCCTCAAACACCCACATGACGTCAGCGAGTGAGGGGATGGCGGGTGTATCGGCAGTGATGTCGACATAATCATGGAGCCTATAGGTGAGCAGGGGGATCTAAGGACCAAACAGGGACAAGGAGGGATTACACACTGTGACACTGACTACATGACAAAAATAATCTCATTAGTTATATATAATTATGACATAAATAGTATTTTTTATTGTAAATTTCAATTTTATATGTATGATCCTTGACTTAAGCAGTACTTGTTTATTCTGCTCGTTTATTGCACCAAAATACCAGAGCAAATTCCTTGTGTGTGAAACTTTACTTGGCAATAAACCTGATTCTGATTCTATCATAATAAACTAGACTGATTTTGAGTGATAATCTTCAGTCTGTTAGAAAACACAAGTAGTATGGGTACCTGGAAGTGGACACGTGGTGTAGGCGCCAATGGGAGGTTGGTCCCGATCATCCGCACAATACTGCGATACTGACCGCACAGCTGACTGTCCCACACCGGAACCAGCTACAGGCAAGACCACACACACACACACACACACACACACACACACACACAAAACTTAGTTGTAAATTGCTATCCTTCCTCAGTCAGTTCACTTTTAGGGACTGGTGACTTTTCTTGGCACTGGTAATCTCCTTGGTAAATCTCAGTTTGAGAATCAGTAACATAATCATAACAAGTGTGTGTGTGTGTGTGTGTGTGTGTGTGTGTGTGTGTGTGTGTGTGTGCGCGCACTCACCATGTCTGGAGGCACTCCAAAGTACTCCAGGACGACACGCAGCACATCCAGAATATCCTCTGCTAAAGACATTGGAAGGACTTTTTCATGCACCAGCTGATGACTGCAAAGCTCCTGTTTCTGCTGACTGACTTGGTAAGTGTCCAACACAGAATGGACGCCACTAAGTCACATACTTTACACCTGAAACCAAACCAAACAAAACATACAGCACTTAACACTCTATAAAATAGAACAACTAAAAGTCAGTACTTGAATCCCTAAACACCACAAATCGAGCCAGAAAGCTTAGCGTCTAACCCAACATCCATATCATTACAAAAACCTAATGTCACCTTTAAATTATTGCGAGAATGTAAGAACTTCTATATCTCAGCAAGAACTTGCTTCTAGCTTTAGTAGGCTCATCTACTGGAAAGGCGACTTTACAACTACAGCAAAGTCAGACCGCTGCTGTTAGAGTCCTCACCAAGACCAAGAAACCAGACCACATCAGTCCAGTTCCCACAGCTTTGCGCTGTGGCTTCCTGTGTTAAAGAATTGATTTTCAAAATACTACTAATGGATTATAAAGAATTGAATAATTTATAGTAAAAAAAGACCTGTCAGCTTGTCTGGGACAGGTCTGCTTACTGTCCCCAGAGTCAAAACCAAAGCATGCAGTTTCTATGCACTGCTTTTTATCAAATTAAATGATGTGCTATTCATTCTCATCTTTCATTGTGCTTTGAACTGCACTGTATTTTCAATTTCTTCTGTTTATTCTATTTTGGCTTCTTTTTTTTAATCTTCTTTTATTTTATTCTTTTAAAACCCTAATGACAAGTGTGTTATTTCATATTGTCTTGTGTTTCTTTAATATCTCTGTATGTCTTACTTATCACTTTGAAATGCTTTGCTGTTGATTGCTTTACACTGAAATAGGTTAACCTCCATCTTTAAATGCCAGTAACTCACCTTATAGGAGAAACCCAACCTAAACCAAAGTTAGCTGGTGATGATTTCAACCTGCCCCACAGACCGTTAACTAATAATGAAACAGCTGCGAACACAGAAAACACCCATTGTGGTTTCACCGGTTTCACAGCTGGAGGCGCTAAATTCAAATAAAACTAATTTGGATGTGTTATTTCAAACATTAATTCTACGAGCCTCTGGAGTCTATTAACTTCCTGATCCAACTGTCGAGGTGTCACCTGGTAGCATCACAAACGGATGCTCAGGGAGGAAGTTGTCTCCCTCTGTGCAGTTGGATGCTGACTCAGCTGTTGAATCGCATTGGATCAGCACAACGGAGGGTTCATTGCGGATTTTAGTTTTAACCTAAAAAAAATAGCAACCTTGTGTTCAGGGCAGTGCAGGTAGCCCGCACAAGAGCCGCAGTGTGTCCCTCTGTAAAAGCTGCATTGCTCATCAAAAGTAAAATGCGCGACCCCAGGAAGCACGCGGGATAAGCGTAAATATGCGTGTACTTACCGTGGACTCGTGTTCTTGTAAAAACGTTAGTGGCCACATCTGTCCGAGATCTTCATAATAACCAATAATATAAACTGTAACTGCAGATAAACTCTTAATAACTTGGAGCTTCCCTCCTAGCTCACGCTTCAAGGCAGCGAGTCTGTAAAGTCAAATAAAGCTGCACGAGCAACACTTCCCCTGATTGGCTGTAGATGCAGAACTAATATGAGCAGCCAATAAGAGAGGGTGACTGTGCAATGTAGGCAACGGCTTGTCGACCAATTGCGTGCCACGAAAACGTAGCACCAAATTTGTATTTTTGTACACGAGCTGCTTCTCTTCTTGGGTAAGAAAACATCGCTAAACTTAACTTAAATTTAACATATATCGCACTTTCGAGGCATTTATATTATTATTAGTTGTAGCAATCACACAATTTTATGTTCAAACGGTCCAACGCTACAATTGAAGATGTGTTTTTGTTAAGTTGGCTAGCTTCTTCACGTTTCAAAAGTAGCTAGCTTCTTTAGCTAGCCACAACGTTAACGCTGGCGCTGTGACTTGACAGGACAACTTTAATACAACAAAATGTAGCGTTTCTAAACTAGCCTCGTACCTTTAGATTCCTAACTTAAAAACTTACTCTAGTGACCGTAACGTTATCTAATTGAATTAGTTCAACGTTCTCACGACATATTTTGTCGACCATAGCTTTAACGGTAACCTTAAATCATTCTAAATTCACACTTAGACAACGTTAGGTTACCACTCTCTGTTTCAGGTCTGGTAAAGGTAACAATGATGGATGCACTGTCGGTGGTGAGTCAGCTGCGGGACCTGGCCTCTGAGCCGCAGAACCGAGAGGTGATAGTCCAGGACCAGGGCTGTCTCCCCGGCCTGGTTCTTTTCCTGGACCACCAGAACCCAGAGGTGCTATTTGCAACTCTTCAGGTGGGTGAAAGAGGCTGGACTGGGGCGGTGATGTGCTGTACATTATCTGCCAGTTATTGAAATAACTGAAATAAATGAAAACTTGTGTTTGCTTAAAGGGTTAAAACTCATTTATCTATTTAAATCATGTAAAACACTGGAATGGTAAGAGAGACTTGTAAATTGAGAAATGAATTAACTAATTCAGAACAGCCTGTGTAATAGGTAACATGTTGGGTAGCTGGGTGTACCTGTTTGTACAAATGCAGTGTATATTTTAACCCTTTGTCCTCAGACCCTGCGCTACTTGGCTGAGTTGTCCCCCAACATCCCCACCATGAAGAACGAACTGGGTATGATGGTGAGCTTGGAGAATCTAATTGGGAGGTGAGGGGATATTTTTTTTACACTGTCTTGGTGACTCTTGCATGTTGATGCGCATTTGTGATTTACTGGACTGTCTGTAGAGTATTTTCTTAGCATGTTTATGTGGTTGTTCTTGAAACTTCCAATGACACTTGCTTGAACTTGCTGCATTAGTTCCCTTTGTTTTTTTCTTATATCCATTTATTATTTCATGTTGTAGCACAGATACATGAGTAGTTTCATACGTTAATAGGTGTGTTACGTTTCATAACCTAATAGTCATAAGTTCATGTCATGTAAAGGTGTTTCACTTCACATTAAATATAACATTTCTCCATATAGAGAGGGCCTGTCTATTGACATCACAGCCCTGGCTAAGGAGGTGTTTGGCATTCTGAGTGCACCTGCTAATCCTGTGCCACGCACTCCTGAGAGGGAGAGGAGAAAGAAATCCCAGTTCTTTATCAACACCTCCAACAAGAAGGCCAAGTCTGTCACTCTGCATATCCAAGGGCTGGACAGCACTGTGAGTAGGCTGACACACACACACATATACATGTAGCAGCATGCAGTAGCAGTTGTTATTATTGCCAGCATATAAACAAATACATTCTCCCTCTCTTAACAAGGACCAGCGAGGCTTGTGTGAGGAGGCTCTTCTGAAGGTCAGAGGAGTGATCAGCTTCACCTTCCAGATGGCTTCCAAGAGATGCACCGTCCGCATCCGTTCAGACCTGTCTACTGAGGTAACACACAAAAACACAAAGACAAACATCAACTATCAGTGTCTGCTTTGGGAGCAACTGGCCTGTTAAAATATTTATTATGTTATATATTTATTTGTTTATATCTTCCTAGTTATATTTGTATTATATACACGTGCAGGAATCTGGAGTAAGAAAACAGTATATCTGATCTCTGATTGATCTTGGTTTATTAATTCCAGTCACCTCCTTGATGTTTCTTAATTTGCAGAGTCTGGCATCGGCCATCGCTGCCACTAAGGTGTTGTCAGCCCAACAGGTGGTGAAGAATGAGGCAGGAGAAGAGGTGAGTAGTGGTCATAGAGCACACATTTTGACTGTGTTGAAGTTCACACTGAACTTTTAACTTGTCTCTTCTTATACTGTTCTCTTCAGGTTTTTATCCCTCTGAACCCATCTGGAGTGAAGGTGCAGCAAAACTCAGCTCTACCAGACTACCTCCCAGAGGAGGAGGAGAGCCCAGAGAGTGAGGTCGACCGAGCAATTTCCCGCACCGCAGCAAAGGAAGACTCTAGTGGAAGCTGGCTCAACACTGCCGCCAGTTTCCTCACCAAAACATTCTACTGGTGAAACTGGCTCAGTTTGATTCCCTGAAGATCCAGTGACACAAAGTTGTGCTAAAAGACGTGGACGTTGTGTCTGACCTTCACCAACTTCCCATCAATTCTTGTGAAAAACTACAAGTTGCCAACGTGTGCAAAAGCACTTCTCGTTTTACTCCTATTGTGCTCACTGACTTGAATGGAGGCACACACATTTGAAAAATATCTTTCATCTCTGGACTTACATGATGCTGTTTTCTATCCAGCCTTCTCATGGAATGTAAATATTTTCTGTTGGTCTTTCCAAACTGTCCATTGTCTCTCTACATGTAAAAAAAAGTTTTTAAAAGATTCTTTGATACTTTTCTTTATAGTTATAAGAAGTATTGTGTATCCTGCTGTTTGTTGGTAGTTGTATTGTTTATGCTAAAATAAATGTAATGTACAAAATATTACATGTTTACAACGTGCAGTGTAATTATTTTTTTAATTTCCTATTCTGTATTTTGGATCAAAAAAGGAAGACAAAATCATTGCAATAACACATCAGTGAATAGGTAATCAATTCAAAAAGTTTTATTTACTTGCCAAACAGTTCGGCTGCAACAGTTTTACAGTGGTTCAAAGATGTCATCCCACAGCCCCTCTGAAGGAAAGGGCTCGTTAGTTGTCAAAGCCTTGTGGTCAGTCTTCGTAAAATATATCGACCTTTAAACATCATTTATAGGATATCTATGTATAATGTCATTTACAAGTGATTTTGCTTTTGTTAAAGCAAGCTAAGTCAAGTTACCATGTTGATAACAGCGTGCTGTGTACTACTGGCAGAGACCAGCACTACATAACCAAGACAGGTCATCTTTCTGAAGTTTCCTTCCATTTTGGTGGTCCTGAAAGATTTGAACAAGGAGGAAACTTAAGTGCAAAGTTAGTTCAGTGTTTTACTTGAATCTCTCTCATCTTTCTGTAGTGAAAAGCTGTATGAAGGACCAATTGTTTGACATTACAGCTCTTATATGACGATATAACAGACAGGCTGACATAACATTTCGTCATAATCTTTCACTCTTAACATAAATCAAGAAGAGGAAGCCACTGGAGACTTCAGGCATGTTGCCAGAGTGCCAAAGCTCATGCTGGGAATGCATATCTTCATTTCAGTGAGAATGAGTGCAGACAAGTCACCTCATTCTCTCCACGATGCGGTAAGGCAAAGGAACATCAAAATTAGCAGCATTTCTTCTTAAATCCTTCATCAAAAAGATTAGATTATTTCAGAATTAACATCACCAGCAAATTAATTTTTATCCATTTTATATTTGCTAGGCCAAAACAAAAGTCAACCTCCAACGCAAGGTGGCTAAGCTACAGCGTCGTCCTTCGTCGTCCTGCTCACCGGCTGAGTTAGACGGTGTGGCAGGACGAAGGATGCAGCACTGATGGGGTAAAACAAATGAAAGGGCAGGTCTTAACATAAAAGCTTTTTTTTTTTCTCAATTTGAACAGAAAGCGAAGACAGGATGAAAACGAAACGAAGAATCACATTTTATCTGTACAGCAATTAAATAAAACTAAACAAAAAAATAATTAGTTTACACCCTAATCCTCAGTTGTCTGAGAGAACAGTATTTTCATTTTCTCATTATTTAACTTAAACTCCATGATGCTGCAACGCCCCTGCCTCACCCCAATAATGACCTCTAGTCTTAAACACTGTAGACACAGCAAAAATATATTACATTACATGACACTTTCCTGTGGTCTTAATACAACTTCATGCGCTGATATCATTCCTATATCTCATCTCCTCTGAAACATTTCAATACAAATGTTGAGATCATGAGGTTCCAGTTAAAGAGAGCAGACGCGTTAATGAAACCATGTAATTCGGAGACTGTTGTGACATAACATCACGTCATTACAGTGTTCTACAGCAACAAAAATAAACTCTTCAAGTATCATGGCTGAAGACTTACCAGCTGATCTCATTACATCATTATTAGTCTCTCATTCACACACGTACACACATACACACACACATCACGAGAGTCACAAGGTAGAAGAGGCATTCAAAGCCCTCTTGTGACTTCAGGACATTCACTTCAGAATGAGGGGTAGTTAGTTGGGGCTGTACTCAGAACATTACGACCGAGTGTGATCATGGTCAGAGACAGAGAGACTATCTGCTCCCCAGAGAGTTTGTTGAGGGACACGTAACTTCTCTCTGGCGTTGCTTTAGGGAGATCTTTGGAGACGCCATCTTTGGGAAATGGCTGCGGTGCTCTTCTGTCGCGGGAGGGTGAGAAAGTGAAACCCTCCGGAAGGGTCTGGCTGTGATGCTGCAAGTCCTTCCTTTGATTCAGTGCAACAGGTCTGCGTTACCTCTCTCTGACCGTCTCACTTCCTGTCTCTCTGGGTGTGGAATCATCTCGGTCTAACAGGGCATCAGGCAACATCTAAAAACCAGGGGGGAAACAAAAAAAGCAAAAATGTCAGTTGTTATGAAGGCTAAGGTAAACTAAACCCACCTCTTGCTCTAGCTTGTCCTTGTGCTAACCACAGTTGTGATAAGTAGTACATGTGCTGTCTGGTGGAGGTCACTACTGTGGACTGAAGGCTTTGCTCTGTATTTTCTAAAGTAAGGAACATGTTCTAGTCCTGCGCTAAAGCTAGTTAGTCCAGCACATTAATGCTACATACCCAGTAGTACTTAATTACTAGGATGATTTGATTACCGCCAAATGTCTGTTTTCACCTGGTTTGATGGTGTTGTCTTAATATTTAACACTATTTTAAGTTGCTCTGGATAGGACCATCTGCCAAATGTCATACATGTAAATTTAAATGTAAATGCAGCCAACTTCCCATTTCAACTGATAATGAGGGTGCAGTCTGCAGAGCAAAGAGGAAAGGATGGATGAAAAGCAGAAGGAGACATAGGGATTATGTGTGATAAACTCATCTGAGAACAAATAAAACAGCTCTACTGTGCCTCTGGATTATGTGTGTTAAAACTATAGACCAGAATAGAGAACACATTGTACAATGACACACCTCCACTTTGTCTTAACAGGGTAGATCTGTGCTCACCAGTCATAATAAGAGGTCACATGTCTGTGTCCTCCAACTCTGTCATCACTTATTTATTGCTTCAATATACAAAATCAGTTAAGGAGGTATTCTACTAGTTTAATGTTGCACTTGCATAAAGTTGGGGGACATGAGAGAGATGGTCTAAATCAATGCAGCAAAGGCAGTGATACCCTCACTTTTAGTCACTAGTGTGGGTCAAGCTCCAAAAACGTTGGATCCTACATTTCCCATAATGCAACTCAATAGCGTGTGCCTGGTAAATGTCATAGTGATGGCATCATCAGGGTTTTTTTTCCAGGGGCTTTGAGAGAGCGCCCTCCAGAGCCACAGGAGACAAAATACAACGTTTTTCACAGGCTCAGTGGTAGCTCAGTAGTTTCCCCTTATGCTGTTTAACAACTTCATCAGATCTTCGACTTCCTCTATAACTATATCAAGAGAACAAATATAATGATGATGACTAATGAGAGAAGCAGGGGCAAAACAGAAAGAGGATGCTTATTGACCTGGTCCCTGCTGGGCTGATATATCCTCAACTCCACTTAGAGGCTTTAGGAGACCGTTCTCCCTGAAGGCTATGACAGAAACTCTCTCCTCCTCCTCCTGCTGCTGCTGCTGCTCCTGTCCCTCAGGAGGCGACAACCTGGAATGTGAAGGCAGGACAATCACCTCTTCAAACTCCCCGTTCTCCCTGGAAAAAGGATGGAAAGGAGAAGTTTTTAAATGTTACCCTCATTACAGTCATGGATATCATCAATGTGACAAATTGACATCATATTTACCTCTGGTCAGGATGGCTCAGTGCTGTGGTGTTGGGGTCAGGTTGGCGACCGTTGCTGTTGCTGTTGTGTGTCGGTGACACAGTTGCTGCCACAGTCGCTGCAGATGGACTGGGAGCGGCAGGGGTCACTGATGATGAGAGAGAACCAACACAGCAGATATATTCCAAGGATAGCCAAAGTTATATTCCTGCAAAAGTGACATGTATTCATTTTTCTAAATAATAAAAGAAGGTACACAAGTATAAATGAAGTTACCTGCATTGTCTCCGTTCCTGTTAGGAACAACTTTCTAGAAATGAGAAAGAATATAAAGAGAATGAACACCAAGGAATAACACAGATTCTCCATGGTTAGTCAGATCACACGTTAGCCTTTACCTTCTCTGCTGTGTCTGACCGTCTTGTTCTCTTCATGATCTCCTCCAGACGCTGGTGAAAAACAAGAAGCTTTTACATGCACTGAGTATGAAGAATATTATGAAATATTACATGTGTGTGTGAACATGCGTCACCTTTTTTCTCTCCAGGCGTTCAGCCTCCTCTTTCTGGAAGTGTTTCTCTCTCTCCTGCCTCAGTCGCTCTGCCTCCTCTCTCTGCCGAGACTCTTCCTCCTCTTTCTAACATGCAGAGTTTTATTTTATTATGAGATTGACAGACTTCTTGAGTAATATGTTTAGTCTTCAGTTCATTTATCCACTTTCTCTGACCTGTTTCTGGAGTCTCTCTGCCTCCTCTCTCTCTTTCTGAAGTCTCTCTTCCTCCTCCTCTCTTTCCTCCTCCTCCTTCCTTCTCCTCTCCTCCGCCAGACGCTGAGCCTCCTCCTCTCTCTTTGCTCGCTCCTCGGCCTTACGGCGAGCCATCTCTTCCTTCGCTAACCTGTACAGACACGCAAATGAATCACGGCCAAGAATGCAGACAAACAAATCTTCAGTATTATCCATCTCCTGTCTGTCCAGATCCCATACATGTATTTACATAGTGTACCTCGCCTGCTCCTCCTGTTGCCTGCGCTCCTCTTCCTCTCTCTCCCTCTGCTCGCGGGCCAGCCGACGATTCTCAGCCAGGATACGACCCGCCTCCTCTCGATCTGTGGTGCCTGCTGAGGGCTTGTAGGTTGGAGGACTGCTTATACTCTCTAGAAGGCATTAAATATTACATTTTTACCAGTTTATCTTGTAATAAAACTGGTGTGAACAGGGTTTGGGAGTGGTAACTGACCGCTGGCTGCTGATGGTGGTGCTGGTGGTGTCTGCTCACTACTGGTCTTGTTTTGACCCAGTGGCTGAGGTCGAGGCTGAGGAGGACTGAGCATCTGCTCTTCTTCTTCCTCTTCTTGGTCTCTGGTGGGTTGGGGGCTCTCAGGTGTGATCCTGAAAGGACGAAGGTTTCCAGGGTCCTCTGCCCCCGGTGACTTAATCAGCTTGGGGGTCGGAGGACGCCCTGCTGACTTTTGAGGAGGTCTGTGTGCAGGAAGAAAAGCAGCATTTGGCTACAAAGTACTGGCCAGAATAAGACCAAATGTGATTCTGCTGGTTACTAGTGTTTAGCAATTTGAACAGTTTTCATGAAACTTTACCGATACTTATCAGCCATCTTACCTTCATTCATAAGTTTTAAAACAAGCATGGCATGAATAATCATAACAGCCCTAACAGTAATACTCGCCCCAAACCTTTCAAAGCTGTTACACCCTCTTCCTGCTCCCAATAATCCATAACTCCAATCTGTCACAAATCTGTTTATGTACCTCATGTCCTCAGCTATCATGGGTATGTTCTCCTACCTGCCAGGAGAGGGCGCTGTCACTCTGCTGTTCTTCTTGCCTGGAGAAGAGGAGCGCTTGTTGGGGGGCAAAGTCAGTATGGGAACCAATGGGAGTGACAGGTTGCTCCACGACTTCCTGACATTGTCGTGGTCCTTCTGCTATTGGTGCAGGAGATGGAGGGAAACAAAGAGATAACAAATGCTCATTCAATCAGGACCCAGGTGAGCCAGCAGCATAATGTCTCTTCTATAATATAATAATATAATAGCTCTTCACAAAAATGTCCTGAGCAACACACACAGTAATCAGGTGATACAGAAGGTTCCCAGACACAGGTGCCCTACTGACAGCAGCAGAAGATGATCAGTAACAGGATTAGACTCAGACAGCCTTCCTTTGGCCGTGCATAACCTCTGGCATCAAGCCATGACACCTTAACTGTTGCCAAGAATAAAAAACAACCAACTCACATGGCATTTATCATCTCTTATGTGTAGAGGATGATACAAACTGATTGTAGTTTGATATGCAGGGGACCAAACCCTCCCTCACGTAACAATAATATCTAGACATTATGGCACATAAATGGTATAACTGGTATATCGCTGGTATGCAGGATTGGGTCTAGGTTATGAATGCGTTTGTGGTCTATGCATGTGTCTCTGGGTCACTGTGTGGAATATAAAGTACAGAAGATGCCCTCCCTCTAAGACCTTAATGGCATAAGCTGTGACACATCAGCAGACAGATGGACAGTGGGTACAGTGGTGTGTGTGTGTGTGTGTGTGTGTGTGTGTGTGTGTGTGTGTGTGTGTGTGTGTGTGTGTGCTTCACAGATACTCTGATATATTGTGTCTGACTGATCTGGGACATCATCCACATGAGAAAGATGAACTAGAGCAAAAAGAAGTGAATCATTTGTGTGTATGAGCATTGTAAAATACCAAAAACAGATAGAAAAAGGCACCACCATTGTGCACGCACAGGCTCACAGAGACAGTAAATATGCCAACATCGAGAGTGGATTATTATGTGAAAAAAGTATTTGCATTTGTCACGGCATACATTTCAGACAATATTGCAGTTGTCTTACGTATTGAGAACACATATTCTCTAGATACTCAATAAAAAACACAGATACTGGTTGACGACATGACCCACCGGTGTGGTGCCGGTGGTCCTCCTGCGGGCAGTCTTGGAGGAAGACGAGGCCGTCTCCCTACTGAGGCTCCTCTCATGGCTGCGGCAGTGAGGAAGCGGCTGGGCCTGCAGGGCCTTGAAGGACATGGAGCCCATGGGGTGGCAGGACACTGAGCGAGGACACACAGGCATGGCTATGGTGATGTATGTACATGGGAGTTTGGAGTGTTTTGAGGAAGGTATGGATCAGCGTGGCGTGAGGATTTATGGAACATCAGCAAGGGTTTGGATAAAGAGCAGCATGGAGCGAGAAATCAGGAAGGACAGGAAGGAATGAGAAGGGTGTAAGATGAATTAATAAATGGAAGCCGTGAGTTTGGGAAGACCAGCGGAGGAATGAAAAGAAGGAAACAGAGAAGAAGAGAAAGAAGGCATTAGTGCTACTGATTGAAAGCTCAACTGCTAATATACTGCAACCATCACTTGGGAAAATATATTCATGTTATGCTTTCAAGAGAAGGGCTGATTGGCTAGGTTAGAGATTTAGAAAAAGAAAAATGTGACAACTTTTAAAACCACGACGCAATATGGAAAATGTTCCATTCGCTTTGTGCCATTACACTTAAAGGCATCTAGACAGGAGACGTTTGGCAAACCAATCCCTGCTCTAAAAGGTCCCAGTGTTGGAAGCATCTCCACTTTGTAAGACTTTGTCATTCAGTCGGAATTAGTCCCAACACCACTTAGAGGAAGTGAGCATGCGCCTTCACACACTGCAGACAATGTTGAATGTAAAAAAGTGTGCAGAATTGAGAAAAGCAAAAAAAGATGCAGTATGATGTGTGCAGGTCAGTGTGAGTGAGTTATTGTGCATGTGAGCATAAGAGAGTGTGATTATTCAAAAACCACAAGACAAAGAAAAACAAACTTCCTTTAAGCAATGGAAAGAGGCAGAAATGTGTGTGTGTGTGTGTGTGTGTGTGTGCGAGAAAGAGAGAGAGAGAGAGCTTTGAGTGCCTGATACAGGCTGGTGAAGGAAGTTTCAGACGGTGTAATGCTTTAAGTCTGGCCAAATCTCATTAACATCCGAAACTGTTCTGGTCAAGAGACCAAAATATAAACAGCATAAATACTTCCAGCACTATGAGCTGTGATTCCCAGTTTTGCGTGTATTCGTAAACATCCTCTGTTTTGCTCGCTACTGACCATAAGAGCCAAGAGGGGTCTTTCATGTGGGAAGTGTGTATGTTACCTGTTTGCTCTCCAGACAGACTCATGGCACTGCGGCTACGAGCCAAGTAGGAGTGTGTTGGCTGCTGCAGGCGGTTCACCACATTGCTCTCCCATGGCGTCAATGGAAGACGACGCAGGCCTGAACACACACACGTAACATTTGAGATTTGATAATAACTAAAACTATTTACTGCCCACTGATTAGCATGAGCAATCAGTCAAAGAAGATTATAAATGATGCATAATTACTGTATGTGTTACCCATTCCTTCCCTCGCACTGCACAGCCGTGTACGCGAGAGCTAAAGTGAAATGGTAACCATGCACAGGCTGCTATGTTACACCTACACTTGCATGCGCCAGTTTGTTAATCATGAGAGGAAGCAAACACCCCGGAGTGAAGCACACAACCAAGAGCAAACACAGGGAGGAGAGCATTCAAATAAACAGTGCAGAACAAAGCACATACTGTATCACAACTGCATTTTAAGAAAATGCTCTTAATTTAAACTTGCTTCAAGAAATCTATGAATTAATCTGGCAAATAATTCAAGAAGTGCCAAAAGCTTTTATGCAAGTCAGTTAAAATCTTGGGCCATGCAGGGTCCTTGGTACCTGTGTAGGAACGTTGGTATATTGTGCATAATGTGTAGGTCTTATTAACCAGAAGTGGGCAATGCAACAGTTAATTAGTCTTCATGATAACCTGATTTGCCACTTAAAAAGAGACAAAGGACAGTTTATCAGGCAAAACATGCAGCACAGCTCACTCTGATAATGAAGCAGAGTACAAGGTCGCAGGTTTCAGAGTGAGGGGCAAAGATGCAACCGGGCTGGAAACTGTGCAAAGAAATCAGAGTCTCTAATCTACACCACTTTGTATTCTAGCAGTGAATAGTTTCAGAGTTCCTGTCACACTTTGTAAAGGTGTGATGTCTCTCATAGTGTCTGTTTTGAGGGTGCAGAGTTTGTCTTGGCACATGATTACTTTTTAGGTCTATAATTATTAAGTACTTCCAATTGTTGAAATGAGGGTGTTGATTTGTCAGCTGGGATAAAAACAGCCTACAGTGTTCCCACAAAAACAAAAAGATTATCCTGCAGAGGATTAGAGAAAGGGGTCACGCTAGAGGGGGAAAAAAATCTTGATCCATCTGATGAAACACACAAAAATGCAAACACATGCACATACTGTATATAGTACATGCCATTAGCAGAGTGTGGGCACTGGATTTGATTATCATATTGTTAACATTGCAGATCACATCATTCTGTAAAGTAGAACTTTTCTATTCTTCTTCTATGAAAGGACTATCAATGCTTTTCAATTAAAGTGAGACAGTACGCAGGGTATTCACTTTTCTTTTTGTTTGCAATTCCTCAACAGTTTCCAGTCCATGATCTTTTTGCTTAGCAGCGTGCAACATATAATATGAGGGACCAAACTGCAAATAAATTCCCAGAAAACACCTGTGTTTTTGTGCTGGGTGGCCTTTCCCTGGTGTAGGCGGGGTTTGGACTGAGCTTTGTTAATGACAGGAGAGGAGGCTGTTCTCATCTGTAAGCCTGTCAGCAACATACGAACATCAAACAATACATGATCCAATTGGTAAATTAGCACCTGAAAATATATATACTTCAAAGAATAGTTTGACATTCAAAGATTTATGCTTATTTGCTTTCTTGCCGTGACTTCAGACAGCCTGAAAACCTCACGGTGATGACAAGACCGCAACTTGTCACTGATACACTACAGTTTTTGTACGGATGAAACAAACAAAATATAACTTGTTGAATAGGGAGCTTTAGAGGTGCTGGTAGGCTACCTTTGTTACTTTCGCACAGAGCCAGTCTAGTTGTTTCCCCCTGTTTCCAGTCTTTATGCTAAATTAAGCTAAGCTAACTGTCTGATGGCTGTAGTTTCATATTAATCGTACAGACCTGGGATTGGTACTGAACTTCTTCATCTAATTCTCTGCAAGAAAGTGAATAAGTGTATTCCCAAAATGTTCAACTATTCTTTTAGAATTCTGTTTTTGTCCATATTAATGTAATTTAACCCTCAATTTAATTTAGTAAATAAAAGAATGAGCGCTTAGACTTAGAGTCTAACACACAACAAACACAAATGATATAAGATGCAGCCAAAGGCAGACCATCACAAGTGGATACAGTAATGAATAATATTGGCGTTTGTGTGTAATGTTCATCTTCATTACCTCGGTCTGGTGAGTGTAGGAGTGTGGCAGAGGAGTAAGAGAGGCGCTTGGTAATAACAGGGTCTGTATGTTTGGATAGATTCATCGTGGACACTGAGCGCCTGTCAGCATCTATAAACAAGTCAGAAACATGATAAAAAAGCAAATTAACAACATATTGCTTAGGTGGACTTTAAGACTGAGAACGGGGGAAGAAAGGGAGAGCTGGAGCCAGCAATCTCTCTTTGAAGGGTTACTCTAGTCTATTTTGGTTAAAAACTACAAACATGTTGCTAAGGGGGAAAAATATTAGAGAATGAATTAGTGCTAAATGGGTCTTGTGTCATCTAAAAATGAAGCTAAAATGGTTTGAATGAATGATCCTGTGTCTTGGGATATACGTTCAAGTGACAAACTGGATTGCTACATGCAAATAAAACAACAAACACTAATCATGCCATTCACATTGGCCTACATTTACACTAATGCCAGTGAGCTAAAAACTGTGCTTCACAGTTACAGTGCTAGAGCCAGCGGTCTAACACTGGCTGGCTAACTGACTCAGTGCTATAATATTCACATTGGGAGGTCATTCCGTATCTGCGGTAGAGACTGAAAGCACTCTGCATGTGCTCCAGTCCAGCAAGGTCGAGTGGATAGAGGAAAGCCGACTCGACAAAACCTGGACCAGGAGGGGACAGGACAATGCCAGAGAAACAAAGAGCAGAGAGGAGATAGAGGGAGATCGAGAGAGAGGGTAAGAGAGAGAGAGAGGGAGGGAGAGGCAGAGCAGGGTGTGAGTCAGCAGTAACAACAGAGGGCATGGGATCTGAAAAGTTCAAATACAAACATGGCAGAACAATACTGACACGCAGAGGCAGTCAGACATATTTACACAAGAGACACACTGTCACACATCAGGGAGGTGAGATATCAAAAGTATTCAATAAACCTGAAAGCACTGGTTCTTTCAGGAGGAGAAGTGGCTCAACAATACTTTGAAAAATTCAAACCAACTGGGAGACTGTAGAGCACGACTGTAATGACTGTGGGAGAGAGCTGTGAGTTTCTGCAGGTACTGTGTGTATGTGTGTGATGTGTGAAAGTACCGGCTGGTGTGCTGGGAGTGTTCGTTTGCAGTGCCCCTCCCCAAGACCACCGGTTGGGCTTCTGTCTGGTTCTCTGGCTCCTCTCCAATGTCCGACGTATCACTGCCTCATGACGGGCCTTCAGCCACAAAAGCAACGATGACAACACGGTCACATATTCAGCATTACAAAAACAAAGTACCTGGCAGATCAAATCTAAATTGTGATTATGCAACATGCACAAAATGAAAGCAAAACCACAAACTTGTCCTGACAAGACATTTTATAGGCTGTTGTAATGCCAAAAAGCATTGCAGTGCATTGGAACTTCTGAAAAAATGAGTAATTATAAGTATTATTAGAAAACTAGTCTGGTGGCCTAGTGGCTAGGACCTTTGTTGCATATCATGCCACAGCATCCTGTCTTTATCTCTACTGTTATTATTAAATGGCAGAATGAAAAATGCATTTAAAAAGTCTTTTACTTTTTACTTTAAAAAAGTATATTCCAAACTTCATTTAGAAATGTAGGAATTTTGAGCTAGATAGGTAGACCACTAGGCCACAGGGACCTTTTTAAGTTTTTTTCTACCCTCTAGGAAGATATGATGTTGCAATGTCATCAACATGTGCAGCATCAAAATCATGTTGCGGATCTCATCAGTGTCCAAATGTTCATTAAATCAATAATCTAATTAGAGCCTGAACTCACTGTAAAGAGATTCACAAACTACTGACCAGGAAACCTGCAACTCTTATAATAAGACATTACATTGACATTCATGGCTGCAAAAAAACTCAGACTAAACCAAACTCCACTCAAAAATTCTTAACTTTTTACTTATTGTCTTTTTGTATCTTTGTGGTGAGTTATGAGGATACATTTTCTGTATGTTTTGGGGCGTGCTTGCTTGACTGACAGACTGACTGACTGCCTCAGCCTATCAAATTCAGCCATGGTGGTCGCAACATGCTCTTCTCGCCTCATCTCCAACCACGACTTTTAGCCTTTGACAAGATTTGTATCTTATAGCTTTAAAACACCTGAAATCAAACCCAAATCTAAGCTTTAAAACATCCTGTCAGAAAGCTATGGCATGACATCCCAACACAGACACTATGACCATGTTCCCCTACAGTCTATGATAGGATGTGTGAGTAAAACGTGTGCAGATAGGAGTTGGCAATAAAGTTCAAACTCCACCTGACTAAAGAGTGAAGGAGCATAGAGCGTGTAAATGGTTCACTAAAAACAGATATTTATGAGCCTGTTCATCAGATCTTGTAGTGAAGGTGTGCTTGCATGTGAAAAGGATCATAATGCACAGGTGTGTACAGGAACAAGTGTATGAGACCTTGTCTTCCTCTAGTTTCTGCCGTCGTTTCTCCTCCACGGCAGCCCGTCTCTTGTCCTCCTTTATCCTCTGCTCCTCCAGCCTTCTCCTCCTCTCCTCCAGATGCTTCTCATAGTGCTGCCTGGCTCGCTCCTCACGTGCCTGCCACTGGGCCTCCTTGACAGCTGAGGAATGGTGCACGCATGCACACACACACAGTTAATAATGATAATAATAGTGTTTTCACATGCTCACACGCAAAAAAAAATACAACCACGACAACAAGTATGCATAATCATATGCACAAACACATGCCACATGGACACACACACACAGGCTTATGGCAGCAGTGTGATGGGTCAGCTGTAGATCATGTGACTAGGCTTTAGCTCTCAACACAAAGCAAATCCCTCAGCCCCTCAGCTGGGGCCAGAGGTATGACCACTGTACAATACTGTGAACACAAACGCACTTCAGCAATGAAAACATACAAACACTGACAGGCCATGACTTCCTAAAACCCATCTGTTGCGGTATGTCACAAACACACACTCCTACAAAAACACACATTCAAAACACTAGAATCCCTAAACCCTGTCCCATGGTCTGACCCATTATGTAACAATGGTGCCATGGCAACGGGGGTGCCTGGCTTCAGACTTTATGTAACAACCAGAGAAACGGGCACTTCACTACAGCTACCAACCAAGTTCAGTCATGATGTGTTAAAGCCTTCTACACACTAACATACAGTCTACTCTCTGTCTCTCACACACACACACACACACACACACATACACACACACACACACACACACACACACACACACACACACAGTTAAAGAATACATACCGTTCTGTTTTTCACGCTCATCCCGGCGCTCACGGGCTAACCTCTGTTTCTCGTCAATCTTGTTGAAGAGCAACGAGTCTGCAACACAAACAACTGTTAAACAGCAGACTACTCTACAGCTCTCACATGAGAGAAATATTTCCCTGTGTGACAGCGGGATTTACCTGTTTTGGTGGCAGCATTGTTACTGGGGCTGTTGCTGGTGGTGGTGCGAGACGGTGTCGGGGTGGGGGTCAGGGTGGGAGTGTAGGTCTGCCCGGAGCCCGAGGAGCCGGGGCGGGTGGCTGAAGACGCTCTGCCATCCTCTGATTTATACTGGGAGTAAGACGCTGGAGAGAAAGACAAACCAGACAAGTGTCAACAACAGTGGAAACACAGAAAGAGAAGCCGAGAGATGCACAAAGAGAATTGTACATCACTCACAAAGCTTTAATGACTTCTCATGCCAAAAAATCTGCATGAATCACCCCCAGCTGGAATAAAAGTTTTATACCCGAGTAAAATTCATCAATTCAGCAGCATCCTCCATGAGGAACATCAGATACTTCCAGTGGTACACTTCCAGACAGGCTGAGGGGCTACAGTTCCCCCACCCTGTAACTATACACCCATAAAACATTTGCCAGCCTCTTCAAATGGGTTATGATAGTAGTTTTTGTGACTTACACAAAAAAAGAGAGAGAAAAACAGTATGCAAGTAAAAGAGAAATTGAACAAGGCAAGTTATGTGAATGAAAAATTATTGATTAAGAGGGAGGTGACCAAACAACTGTAAAATAAACCACCTTCAGCCTGACCGTGTGCATGTGCTGCCTCTGCTGTATTCTCAAGCTCTGTTTTTGGCAACATTTAGGGCTTCTGCAGTGTAATACAATACTGCGTTCCCTGTATTCTCACATGTAGTGTGTTGTGTAGTGTTTCCACTCAGCTTAGAGGGAGGCTATCATTAATGGCACTATCAGGCTCTGGGTGACTCAGCACTTTCAGGTCAGCCTCCTGGACACAGAAAACAGAGCTTAACACTGAGCCTCATGCAGAAGCAGATGGGCCTGTCCCAAATGTTCTAAAATGACAACATGCACACACTGCTGTGCTTTGGGGTAAAAAGCAGGCTTAGTTAGTCAAGGACAATCAGTATAAGGGTGAAAGAGGTGCATACTACATGCAGAGGTATTGTGAATGTGCAAAATAAGTGCTCAACACCTTCTCTGTGTGGGTGTGTGGTGAAGATCTCACTCTTTAGCTGAAGACTAAATCAAATCAGTCCCTCTGACCCAGACTAAATTAACAAACTACATCACATGGACTATGAAATAGCACAAGGTACACACCCTATTCTACATTTTTCTACATGGTTTCTTTATCGTTTCACTTCAGTGGCATGTTAGCTCAGTAAGATAATTACTGATGCCGGTGGGCGAGAGGAGCAAAGTACAAGATTCATATCCACAGCTACAAGAGGATTCTCTTACACCTTTATGAACAAGCTCAAGTGCACTTTGCATTTAAATGTAATAATCAAAACTTCAACTGCATCCTCCCTTTTTTGCATAATTAAATGCTACCACTGACTTTCCCCCTCCGCTGAGTTTTACATGATCAGTCCGTGTGATATTTATGGTATTGCGATAATAACAGGGCAACAATGACACTTAAGTGTAATCCGTACTGCATTGAGCCACGTGGGTTATACTGTATACTATATCTATTAAAACTACATGATATTTGTGCCATACACAAATATTACTCCAACTAAATTCCAGCAAATGAATAATTTATTTTTATTTTTAGGAACAGATAAAGGCCTAGGATGGACCAAACATTTGTGTTCCTCTTAATGAAAAATAAAACAGTATGTTTGATGAAACAGTCTTAACTCGAGGTACATTTAATAGCTTTTTCCTGGCTTTCAAATGCTTTCACTGCCTTCATCACAGTGGACAGAGTTTGCACAGTAATGGAGAGTATGAGATTGTGTGAGAAACTCTCTTTCCATTTGCAACGGTCTTTGAGTTTACTGCACTTCTGTGCCTCTGCAAAAGGCAAAAAAAACAAAGCATATTATTTATTCATTTATTTCTACGCTGTGTGGTTTGTGATGTGGCATGTTATAAATCTAAACTGCCAATTCTGTCTCCACCCTAACACATTAAGATGTTTTACGGTAATTTACAAAAGGACGTGCTGGACAAAGGCGTGATGTCATAGCTGCAAAGGTATTGCATTTCACCGTCTATGGGACATCCACAGAGGTGTGTACACAAGTATTGAAAGGTTTACCCTGCCTCAGGTGAACCAGCCTTGGAACTGGTTTCATAATGGCTATTGTTGTAACAGGAAAGACTGGGCTGGGACAGGTTACAATAATGTCTACTGAATATATTCCTTTCCCTAAAATCATTTCCCTTAGACAAATGATTAGCTCATTGAGAGAGGGGTACATTGTGCTGCAGTCAAATAAAACACAGGAAATTTGTGAATGACTTTCAGGTAAGCACCATAACAATGTAATGGGTTAAAATGTTCATCAAGCAACTTCCACAAGAGGTCATATGACCATAAATCTGCATGAAAAAGACACAACCTGGTATAAAATAAGGAGCTCTTTCCATTTCAGCGAGTTAACTTCTAGTGACTGATCAAGTGGACCTTCTGACAAGCTGAAGCTGCTATACAATAAGCCAGTGGTGACAGGCTAAGGGCACAACCACTTTCCCTTAATTTGACAGCTTGAGCTGGAGCTCTTCACTGAAAAGAGCTGGGAATGCTCTAAAAACAATTCCCTTCTTTAAAAAGTCTGGCACAGAAACACAAAGACACCAAGGAGAACAAGAGGGACAGAGACAATCAGGGACAGAGTCAAGAGGAAGAAAAAAAGGTGTTTCATTTAAAATGAATGATAATGAGCAATTCATAAATATAGCATGCATGCATCTAGCATTGAAATTAGTAATCTAAATACCCACTCCCACAGAAACTGGCTGCAAATTATTCCTGTGGGAAATTTGGATCTCTGCAGCAGGAAGTAGTAACATGACACATCAACAGTATACATATGACAAACAAGGGAATAGCAATGACAACAGGTGTGTGTGCAAGATACAAGGTGGCCCATATTAACATTACTATCATATTTCACCAATGTTATTTGAATAACAGCCAGACATCCCCCTATCAAAGTATCTGCACATATGACACACACTATAGTCTGTGATAAAAGGTATGAACTGAAGGGCAGTAAATGGATGTCGAATGATGTCATGTCAGACGTGTGTGCTTTGCATAGCTCAGTTTCCCAGACAGAGCCTACCAAACAAATAGAGAGCCATGAACTGGGGTTGTCCTGCATACAGAAGAGGTCAGCTGAGGTCAAAGGGCATCCTGTGGCTGGGAGTTGTAGATGAGATTTGGCTATACTTCTACCCTAAAGAGTGAGTGACTTAAATAAATAAAGGGTTATGGAGAGAGAGACTGGACCAAGTATACAGAGATGAATGCTTTGAATACAGGATGAGACTAGGACTGATAGTAGTTAATGAAACTCCATCAGCCCTTTTACTTATGTCAGTGTTCAACTTCCACACTTAATAAAAGCTAACCAAACTATATATTTCTACATCATCTCTAATTCATCTGCCTTCACATCCTCTCTTACAACATGGTTTTGCAGGGGCAAAATGGCGGATTTACGGAAAGTGTCGCATTTTGCTTCAACCGCTGCACTGTGTGAAGGGTCTCACCATCAAGTGCAATCCTTTAATATATAATGTGGTGGACTTATTACTGATGCAGTTGTTTCCTCCTGCTGCCTCGTCCATCTGTTGTAGAGGTCATTAAACAAACCTCAATAAGCAGCGAGCATATTTACTTGTGCGCACTAGACAGCCACTCAACAGCCTTTGCAAACACACAAAAGACTTTTATTTGGAGCAAAGGGCTAGCTCCCAGTGATAAATGTCCACCACTGAACCTAAGAAGATCCTGACCACCTTTTTCCACCCTTACACACGAGCTTCGTCAATACTTTATCAACAAAGAAAATGTGGAAAACTACGACATATTAAGAGGGCTTCACAAAACAAAAGGTGCAACAGTATTGAAGTACTGCATATTCTTATATGAGGAAAAGAAACCAGATAAACTCCCCAGTCTAGATTGTATGTTTACTGTTTATAGTGTAGTCCTGTATGTTTTTAATATTTCAATATCTCAGTGTGTTTAGGGTTTTCAAATCCATATTGGGTTGACAGTGTAGAATTCGTACCCCTTCTGATGCTTGAGGACTATGAATAAATATATACATTTTGACCCTGAAGTGGATGTAAAACACCCTTAACTTAAGGCTGAAGGCCTGTTCTTTAACCTCACAGTCATGTTTCATTTCACATCCAATGTGCTGGAGTAAGGAACCAAAACAAAACTGTCCTACTACTTACAGACTGCACTGTACTCTTCATTTCCTACCATACACCTTGTTCACTCTGTGCCGATGTATCAATGCTATGCAGAAGTCCTGGGATCAAATTGCAAGTCTTTACCTGGATTTTGGTTCATGATTCCAGGGGTGTCAATCCCAGGATGGGACCCGTTTGACCCCTGGCTAGCGTCCCACTCCGACTAGTCGGATTGGAGGGCCAGAATCAACGTTCTTACTTCCTGAAAACATCGTACACAGTGGAAGATAAGCTCGAATCCAAAGTCCATGGTGCAGTGAGGGGAGCAGTGAGGAAAAAGCAAAATGGAAAAAATTCCAATAAACCGAAAAAGGGACCACCCAAAACTCTTTTCAGAGTAAAAGGGAAAGCAGGAAAGGAGAAAGAGAGAGGGGTCAGCTTTGGTCACTGTCGTTGAGAGCCGACTGAGTGTGAGACAGGTTGTGGCGACTCTCCAACCCCCATCCTTTTGTCCATAAGTGTGCATGTTTATGTGTGTGTGTGTAAAAGAGACAGAGAGTGAGACATAGGGAGAGTGTGACTGTTTAATCTGCCCCTCCCCTAGTGCTAGTCTGTGTGCTCCCCACCCCCAATCTATCTGCATTCATTGGCAGTCAGATTAAATGGTCAGAGTTAGCGATTAATGCTGTGCTGTCCAGGCCAGTGGGTAGCAGGCAAGCACGCTGTGTAGCCCCAGCCTCCCCTGCCGCCTGAGAGGATTAGCCGCTGCTAATGCTAAGCTAAACGCTAAGCTCCAGCCAGCAGAGAGGCAAGGGGGAAGGGGGTGGGAGTCCTCCTCTCTAGCCCCAGGTCAGGCAGTCAAGCCTAGATAACAGGTGCCTGAGAGGAGGGTGCTACTGCATTTGCTGCACATGGCAGGTACAAGTTTCAGCTCAGATGATAGGAGGTATGTCTAGAGTCACTCACTATGGCTTTTGACAACAGGGCCATAAATAATTGAAACTGCTGTCCAATATTGATAGTTTGCCATCTCTTCTTCAAAATGATTGAGTTTGCATCCAAATTGATCCGAGATGACAAAGTCAGAGATTAAGCATCACTAAAAAAAACACTCTCAACTCATCCAAACTACTATTAACATAATATATCCAACCAAACACTGAAGGCCAAGACATGCTTTTTTTCATCTCTAAAAGCACATTAAAGTCCATCAATGTCTCTGACATGTACACTATTCTTGATAAATCAAAAGGTACATCTTACACAAAATGACTGAATGCAATGAGTGTTTGTTGGCTATTTAGCTTAGCTCATGCGTTTTTATATTATATAGCTAGTGCAGACACAGGAGTCACGTTAGTTTAGAGCTGGGAGACTGTATTACTAAAACTATGTGAAGAAGGTGAAAATCATAAAAAACTTTAATACATTTAATACTCACATTAATATCTGATCACCTTCCTGTCTAACAGAGTCAAAGAACAAACCCTTCCTCAATCAATCTGTTACACAAGTTAAACATTTCAATAGCACTTAAAATAGGTGCTAAACTAAACAGTTACTTGATTGCATCAAAATAGTGCCACTGCAAACCTACCAAGCACTGCTGACTTAACTTAACTACTTTACAGTATATTACATTTCTGTTTTTTTACGGGCAACAGTATGCAGCTGATTCAGAAGGACCCTGAAAATCTCAGTTTTCTCTCTATATTCTTGTTCGTTGACCCACATTCTATCCAGTGTGTAATACTACAATACCCATAAAACATTGCCCATAGCTCCTCTTAGTTCACTACTAAGGCTTCAGAACCTAATCCCAAATCAGACAGAAATGGGTTACTGAAACCAAATGTCCCTGGAAATACAACACGACAACAGCAGCTCTCGTCAACACTGAATGGAAAGGTATGAAATGAATGAATAAACATATAAATATAAATAAATCTTTTACTTTCAGATTTTTGAAGTTCTGGAATAAACCCAAAACAGCAAGAGAAGATCAGTTAAAAGTTTGCACATTTTATACCTGCTGTGACTGCAGACACGTTGTGTCCTGTTGACTGACCGCTCTGCTTACTGATGCATTATAACCACATACACGTGTGAAGTGGACTGCACCTTCACTCTCATCTACTGCCCTTGTGTTGACCCAATCTTGCCTTGTCAGCTGCCCCCCCCCCCCCCCCCACCACACACACACACACACACACAGTGCTTTCTCATCAGACTTGTCAGCCACCTGTCTCCACATGGTTGAGCTTGATGGGTTAAGAGGACTACACCTCTGCAAGAGCAAACAGCACACACACACACACATACAAGCAAAACACATATACACGCAATCACACACACACACACACACTCACTGATACATAGCAATGTAACACAATTACTTCCTTGCTGTATAGCTTACTACAAGATCCTGACACATGTATTCATCATTAACACCCTACTAAAAAAATACACATATACACTTTAATGCTCCACAATTTCAGAAAACGTGTCTGCTCTTGTGACTCTCCAGAGACTGGTTAAACATCTCTGCCCCAGTTGCCTCTCTGTCCCAGATATTAATGCCCTCTCTCACACACGCACAATTTAATAGTTTAAATGAAGCTCAAACAGCACAAAGTACTAGAGCATGCAGAGTCATTGTGCTGTCCACTTTACACCCGTCAGTTTCCCTCCAACCTTTCCGTCCAACCTTTCCATCCATACCTCTTTTCTTCCTCCTGCAAGCATTTCTCCGTCTCTGTCCCTCCTCTTCCTCAGTGATGGTAAAGAGTGCCGGGATGGCTGAACGGCTGCCTATCTTCCTCAGCTTCCGCTTGCCCAACGTGCACCCACATCCACCTCCTCCTTGTTCTTGTCCTTTACTCTCTGGCATCACCTGCCCTGTTGCTAACCCTCGAGCCCCTGGCTAACTCACCCAGCCCCTGCCCATCCCACCCTGCAGTGATAGGTGTGGGGGGGGCAGGCTAGTGGTGGATGCCAGAGGGTGGTGGTGGAGGGGGTCACCCCTAAAAGCCTTCTTCTTCTCAGTAAAGACGTAGATAGCTAACAGCTAATGCTAACAGCTACTTCCTCTGGCTGCACATTGCTGCTCTGTGTCTGAGGCAGCAGAAAGAAGAGAGAGGAAGAGAGAAGGAGGAGGACAGACCAAAAAAAGCAGGAGAGATGGAACAAATTAAAATATACAATGTGCTAGATGAGAGTAAAGGGAGGCAGTGAAAGAAGAGTAAAGAATGAAGTGCAGAGAGATGATGAGGGAGTGTGTGAAAGAGAGACAAACAGAGCTGCTCACTGTGCCAAGTCCATACTGCCTACGATGGCAGTGCCAGGCATAGAGACAGAGTGAAAGAGATGGAGTGTGCAACAGAGTCTGAGGATGAGCTCTTGTAGTCTGGCTTAGAAAAGAAGACTTAATCCACAAGTCTGGCTCGGTCGAGGGCTGGAAAAACACTTCTCTTGACTCTTTCACTCTTCGGGAGATGCTGCTGTCACTACTGTTACTGCAGCCCCCCTTTCCCCTCCTCGCCTCTCTTTTGCTTGGCCTATTCTGTAAATGCAAACTTGTCATAAGAATCACATCACACAGGCACTGGCTGTACAGTACACACACACACTGGCCCACTGATATATGGGTAACAGAGGGCAGAAGGGCCGTTAAAATATTCAGTGCGAATCCAGCGGTGGAAGGTGAGCCGGTACCGGTAAAGGGTTTCCCTGACAACAGCAGCACATGGACCAATGACGCAGCGGGAGAGCAGAGGACAGGCACACTTTAATGTAATGCACGCGCACACACACACACACACACACACACACACACACAACTAGGGATGCACGTCTATGCACATACCAAACCAAACAATGCAGTACTGGAGCTGCCTCTGTGGAAGGGGTGTGTTCATAGAGCACATGGTATATGTCCCCACCCCATTCACTTAAAGAGCCATCAGCTATTTCATGTACCACGGTTGTACAGCAAAATATGGACATTTTTCCATTCATGTCCTGCTGGTTCTTTAAAAGAATAGAAGTAAGAATATGCAGCACATCAATATATCTGATAAGTATTATTTTATTGCAGTTACACTGCAGTAACAGAGCCTTAGTTGTGTTTTATTTTCATTTCATACACTCACACTGCATGTGCAAACACACTGAACCCTGCAGAGACACATAGTAGGGCAGGTTAAATGGAAGGGAGGGAGAAATAATGGGGGCAGTAAACTTATAATGGTTATTACAGGCCACATTATTTGAGGCCTGTCCAATGCAAACATCAGCTTGAACAACCATTACTAGCCGCATGTGCTTGTGCATCTACCAAAGCAAATAACACACGGAGATTAAACAACCAACATTGACAGTTTGAAATCTTCATGCCACCATGAACCTGTGGCTCAAAACAGCGAGGCCACAAAATGATTAAACACAACCACTGATAGGCACCTTGGCTGAAACCCATTACAGGTGCACTACTTCTTCTAGTGGCTCACATTTAGGTCAACATTTGCAAAGAAAATAGCCTGATACAGACTATTTCAGCACAGATTAGTTACTATAGAACACATCCAATATATAGGAATTCAGGACAAGACTTGCTGCCTCATCTCCTTAGGGAGCACATGCTGTACACACACATATTCATGAAAGAGCAATCTGATCTTTGTCCCTGCAGGATAGAGTAATGCTGTAATCCAACACTCAGACTTAAACCGGATAGGCTAGGCTACACGCCCTTCTCACACCTATTGAATATGTGTATAAGAGACACAGACACAAGAACAGATGAAATATATTGACTGTTCTATAAACAGACACATTTAGCAATGCAAGTAAATTAGGTTATTGTTACCTCCACACAAGAAAATCCTACTAATGAGATGGACAAGATGACCGAACAGAGGGGACAATCCAGATGAGGAAATAATATAATCATGGTGGCAGGTAAAGAGGGGCTGCAGGGAAGGCTGTTCTCGTCAATCTGGGCATGTGGTAACAGTACTACTGTGACTATTGATAATACAAGTGTAACAATGAGCAGAAAGTCTCAGGGCTCAAGACCTGAGACTTTCTAAATTCAAGACCTCAGGCAACTCGGTTGGAGAAAAGAAAGATGGCTGTAGGCCAAACACATCGGCAGGATAAAACAAGAAGATGTGTAAAAGCTGTCTAGGGAAGGGAAGAGTATAGAGGTAAACTACAATACATTCACAACTGGTAACATGACCACAGCAGCTCTGAGGTGTCTCGCAGTAGCAGCCAGTAAGAAATCAACCTGTCAGCTGATATAAGATAAGATATTAAAACTGGTTTTGCCACCAGGTGAGAAAAGATATAGGAAGCATTTTTGCGCAGGCATATGGGACAACTGTTGGATGCCACAATGGATGTAGTGGATTGTGTATCTTAAAGCTCACAGCAGCATGGGAATATCAAATAAATCATTCATATGGAAGGACATTGTTTATGAATAGAACTAAGCTAGAAGCAGAATTGGAAAGCTTTAAAGCGTCATGTTATAGAAAATGGATGCCAAGAGTTTGCATCAGGGTAATATTAGACTAACATAAGTAGGTAATCATGGGAAAACTGAAAGAAAAAATAGTGACTCAAGAACAAAGCTGCAACAGTAATGTTAACATATTGAGTCTAACGTTTGTTAAATATTGTTTGTCATTAAAAGCTGTATGTTTTTTTTTCCCCCTTTTAGTCTGCACTCGCTGATTAAACTGCAGGTGAGCTGCCCTTTGACCCTAATACTTCAACTAATCACATTTTTAGGAATTATTGCGTAAAAATGTGAAATTGTTGTAGTGTAACTGCAGGGGACGTTACATCCAGGTGAGCTGATCGCAGAGTCCTCTGGAGGTGTTGTGGCCCTAACTCAACAGATCTTTAAACTAGACTGTAAACTAGTTCAACTCCTGAAGTAAACTTGATTAGACTAACCAAACATGTCACACTATATAATATTTACAACCAGCACATTTCCTTGAGAAAACATGTTGAGTTAGCTAACAACCATGCAGAATTTATAAACTGAATTCATGAATTAAATTATTCATGCTAAACTCACGTTCTGACCAGCAAATGTCACTGATTTCCCATCATCATCCCATAGAAAAATTGTGCAAAAAAATATGATGAGGATTCAACAAGTTAAACACTGAAACAAAAACAAAACAAAAAAAAAAAATATATATATATTCCCAGTCGGGAGTTTTAATTCACAAATCGCACAAATTTCAACAGAGCATCTAATGGCGGAGCATCTAGTGTCAAGTTTTTTTTACCAAATCAATAAAGTTAGACAACTTTGGCACAGTCAACACTGATCAACATTGTATCCATAATATTCTTGTTTCTTTGCTTTTGGCGACATCTCTGGTGATAAGTGGCCATTGCTTTGCTCTGAACAGCAAATTATTAGACGAACAGCAAATTATTACACTGACAACAGCTCACACACTGTCAAACACACCACCATTTCATTTGGCTGCTTAGGTTTTCATATAAGTCTAACATATTGAGATTAAAATAACTTACTACCAACTAAAAGTCTAACAGAACATTAAATTAGATAAAAAGCGTACTGTAGTGAATATATGAGTGGCCATTTTCGGCCCTAACGTTAATAATAAATGACGACACCATAAATTAGCAGTTTTTGTAACAGGTGTCTGTTTATCCGGCGTTAAAAGAAAAGTTTGGGTTACTTATAAGCCAGTCCAAACATTGCACACAATAAAAAATGATTAACAAAACCTGTAAAAGCCAGAGAACAAAGATGTAGCCTAAAGACACATAAAGCTAGCTTCTACCATCCCAACAACAACTGTTCAGTTCCATTAATTCACCTGTCACGTCAACTGACGGAGCATTTCGACGAGTTGACAAAATGTCAGCAACAGGTGTCTGCCAGCGCAGGGGGAGCTCAAAATGTCTATCAACAACGACAACAAAGGTAAATTTTGGGGGGGAAAGTGTAGTTTAGACAACAGGTCGTGTTTAATAAACGTGAAGTAACCGGTTGGGTGAGTCGGTTGATAGTTAATCCCACTCCCGTGACCGAGCTCCCAAGTACTTGAGTCTGTCTGTAATTCAGCGTCAGCGTTCAAACACCGACAAAATCAACCGAAGCCCCTCCGCGGATCACTGCTTTACAGTTTAGATAACAGTTACTGCTCCAAAAAGTTTGTTTGAGTAAACTTTTCTGTCGGTATGAACTCACCTTGGGACTCGGGAGGAGATGCGTCGCTGCCATCCTGGTCCGCCATTTCTCCTGACGTCAGCTGAGAGGGATCAACGGCAGGAACCGGAGGGACCTGCTGCAGTGATCCTGAGACAGACCGGGCACCCTCCCACGGACAGGTGGGGGACGACACAGCCAAACGCCTAATCTGAGAAGTACAATAAGCTGATAATAGTGCGTTATAATCACATACCAAGGGCAGAATAGACTTTTCACACACTCATAGTTTCAGTCATTCACATATTTGCTTCATTCTGGGTCTTAAATGCACCTTATGAGCCAATAAACCTTACCTGTTACACTGTAGAATTTGTACTACTGCCTACCTAGCTAAGACATGTTAAATTCAGTTAATTTCTGTCTGAATCATGACATTTGTGCTGCTTGAAAAAGGACGGCTTGATAAGCTTGAGATAAGGAAAGGTGTGCAAGTCAAACTACATGATCTCAGGTCTGTCTAAAGTAAAGTAAATGCTGACATCTACTGGTAATGTGGGTATGTCAATATAGTGAAAAGATTATTATAATACATTGGCCTATAGTTTGGTGTCTGTGAAAGTTTGGCAAAACATTTATTTACTTATTCAGTTATTTAGATTAATGAGCCAAAAAGAAGAATCACAACTCACAAACATTAAAATCATACAGTACTTCAAAGAAGACACATATTGCGCCCATAAAAAGGGGGGGGGGGGGGGGGGGGGGGTAGAGTATTAAGAATAGTATAAGGAGAATTCATCAGTACAAAACAAAAACCCATTAATTATGGTTGACACAAACTCAGGGGGACAGACAAGGTGAAAGGTTTCCCAGGGCCTTTAAATCATAAATGGTGTCCATATATATATATATATATATATATACATATTCTTCTAATGGATTCTAGTGATTAAAAGATTGCCAGAAATTTAAATGTGAATATAAATCGTAAAGGCCCTGCACACCCACACAGGTGTTTCCAATAACTCTGGCTAATTGGACCTCAAGTCAGGTTGAAGTCGGGTGGAGCTATGATGGGAATTAAGGGATGTCACCTAACTTCATGAACTAATAAGGCCTTTTTAACAGCAGACATGTTGACTTGTCATGGTAGGAAAAAGCACAGGTGTTACTGATAACATTAACGATGGCTCTGTTCTATTCACCTGTCCCAGTAAGCCGAGACAGTGAGACAGCATGCACGTGCACACACCTGTGGGCTGACTGTGGGAGTGTAGGGCCTTTCACACATGATACTGTCTTATATCCCAGTACTAAAGATAAAGTTGTGCCCAGTTACAGCTTTATCCTTACAAATATGAGCTACTGTCATGTTTGTAAACATCATCTGCTCAGCTGACGTCTCACAGCCCTGTGTATATGTCAGTTTGTAGCTGTCCTGTGACAATCATACATCTCCCAGAAAATCAGCTTTGTTTTCAGCTTTGAGACAATGCATTTTCTTGGTTTTTAGAAGTATCATTTAGCTTAACAAGTAGGAGAACTTTTTTTAAACCCAAAAAGGAACACTTAATCTTTCAGTTTGAAAGAAAATTTAAAAAATCGCCAAATTTGGAGATACATGGTGTTCACTGGACAGCAATTATAGGGCAAATTTATAGTCATGTTGAAATGGTTTTGAACCGGCAACCCAAAAATCTCAAACCATTCATGTTGAATGTGTTACTATGTCCCATATCACCAGCAGAGGGAGCCCTCCTCTTACATTAAAAATATTTGACTCATCCAAACTACACTCCTATCTCATTAGGTTTCATTGATACATCAATAAGATGTTTAAATCACAAGACTCAGCTAATTGCAGAACTATTAAAAATGAATGAAGTATTGTTTCATGTCTGGAATATTTATGCTTGAAGAACAGTAGCTTTGATGTATCCAATATGCCACATTACCACAAGTGAATGAGTTCCCCAAACACCGAAATCTGGTATTTGCCAGAAATGTCACAACACAGTGAATAGAAATATAAAGGGCGCTTCACCTCACAGTTACCCTTTAACAAAGAAGCATTTCAACTGAACAAAATGAGATGTGAGACAAAAACAAAACAGACCCCTGTTATTTTAACTAACCCAGTGATATTTGAGCAAGGATTTGCTGTTCCTGGCTGAATGTATGCTAATCTCTGCTCATATCGCTGCTATTTGCCAGGCTGTGCAGGCTTACTACCCCCCCCCCCCGGACCCCCAGTAAAATGGCTACTGATTGGTGCACAGAAAACTGCAACCATGGCAACCAGCTGTTTGTCAATTCCTCTGACGGAGGAGATATTGGCCTGTAGGTATATACTCTCAGATTCACACACTGACAGACAGACAGACACATCTGGGCACCTCTGTGGTATCTGACAGGGTCTGAGATAGAAAGCATGGGGACATTCTGATCGCAAACAGGGAACTTTACTTATTCAATCCTCTTGTATGAGGGTTAACCCAAGCCCCTCATCCCCCTACTGATTTTTCCGACAAAACCCCTCCAGACAAAGCCACCCCCTGCTCCTCCTCTTTAGTGTTTAGTGCCTGTTTTTGTGTTTGTGCTGCTTGTGTCAGGAGCCAGGGAGGTTAGTCAGTAGGTGGTGGTTGAGCCTGGGGTGCTGTTCAGGGTCGTGTGTGCTTGACTTTGTTCACATGATGAAAGACTCGCCGATCTGTCTGTAATTGGTTCCCAAGGGAGAGGAATCTTGAGATTCTCCCTCCACAGGAATAAACCCACACCATGAAAAGAACATACACGCTGAATCTCCGCGAGGCATGGCGTCTTCACCTGCCGAACTGAAGTGAGGGAAGACACAGAAAGATTGATGATTTACTTGACCTAAATGTGTGCAAGATTCAAAGTGGATGTCAGACTTTTCCACTTTGGGGTGCTTATCCTCTGTTGATTAACGCTCAGGGCTCTTCGTGGAAGATCAGCTAAGGCTTGGGGTGGGCTGCTGAGGAATAAGCAGATCGAGGAAGTGATTGATTTTGAGGACAAGCGTCCTCTTTGCTCCTCACTGATTTATTTGGATTAATTTGGATGCTTATGTGTTTGTGTGCGCTGGCACAGGACCCAGAGCATGGGCCAGCGATAATCAGGGGGGAGGTCAGATACGTTTCTAGATTAAGCAGGTTGGTTTAACAAGCAGGATCAACAATGAATGGAAAAACATTAAAACATTAAACATTAAAAGGAGTTTAACTTCGGGGGAAAAAAACGTAGGCATTATTTAATGGTTTTATTAAAGAGTTTAACATTCAAAAACTCTCATTCTGCTTCTTTAGGACTGTGTAGTTGTGGTTTTGATTTGATAGTTTCACTACAGTACGCTTTGATTGACAGTTTCTGGCAACATGAGCAAACAACTGTTAAAATGTTTAAATTGAATAATTTCTAAATCCTGTTTGGTGCCCGGATTGATCCCCGCCCACTTCAAACCAGTGAGATGAGCACAGACAAAAACACAATTATGCAAATCCCTAATGTGAAATAATTTGTTATTGTATTGCAAAATTGTTATAGCTTTGGCAGAAAATGTTGTGTTCATGTAGGACCACACCGATCATAGTAAGAAGCTGATTGAGAAAATATGTAGGGCCTTAAAAGTCTCTGATAACAATGTTATTCTTTAACTCAAGCTGCTTTGAATTAGAGGAGAATATGTGAAATAACTAATATCATTATTGTTATTATCAACTTTCTATTTGTATTTACATTCTGCACTAGGTCATTAAAGCATTCTCTGTAATGCACCTGTAATTTGCAATATTTCTAACAGCAATTGAAGGCAGCATGAGGTAAACAATACACAGGCCGCAAAAATTCATTTCAAACCAGCTTGCAGAGACAAGCCGCCTTGTTGGCGATAGTAACACATCGCCACCTACAAAACACTCATCTCATCAAGTAAACAGATGTCAGCGTAGTGGTGATATCACTTTAGCAACGGATATTAACAGCTTAGCTGCAAATTTCCATGACTCCCATAATCTTTTACTTGCATATAGTGCCTCTCAAAACAAGAATGTGCTTGATTTTTCATTCATTCAGTTTTGCAGATGTTTTCATGATAGTGAAATCACACATACTCTGGCAAAGTAATAATGAAGCACATAACTGTACAGGTTTCACTGTTGCTATCTAGCAACCCACGTACTCTGCTGCATTTTCATGGTGGAGGTGAAAGCAGATGATTACCTGTTATTGCCATGATTGCACCACACAGTTCAGTATATACTGTTATCTTATCACTTTTCCTTGAAGACTGACTCCATTTGCCTGTGTCTCTGTCGCCCTGTCTCTTTATCCTCATATTACTTTTTAAGCAGCAGACAGACAGGACCATCTCTCCATGGCAACAAATCACTCGTGTCATTGATTTGACAACTGAGACCAGTTTCTTTTGGCTCACTGTTCATTTTCCTCATGACGTTTATAAAAACAAAGGAAACCAGCGAATCGAGTATTATCTTGTTTTAAACTACCCAGGGGTACCATTCTGTGGTTTATTGGTCATTGTTGTTATAAGGAAATGAAGGTCAGCCTTTTGTTTTTCTTTTGTTGACATGAGATCTTTATGAGATAACACCTTTATATATAGATTAGGGCTGCAACTAACAATTATTTTCACGATTGATAGTTCAGTCTATAAAATGTGGAAAGAAAATCTCCCAGAGCCCGAAGTGATGTCTTCAAATTGCTTCTTTTGTCCAACCAACAGTCCAAAACCCAAAGGCTCTTCCTTTACTATCTTAAATGACAAAGAAAAGCAGCAAATCCTTACATTTAAGAAGCTGGAAACGGCAAATTTTTGACATTTCTGCTTGAAAATTACTTAAATGATGAATCGATTATCAAAATAGTTGGCAGTTAATTTCCTTTCTATTGACTAATTGTTTAATCGTCTGATTGTTGCAGCTCTAGTTTGGATCAAATAAGTCCAAATCTTAATCATTGTATGTGGTTCTAACCGTTTTCTCTTCTGTTACACGTTTATTGTACATACACTTGTAAGGACATTAAGCATGTCTGCGTTGTTTTGGTAGCATGATGGTAATAGCCTCTTTAATTATCTTTGTCTCTACATAATTCACTAGAAACAGATGGCATAATAGAGAATGATCTGAACTCACCCCCTGCAGATAGACAGATCCCTCACCAAGACTCCCCCCTATGTTGTCTAAATAGACTTACACACACACACACACACACACACACACACACACACACACAGTCAGCTGTGCACAGCATGCTGTATGTAGGTATGAGACCGTTTACAGCTGACCAATCTCATCCCCCTGGGTATGCACAGAAAGGGCCAATGGTGACAAAGAAAAACAAACCTCAAAAACAAGCAGTTCATACACAAACAGGCCAGCAGACATATGGCTATGTGACCCAAGTAAATAGTACTATTAATTCTAAATCCCTGCAATTAATCCCTCTGGTGGTCGCAGTGGTACTGTCTACACCGTGTTTATAGCAGCAGTGTTTACTGTCTGACATCCAGGCATTTATTGTGTTGGGTAGGCTTAGAGGGCTGCTGAGCTATGAAGCATTAAATACACAACATCTATGCTCTGTATGCATCCCCCTATTGTCTACTACCTGTCTATTCTAATGATTTGGGATGACAGAAAATACAGTAATGAGCACTAATGGTGTCTATAATAATGTTTGGCTTCTTAAGAATTTATCTAGTAGCTATGCTATTATTAATGTACAACTACAGTGTATAATAACCCCACAAAGAAGCGTAGGTTGTTTGTTCTTTCCTGAAAATACATACTTGATTATGGATCATAATCAACATCTCATATGTTTCATGAATTACTCAAAATGTATTAGTACATACTATACATAAAGTACTTAAAACTAGCTCCACCTCGACAAGCTACAGCAGTGAAATGACATGTATACATTGATCCATCAGTATTGGCAATCTAATAATGTAATATATAGTGATATAGTGATATATCTGTCACTGGGGCCATATTTCTGCAGATCAAATACTTTTACTTTCGTACTAGTAAATTCATACTAGTACTTTCATACCAGTATTAGTACATTTTCTTGATAATACTTCTTTGCTTTTACATAAGCAAGATTTTAAATGAAGGTCTTTTGCTTATAATTGAAGTTTTTTACATTGTTCTTCTTCTGCTGATTCACATTACACAATAAATGCCCTTTGGTCCAACCCATCATCTACTGCTAGTGACAACAATAGTTACTGAGGTAAATATTTGTATCAAGGCTTTGATTTTTATCTTACTAAAACTGCTGCACTAAAGCAATTCCCACTTATTCAGCCAAATCTGCTGTGTGTGTTCGCCTCCAGCTGTAGTGGTGGTAGTAATAGTAGAAATGGTCAATGTTGGCAACAAAGTCTGTGTGATGTTGTACACGCCTACATCTTTTTATGCTTGAAGTGCAAGAGTTGTAACATTTATGTCTGGAGTGCTGGAAAATTGAATGGGCTCAGCGTAGTGAAATTAAATAGATTTCCCCCGAGATACACTGCAGGTTTTGCCACACACACACACACACAAACACACACACACACACACATACACACACATGCACGCCGCGTAAGTGGAACATGTGCATGTTATATAGTATTTATAGAGTCAAGAAAGGAGGTTGTTCCCAGGGATTTGGTTGTACTTAAGGTTAGAGTAGATTAAAATATTTAGGAAGTGCGCTGGAAATTTGTGGTACCTTCTTCTGGCCCTTGTTGCAATGCACTTTATTTGTTTCTAGTCATGTTCTTGTCCTATCAGATCACTTGCAGGTTACGAAGGGGATGGTAAGGAGGGCCCCTTACCCACAATGCAGCAGGTTTAGTGTGCAGGGTAAATACAGCTCTGTGTTATGGAGGTGACAGACGAAAACATCATCCCCCCTTCTCTTTCTCTCTGTCGGGGTAACAAGTGATGCTGTGTGGCTGAATTGCCTGTCATGTGAATGAATGAGCAGCCTACAACAGCAAGACACGTCGCCCCAGCATTTGTGTGATGCTGCAGTTGGGTTCCACAGCAGTGGAGACGAGATGGGATCTATCTCTCAGCTGAAGGTAACCGGGGGGGGGGGGGGGGGGGGGGGTGTTCTCAATCTGTCCCCCTTCTCTCTCTTTCTGTGTCTTTGAAGTCTTGGCATGATGGATCACTGCATCCACAAGGGAGAGGGGAGAAACATAGTGAAGCAGAGGGAGAGATTAAGGGGGTGGAGAGGAACATATAGGATCAAGAGGGGGAATGGCAAAATGAAGAGGGGGATGGGAAGACATAAAATTTACAGTAGGGTCTGCTGGGCTATTGCAATTTAGGAGATATGATGTATTGCTTATTGTGTTCCTTAAACATTTATCGTGGCTCCAAAAGTATAAACTGATAACAGCTCATACAAATGGCACTTTCTCGCTCTTGCCAGTCTCATTTCATTTCATACATCCATACAATTTCCGTCCTTCTGTCAAACAGCTGTCTCCATTCACATTATCAGTTTTAATATTCTGAAACACCATGACCGACAGTGACTCGAAGACAGTGCTGGTGTGAGATTCGCTGGTGTGCAGCCAGCTGACTGAACCAGGCAACACTGGCTGTCAAGGGGGTGGGGGCTCCCGTCTTGAGCTATTCTCCTCACATTCACCTTGCAGTCCCAATTATTCAAGGCAGCGTGCACGAGCACTCCCTGCCAGCCAGCCCCAGCTGTGAAAAGTGGGTCATGGAATTTAAAGGCACACGCAGCCTTGTTGCGCTTGCATGATTGCTGCGCTGGCACCGCTCTGGTTTTCTCTTCCTCCCAACACGCAGCAGCAGCAGCAGCAGCAGCAGCAGCAGCAGTGTGTGCAATTCTGTTTCCTGCAGTGAAATCCACAAGGCTGTTGGGGAATGTGTGTCAGTGAATCAGAAGACATTCATTATCACGTTCTCTGCAGGAACAAAAGCTGTGGCACGTTCACCGAGTGTGTGTCTCTCTCAGTCTGTCTCCTCTGTGAACTGGCCTATATTCTTCCTCGTGACTTTGGAAATAAAAATATATGAGCTTTGATTTGCAGTGAGGTTAACTTGTTCCCTCAGCAATCAAGAGACCATGCAACTTTAAGTTTCATTGTCGTTATCCTTACAACAGGCTTACATTGGCCTCAGAGAACACTTTCTACCTAGCAACAATGTACAGTAGGCCAGTAGGCTAGTCCATATGGGGCTAGACATGCTGCAGAGAAAGGCTAATCATGCGTACATTGAGCAATAATGTCATACCCTGATGAGCTCTTTACAGAATCAGACAGTGCACAGGACTGTCCTACTAAACTACTGCCACACTGTGTGGCACCAAGAAGGAACACATTGGCAACCACGATGCTCTAATGTGCCCCTTGCAGAAACCCACATACGCTTATTTGCTTTCTTGCTGAGAAATATATCTGTCATGTGACTACAGCTACAGACAGACAGCGGTCAGTTAGCTTAGCTTAGCTTAGTAAAAAGACTGGAAACAGAAACTCGTCATTTCTCACTTATGTTTTGTATGGACTAAACAAACAAGATATAACGTGTTAATTAGTAAGCTTTAAGAGTTGCAAGGTGGACTTTGTTTTGTCAGAGCCAGGCTAGCTGCTTTTCCATTTCCAGTCTTTATGCTAGGCTAAGCTAACTGGCTGCTGGCTGTAACTTGACTGTATATTTACCGGACAGACGTGAGAGTGGTGTCGCTCCTCTCATCCAACTCTCTGCAAGAAAGCAAATAAGCATATTTGTCAAAATGTCAAACTACTGCTTTAAATAATGCACAAAGACACACCCTTTATCCCTAAAAAAACAATATTTAACAATACACAGGGAAGACATCTGTTTAAACAGTACAGAGTCCTTCTGCATTTTTATTATCAGCAAAAACAAACCACACATTACATTTTAAAAACAAGAACGCTTATTGTGGATGTACAGAAAAACAAAACTGCAGCTGAAAAACTGAATATTTTAGTCTTAATAATAATAAAGGTATAAAAAGGAAAGTGTTTTATTTCGTGAAATAAAAACCTTTGGGCCAACAAAATGTTCCCCTCAACATGCAACTTTAAAAATACATGCAAACGTAAAGCTTTCTAGAATGGACACTTTCGAAATACTCTCCACGTGAAATCCCATAAATTATAAAATATCAGCCTATTGCCCCTGAACTGTTTCTTGAAGGAGAAAATCCTATGGATGACCTCGACATGAATCCTGGATGCATCTCAGTTGCTTATAATGGCTTCCTCTTCAACTTTTCCTTCCAATTCACTGATCTGGAAAACACATGATCTTTTTCAAACAAATCAACCACTGCTAGCTGAGTGCGGTGACACCAATCCAGCCCAGTTCAGATCGAGGAAAGCAAATGCAAAGAGGACACCACTTTAGACTGTATGCACCCCATCAACAAAGGTAGACACATTTCTCTGGCATCAGTCGACAGTGAAAATGCGTCTCGTACAACCAAAACTTGGGAAGAACATCAAAAACAGCACCATTTTAAAATTTTTCCTGGATTCTCTCCAACGTGACAGCCACGTTGTTTCAACACAAAAAGTTCTACAAAGTCAGACATGGCAGCTAAGTCAAAAAGGTATTTTTTGCTTGATTATAAGTTCATAATATCTATACTCTTAATCAGTGTTTTTTCTCTGTTGTTAGCATGCAAGACGGGTGCTTTGCAAGTGTTATGTGTTAAAATCAAACATTGCCCTGCTTTTGTCTTTGGCAGCTGAGGGTATATATCACATGGCAGGCGTAGGTCTGTTCCATTCCCGTTGGTTCACGATTGACTGCTCAAAGTGAAACTGGGCCCAACCCCATAACAAGAGTCATGATTGTACCAGAGCTTACAGATTTTTGAGTGTGTTGGTGCACAGAAGGTCATTTACAACAATAAATAACTAAATCCACCTCTTAAACCTGGGACTATGTAATTACAACATCTTTTCTGCAACCTGGAAAAGTTTCAAACGTCTTAAAAAATCCTGCACGCACCCGAAGATGTTTCACAAATTTAACAATCTCTGTGGGAATGCTGTGTCGTACTAATGCCTCCATGACGTGCGACATTTAGGATGTAATACTACCAGTTTTGGCACACCTTTCCTTACAGGACCTGACAGGTTTAAGTGTCAAAGTTTCAAGTTGTCCTCAGGTTCTGACTCAACCGTATTTGCGTTTAGGGTAGTCAGTAGTTAAGGTTCAGTGCTGAGAAAAAGGTGAACTGATCCTGAATATCCTTAAAGGCAACATCAACCACTATTAGAGAGGCAAGTTAGCAGAGTTAAGTGAACTGGAGTGTGTGAGAAACAACTACAATGTTTGGGCTTTGTGCTTAAACCTAAACGACCAACTGATATGTGTTCTGATGTGGGAAAGCAATGAACACCGCGTAACATGAGAAGTGAAAGGCTGCCAATCATACAGGTTTTGTAGTCTCATACGGAGAACTGCAACACCCATCATGCCCTGCTGTGGTGGAAAGTGTACGGTGAGAAAAAAAAAGCAGAAATCTTCACACTATTTTAGCCTTGTTCGCTAAAATGTCCCCACTCTTACCAGAGTTTACATATCACAGGACAGAATTGATGAATTAACGCCTTGTGCTTAACATAAAACTACTGAGTTCCCTTATATTTGCAAGCAAGTAAGAATAAGGAGGACGACTTTAAAGTAGGACAAAAAAAAAACTGTTGAAGACCACATTTCAATCACATGAACAATAAATGGCAACATACAGTACATTTTTGAAAAGAAGTAACAGCAAAACACCTCAGTAAAAAAATGACAAAATCATGAAGCACTGTGTTTACATAGTGCTACAGCTAATTTCACACCTACTGCAGTACAAACATGTATCTACTACCTCCCTTTTTGAGATTTGTTGGTGTTTGAGTCAGTATGGCTGTTGGGATTACAGCGTCAGCTTGTAACATGGCTCTGAAATGTGGAATTAGGTGGTATTCGTGTTAAAGCACAGTTGCAGTTCTGGCACGTTCCAGGGCTTGACATTTCATTGTGGCTGTATGCTATTGAGCCATGTTGGCTCTGTTTTGCTTAAGTACCTTTCAACAGTCAAATATTATAATACAATGGTTATTCTATGTGATTGCGAAATGAATGAGTGCTATATGCATGGAGTTTGTGGTGCATGTTTGCAGGTTGCAGAATAGTTACTAATGCTGTTATGTTTAGATAAGTTATTCTTTGTGATTGACAGTCCATGTTGAGTGGGTTAAGTAGGTGGAACTGAGACGACATAGTGGTTGATGGTTGACATTACAGCCATTATAGGCCCTTTTTAGTTGGCGCACTGAGTTTTCTCATTCCCCTTATCCTGCCCAGCAACTCACGGACAAAGTCCTGCAGGGAGACAAGAGAAGAGAGAGAGTTAGACAGACAGATGCACAAACACACACACACACACACACACACACACACACACACACACATACATAGACAGACAAGAACACATACAGGTAAAAGAAAGAAGTATTTTCTTGACGATTGGACGTGCAATAAAGTTATCTAATCAGATTATCAAATACTCCCAGCAAAGAACAAGTCCAAAATCTTCAGTTGTCTGCAACCAAGCTTCAATTTCTGTTTGATTTCGCAAACTAAAGCAGACAGAGGTGTCCTGCTATTGTTTGTGGTATGGGATTGACAGTAAATGGGTCCTACATAACTGTAAAGAACATAAATCATTGGTAAAATATTCATTTCTAAAGAATTTTGGGAAATATGCTTAGTAGCTTTCTTGCCGAGAGTTAGACAAGAAGATTGATACCACTCTCATGTCTCTGCAGTATATATAAAGTTACAACTAGCAGGCAGTTAGCTTAGCTTAGCATAAAGACTGGAAACACAGGGAAACCGCTAGCCTGGCTCTGTCCACCTACCAACACCTCTTAAGCTCACTAACTAACATGTTATATGAGTCAATCCCTTGTTGTTTCCACTCTTTATGCTAAGCTAAGCCGGCTCTTGGTTTTGAATGTGTATTAACCATAATGTCAAACTATTGCTTTACGAGAAAAAAAAAGAAAAAGACACGTACATTAAAAGATAGCAGCATAGTGTTTTATGGTCTAATATTGACATCTAATGCAGCATGAAGAAAAGAACAGTCAGAAGTAACACTAAAGGGATGGAAAATAAACAAGGTGGAACAAACTCCAATTAAGGTGGTGTTTCCCTTTAAATGACAATAATGAACTACTGGATCATGAAAAGTCAGTGAGGAAGGAGGACAAAGAGAATCCACATCTCGGGTTTAAGCAAGAGGTATAGAGGTCCATGATAGTGTGACTGTGATGGAGAATATGTTGGAGGATAAATCCCCTCATTATACCAGGGGTGACACTGCACATGACCTAATTACTGATGCCTCCCCCTCCTCTAGCTCCCTCTGTACCTCTCTCCCCTGTACTCCTGCCTGTCTTTCTCCCTCTAGCTGTCTTTTCCTCTGCATCCCTCTCTTCCTCTCTCTTTATAATAGCTTCTATCGCTTCCTTCCTTCCCTTCACGTCCTGTTATTTTCCCAGTGTACCTTTTTTCTAACAGAGCTCTCATTCTTTCTTTCATCCTCCCTCCATCACTCCCTACCTTTTGTCGCATTCACCTTTTCTCTCCATTACTTCTGTCTTTCACAGTTTATCCCCAGCTGATGCCTTCTTTGTGGGATTGTGTTCAAAATGGCATCTGTGCTACTCCATTCTCAAGGGATTACAATGTGTTTGTGTGTGTGTGTGTGTGTGTGTGTGTGTGTGTGTGTGTGTGTATGTGTGACACGTATCAGCGGCTATCAGCCTGGTTGGACACTTATGTAGCTTTGGATACCAGTGACCTTGTAGTGGTTGTCACAGGCTGACCTAATGCCACACACACATACACTCACAGATAACAGATGGGGAGTTCAGGCCGTATCTAGAGGTAATGTGATTGGTCTGTACTATCTCTTAATCACCAAAATAGCTTAACCCTACCTCACCCAAACTCAAACACTTAACACCTCTACACACACACAAACACACACACATACTAACCATAATCATCCCTTATAGTAAACAAATTTAGCGTGTGCGTACACATTATTTTACTCTTTTGTGTGCACTTCGGGTCCTTTTAACCCTTCGTCGTATATATATTGGGATGACAGTGGAAAGAGAAAATGAATGTGTGTGTGTGAGTGTCACCAGACAGTGCTCCATGCACCGCAAATCGAACAGTGCATGCGAGCATCAATAATGTCCATCGTCACACAAGCTAGACTTAGACTTAGACTTTTTATTAATCCCACAGCGGGGAAATTTACACGTCACAGCAGCAAAGACAGAAAGGTGCAGAAACACACAGCAGACACCACTGTGTCAATAAGAATTAGAAGTATTTTTTTTTTTTAAAAAGGTCATTGATATTGAACACTTTATTGTATGGATAGTTGTGAGACACACTAAACATACTCACCTCTGTTGGTTTGTAGCAGTCTGTTAATGATTCCTGTGTAAAAAGGGAAAACTGTGTGAGTTGTTGAGGGATTAGATGTTTTCAGACATCGTCTTTTAATCACTGCAGCTCTTGGACTTTTCATGTTTTATTCACAAAGATAAAATGTACAACTTGACATCCTGTCTGTTTTGTCAGTGGTTGGTGTATGGCTTTTGTTTGTGTGAGTAACTGTCCAAATGTAATCAACAACATGATGTCACTTTAACATCAGTAGGCTCAAACTGAATGGTTGAAACTGTTGATTGTGTAAATCATCATTGCTGAGCATCAGGCTTTGGAATCAGACTGCCAGAATCAAACAACAAGCGTGTCTTTGAATGCACCGGCATTAAGAATCATTCAGGGAGAAATCCAACATACAGCAGAAAAGGCAGCGATGCCAGTTTCTCCACTGACAAAGACTCAGCAGACCAGCATGCAAAGCAGTCATGTGACAAGTCTGACAACATCATCATCAAGCGATGATTTTGCTTCATCTCATCTAGAAAGTGTGTTCAGACAACAAAAAGCAAAATGTGCATACAACACAATTATATCAAACTGAGGCTTCACAAATCTACTTTATAAACGTACATATAATAATATAAAGAACTGGAGTTCCTGGTGAGTTCTGAGATCAGTCAGAGGCGTTGTCACATGTTGCTAGCTAGCTACAGCTAACATCTCCACAGTCGACTGAAGTATGCTGTTACCTATACATTGATCCATGTGCAGTATACTACAACAGGGTTTGCTAAAAATAGATGTGTAGGTGCAAAGACGGACACACAGTCACAGGGGTATACCTGCAGTTTGCTGGCTCGCTCGTCATCACTGTTGACTTCCAACAGGTCATCTATGTCTATCTCTACCTCTGGCATCTCTTCCTCCTGGAAAACAAAAGCACTCTAGTTAGTGAGCTGCTGAAACAGGAGGTAAACAGGAAATTAAAATGGAAAACAACACACTGATACATATTATTATTATTGTCATGTTTTTACATTCTTCTTTTTTTTTGACGATTACACACTTTCTCTCCCCTTCAGTTCCTTTGTTTTACTTCTCAGTATAAATCCAAGTTTGTATTCAAAACACGGCTTCCTCATCTCTGCACTCCAAGCTCCAAAGAGCCTGAATGTATATTTGCGTATTAGGAGCAGACATCATATGGAAATGTCATTGTGCTATGCCGCACTGCCAGGGCTGGGCCGTTTAGTGGCTTGGTGGTTGGAGGCTGTATTCTGCTCAACACCACTTCAAAAGGTCCTGTGTTCCCCTACTTCATTCTATTTCACCACAAGGCTTGTGCAAAAGAGGCATGCAGGGAGGATCAACCCTTCCCTCCCAGCTACCACATGATGTATCTTCCAAACTTTCCCTTCTGGGAATGAAAGCCAAAGAAACTATGTCCGAGTGCAGCTTCTTCATCCAAGTGGTGGCCTTTACCAATAACTGCTCACTAGCAGCATTCTGCATGAGTGCAGCAAAATGGACTCTACTGCTGCTATCCCACCCCAGAATCACTATGATTCCATACCTCACTATTTACATCCAATGGCAACGTTCATTGTCAATGCAGGCAGTAGGTTGCCCTTTTGTAGTGAGGTGGAAAGTGAGGGTGTGGAGGTCAGGGAGGTGAGTAGGCATGTAGCAAATAGGACTTTCATGCAGAGGACCGCAGTTTGCATCCCATTGCAGACCTGCAATTATGTTTGCCTTTTTATTAACTATAACCACAATCTTTTTCTAACCTTAACCAAGTGTTTTAGTTGCCTAACCTAAACCATAGTTTATTTCCCATACGCAATATCTGTCACAAGCAAGAGCAAACAATTACAAACACGTCAGGATTGGAAAAACATTGATGCTGAGTGTATTCAGGGGTTTTGTAGAATTGTCCAATATCGAAGTTCTCGTCAGGAAGTGCTATTTTAGATTGAACACCATTGTTTGGCAGCGAACAAGACTCACAGATTTAATACCTTTTTTTGACGCATGGTGGTGACTAACTGTCCCAAATGATAATAACTACTGTGTAACATGACATAGGAGCATGATTCCTGGTTCCCGTTACCCAGGATGCTACAATCATTACTTTACGTAGTGCAACAGAAGTTTTTAAATCATTAACCGTAAGGATAACAACAGTAATGTACATTCAGGTAAGCAATAAACACAGAGACCTAACCGCATGTCTGTAGTTTACACAGTCAAACATTCCACTTGACATCAGTGACACTCATACCTGGCTTGCACAAATCTCATTTGCATTTGTTCACACATACTTGACACTCATACACACTCTTGCACACAAGGCCACCCCACCTTCATCCTTATTCCTGAGCCGTTAAGAGGCATTTACACAACCAGCATTTTAAGTATTTCAGTCTCTCTACAGACAAGCGGCCCCTTCGACCTCTTTCTCTGAAATCTCTCTCCGTGTCTTAGCGAGAGGGTCTCGCTCTGAACCCCCCCCCCCCCCATAAAGGAAACAGAAAAGAAAGACGGAGAAGCGAGGGAATGTGGCAGAACATATCAAAGCCTGCCATCTATTAGTATTGAAGTGTGTACACTGTGGAACCAGAGGACTGAGGTTATATGCAAATGCAAAAACATCAGAGGAGAGACGAGTTATTTCAAACTGAGGAGGAGAGAGATAAACGGATGGAGAGCGAAAGGGAGGCACAAAGGGGGGAAAAAATGATGAACATAATGCTGTTGCCATTAAAAATATCTCATATTATTCGTTTTTGTGACAGTAACTATGTAAGTACTTAAGACCATAATCTTTGACTTTTTGTACCTCTGTTGTGCCATATACAATGTTGTAATTATGCCACAGAAATGTGCTATTTTTAATTAAGAACAAAAAGAGGTGAAAGTCTAGCTGCAGTGACTGCATTAGGCTAGGCTAGCTACTGCTCTCTTGTAAAGCAGCATAGGTTGAGAAAATCCCCCACCATTTCGGTGTCTTATTGGAAAAACTCAAAACTGTCAAGCATCACTATTCTTTAATTAGTTCCCAAAAGGTTGACAGATGAGGTTGAACAAGTTTCATGCCCTTAGGACAGATGAAACCCATTAAGGATCCAAACTAGAATTTTGAGAATGAATCATAAAAAACAGCTGCTCCTTCTTGAAAGGTCAACTTTCTTACACCTGACAGCAGCTACCGGCGAGTTCTGAAATGTGAGCAGAGCACAGGGATCATGGCCTCGGTCAAGAATGCCAAATACAAGAGATGAGATGTATTAAAAAAACAACAGTAAGTGGTGTCCTGCTTGCATACTGTGGTCTGCTGGTTTCTATAGGCTACAGAGAGACGCTTTAACCTAATAATAGAGATCAATAATAATAAAGTTAATTAGAATGAGTAACAGTGATACTGATATCTAAATCTATCAATCTATCTATCTTATTGTTAGTGGTTATCACTCAGTCTGACTGCTGTGTGTGTGAGTGTGTCTGGCTATTCCACTTGTCAGCAGGCAGTCCGTCACCCTCTGTCACTGTGATTGGTGATGACTAGGGCGAGTATGGCCTGTGTGTGAAGCATGACTGCAGGCCATCGGCAACGACATGCAAATCTTCACACACACACAAAAATCTTTGCCACCATCAATCTTCTGCAGAGAAACGCTCACCACAGGGCTTTGTCTCTCTGTGGAGCTTGTGAGAAAGTACCTTAGTGTGTTAAATATACTGCATGCAATGACAAGAATGGAAACACTCGTACACACTCACACTCTTACCATGCAGAAAAACATGGAACTTGTTGTTGTCCTGCCGGTGATTGAGAGCCTAAAATAGTTGAGGTCACACCCACAACCCTCGGGGAAAATAATTTTCCATCTTGCCAGCAGTGGAAGGGTGACAAAATGACAGCGCACAATGCCATGAGACAGAAATGGACAGGCAAGACACACACACTCACTCACAGGAATTCAAAACAATGCCAAAATAAGATCTAATTTTGTGCCGATAAGAGGTTGAAAAGGCATTCAAACAACTCATACAGAACCTCATCCTAAAAATATATTTTAATGGAGATAGAGCTACACCATGTGTAACAACAGGAGATGTCTTTGTTGTTTCTTTAATATGATCCCAAGCAGCAGAAACAACATAAACACAAACTAGACAGCATACAAATGTACAAAAGACTAACAACATAAATTTGGCCTGTGTTTTGAGTATGTAGGACATTCACATGACAAACAACAAAGGACATATACTTAAAAATGCAGATTATATTATATATAATATTATACTGTTAAACCACAATGTAACGCGTCATGGAAATGACGAGGCTATTTGCAGGAGGGAAAAAAATGAAAAATTGTAGGCATGTGTTGGCAACCAGTTTGGAAAAAATTAAGAAACATTCATAGAAAATCAATTTTGCTTGTTGTTATTGTCATCTCTCTGTGCATATCATTTGCATTATGTTTGTGAAAAGGTGTGATCTCTTGTGTTCCAAAATAAGGCACTGGCAACATTAGTGTCTGTGTGTATGTATTAGTGTTTACAATGTGTATATAGTGCGAAATTGGGCAGGAATAAGAAGTTGTGTGTGCCTGCATGTATTAGAGAAGAACAGAAGCCGGATGTGTTGCAGATGTGGCCAAATTTGTGTGTTTGCATATGCAGAAGAAGGACACAGTGATGGAAACAGGAAAAGAGTTAGTGTGTATCTTAAAGGATAGTGTGTGCGAGAGAGATAACAAGGAGCGGAGTGTTTGTTGTAATGAAGGCAACTTTGAGTTGACTATGTGTGAGAGCCAGCAGGCTAAAGAGAGAGAGATTGAGAGAGAAACAGAGAGCGAAACAGCACAGCCAGTGTGTTTGTCGGGTTCAGAGAAAGTGTGTGCATGTGTGTCAGACTTGTTTTCACCGACAGCTAAGCAGC